>NC_080678.1:107781789-108417190 GCF_030445035.2 Dasypus novemcinctus | reverse complement strand
CCACAAGTCAGAGTGCTTGCTGGCCTCCTAGACACTAATGGCGTTAGGGTTTCCCTCCGCCACCTGCAAAAGTACTGGGATCTCCTCCTGCCTTTCAATCCGTGGCTGGCCACCTGCCACCTTTGGAGCCCAGACACTTACTCGCGTCTCATTGACCGCGTCACCTCCTCTATGGAGCATGAGGGCAGGTCGTTTCCCCCTGGCCTCCTGCCCACGCTTGTGGCCATCCGCGCCTGCCTCCTTGGTGCGCCTGCCCCGAAAGACGCTTACCAGGTTTCCGCTGGGGCTGCTGCGCGGCCGCTCGACTGCGACCCTGATAAGGGGGACACTCCCGACTCAGATACTGAGTCCTTATCTAGTCAGCTCAATGCCGACCTTGAGCTCCATCCTCTTCGGGACGACCATTATCAGGATGGCGAGCTTCCTCTTTCCTCCCCACCTGAGGGGGGTAGGTCCCTGCCTGGTCGCCAAGATGGCGAACTTCCTCCTTCTTCTTCACTTGAAAGGGGGAAGTTCCCGCCTGGCCACCAAGATGGCACACTTCCTCCTTCTTCTTCGCCTGAAGGGAGGAAGTATGGGCCCTCAGGCAGAAATCCCGCCTCTCTTTACCCGCCTCTTCCGGTCACTCCGCCATCTTGGCGCAGACCGGAAGGAGAGCGTCCGCCATCTTGGCGCAGACCGGAAGGAGAGCGTCCGCCATCTTGGCACAAACCGGAAGGGGAGCCTCCGCCATCTTGGTGCGGGGCGGAAGGAGAGCCTCCGCCATCTTGGCGCAAACTGGAAGGAGAGCCTCCGCCATCTTATAAATCACCGGAAGCCTTGCCGCGGACATTTTGTCCGCCGGAAACTGCTCCGCAGCCATCTTGTTTGCAACCGAAAACTCCTCTGCGTCCATCTTGTCCCCTCTCTCAGACAACATGGCCGCCACCTCCTCCTCCATTGGCCGCTCCGCCGGCACCAGCGTCCAGGCCTTGGACCAGTTCAGACACATGGCTGGGCCACTCCGGCCCACCCATGACAGGGGCCACCCCTCACCTCTTCCCTTTGAACCCGGCGCCCTCTCAAGCGCGCCCCCAGCAATGGCTCCCTTTCACCACTGATGAAATTAAAAACATTAGACGCTCAGTTAAGGAGGATGGCATCGGGAGTCCGTACGCCCAACAGCTGCTCGAGGAACTTGGGGCACAACTTGTTCTCCCCTATGATTGGATTTCACTTGCCCGGGCCATTCTGGCCCCAGGACAGTTCGTGGAATGGAGATGCCACTTCCAGGCAGAGGCTGAGAGGCGCATCGCCGAGAATGCCAGTGTGGGTATCCAGGACCCCCCAGAGGCGTACACAGGCATTGGTACTTTCACCGATCCTGTGCAGTACCGCAATGCGCCCCCCGGTTTTTGGCTCCGGCTTAGAGAACTAGCCCTGCGATCCTTCCGCAATGTCTCCACCACGAGACCTCAAAAGCTCGCCCAGAGCTATGATGTGGACCATTGACTATGGGGTGCAGTGATGCTCAGAGATTAACTTACCAGGTGCAATGGATGTATCACGATGATGGGAGAGAGTGTTGCTGTGGGGGGAGTGGGGGGCGGGGGCGGTGGGGTTGAATGGGACCTCATATATATTTTTTAATGTAATTAAAAAAATAATAATAATAAATAAATATTAAAAAATATATATTAAAAAAAAAAAAAAAAGCTCGCCCAGATGACCCAGGGCAAAGACGAAGATTTCGCTACCTTTGTCGCCCGCGTCATCGAGGCCTGCCAGCGTAAGGTCCGCGGAGAGGAGGCCCAGGTCGCTCTCGCCAAAGATCTCATCGTTGAAGGATGCCTCGATGCTTGCCGGCAGATTATCCTCACCATGCGGGATAAGGGCGTCCATGACTGGGTCTTGGCTTGCCGCAACCTTGACCCGCAGGCCACTAGCCTCGCCAAAGCCATCGCCACGGCCCTAGCCGTTTCTTCCGGATGCTTCAGATGCGGTGAGATGGGCCACTTCGCCCGAGACTGCCCACAATTGCAGACCGAGAGACCACCCCTCCCAGCATCCGGCAGCCACCCGAGAGGGCCTTCCACCCCATGCCCTCGATGCAGAAAAGGATATCATTGGGCCCGCGACTGCCGCTCCACTCAAAGCCCTCGCCAACCTTTAAACTCCCAGCGGGGCAAGCCTCAGCCCCGCCCCAAAGAGACCACCCACCAGAGAGCCCCCAAGCCTTGATGTGGACGGTTCCCATCAGAAGCTCCTCCAAGCCTGTCATGGAGCTCAAAATCGAAGGGCAATGGTTAGAGGGACTGCTCGACTCCGGTGCAGAGGTCTCCTGCATCCCGTTTGAAATCGCCGCCTTCAACCACTGGGCTCTTGAGCAGGGGCCTCAGGTAATTGGGGCCACAGGCTCCGCCGAGTCCTGGAGATGCGCCACTCCTATCAAATGGGAGGACCGAGAGGGCCGGCACGGTCGCTTCTGCCCCCTCATTCTCTCCACCGTTGGTGGTATTCTCTGGGGAAGAGATATCCTCAGCCAAACGGGAGCCATCCTCACTACTGAGGCCCTCTCGCTCAGCCTGCCCCCCCCCAGCGGGGGCCACTGCTCCCATCACAACGCCTGACCCTATCCCTCTGGAATGGGACACAGAGGAGCCCATCTGGGTCGAGCAGTGGCCCTTGCCATCTTACAAACTGCAAGCCCTCTCCACTCTCGTCGAAGAGCAGTTACGGGCAGGACACATTGAACCTTCCACTAGTCCCTACAATTCACCTGTCTTTGTTATTACCAAGAAAAGCAGTGGCAAATATCGCCTTCTCCATGACCTACGTGAGGTCAACAAGCACATCAAGCCAATGGGATCGCCGCAGCCAGGGTGCCCGCACCCCACCGCTGTCCCTCAGCACATGCACGCGGCCATCATCGACATCAAGGACTGCTTCTTCTCCATTCCTCTCCATCCACGAGACTGCCCACGGTTCGCCTTCACGGTGCCTCAAACAAACCATCGAGGTGCAGCCCAGCGTTACCAATGGAGAGTCCTCCCTCAAGGAATGCGCAACAGCCCGGCCATCTGCCAACTCTTTGTTGATCGCGCAGTTGATCCACTCCGCAAGAAGGCCCACAGGCGCGCCCACATCATCCACTACATGGACGATCTGCTCATTGCCGCTAAGGATCCTCGTGAGCTGGAAACTCTCGTCTCGGAGCTTCTCCACAATCTCTCACAGATCGGACTTACTGTTCAGCCTGACAAGATTCGCCTTCAATCCCCCTTTCAATTTTTGGGGTTTCACTTTCACCACCATGTTAAGCCAGTAGCACCAAAGCTACAGGTGTCGCCCAAGATGTCTCTAACGGAGCTACAGCAGCTCTGCGGCCAAATCAATTGGCTTCGGTCAGCGCTCCCCATCACCACGGCTCAACTTCAGCCTCTTTTCGAGCTCCTCCAGACTAAGGATCTTCCAGCCGACGCAGTCACCCGCCCCCTCGTCATCACTCCAGCAGCCCGAGCGGCTGTGCAGGATGTCAACGAGGCCCTTCAGGCCTGCCGCCTCGAGCGCTACGCCCCAGGACTGCCAATCCTCACATTGGTTCTTCCCACGCCAGTAACGCCCACTGGACTCCTCTGGCAAGACGGGCCACTGCTCTGGCTACACACTTCCAAGAGTAAGCTCCCAAAAATCTGCCCCTTCACAAGGGCATGGATCGCCCTCGCCTCCGACCTTGTAGGGCTATGTGTGCATACCTACGGAGTTCCTCCTTCCACAATCGTCTGGCCCTTTGACGCCAAGGCTACTACCAACCTGCTCATCCACGACGTGGACATGCAAGTGCTCACTGAAACTTTCAGAGGCTCTTTCGACAACCACTATCCTCATCACCGACTTCTCCAAGGCCTCTCGCGACTCGCATTCTCCACTCCGTTCCATCCATTGCCGGCCAGAAAACCTCTTCCACACGCAGTAACGGCCTTTACAGATGCCTCAAAGACCTCCTATGCTGCGGTCATCTATTCACCTGGTTCCCCAACGCCACGAACCCTTGTGTTTTCAAATGCGTTCTCCGTCCAAGTCGGAGAACTGCTCGCAGTCGCTGTTGCTCTGCACACCTGCCCCAACCAGCCGCTCAATATCTTCACAGACAGTTTATACACCCTGCAGGTGTGCCATGCCTTGCCTCTTGCCACCTTCTTCCCTACGGATACAGCCATCGATAGGGCGCTTCAGTTCCTCCAGCACCAATTAGAAGCCAGAGACCACCCTTGGTTCATCACTCACATCAGAAGTCACAGCGGCCTCCCTGGCCCGCTAACCGCTGGAAATCAAGCTGCCGATCGCGCTGTCCAGCCATCACCAGCTCAGGCATCACCAGCACAGCACGCTGCGCTCGCCTGCCACAGCATGCCTTGCACATGCCAACCACGGCACACCGCACTTGCCAACCACAGCGTGCCCTGGCCGCTTTATCTTGGGGATGTTGTCAACCAGGCCAAGCTACTGCATGCGCAGTTCCACTTCTCAGCGCGCTCAATTCATAAGCTCTTTCCCAATCTGCCCATGGAAACCTGTAAGCACCTCGTGCGCTCTTGCCGCACCTGCGCGCCTCTCTTACCCCTCGGCCCATTACAGCCACAGGGCGTCAACCCGCGAGGTCTTCGCCCAAACTCCCGATGGCAAATGGACATTACTCATGTCAACTCTTTTGGAAGACTCAAGTTCCTGCATGTTGCCATCGACACCTTCTCGCACATGTGCTACACCCTGCCCCTTCCAGGAGAAACAGCCAAACACGCCATCCGTGCGCTACGCCAAGCCATCCTTTTTATGGGCGTTCCATGGGACCTCAAAACAGACAATGGCCCCGCTTATCGGAGCTCCGCCTTTGCTGCCTTCCTACAAATGTACAAGATCACACATCATTTCGGGGTTCCCTACAACCCACAAGGACAAGGCATCGTCGAGCGCATTAACCAACAGCTCAAGCTCCTTATTCACAAAGAGCAAAACGAAGCTCCTCTAAAGCCACCAGGAGACGTTATCACCGCCTGCTTAATTCACTTGAACTTGCTCACATTTGACAAGAAAGGCCTTTCTCCCACCCACAAGCATTGGGGCCCCATGTGGCGTCCCACCCAAGCCCCTCTTGTCCATTGGAAAGACCCCCAAACTAACCGCTGGCAACGACCAGCCCCCCTCCTTGCCCAAGGGCGAGGTTTTGCTTGTGTCTTTCCAGATTCTGAGCCGCAGCCCCTGTGGATCCCAGCTCATCTGATCCGTCCTGCCACAGTGCCTGCAACGGACCACACCCCTTCACCCGACGATCTGGCACCCTTCACCGCCGTCCGACGCACGCCGGTGCCAGCACCTCCAGAGAACGCTGCGCCTGTGCCATCAAGCAACGGTCCACCACCGAGCACCCCCTCTTCGTTCGCCCCCCAAGACGACTACGCCAATGGAGCAGAGGACTGAAGCTCGTCTGTACCCAGTCCTTCTCCTCCTTCCTCTTCTCCCGCCTATCTTCTCCAACCCCTCACACCAACCCTTCAACTGGACGCTCACCCTTTGGCAGCAGGAAAAGCTCCTCGCTGTAAATGTCACTGCAAGCGCTCCTTCCTTCACCGTGCACATCTGTAATCTCACCAACCTAGCTTACACATCCAGTTATAGCAGTGCCTTCGTTAGCTGCTCCCTTCATTGCTATACTTCACCCCCATCGCGCCGCAGCAGGCGTACCCCTGCAGCCACGTACAGTGCGGGCCTCCCCAAAAAGTGCCGTGGCCCCAATGATAACCATTTCTCAGGTTTCTACATCTGTCCATCCACCGCCAGAGGATGCCATGACCCTGCACACTATTACTGCCCTTCCTGGGGGTGCGAGACCATCGCCTACGGATGGTCCGGTGCCCCTAACAAAGACCCCTATATTAAGCTCATCCACAGTGGCGCAAACTGGCGCTCTGTCACCCTACGAGTCAAAAATCCCCTAGATCCAGTCTGGCTGTCTGGCCGCACGTGGGGAGTCTGCCTGTATGCAACCGGCTACGACTACGGTGCCTTTATCATTATAAAAAAAGAGCCGATTCCCACACGTTCCATCCCAGTGGGCCCAAATCAGGTTCTCAATCCTCCACAGGCACAGCCTCCCTCTCCCCCCCACTCCGCCTCACCCTCTCCCTCGCCCAGCACCCCCCTCGCTACTGCCCCCCTTACCTCCCACAACCCCAAGTCTCGCTTACCCCCTACTCAGTATTCTAGCCCTCTCATTAACCTAATTAGAGCCTCCTACATCTCTCTGAATATCTCCCACCCCAACCTAACTGCAAACTGCTGGCTTTGTCTCTCTCCCTCTCTTCCTCTATATGAGCCCATTGCCACTAACCTCGCCTTCACTGAATCCTCTGAACATAATCCTGCTGAATGCAATTGGAACGCCTCTTCTATCCCCTTAACCTTTCAATCTGTTTCCTCCACAGGGCGCTGTGTTCATTCTCGCCAAGGTCCCCATCCCCTCCTAAATGCCTGCTCCAACTACTCCTCTCCCAACATTTCCGCCAAATTCTTAATCCCCCTTAACACCTCCCAATGGCTTTGCACCTCCACCGGACTAACCCCCTGCCTCAACGTCGCTACCCTCAACGCCACCAATGAAACCTGTCTACTCATTCTCCTAGCCCCTCGAGTCCTTTTCCACAGTGACGAAGAGTTCTTCTCCGCCCTTCAGAGTCACAAACTCCCTGCTCACCTCCAGAAGAGAGAACCCCTCACCATCCTCACAGTTGCTACCCTTCTAGGTCTCGCCGGGGCAGACACGGGAATTGCCGCTCTTACCACACAATCCTCTTCCCTTTCCTCCCTCAGGCAAGCTGTCGACAGTGATATCTCCCACCTCCAAGTCGCTATCTCCCATCTTAAAAACTCTCTCAATTCCCTTTCTGAGGTAGTTCTCCAAAACCGCCGGGGCCTTGACCTTCTCCTCCTCAAGGAGGGAGGCCTTTGTGCCGCCCTTGGAGAAGAGTGCTGTATATACGCCAATTCTACTGGCCTTGCCGAGGACAGCCTAAGAAAGGTCCGAGAAGGACTAGAGCGGCGCCAAAAAGAGCGTGAAGCCGCTAACTATTTTTCCGGAGTCTTCCATACCCTCCTCCCATACCTCCTCCCTCTCCTAGGCCCGCTAATAATAATTCTCCTAGCTCTTACCATAGGGCCCTGGGCTGTCAAGAAGATCATCCAGCTCGCCAAGGACCAAACCAACGCAATCCTCACGTCCTTCGTGCGCATCCAGTACCATCAGCTCGCCACTGAAGACAGCCCCCCCAACGAGCCCTGCTCAGCCCGCCCCAAGAAGAAATCAAGAACAACCCAACACCTAAAAACCCCGCAACACATCCCATTGCTCCCCCAGCCCGCACGTTCCCCACCTTAACAGCCAACTTCACTCCCCTCCCCGGCCGCTGCCACCCTAGAACTGCTTGACAATCAATAGGGAGCAGGGGGTGGGGCAGGCCCGAGTCTGAATGGCAAGCGTAGCCGCACCTAGTGGGGGAAGTGCGCAGCCCACCACTCACGTGTAGCACAGCTGGTCTGTTCTGCTTGCCTGCCACTCTTTGGGCCTGCCACTCGCCCCCTGTTAGCAGCCAACATAGCCAGCACACGTCCATAAGTACACACCCAAGCAAACCTCTCACCTATACCCCCCCTATAAAAAAGAGAAAAAGGGGTAAATGTTGCATCATAACCTGAAATCTGCCCACTTCCCTAGCAACAGCTAACAGCACAAAACCACAAGTCCACCCACAAGTTTCTGCCAATCCCCAGCCACCCCGTAGCCCTCACTCCTCCTGCTCTACCCCGCCCTCCTCATTCTCTATATAACCCACTGCACTTCCTTAATAAACCAGACTTGCGTACCAGACCTGGTCTCCGCGGCATTCTTTCTCCCCTCGCCGCGCGTCCTCCACACCTGAGAGCCCCTCTGAGGCTGTCTGCCGCAGCCTCAGACGCCTTTGCGGCCAGCTGACCCCTCCAAACCCCCCCATCAGCGTCGGGGTGCAAGCCGCCCCAGCCGCACTCTTTGTGGCTAAAACCATTGTTCTTTACTTCAGGATTTCTTTGGATGCTCTTGTGCTTCAAATTCTTTCCTCATTCAGTTCTAGCTCCTTCAAATATTTACGCTTCCTAGTTTTGTAGATTTATGGTACTTTGTACATGCATTATTTCATTTCAACTTTCCCATTGATTTTGAACACTTGTGTATATGATGTAAAATTCTCAGGTGACTTTTTTCATGTAGCTTATTTCCCCCCTAACAATTATGGCTTATTCATTTCTTCTTCTGAGCCTCCCCCTCCCCAGGAACCCCAGGTCTGTGCAATGATGTACCTTCTGCTCCTCCATTTCCACGTCACCATTTCAACTATTGTCATTTTATCATTTGGGTTACTAAAAGCCAAGCCCAAGATTACAGCAAGATGGTGGCAGTGTAAGGAGCTCCTAGAATCAGCTCCTGCCACAGGGCTGTCTGAGCTAGCTGAAGCACCTGCTTGGGGGCTTCAGGAGGCCAGAAGAGCATCTGCATATTCCATGAAGGAATGGAAGAAGGAGACCGCCCATCTGCAGGGAAAACTCCTAAGTTAAGCGCTCCATGCCCTGGAGGCCAGTACCCATCCTCCACCGGAGGCACAAGTCTCCTTGAGAGCTCTTCTGTGACTGGAATTGAAAGCTCCACTTCCCAAAAATGAGGGAAGAAGAGATGGTTGGACACCAACTTTAGCTACTGATGAGTAAAATTCAGTGGGCTAAAGTATAATCCTAAGAACAGCTGAAGTTTGAGACTGTCCAAGTCAGAAAGAGGCTGGAAGCCACCATCTTAACTCTGTGCTTGGCATGAAGGGAAGTGGGGTGGACTGCAAATCCCATTGCTGGTGGGGACTGGCTTCTTCCCATCCAGGTCAGATCACAGCTGTAGCCCAAGCCCCAGCTCCACCTCCAGCAGGGAGGAAGCTACAGGGACCTATGCCAGCCTCTCTCAGAAATTGCCAGCCAAGCTGCGGAGGCCGGTGATTGTCCTGCCTGCTCTGGTCGTGCAAGCCACCCCAGGAGCTGGTCTATGACTGAAACTGAAAACTCCATTTCCGAAAAACAGGGGAGGAGCAGACAGTTGGCTGCTGATTTCAGCTACTGATTGGTAGACTCAGATGGCTAAGGAATAACCCTAGGAACAGCTGGGGTGTGAATTTGTCCAAGTCAGAAAGAAGCCCATGGCTGCCATTTGACTCCGCCCCTAGCCTGAGGGGAAGCCAGGCTGACTGAAAATCACAGTGACGGTAGGAACCAGATTAGCTTACAGCCCTAGTGTAGGCTTCAGTCCCACCTCTGGCAGGGAGGAGGCTGGCTAGCTCTGCACAGTCTATCCAGGTAACTGAGGGCACCTTTGGCTGGCACAAACTGAATAATCGGAAGTCTACTGGGGCAACTGCAGTCATCTTGGACCTGCACTGCATAGATTGCTGCCCACACCTGCAGCTCTATCCGTGCCCCAGGCAGGGGAGAAAGAGGCATGAAACTTCATCACTCTCTCTGGGCAACAACAGTCTAAGCCTGCAAGACTTGGATTATTCCACACAACTGTGACTCCGGCCCTACCTCTGGGAAAGGAGAAAGTTGGGAGAAGCTTCATCCATCCCTGGGGCAATGAGGGCAGCTTGAGCACCAATTATATACACCAATTAGCTCCTACTGTACAACCAGCAATGGAGAAATGGCAGAAAGCCGTAAACTGAAGAGAAAATCTGCACCCAGAATAAATACTCTAGCAATCCAGATGCCAAGACACCAACCAAAAATTACAATCCACACCAAGAAACAGAAAGATATGGCCCAGTTACAGGAATAAGATAAGCTTCCAGATGACATAAAAGAGTTGAGACAACTAATCATAGATGTTCAAACAAATCTTAATAAATTCAATGAAGTGGCTAAAGAGATTGAGGATATTAAGAAGACATTGGATGAACACAAAGAAGAATTTAAAAGCATACATAGAAAAATAGTAGATCTTATGGGAATGAAAGGCATAATAAATGAAATTAAAAACACATTGGAATCATATAATAGCAGATTTGAGGAAGCAGAAGAAAGTTGTGGGCTTGAAGAAATGACCTCTGTATTAGTCAGCCAAAGGGGTGCTGATGCAAAATACCAGAAATTGGTTGATTTTTATAAAGTGTTTTTATTTTGGATAGGAGCTTAAAGATACCAGGCCATAAAGCATAAGTTACTTCCCTAACCAAAGTCAATTTTCGTGTGTTAGAGCAAGATGGCTGCTAATATCTATGAGGGGTCAGGCTTCCTGGGTTCCTCTGGGCTCAGCTCCTCTCTTCCCTGGGCTTGCTTCTCTTTCCTCTGTGTGCTGACTTCCTGGGGCTCTAGCTTAAGGCTTCAGCATCAAACTCCCAACATCAAAACTCCAACACCAAAAGCCCTCAACTCTGTCCTTTGCCATGCCTTTTATCTGTGAGTCCCCACCCACCAAGAGACGGGGACTCAGCATCCTGATATTGTGGCCCAATCAAAGCCCTAATCATAACTCAATCATGCCCAGGTACAGATAAGATTACAAACATAATTCAATATCTATTTTTGTAATTCATAACCATATCAAACTTCTACAGCCTCTGAAAGGGAACATACGAAAGAACAGATGAAGAAAAGAATGAAAAAAATTTAACCAGTTCTCAGGGAACTAAAGGACAGCAAGAGACATGCAAACATACATGTCATGGGTGTCCCAGAAGGAGAAGAGAAGGGAAAAGGGGCAGAAGGAATATTTGAAGAAATAATGGTAGAAAATTTCCCAGCTCAACTGAAGGACATAGATATCCATGTCCAAGAAGTACAATGTAGTCCCATCTGAAAAAATCCAAATAGACCAACTCTGAGACACACACTAATCAGAATGTCAAATGGCCAAGACAAAAAGAATTCTGAGAGCAGCAAGAGAAAAGCAATGCATAACATATAAGGGATACCAAATAAGATTAAGTGCTGATTTCTCATCAGAAACCACAGAGGCAAGAAGACAGTGGTATGATATATTTAAAGTACTGCAAGAGAAAAATTTCCAGCCAAGAATCTTATATCTAGCAAGATTGTCTTTCAAAAATGAGAGTGATTTTAGAATATTCACAGATGAACAGAAACTGAGAGAGTTTGTAACCAAGAGACTGGCTTTGCAGGAAAAACTAAAGGGTGTGCTAGAATCTGAAAAGAAAAGACAGGAGAGCAAGGCCTGGAAGAGAGTCTAGGAATGAAGAACTATATCAATAAAAGTAAAAATGTCAAAAGAGTGGTGAAAATAAAATATGGCAGATAAAACCCAAATATTCAGAAATAAACTTAACCAACAATGTAAAATACTTGTATTCAGAAAACTACAACTCACTGCTAAAAGAAATCAGAAAAGGCCTAAATAATTCAATGCTCATGGATTGAAGGACTAAATGCCATTAAAATATCAATTCTACTCAAATTGATATACAGATTCAATACAATCCTGATAGAAATTCCACCAGCAATTTTTAAATAGATGGAAAGCAAGATTATCACATTTATTTGGAAGGATAAGGGGTCTTCAATAGCCAAAAACATCTTAAAAAGATAAAGTGAAGTTGGAAGACTCTCATCTCCAGACTTTAAATTATATTACCTAGATATAATGGTAAAAAACAGCATGGTGCTGGCATAAAGACAGACATATAGACCAATGGAACCAATTCATGGTTCAGAAATAGACCTTCACATATAGTTAAGTGATTTTTGACTAGCCTCTCAAATCCACCCAGCTCAGGCAGAACAATCCATTGAACAAATGATGCTGAGAAAACTGGATGTAGCCACAAGAAGGAAAGAGGACACCTATCTCGCACTTTATACAAAAATTAACTCAAAATGGATCAAAAACCTAAATATAAAAACAAGAACCATATAGCTTCTAGAAGAAAATGTAGGGAAATATCTTCAAGACCTGGCAGTAGGTGATGGATTCTTAAAGGAGATAAGAGGAGAACTGAGATGGACTACTGATGTTTAATGTATGTAGAAGTTTTAATTAGCTTTACTGTAGAAATGTACAGAGTTGATGGTAGCACATTATATTAAGTAACAGCTGGTTTGTAAATGGAGATGTGGCTGAAAATGGTAGTCTAGGGATGTAAATACCAATTGACAGAAAGCTGGAGAATAATCTAGGAACTGAATAGCACAGTAAACCCAGAGGAGGATGAGAATTGCGGTTACTGGTACAGATGTAAGAGTGTCCTTTGTTAGCTAGAGCAGATGTACATCAGTATTGCAGGGTGGTGGGAATGTGGAGAAGCATGGGAAAAATACAAGTGGAGTGACCTATGGATTGTGTTTAACAGTAATAACCACAGATAATACATATACATATACAGATAATACATACAAAATATCCATGCATCTTTGCCAACAATGTACTATGTTGATAATGTGGCAGCATGGAAAATGTGTGCCAAATGTACACTATGGACCTGGTAGTAATCAGATGATATTATCTTTTAATCTGTAAAATATATTCTAACGAAATATGGTGTGTCGATAGAGGGGTGTTGGGAATTCTTCACATGTGCATGATCATTTTGTAAGTTTACAACTTCTGTCATAAAGATATATTTAAAGAATAATAATAGGGTGGGTTGGGGGGGAAATGCACCAAATATAAGATAAGGACTATAATTACTAGTAAGATTTTGACACCTTTCTTGCATAATTTATAACAAATGTCTCACGACAATGCAAAGTGTTGGTGAAGGGTTGATGTATGGGATCCCTGTGTGATGTTATACATGTTTGCTTTCTAAGTTCACAACTTTGACTATGTACTTATTGTTTATGTATGTTCATATATAAATGACATAAAAAATAATAATAATAGGGTGAGTTAGGGGAAAAATACTTTGCCTAGTAGTAATATGTTGAGGATTTCTTTAATCAGTTAAAAATGTTTAACAACAATGCAAAGTATTGGTGGTAGGGGGAGGTATGAAAACCCTATATGATGTTATATATGTTTGTGTTGTAAGTTCACTACTATTACTATACACTTATTGTTTGTATTTTCATGTATGAGTGATAAGCTTCAATAAATTTAAAAATAATGCAAAGTAAAACAGAAGCAGATTGAAGTGGAAATACTGATGGCTGAAGTTTCAGGCAAGACTCAAGTGTAAAATGTTAGGAAAGATAGAAAATCGGAGACTCTCCATCAAATCATTTCTAATACATTTAACAACAAAAGAAAGATAAAAATAAAAACAATTTTCCAACAAAATTTTAACTAGGAAACTCAAAAAAGTTTTACAGTGACTTTGCCCCTCCTTATTCCCAGGGAATGGAGCTATTGGGGAGCACACGCCCAGAGGACAGCCAGGGTAAGGGGCAGCCGTGGCACCCCTTCCACACGGGGGCTGCTGGCTCCTCTGGACTCACTTACTTTTCTCTGGAAGTAGAGCCGCAGCCCCCCGGGATGTCCATGCCCCTCTCTGGGGCCTGTGACTGCCAGTCTGCACAGCAGAAGGGAGCTGGGTGCCAAGCAGCCGACCTCAGGGGAGAATCTCCCAGGTTGTCCCAGTGGGTGCAGCGCGGGCACTGAGGTCCCTAAACATGGAGGACGGAGGCTCTTATTGGAGCAAAACCAGAAACCATCGCATTCCACACGCTCAGTCTTCCCCTGAGCCTCTGTCCCCACTTCTTAGGGCAAGGGGATGGTAACGGTTTTCCTTGAGAATCCCTGGTGTGTGAAGGGGCCCCAAGGAGCTTCTGTGAGTGGCTGAGACACTGCTCCATCCACCCCCACCCCAGGACTTTTTGGGGAGCCCTTCCATGTCAGTGGGAAGTGGGCTGTTAGGATACACAACTCCAGAATCTGCAGGAGTGCCAGAAAGCATGATTCCATCCTTTTTCTTATGTCAGAAACATCATTCAAGTTGATGAAAACTTGAAAAGTACAGAAAAGTGCCACAGAGAAGAAAGATCACACCCAACTGTGCCTTCAGGAGAGCAATTGTGAAGCTGTGTTGACACTGCTCCAGTTAAAAGGCACATTGTAGAGTGCTTGGGATGGAAATGCACATGCTGCCCAGGATTTCAGAGGGAAAACCATCTGTGCCACATTAAGTGTGTTCTCTAGACCCAAGCACACTCCTTCACTCGCTCTTCAGACAAATTAAGTGAATCTCATTCATATCTTAGTAACTCCATATTTGTGGCTTTTTATCCTTAGCTTCAACTTAGAACAATTTACCTGCTGCTGGGCTGCTCCTTGGAAATGTAAAGAAAACTCCTGAATCTGGTTACAGTGTCTGATGAGTCACCTGGACAGGCCTTGGCCCCATCTGGAGACCCAGACGGGGACAGCCTTGCGGGAAACACCAGGCACGACAGGGACCCTCTGCTCGCCTCCCTGCTCAGGTCTCCTCATTCTTCCCTTTGCTCATCAGCAGGACCTGGGACAAGTCTCATTTCCTGGGACCCAGAGGGGCTCCTGCCAGTGGCCGTCCCTCCGTGGGGATCGCATTCCCTGCACCCTCAGCTGGCTGCACCTCGGCTGAGAGCCCTTCCAACCTAAAGGTCTCAGAACCTGTTGCCAATGGAGGGGCTTGGCTTTGCCACTGAACTGCCGAGATGGGGTCTGGATACCTGTGGCCTCCCTTACCCCTCCAGCGGTGCCCACCTGCATCTGCACCTGCACCGTGGGAGTCGGCCAACAGGGCTGGGCCGTGCAGGGCTCCACCTGGGTTCTCCTCACGAGATGCTCTTCCTCTTCAGAGAAAGGTCCCCAGGCCCCCAACCCAGCCCCGCTCTGTGCCTGTCACCTGCATGGCTGTAGATAGCCTGAGCGCTGCTTGTCCTGCACAGCCATAGATAGCCTGTGCGCTGCTTGTCCTGCCACCTGCATGGCCGTAGATAGTGGCAAAGCCAAGCCCCTCTGTCGGCAACAGGTTCTAGACCCTGACGTTGAAAGGGCTCTCAGCTGAATGCCCTGCTGGGCATGGGCTTCGCCCGATTCCATTACCCGGCCTGGGGCAGCAGGGATGATTGAGCCGCTCTGTGGTGCTTGGCTGGTGGAGGGCACCTGAGGGCCCCGGCGGAGCCAGCTTGCCACAGGACGGCACCAGTGCCGGTGGTGGGAGGTGGCCCTGCCGCACGATGGCCAGATGGAGGAGCCAAGAGCTGCTGAGTCGGCATGCACTTCTGAGTATCCGTCTTCAACCGGCCACGTGCTTTGAGAATATGATTGGCCGATTCCACACTCTTGGAATAATTATTTTAGAGAGTTCCACTGTGCAGCCTGCAACTGATTCCTGGATATCGTAGTCATGTACTTAGGTACTTAGAACACCCTCACAGACAGAAAGGGGATGAAGTATATTTTCATTAGCAACGCTGTATTTTACCACCTAGAGTAGAAGAGATCCTGGAAACAGCTTAAACTGGGCACGTGGGCTTTCTCAGGGATCGCCCAGTACTTGCTGTCCCTGCCACTGCCCTGGAGGTGCATGGACTCCAGACCGACACCCACATGGATGCACCCCGTGGCCCTGGCCCGAGAGCAGAGCCTGACGCCCACTCTGGGCCTCCGGGTGGTGCTGGCCCAGGACTTTGATAATAGCCACCTGCCCGAGCCCACACCAGCGTCCAGCGCTCCTGCCCCCTCCTCTCCACCACCAGTGTCCCCTTTCATTGAGACCTGTTTTATAGTGAAGCAGCTAAATCACTTCCATGAGCCCTTCTTTATTTGGAAATACAGGCTGGAAATACTACACAGTGCTGCTACCTCACCTTGTAAGAAACACAAAAACAAAATTCTAAGACCAAAAAGTCTGGAAACAAAATTGAAAAAGAAACCATGTATTCAAAAGTGTCTTTATTTTGTCTTCAGCTATAAAATACCAATGACCTTTAATTGTTTGTCTTCTCCTTTCCATGTGTCAACCTTTCTCCGCCCTTCCTTCTTTGTGCAGGGGTGGGGAGCTGGGAAGCTGGGAGAGCTGGAGGTTAGTGACCCCAGGGGCGGGACGTCCTGGCACTTCTGATTGATGAGCATGGAGTTTAAGATGCAAACCCCTGGGACTGTGCTGGAACCTGGAGAGAGTGGTGCATGTCTGTGAGCTCTAATAGCGTGTGTCCCGTCCCCCTGGATTCTTTCATCTCAGTTGATCAGTAGTGATTTTCTGCAGGACTGACCTCTGAGTTGCTCAGTGTTTCCCACAGGTCCCTCTCAGCACCAGCTCCTGGGAAAGGCCCTCCCCTGTTCCCACTTACCTGCCTCATCTCCTCACTCCACCACCATCTCCAGACAGTGCCTGAGCCACAGGCATGAAAGGTCTGCCTGCCTGACTCATCATTGCACTCCAACGTCCATGTGACATGCCAAGCGAGGGCCAGGGAATTGTGGCTGAGGGAGGTGTGAGTACATTACATACAATTATTACAAAATGGTACAGCAGTGAGTAAAAGGAGCTGCACAGCATGAGGATGTGGCATAAACCTGCCTGTTCAGAAGGTCCTAGCTCCTCCACTTGTAACGGAGGGAGTGTTTTAGGGGGGCACTGGATTGTAGCTTCCTCTTGCTGCTTCAGACAATCAGAGAGAATGAGCAGCTCTGACCCCTGCATCTGCTGCTCTCCTGGCCCAGCCAAGACTTTTCCAGGGAAGCAGTCGAGTAATCTGCTTCTTTTAAACCAGCACAACACAAAAGCCACCTGAGAACAAGCTGTCTTGGGTTTTGTTTAAAAAGCTAGGTTCATTAACTGATTATTTTATGTTGAGGGGAGGAAACGGTTCCTTTTCAGGAAGGAGAACAGAAATAATGAAAAGATCAGAAAGGTCAAGGGGAAAGAAAGGGTCCCTGCCCTTGGGAGGAGGTGGAGCCTCTGCAGGGGCTTGCACCTGCTATGGGCCCCCTCACTGCACGAGTGCAGTCACGATACCTGGGATCCCTCTTCAAGGAGCAGGTCATGCATGGGGGTGCCTGCAAGAAAGCAAAGAACAATAAGCATCCTTTAAATAAAGCCTACAGCCAGCATTATACTTAATGGTGAAAGACTGAATGTTTCCCCCCTAAGATTAGGAATGAAGCAAAGATGTCATCTCATCACCTATTGAACATAGTGTCAAAGTCTTAGCCAGAACAATCAGACACGGCAAAGCTGGCGGACCACAGTCAGCTCTGAGTCAAGAGCGTTGCACAGCACGCATTTCTGGTTTAATCATTGCGCTAGTGTCACGTAGGGTGGCATTGTTCGGGAAAGCTTGGTGAGGGAGACACTCCTCTGTGTGCAAACTCTGAGCTAATCACAACTTCTAGGAGTTGAAAATTATTTCAAAAGAAAACATGCACACATGCACACACACGGATCCTCAGAACCAAATCACGACAGGACTCTTAGTCTCCTACTACCGCTGGGGGACCCAGGGCCTGTGCCTGAACAAGCTCTTCACCGGGATTTGTCTTGCCTCTGAGCTTGTAAACCACGGGGCGGATGGTGCCCAGGGGGGCCTGCCGGGGCCGAGAAACAGCGCCTCCTGGTGGACAGCCCTGACCACGGTCACAGAGAAGCAACAGCAAACGCCAGGCTGCTTGTTCAGCAACGGCCGCTTTTTGCTCTGACACCATTTCCTGGAGCTTCTGAGAGACTGAGAAGGAGATCTTGAGTGTCTGGAAGTGTCTGTTGTCTACTCTCTAATTTTATTCATAACTTAATTGGGTAGATAACACTTTAACAGTAATCTTCCCTTAGAATGTTAAAGTCTTTATTTCATTGTCCTTAGATTCCAAAATAATTTCTGATTAAAACATATGCAATTTTTATTCTCAGGCCCTTGTATATGACTTTCTCTTCCTTTCTAGAAATATAGAAGTATTTAGAGTATTTTATAATCTTATCTCTATCCTTAGATGGAATTTCATAGTGAAGCACTTTAGTGGGTTCTTCAGTCATACAGGCCAGGTGGGGATTCTTTCATTCCAGAAATTCATGCCCTCTTTTCAGATTTTTATTTCCTATTTTTTGCCAGTTCCTTTGCCTGTGCTGTCATGGACCTCTTACATTGGTCATCTAATTTCCTATATTTTATCTCATATTTTAATTTGTTTTATTATATTTCCTAATACCTGAGCACTTTGCTTGATTGCTTTATCTTCCCAAATTACCAAAATTATTTTTATTGTTTTTTTTGAAGATACATAGATCACAAAAAATATTACATTTGGTGGCCGACTTGGCCCAGTGAATAGGGCATCCGTCTACCACATGGGAGGTCTGCGGTTCAAACCCCGGACCTCCTTGACCCATGTGGAGCTGGCCCATGCGCAGTGCTGATGCACGCAAGGAGTGCCGTGCCTGCATAGGGGAGCCCCGCACTCAAGGATTGCGCCCTGTAAGGAGAGCCTCCCAGTGCAAAAGAAAGTGCAGCCTGCCCAGGAATGGCGCCACACACACAGAGAGCTGACACAACAAGATGACGCAACAAAAAGAAACACAGATTCCAGTGCTGCTGACAACAGCAGAAGCAGACAAAGAAGACGACATAACAAATAGACACAAAACAGACAACCACGGTGGGGGGTGGGGGCTAAGGGGAGAGGAATTAATAAATAAATAAAATCTTAAAAATATATATATATATATATTACATTTAAAAATACAGGAGGTTCCCATATACCCTGCACCCCATCCCCCTACTCCTCCCACATCAACAACTTCTTTCATCATTTGCACATTTATTGCATTTGGTGAATACATTTTGGGACTTGGAGCTGTCTTAAATGATATTGCAGGGACAGATGCTGGACATTATATATTCTGCCATAACTCACTGAAAGTACTGGGGGAGAGTGTATGTTACAATGTAAACTGTAATCCGTGCAGTGCAGCACTGCGTTTTAATTATCAAGAGTTCTTTCTTTTACTTTCACAAGCATTTCATTTATAATAAATTCTCCTTGTTTCATGGATTCAGTATCTTTTCTTCCTCCAAAAATATTATATTTGGAAATTTTCTTTTTCTGACAACTTACCTTCCTTCTTTCCTTCCTTCCTTCTTTCCTTCTTCCTTCCTTTTCTTTCTTTCCTCCATTTGAGTGAGTATATTTATTGTTAAAAACATTCTACAGATATCTTGCATTTGTGTTGATATGTAAGAATAGGGGTCTAAAATGCTAATGAAAGCTTTGTGTAGTTGAACTCATGGACTTATATGGGAGCTTCGGTGATTGGGAAACTCGCTTTCTCACTGGGGGTTCATAAGTATTGGGATGAGGAGCGATTCCCCTCTGTGGTTCCCAGCATCAAGAGGTGAGGGTGTGGGCCTGTCTGCTCACTTACTATGAAGAAAACAGGGAAAAGGAAGTAGGGTTTCACAGTTCAAGATGTAGAGTTTAAGCAATTCTTCACAGAGACTCTCACCTGGATGGTGGAAATGAGCAGTTTGGAGTTCAAGTTCTACTTACAGAATGTTTTTAAAACTCCCTGCATAAGACCATGGCTTTCTCTGGCCTGCCCAAATATTATGTCTTTTCCTATTATTACACTGAAATTTTAAAGTCATTGTTGTATTTGGTTGCATTTTGTGCAAAACCAATTTTAAATCTTCAAGAGAAGTATTCAATGAATACAGTGCCAAAATATTTCAACATTTGAGGTTTTTTTTTATTTTTGACAAATTGCATTTATTAAAACAAAGTTAAAAACAAGAATACAAAAGAAAAGAAATAATCAAATAAATGATGAGCTGAAATTGTGAACATTCACCTTTGAATTTTTGTGATTGACTTTGCAATATCTTTATGGGTAAAAAGTTTCTTTCATTGGAACACCTATTTCGGATAGATTTATTTTTCATACTTGGCTATAGTAAGACTGTTCAGGCCTACACTGTTGCAACACATAAATTTAAAACAATATTCAGAAAAATCATAAATAGAGGCAACCTTTTGCGGTTTGCCTTGTAAAAACAAAGACAAAAAATCGGAACAGAGTGAAGAGCAGCAACTGTGAAAATATTTGGGCTGAAATATTTCAGTTGAAAAGTTTCATATGTCAGTTCAAAAAAGACATTAGAGTTGACAATGTCTTTCATTTAGTAGAATTTGCTCTGAGTTGACCAGATATATTAGCACTGTAGAAAGAGTAACAAAATTAACAGCACTGAGGCAGCAGATCAAAAGCATTAAAATGTGTCCACAGGGTCAAATAATCAATTAAATGTTTCATCTCTGAAGAGGACTACTGCTGATAATTTTATGACAAAAAGTAAAAACACTTAACTTCACACTTGGGGGAGGGAATACGTTCTTCAGAAAAATTCTGAGCAGGTATTTTTCCCTTTCCCTTGCCTTAGAACCTCCAGTGACCACAACCTTCACATCATTGATATAATTTCTTCCATTGGGAAGTGGATTTGGTTCAACTGATAGAAGTCTGCCTACCACATAGGAGGTCCAGGGTTCAAATCCAGGGCCTCTTGGACCTGTGTGGTGAGCTGGCCCACATGCAGTGCTGATGCATACAAGGAGTGCCATACTGTGTAGGGATGTCCCCTGAATGGGGGAGCCCCACGTGCAAGAAGTGCACCCCATAAGGAGAGCCACCCCACACACATAAAAAAGTGCAGTCTGCCCAGGAGTGGTGCTGCACACATGGAGAGCTGACACAGCAAAATGATGCAACAAAAAGAAACACATATTCCCAGAGCTGCTGACAAGAATACAAGTGGACACAGAAGAACATACAGTGAATGGACACAGAGAGCAGACAACTGGGAGGGAGAGAGAAGGGGAGAGAAAGAAATAAAAAATAATCTTGCAAAAAAAATTCTTCCACTGGCAGTATTACAAGTCTATAGTAGAACACCAGTGAGTCTACTTTGGTTCTTGGTTCGTTCCTCGGTCCTGGGATTTCTGGGTTGGTGATACCTACTCTGCCTCTAATTGAGAGTGGGCTTTGATCCCATATTATTGATGGATGGGACTCTTGCTTGAAGTTGTGGACTCTTGGTTCCTTGGTGCACTGATTGTTCATCGTCTCCTCCTTGATGGTTGTCCTGTGTGAGTCCAGTGAACTGGGCAGTGGGTGTTGGACTCAGTTGAGATTTGGGGTCCAGCTGGCACATGGTCTTTCCAGAAATTTAAGTCTCTTGGATGTACACTTACTTGTTGTGGGAAACTGGCCTACCTATTTGTTGCTTCCTGTTATTTTAAATTACCTTATTGTAGATGTTGCAGTTGCTTCTTGTTATTGTATGAAATGTTCTAAGTTGACTCCTGTTGTTGTAAGTTACCTTATTGTAGAGGTTGCAAGTTACTTCTTCTTATTGTACAAGATGTTCTAAGTTGCTTCCTGTAACCCACAACTGCTTGTTAGCTTTCAAATAAATACAATGGGGAAACTGGGGTTGAGGCTCTCAGTTTCAAAAGCTGTGAAGTCCCCTGGTCCCATCTTTATTTCCTAAAAAAAAAAAAAAGAGCAGGTATGGTTAAGACACTAAAAACTGCATATGAATGTGCTTCAGCAGTGAATATTCAGCATTTTTAATTTCAAATTATCTGTATACAATATAAAAAACATTGCTTTTAAAAAGAGTTAATATTTAGATGATAGATATATTCATAGAATGTATATATGTATATATTTCTAAAAAAGACTTTGGAAATATTTAATAGGTTTATTGATGCAATAAAGCAAAAACATAAACACTGTATATAAATTAATTTTAGTGTCTATTTTTACACATGAAATTTTATCGGTTTGGATAATAAGTTACACTGGCACCTTACACTGTATTCAACAACACATTCTTTTCAAATGGACCTGGAACATTTAACAAACTTTACCATATGCTGAGTAATTTTTTAAATGAATCCCAAAAAGAGAAAGATTATGTTTATAAAGTACTCTATTCCTCTGGGTGGGATACCCCTTGATTTTAAGTTCAGTTGAAGGACCTTTGATTGTATTACTTGATACGATTGCCTAGGGCTTTTTTTATTTTACTATGTCAGTGAGGTGTGACTCAGGTTGCTAGTCCTTGCCCCCTTACTGGGTCTGATATAAACAGACTCACAGACAGACAGGAATCAAAAGGAAACTGTCATATTTGATTCTGCAACATTTGAGAAAGGACTGCTTAAGCACAAAACTCCTTATAGGCTGGGCCGATGGAGCAGCTCAAGGGAGACCAGCCCGGTTATATGCCAGAGAGTTTACAGCTGAACTTGGTAAGAGAGCAGAACAGCTCAGACTGATATAGGAGGCCTGGAAGAGACAGACCCTATGCCAGCTTGCAGCTGAAATTGGGATGAAAGCAAAGCCACTGAACCTGAGAGAGGAGCCTGGAGAGGAAGGCAAAGACCAGGCAGAGATTGCCCACCATCTTGCTTCAACATGTGGAGTTGACCTTGGTGAGAAATTGAACTTTTCACAGCCTTGGAATTGTAAGCTTTTACCCCAAATAAATACCCTTTATAAAGGCCAATACATTTCTGGTTCTTTGCATCTGCAGCCCTTTCACAAACTGAAACACTGGGATATAAAGTAAACCTTTAACTTTCTGAGGAAGTGAAACTATACAAAGTAGTTTTCTGTCCATAGGTGAATTAAATTAGAAATTAATAATATAATGGCAATAAAAAGTTAGTAACAGATATAAATAGAAAATAAATGCACACAACATGAGAGTAAACAAAACACAAAGTTGTTCTTTGAGAAGATAAAATTGGTCAACCTCGGAGAGAGTGATGGGAAGGAGCACAGATAATCAGCATCAGGAATTGAAAGGGGTCTATCAGTGCAGATCATACAGATGCTAAAATACAAAGGATGTGATGAAAGATTTAAGCCAATAAATTTTAGAAATTCAGATTAAATATTAAAATCCCTAAGAAAAACTAGCTTAATCAACACAAAAAGACCTAAAATAAGAGCAGTATTATATTGTTAAATGCTTCCAAAAAAGACCACTGTTGGGCAGGAGGCTTTGTCTGTGAGTTCTACCACAATCTATAGGAATAAACCTTCCAGATAATGGGATAAATAAGAAACTCTTGTCAGCTAGTTTCACTGGGCTAGCATGACCTTGACACAAAACTTGCCAAGGGCATTACAAGAAAGGAAGATTACTGATAAAACTCACACTTTAAAATATATGCACAATTTCTCAAAAAACAGCAAGCTAAATATCATGTCCAACTTGGTTTCATTACAGAAACACCACCATAAAAATCAATCAATGCAATTTGTCATATTAATGAATAAAAGAAAACAAAATCAAATTACCTTAACAGAGGCAGAATATCATTTGATAAAACTTAACATCCATTTCTACCAAAACGTATAGCAAACTAAGGATAGAAGAAAACTTCCTGATAATGGTCAGCTAAAATCATTTGCAGAAAACTTCTGTTTATTTGTGAAATGTTGAAAATTCTTGCTCTGCCTGGGGATGTCACAAATCATTATTATCATTATTTCCATTCAACACTGTACTGGGTATACTAGCCACTCTAATAGGGCAAGAAAACCAAATGTAAGGCAGAAGGTTTGGAAAGAAAGAAAGAAATGGAACTGGTAATATCTGTATATGTCATAATTAGGTTTATAAAATATTCCAAAAAAACATATAGATAAACTATAAAGTTTAGTAAGTGAATTTTTCAATGTTGCTACATACAAGAGGAACATAGAAAAATTATCTCTGTATACCAGAAGAAACTAAGTGTAAAATTTCATGTTTACTTATTACAATAACATCAACACAACCTCAAATACCTAAGAAAAATCTAACAAAATATCCTTTATGAAAAACAAAAATTTATATTAGAAAAACTTTTAAATCTGTATAAAAGAGGAGTTATACCCTACCAATTTATTGAAAGGCTTACTGCTGAAAAAGGTCAAGTACCCCAAATTGATTCTTTGATTCAGTGTAATCTTGATAAAAACTCCAGCAGATTTCCCCTCTACCTGGGGTGGATTAGACATTTACTCTACCTGACATAACCTCTCAGGGACATGGAGACAAAGTTCATATTCACACCTACTTTAATGCTAAAATAAAATGAATTGCTTAGTCCAAGGAAAAGATTTCAAGAAAAAGGCAACTCGACTTACACTTACAGAACGTCAAAAACAAACAAACAAACCCCAAGGAAAAAACCCAACATTAACAGATGGTTGGTAAATTTATGTTTATCTTGGAAAATACATCATCAGAGCCACAAAATCATCTCTGGATAATTATCACAGATGGCTTTCCAAAGAATAAGCGAACAGAGCCATCAAAATCATAGAAGAGAGAAGAGAGGGGATATTTGAGAGGTGGGGGAGTGGAGACAAACCTGTCCTCTCCAGAGATACTGCCTTTTTCCACAATGGATGTTACCTGGACTAAGTTCAAAAACTGACACACTTCAAGAGTGTGTAGCTCAAAGACGCCAGGTAGAGGACAATGCAGTCATGTGACCTGTGCCAGTTCTGAGTTTGAACAGTGCAGTGTTCCCAGGTGAGACTGCGGGTGAGTGAGTCATGTGGGTGGGAGGGTCCCTCTTGTGAATTGCATGGTCTGGTGCAGAGACCCTGCCTCATCATCATCAGATGCAGAGGGAAAGCTCTGGAGAGAAACAGGCAGCTCAGAAGTCCTGTGTCTGCCTGTTCTGAGACTTGTTTTATTTTTCAATCAGTAGGAAACTTAAGAGTTATTCCTGCATGCTTTAAATTCAGCAAACAGACCCCCAGCCAGGTAGATACCTGGTGTAAGTCAACAAGGAAACTGTTTGCACACGTACGGTATGGAGATGCCCAAAGAAATCCCTGAACAAACCATGCCACAGGATGGAATAAAGTCTGGGAAGCCCTGTGGACGTACTGTAGAGATCTGAAATAAAAGCCTGGGGTTGTGTACTACCAGATGTGAAGACAAGTGTGACTTAAAAAGAAAGAGAGGCTGCAGACTTGGCCCAGTGTTTAGGGCATCCGTCTACCACATGGGAGGTCCACAGTTCAAACCCCAGACCTCCTTGACCAGTGTGGAGCTGGCCCAATGCACAGAGCTGATGCACTCAAGGAGTGTCCCCCATGTAGGGGAGCCCCAAGTGCAAGGAGTGCACCCCATAAGGAGGGCTGCCCAGCACAAAAGAAAGTGTAGCCTGCCCAAGAATGGTGCCACACACACGGAGAGCTGACACAACAAGATGACACAACAAAAAGAAACACAGATTCCCGTGCTGCTGACAACAACAGAAGCAGACATAGACGACGCAGCAAATAGACACAGAGAACAGACAACCGGGGTGGGGGGTGTGGGGTAAGGGGAGAGAAATAAATAAGTCTTTAAAAATAAATAAATAAAAGAAAACGAAAGAGAGAGATAGGACAGGCAGGCAGAGAATGGACTAGAGAAACACTGAGACAGAGTCATGGCAGGAGAGGGGAGAGTGAAGGGAGGAGAGACACAGAGGGAAAGCGAGGGAAGAGAGACTGAGACAGAGGAAAAGAAGGTAAGAGAGGGAAAAGAGACACAGAGGGAGAGTGACGAGAGAGAGAGACTGAGAGAGAGAGAAAGAGAGAAACATGGAGGGAGAGGGAGGGAGGGAGGGAGACAGAGAGAAGGAGAAAAGGGAGAGAGGAAAGGAAAGAGAGAGACATGGAGGGAGAAGAGGGGAAGCAAGATGGGAAGAGAGACAGAGACAGAGAAAAAGAAGGTAAGAGAGGGGAAAGAGACACAGAAGGAGGGTGACGAGAGAGAGAGACTGAGAGAGAGAGAAAGAGAGAAACATGGAGGGAGAGGGAGGAAAGGAGACAGAGAGAAGGAGGAAGGGGGGGAGAGGAAGGGAAAGAGAGAGAATGGAGGGAGAAGAGGGGAAGTGAGATGGAAAGAGAGACAAGAGAGGGCGAAGCAGAGCAAGAGGAAAGGACTGCAGGGCAGGGAGCTCGTGGACTCCATGGACATGTGGCCACAGTGCTGGCACAGGGTTTGCCGGTGGCTGAAACCCTGGGCTCTGTGCAAGTCTCTGGCTCTCCCCTTAGCTTTAGGCTCAGTGTGCCACCTTTTTGATTCTGTTTTCACATGGATACACAATCAACCCTGACCATACACAAGTGAAATCCCACTGCCTGTTTGTGCACCTCCTGTAAGACTCCAGGAGCAGGAAATTAGAACCAGAAGATTCAAGTCTTGATTCAGTAGGGAAAAGAAAGAACAAGATAAACTCAATCACTGCAACAAAATGGAAAAGCAACAGATAAAAATAAAAGGGGCCAGAGAGGTCCATGCATGGTAAATAAAAAGCAAACAAGTGGGAGAAGTCCAAATACATCAGGGATAAACAGGACATGGATGGGTTAAAAGCAGGTCTCAAGTGAAGAAAAATAAACCTTGAATCTGCAGAAAGAGATGCCATGTACGTATTCTAGAAAGCAGAAGCTCAGGATTTCACAGATGCCAGGGACCATATCTTCCTCAAATGTTCCTCATAAATTCAGTGCAGTTGAACAGATTAGTGTGTGCAACCCCACCTCTGGAAACATAAGTAAACAAGGCAGTGCCGATCAGTGGGTATACAGTACATGTCCTGGAGAAAACAGTTCTCCACACTGGAAAAATGCATGTAGATCTCCCCCTCACCCTGGGAAAATAATCATAACCAGAGTGACTAAGGACTTAGTTTTCAAAAGGCAAACTTTAAGTTTTTTGGAAGAGAAAATGAAACAGATATTACCTCAGAATTAGAAAAAGAAAACAATCACTTATTGAACAAAAATTAAAAGGTCATAGCAATAAACCAAAATATACGAACATTAAAATCACCTTTTCATCAATAGTCACTATAAAAATGGGAAAAATGAAGTCATAAAATAGGAGAAGAAATGGAAATGGAAATGTATATAGGCGGTAAATAATTAATACCAAGAATAAATAAAGACTCTTACAATTCAGTAGGAATAATTCAATACGAATCACACAGAAGGGGTGGGGAGCTGAACAAGGAACAAACAGGCTCCTGCTCCCAGGAG
Source organism: Dasypus novemcinctus (assembly GCF_030445035.2). Taxonomy (NCBI): domain Eukaryota; kingdom Metazoa; phylum Chordata; class Mammalia; order Cingulata; family Dasypodidae; genus Dasypus; species Dasypus novemcinctus. The sequence goes on along the minus strand of NC_080678.1, from coordinate 108,390,113 downwards.
TCCGCAGGCAAGGGCGCCTCCTTCAGCGCCCAGGCAGGTCCACTCTCCTCCGCTGCTCGGGTTCAGTGTGTGAGTGTGTGTGCGTGTGAGTGCAGATGTGTGTGTTTTCTGTGGATGTAGTTGTGTCTGAGTGTGTGTGTATATTAGTGTGTGTGTTAGTGTGCATATGTACATGTATGTGAGCATGGGAGTAAGTGTGTGTGTTTTATGTGTATTTGTGTGTATGTGTGTGTATATTAGTGTGTGAGTGTGTATATTTGTGTGGATGTGTATATTTGTGTATGTGTATATGTGTGTGAGCATGTGTATGTGTGGTGTGTATATTTGTGTGTATGTCTATATTTGTGTGTGTATATGTGTGTGAGTGTGTGTTGTGTGTTTGTGTGTATGTGTATTTTAGCGTGTGTGTATATATTTGTGTATATTTGTGTGTGAATATATGTGTATATGTTTATGTGTATACATTTGTGTATATATTTGTGAGTGTGTGTATGTGTATATGCGTATGAGTGTGGGAGTACATGTATGTGTTGTGTGTGTTTGTGTGAGTGTGGGTGTGTCTCCACTGAGTCGCTCCCTAACCTGGGTGGACAATCCTCCAGCTTTGCCCTCGCAGAATCAGAGGTTTGGGCGACAGCCCCAAAAGCAGCAGGCACAGGTCAGGATTCGCACTCAATGGCCTTGCCTCTGTTTCCCAGCCACCACCTGTGGGTGAGCTGGGCCCAATGTCACGCACAGTGATGGGGCAAACCTGGGTATTGGCTGAGATGCAGGGCACAGGGCCGGGACGAGCCCCACCTGGGTCCCACGGCCAGGCCTGTCCACACACCACTGTGTGCATTGGGGTCTCCCAGCTACTCTGCTTGGTGGGCCAGCTCCCTCTGGGGCTGGGAAATGTCTAGTCCATGGGAGTTGGGCAGGGGTCTCAGGACCTGCCCTGCCCCTGGCAGCCTGCTTGGGAGCAGGTGGCCCAGGCCTGCTGGTCTTCCCTTTGCAGGAATCCACTGGCCCCTGGCCCTGCCAGCTGACCAAGGGCTTGAACTCACACAGGCCCTGTGCCTGCCGTGAGAGTTTGGCTCTGGAAGTAGGGGCTCCTGCATTGTCTGATTTTCACTTCTCCCACCTGGGATCTGGCTGCCCAGTCCACCATGGACTGAGCTTCCCCAGGTGAAGGTCTTCCAGGATTCCCCTGGGCCACTGTGCCCATGCTTCTCCCCCTCTTTCTTGTGTCAGATGCACTGCCACGGTGCACACACACACCTACCAGAGCAGCAGTGCAGGGAAGAGATGGGGGTGCGCTGGATAATGCAAAAAGAATTGAGACCTTGGGCTCAATCTAAATAAATAAAATAATTTGGATGAATGCCCTACCTTCAGCCTAAGAACTAACTGCATGATTATAAGATAGAGGAGGGATGACTTATGCAGAGCACCTGTGGGAGATATTCAGCTATCCAAGTAAAATTACAAGCTGTATAAGTATCAACTTTGTATATATGCACACACATATGCATATGCACACACACGTACACCTGCATGCACACATGCACATATACACACGCACACACATGCATGCATGCATTACATACATACACATGCAAACATATGTGTGCAAACACAGGTGTACATGAATAAATACATATGTACACACATAGCAGGCTATACCAGTAACACTTGCCATGAAAAAGAAATACACTGATTCTTTATTTTGCTCAGGAATCACCTGAAAACTTGCTTGTGCAGGTGTCTGTGGGGATAACACCTGGACTGATGAGCATATGCAAAAGTGGAAAATGTGAGAATATCACACTGAATGGGTGAAGGTACAGAACATTTTAGGCATCAAATTATTGGAAGTTGAGTTCTAAGAATAATTTCTCAAACATTTTTATGAAGACAGTGCAAAAATAAATTTTACAATACAGTCCAAAATATACATACTCACCCCAGAAACTTATTTTCATTAATCAGAACTAAATGCATCTTTTAAAAAAACCTCTCCTCTTTATTCTTTGTCTAAGAAATGCCTTGGTAGCCACTTACTAAATTAATTTCATGATCCATTAATGGGTCACAATCCCAATTTTGAACATTTTATTTAGGGTCTTTTGCTATCACCTTATGATGTAAATTAGAGGGTGGCTGAAGTTAGGTGGCATGTGAGCTAAAGGGCTAATGAGAGTCACAGTGTCATGTCTAATTCTGAGCCAGTGACTTGGTTTCATATCAAAAAAGCCACTGGAAGGATCAGAGACACCATTGTCCTTCTTCAAAGGTAAGAAAACTTTCTGCTATGTCCAGGCAATTTAGGTCCAGAGTCCACAAGGTTAAGCATCATGAAGGGATGACAAAACTAAAAAAAAACAAAACAAAACAATTCTTTTTAAAAAGCTTAAATTTTAGGTCAGGATTTCACTGATACCAAAACCAGACAGACATTATAAGAAAAGAAAACTACAGACCATTATCTCTAAAAGGAATATAGATACAAATACTGGCAAACCAATTCCAGCAACATCTAAAAAGGATTATATTCCATGAAAAAGTAGGATTTATCCCTGGAATAAATGGTTGGTTTAACATCTGAAAATGAATGAATATAATACACCAAATAATTAGAATAAAGAAAAAAAACCAAGTCAATAGACAAATGTATTAGTCAATCAAAGAGGTGCTGATGCAAAATACCAGAACTCTGTTGGCTTTTATTAAGGATATTTATTTGGGGTAGAAGCTTACCATCACAAGGCCCTAAAGAGTCCACCTCAAGGTTACATCCTCACCAAACTCTGTTGCCACGTGTTGGAGCAAGATGGTGGCCTGTCTCTGTGAGGGCTCAGCCTTCCTCTTCCTCTTAAGGCTCCGTGGTTCCAGCTTCTTCTGATCTCAGCTGTGGGCTGGCATAAGGTTTGACGCTCTCCCTGGGGCTCTTTTCTTTCCTGGCTCAGCTGCTCTGTTCTCTTCTCAAGCCAGCTATGGACTATCAGGTTCACCTCTCTTCCTGGGGCTCTGCCATGTCTAATAAGCTGTCTCTCCTCCTCTGTGCTCTTCTCTGTGACTTTATTTTTCTGTGAAAGTCTGTTTTATTAGCCCACCAAATGGAGCTGGGACTCAACACTGAGTCACACTCTTAATGATGTGGCCGAACCAAGGCACTAATCTTCACATAGAGGTGGGGCAAGATGGCATCCGAGTGAGTGTACCCTCATGCTCTCTCCTGCAAAGGACCAACTGAGTGGGGATGGAGTCTGGCCAGAGCAGGCTGTTTTGGGAACCTACAAAACAGGAGGTGTCTGGACATCGATCTAGAGAGACTGTGACAAAAATAGTGCTTGCTAAGGTAAAACTGTGGGTTTCTAACACTGAAGCCAGAAGCTGTGGGAAGGCAAAACCCTTCCCCCTAGGGCCGAGGGCCACAGTGTTCCCCGAAAATCGCTGGTTGCAAAGCAGTGTTCTCAAGCCCCATGTTTGCCTAACATGTGATCCCCAAGCCTGAGTTCCCTGAACCCCCATAACCCACATTCCGCAGACCCACATACCCTGAGTCCACATTCTCCTGGGCCTCCATTCCCTGAAGCCAGCCCTCCCCAAAGTCTGTCATTCCCCTAGCCCTATGATCTCAGACTAACTCCAGGAGTGGGAGAGTTTTGCTGGGAGGTACAAAGGGGCCTGAGGAGTGCAAGTTCAATTTTTCTCATCCCCGCTCCTTTTTGAGCTTGCAGGAGCATACCAGCTGGCTTGGGGAGAGCCTAGGAAGAGAGGAGAGGTGAATCTGCTGAGAGAGCCCAATTTATGTAAACACCCTGGGATAGGAAACTTCATCTGGGAGAAGGTGGAGTCAGAAAATTAACCCTGCTCCAGTGCACCTAAGAAAGAGGGACAGTAGGACCTGCTTTGCAGGCTTCCAATAGCATATTGAGGGTTCCTGGCAAGGTGTGGGTGCTCTCTCTCAAGGTATTAAGAGTCAGTATTTTCTTTGGTGAGTTGGTTCACCAGGGTCCCATTTGAATCTCCTACGGGACCCCCATGTAGCCTTCCTGCTGCCCTGGGAAAGAGGAAAGTGAGGAAGGGAGATAGGGGAAATGTCAGACTCCGAAGTGAAGTGGTTTATTCAATTGCAAAGGATTCCTTGCTTGAGCCTTTGTCTGGTCTTTTTTGTTGGCTTGTTTTCTTGTTTTTCCTTCCTCTTTATCCCCCCATGGCTCCTTATTCTTTCTTTTTCTTTTTTGTTTTCTTTTTCTTCTTGCTTGCTTTTTTCCCCCTTTTTTCTTCTTTTTTATTTTCCTGCATTAGGTGTTGCCGGCAGCATTTCTTACTTGCTGTACTTCCTTATCCTTGATTTCCTCTTTCCTGTGTGTACTGATTTTGGCTACCAGTGCTATCCCATTTCCTTTATATCTTTCTATCTGCCATCATTTATTGTTTCTCTTACATTCTACCTCTCTTTGTTTAGCCCCCAAATTTTTCCGACTTTTTATTTCTAATACTTCTATTCTGTTTTCTATCTTTTATTCACTCTTTATATTATTTTCCTTTCTTTTCTCTTTCCCTCTCTCCTGACCACATTGGCCTTTTAATCCATACTATATTCCTCCCCATATTCAGTTTACTATCTCATTACAAGCACACCACTTTTTTACTGCTATAACTCTACACAGCTTACGTGATTTTAATAACCATTTTCCCAGATCTCACATGGTTCTTCTGCTAACATTTACTATCAATACTATTATTACACTTTTTCTTTTCTTACCCCTTTTGCTTTCTTTGGCCATAATATTTTCCTTCAAGGGAACTTAGACAACAACAAGGAAATAGAATACGAAGAACAAAGTGACAAAGAAAAGATTAACAAGCACCCCAAAACAACACCTAATTAAACCCTGAGACTAGACAAAGAAGCTAAACAACCGAATAAACCCATCAAGATAAAATGAAGACTGAACAGCAAAAAAAAAAAAAAAACTACAAACCATATCAATAATCAGGAAAACATGGCCCAATATAATGAAAAAACTAAAAACCAGGAAGAGGAATGGAATATCAAACAACTAATCAAAGCCCTCAAAACATATATCATGGACCAATCTAATGAAGTGAATGAAGAGATTAAGAACATTAAGAAAACACTTGGAGAGCATAAGGAAGAAATTGTAATCATACCCAACAAGATAATGGATAAGATGGTGATAAACAGCACAATTCAAGAAATCAAAAATACACTCTCAGCAAATAACAATACATTTGAAGAGGCAGAGGAAAGAATTAGTAATATGGAAGACAGTACATCTGAAATCAAACAGATAGTAGAATTGATTGATAAAAAGATAGAACAAATCCAGCAGGGACTTAGGGACATGAATGACAACATAAAACCCACAAACATACACATTACAGGCATCTCAGAAGGAGAAGAGAAGGGAAAGGGGACAGAAGGGATTTTGGAGGAAATAATGGCTGAAAACTTCCCAAACATATAGAGGGATATGAATGTACATGTCCAGAAGTATAATGCACCACAAACAGCATAAATCCCAACAGGCCTAGCCCAAGACATATACTTGTCAAATTACCCAATGTTCAAGGCAAACAGAAAATACCAGAAGCAGCAAGAGAAAAGAGAAACATCACATACAAAGGAGGCTCCATAAGCTTAAGTGCTGATTTCTCATCTGAAACCATGGAGGCAAGTAGGCAGTGGTATGACATAGTCAAGGACTAAAAGAAAAAAATTCCAAGCAAGACTACTCTATCCAGCAAAATAGCATTCAAAAGAAATACAAAAGGAAGTTCTTTAGGAGGAAAGAAAAAACAGGAGAGACAGAGATGGAGAAGAGTGTAAGAACAACTAAAAAGACAAAAAGAGAAAAAGAAAATCAAACAAAATATGCCAAACACAAAATCAAACAAAATATGGCTAATAGAAGTAATTCTTTGAAAGTAATACCACTGAATATCAATGGTTAAACACACCTGTTAGAAGACACAGATTGGAAGACTCAATAAGGAAATATGACCCATCTATATGCTGTCTACAAGAAACACATCTTAGATCCAAGGATTCAAGGAGATTGAAAGTGAATGGCTGGAAAACAATCTTACAGGCAAACAACAACCAAAAAAGGGCAGGAGTAGCTTTATTAATATCAGACATAATAGACTTTCAATGCAAAAGTATTGTGAGAGACAAAGATGGACACTACATATTAGTGAAAGGTAAAATCTTTCAAGAAGAAAGAATAGTCATAAACATTTATGCCCCTAACAAGGGTGCCTCCAAATATGTGAGGCAAACACTAGAACTAAGTAAAAGAATAGCTGCCTCTACAATTACAGTGGGGGACTTTAATACACGACTATCACCTTTGGACAGAACATCTCAAAAGAGAATCAATAAAGAAAGATTTTGAAAAATATATTAGAGGATCTGGACCTAATAGACATATACAGAACATTACACCCTAATACAGCAGGATATACATTCTTCTCAAGTGGACATAGGTCATTCTCACAGGATAGACCACATGCTTGGCCACAAAGAAAGTCTAAATGAATTCAGAAAGATTGAAATGATACAAAATAATTCCTCTGACCACAGTGGAATGAAGCTGGAAATCTGCAAGGGCCAGAGACCCAGATTTGGCACCAAGATTTGGAAATTAAACAACACACTCCTAGAAAAACAGTGCATCGAGGAGGAACTCTCAAAAGAAATCAATAACTATCCTTGGAACTAATGAAAATGATAATACAACTATCAAAATGTATGGGATGCAGCAAAAGCTGTACTGAGAGGGAAATTCATAGCCATGAATTCCTATATCAAAAAAGAAGAGCCAAGATTGAAGAACTAACTGCACACTTGGAGGAATTAGTAAAAAACAAAAACAAAAAACAAAAAACAAAAATAACCCAAAAGGAAGAGGAAAGAAAGAAATAACAAAGATCAAAGCAGAACTAAATGAAATAAAAAATAAGAAAGCACTCAAAAAAATAAAACAAAGAGCTGGTTCTTTGATAAGATCAATAAAATTGGCAAACCCTTAACTAGACAAAAAAGGGAAAAAGAGAGAAGATGCAAATACACAAAATAAGAAATGAGAAAGTGGTTATCACCACTGACCCACAAAAATAAAGACTATTATAAAAGGATACTTTGAAAAACTATATTCCAACAAAAACGATAATTTAGAGGAAATGGACAAATTCCTAGAAACACATAAGCAGCCTACATTGACAAAAGAAGAAATTGACAATCTCAACAAACCAATCACAAAAGATAGAATCAGTCATTAAAAACCTCCCAACTAAGAAGAGCCCTGAGCCAGATGGCTTCACATGTGAATTCTACCAAACATTCCATAAAAAGCTAACAGCAATCTTGCTTAAACTAGTCCAAAAAAATGGAAATAAAAGGAACATTTCCTAACTCATTCTATGATGCCAACATCACCCTAATACCAAAGCCAAACAACGACACCACAAGAAAGGAAAGTTACAGACCAATCTCTTTAATAAACCCAGATGTGAAAATCCCGAACAAAATACTTGCTAATCATATTCAACAACACATTAAATGAATTATACACCATAACCAAGTGAGCTTTATTCCTCTTATGTAATGAGGTTTCAGTATAAGAAAATCTATTAATGTAATACACCACATAAACAGATTGAAGGGAAAAAATCACATGATCATATCTATAGATGCAGAAAAAGCATATGACAAAATACAGCATCCTTTCTTGATAAAAGCACTGCTAAAGACAGGAATAGAAGGAAACTTTCTGAATATGATAAAGGGTATATATGAAAAACCCACAGCTAGCATCATTTATAATGGTGAAATCCTAAAATCTTTCCCTCTAAGATCAGGAACAAGATAAGGATATCCACTACCACCCATTCTATTTAACATTGTATTAGAATTACTTGCTCAAGCACTGAGGCTAAAACCAGATATAAAAGGCATCAAAATTGGAAAGAAAGAAGTCAAAATTTCACTATTTGCAGATGACATGATCCTATACATAGAAAACCCTGAGAAGTCTACAACAAAGTTTCTAGAACTTATAAGTGAGTTCAGTAAAGTCGCAGGTTATAAGATCAATGTGCAAAAATCAGTAGCATTTCTAGACACCAATAAAGAGCAATCTGAGGAAGAAATCAAAAAACAAATACCATTTTGAAAAATAAATAAAAAACCAAATATCTAGTAATAAATTTAACTAAAGATGTAAAAGACTTATACACAGAAAAATACACAACATGGTTTAAGGAAATCAAAGAAGACCTAAATAAATGGAAGAATATTTCCTGTTCATGGATAGGAAGACTAAATATTATTAAAGTGTCTATCCTACCAAGACTGATCAACAGATTCAATGCAATCCCAATAAAAATCAACACAGCATTTTTTTTATGAATTAGAAAAACTAACTATGAAATTTATTTGGAAAGGGAAGAGTCCCCAAATAGCCATAGACACATTGAAAAAGAAAAATGAAATTGGAGGAATCACACTACCTGACTTCAAAACATACTACAAAGCTACAGTATGAAAACATCATTATATTGGCACAAGGATAGACATACTGACCAATGGAACTCAATTGAAAGTTCTCATATAGATCCTCATATATACAATCTATGATATTCAGCAAGGCCACCAAGCCCACTCACCTGGGAAGGAATGGCCTCTTCAACAAATGGTACCTGGAGAATTGGCTAGCCATATGCAAAAGAATGAAAGAGAATTATTATCTCACATCTTATACAAAAATCAACTTCAAGATTAATCAAAGACATAAATATAAGAGCCAAGACCATAAAGACCTTGGAAAACAATGTAGGGAAGTATCTACAGGACCTTGTAATAAGAAATGTCTTCATGAACTTCACACCCAAAGCACAAGCAGCAAAAGAACAAATAGATAAATGGGACCTCCTCAAAATCAAAGCTTTTGCACCTCAAAGGAGTTCATCAAGAAAGTGAAAAAATAATCTACACAATGGTAGAAAATGTTTGGTAACAATATATCTGATAGGAGACTAGTATCCTGCATATATAAAGAACTCCTATATCTCAAAAATAAAAAGACAAGCAACCCATTTTAAAAAAATGGGCACGAGATTTGAACAGACACTTCTCCAAAGAAGAAATACAAATGGCTAAAAAGCACAGGAAAAAAAATGCTTAAAATCTCTAGCCATTAGGGAAATGCAAATCAAAACTACAAGGAGATACCATATTACTCTCATAAGACTGGCAGCAATCAAAAAAACAGAAGACTACAAGCATTGGAGAGGATGTGGAGGAACGGGAACACTCATCCACTGCTGGTGGGAATGCAGAATGGTCCAGCCATTCTGAAGGACAGTTTAGTGGTTTCTCAAAAAACTAGCTATACCTTTGCCATATGACCCAGCAATTTCACTGCTGGATATGTAGCCAGAAGAATTGAAAACAAAAACAAAAAACAATATATGCACACCAATGTTCATAGCAGCATTATTCACTATTGCCAAAAGAAGGAATCAACCCAAATGCCCATCAACAGATGAATGGATAAATAAAATGTGGCATATACATGCAATGGAATATTACTCAGATATAAAAAGGAATACAGTACAAGCACATGGGATAACATGGATGAATCTTAAGGACCTTATGGTGAGTGAGGCAAACTAGGCATTGAAGGACTAATACTACATGTCCTCTCTGATATGAAATAAGCAAACCAAGCTGTCTCAGAAAGCTAGAGACTGGATGATAGGCTTACAGGAAGTTGGGGGAGAGAGGAAGTTTGTGAGCTGACACCTATATGGGTGAAATCTATGATAAGCTGGAGGTAAGTTTTTGTACAGGGAAGGGATAAGATGCGAGCATAGGAATAACTTTGGGTGGGGCTTTGTGGGCTTGAGAGGGGCTAGGGTTGGGAGGATGGATCAGATAGTGCAAGGAATTGGCGGGAGGGCTGGGGGAAATAGTTGAACATAGGAAATTGTCAGGTATGTGGTTGAAACTATAACATTGAGAAAACCTTTTAGAAAATATAATAAGGAAGGATTATCTGTTTAAGGTGTTTAAGGTGGGGGGGTATCTGGCACAGGGTCAGGCTTTTAGGGAGTGTGTGAGTGCTCATTTTGTCACAGTGTGTTCTATCATTGGGTGGAGACCCATACAATGAATGTGAAGGAGTGCCCACTTCCTGGGGGGGCCTGATGTACTCAAACAGGGAATTGTGACTCTCAAGAGAATTGGTGGCTACCAATGGGTTAGGGCAGTCTAGTATGTCAAGCCCTCAACAATGTTGCAAGTATCTGTGAATCTGGCCCTTCAAGTAGTGAAGATTGATTGTCACTGTGGGCCCTGAAGGGAAGGGGAGAGAGGTATAGAATATATGGAAGAAGGGTAACTGGGGGGGGGGCATGGAAGTGTTCCAAAAAAATCATGCAATGATGGATATAGGACATGTTAAATTACACCAAAAATGTATAAAAGTCTATAGGCTAAAATGTAAACCATAATGTAAAACATAAGGTAACTAAAAATTTAGAAAATTGTACAGCCTAAAATATAAACCATAATGGAAACCAAAATGGAACCATGTTTGATAGCTACGTTTCAATATTTGTACATCAGCTGCAGCAAATATAACATGAACATGTAAAAGGTCATTGCTGGGGAAGGTGGAAAAGGGGTTGATGTTGGATATATGGGAGTCTCCTATATTGTATATGTGAATTACCTAAAAATTTTTGGAGACAAAATTAAAAATTAGAAAAATAAAAGAAAGAATGTAGACACTGAGGAAGAAATGAAAGAAATTGCCTGGCCACTGTAAATATAGGGGAACAACTATTACAGGGATGAAAGTCAAAATGTCAAAAACAAAGCTGAATAACATTTTTCATTTTTTAATACCCCAATTAATTTTTACTTTATTTTAATTATTCTAAACTAGTATGTATTCTATTTCTAATCTTTAAACCCATCACTATATTTCATTTTCCTATTAATTGCATTTGGCAATAAATTAGGCTTCATTTTTTTAAGAAGTTTGTACCACTGAGAGGTTCAACACCAGCAGGGGAGGAACACTGCTGTGGGTTGTTATTGATGGGGGGCACATTACTGGGAGGGAGTTATTCAGGGCATGTGTATAGGGTACATAAAAAATGTTTATATATATGTTGGGCATTTTCATAGTAGTTACAGTTATAAATGACAACTGAAGGAGTGCTGAGTTCCTACCCAGCGGAGATCTGTCACATTCCCCAATGGAATAGCAACAATCCCCCAAGGGCAAAAGCAAAGAGCAATCAAGAAGAGTGGTCCAATGATGAGTCCTTGATACTGATGAATGCGTATGCACCTCTATGCCTGAAATATGAACTAGGCCTAGAGCTGCAGAGTGCCTAAGAGTTACCTCCTAAGAGCCTCCATGTTGCTCAAATATGGCCACTATCTAAGCCAAACTCAGCATGTAAATGTCTTACCTTCCCCCCAGCATGGGAAATGACTCCCAGGGATAAGCCTTCCTGGTGCCAATGGATTACTACCAATCACTAACTGATGATGCAACTAGAAAGAGACCTTGAATAAAAGGGTCAATTTAGACCAGCATAATATCTCAGCATCCATGTAGGATCATGTGTTAAAAACTGCTTTTTGAATTTGAATAAAAGGGGGAATGGCAAAGACAAATGAGCTTGTATGGCTAAGAGTCTTCAAAAAAGAGTCAGGAGGTCATCAGAGGAGTTGCGCTTATGCGCGCCTCAGTAGGACTCCAGAGACAGCCAAAGTAGATACAACCCCAGATACTGGTGCTCCTGAGGGCTATGGTTAGGGCAGATGACTCTGGAGTTCAGTGCCTTGTCAGTGGGCCCTACTTTGGAATTTATGTTCCTGATTGTGATTGAGTTGGACTCAGATGTGACCTTTCTACACATGCCTCTTCTGTCATTTTTACTGAACCTGTGATGGTGCTAGGGTTAGTGCATAATCAGGAGGCTTGAGTCTCTGGACTGTCCATGTGCCAGCTGGGCCCTGAGCCTCATCAGAATTGCAACTCCTACTGTCTGGTTCATTGGACTTACCCAGGTCAGCTAACGGGGGCGTGAAGATGGTCAACCACCACACCAGGGAACTGAGAGTACTTACAATTGCAAGCAGGAGAATTGCATCCATCATCCATGGACCAGGAGGCCCTGGGTTTGAACCCTGAACCTCCCACATGGCAGGCAGATGTTCCATCAGTTGAGCCAAATCCGCTTCCCCCAATATGGTATTAATAGCTACTAACTTTGTGTGCTTATTCAACTTTGAGTTCATGACTGTTAAAATATTCATTCTTCAGTCACACTAGTCACATTTCAGGTACCAAATAGCCACCTTTGGCTTGTGGCTGCTGTGCAGGCAGGACAGAATACTCTCACCACAAGTCCCATTGGGCAGTGCTGGATTAGTGAGGCAGAGAGGGCACCATGCTCTCATCCTCATTTTGTTGTGCTTTCCTTCCTAGTCATGGAGAGACTCACAAAAGTCTGCACAGAGGTGGGGAATTGAAGGAATCATTACTATGTCTAATTAGTTTAATTTTAAATGTCATCCTTAAGAGTACCATACTGGCCACAAAAAGTTTTAAAAAATCACATTGCTTATGATAATTCGAACATAAATGAATGGAATTCATATCCATGTATACACATATATAGTTATCCCCCTTTCTTAGGAAAAACTCAGCCCAGTAGTTGGATTTGTCCACCACACCATGCACAAGTCTCCAAGGAGGAAGTTAAACCTCATGGAGAAGTTGTAGAGATGGTTCAAGCGAGTATTTACTCTCCTTCTGAGGAGAGTATTGAACCATGGGGCCTGTTTTGTTCTGGGGGACCATGCTGGAAGCTGCCTGGCTTTCCCTCCCATGCTTCCATGACAAGGAGCTCAGGTGCCTGCTACATAAAAGCTAATCCTGGAAGTTCTAGCCTGAGGAGGACTAGATACTTAGTGCCAGGAAAGTCACCTGCTCCTCAGCCCAGGCCTAGAGCTCCCTCCCAAAGGGGAAAATCAAGAAGTCAAGAACAAATGTTCTGCAAGTGTGAGATCTTGAGAGGAAAAAAATTAAACAAATCAACACATTATTAGGAGCAGATTCTAAATTTAAAGCATGAGAACAACTTCTCATTTTCTTCCATGCAATATTTTCCTGGACAAGCTTGATATTAAACCAACAAATCCAGACATCATCCTGAGTCACTCACACTTTTACTAGTTTTGGGAACTAAGTAACTAAGTTGAAACCTGTAAATTGTTAAATTGCTCCCTATTATTTATAACTAGAACTAGGCTAAAATATAAGTTTTCAATTAGGATTGTTTTCTTTGGAGAGATTTTTGAAAAATTTGTTTAGCTTTGTCTTGTACTGAAATGGGTACTTTCTTAAATTTTGAGACTTACTGTTAAGTGTTTGTTCTCTTCAGCTTGTTTTGTTTTCTTTTACAATGTCTTTTTATACTGCATATTTGCTTGTAGGGCCTTTCTTTGACATCAGTAGAAACATAAACCTTATTTTATTATTTCTCTGCACTTTCAGATATTGACTCAGCAGAAGAGAAACATTGGTGTCTCACAAATCCCCACAGAATGGCTCTCTTGATAGACGACATCAACACTTGCCCAGTCCAACCCTATTGTCTCTTGATGGACCACAGCAACACTTGCCCAGTCCAGCCCTACCATCCAACTTGTCCACAGATAGAGCTGTAGAGGAAGCTTCTGGAACATGTCACTCGTGTGGGACCACCTTGGCCACCCTGTTGTGCCCTCCTGGCCATGGGTCCTACTTTTGAGTCCCACCTCGGCTCCTCCATGGCCCCTCCCTGAGTCCCAGGGGGTCTTCTCAGACAGGAACCACAGGGCTCTGGGCGGTGGGGCCCTGGCACACCTGGATAAGCTGCCGCTATGTGTCGCAGGGCAGGTTTGGGTTAGACTCGCTCACTGCAGTGAGTCGAACCGTGATACCAGCTTGTCTTCCTCCAGGAGAGGGTCCTCTGTCCAAGCCCTGCTCCCCTAGGAGAGCTGAAGGCTGCATTTCCCACCTGCAGATGGGTGTGCCTGGAAAAACAGCCAACATAGCTAAACCTGTGCAGAATGTGGGATTTCATCCTCCCCAAATCCCTCTGTGAAGGAGGGGAGTGGCAGGGAGTTTTCATGCTGAGAATAAGCTATTCAGAACCATTGAATCTGGGAGGCAGTTTATATTTAAATTAATGTTTTTAACAATTATTTTTCATACTGCTCTTATGAAATCCACCCCCAAAGTCCTTTCAGATTAAAGTTTACAATAGGAAACAACTGACAAAAGAGAACCAAGGAGCTGAAATCCTCCTAGCAGGATGAATTTCAAAAGAGAATCTTTGTGAGCTACAGATTTTAATTAGTACTTTACGTTTGCAAATTAAATATTGAATGCTTTATTATTTTCCTTTTGCTGCTCTTCCATCTGTGAGAAGCATATATGAAGTAATAAAAACAGTAAAACTGAAGACAGTAATGGGAAAATCTCCACAAATACTGCAAAAGCTTTCCTTTTATTTTTGCGGCACCGAGTGGCTCTTCGGAGCCTTGCTTTTCATCTGGTTAAGGTGTGTTGCTAATGGGCTGCAGTAAATTAGCAAGAAACAGATGAAACCCTGCATTCCGAAAGCAACTTTTATCAGGGAAAATAAGTACTAAGTAGATTTATGAGTCATCCTTTTGCCGCCTTTTGGGGAAATTTAACTCTTGACAGCGGGGTGGTGTTTGGGTGGTATGTGGGCGTCGCTCTTGCTGAAAACACAAGCAGCACCTGGACCCCTGCGACTTTCGGGGGCCAGACCACGCCCCAGCAGGAGGTGGCTTCCAATGGGCTCCAGGTCCAGGTAAGGGCAGGAGTCCCACACACAGGGGCTCCCCGACGCCCGGAGGGAGAGGGGCCCACGGGGCTCTCAAGGAACCTGACCAGTCCCCACCTGTGAGTGAGCTCAGCTGGCGTTTTTGCGGGGACTTCCGGGCAGCGCATCCTCATTGCAGCATCTGCCCCATGTCCATCCAGTGTCCTTTGCTTTCTGTGGACACCTCATAATCAGTGACCTCCGCGGGCCCCGACTCCCTCCACAGAACTGTCTACAATGGGGGGTCTCCTGGGAACTCACAGGCAGGACGGTCAGAGCCTTCCCTTGGCACGCAGAACCCGGCGGAGTCCCACCTCCACCCCACGAGCCTCCCACAGTGCAGGCAGCTGCGCCCACCCGGTGGGGGGCTCCTACCACGGCAAAGCACGCGTGGTGCACACAGGGAGGGAGAACGGAGGAGCGTACCGGGTGCGTACCAGGTGCACCTTTTGTGTCCCCGACCCGCGATGGCACTGGAATTAGAAGACATCGAAGGCGGCTGCGCCACGGGGGCCCAAGCTGGGGCCCTCGCCGCTCTCCCTCGCACAGCCCACCTTCTCAGCAGTGGGGCCCACGAGGTGCCGAGCTGTGTTTCCAGAAAGACAGCTCGGCTTTTCCCAGGCGCTGCCCAGGCGCTTCCTCACACACGCTTTTCTAACTTCAGCTGCTGGCAGAGGCCTGGGCTCCGGTGGCAGCTCCCACTGCTGGGAAAGCTGTCACCAGCCCATCCCCCAAAAGTGGGACTTCCTAGAAAGGAAGGGGAGAAGAATGGAAGGTGCATGAGCAATCAGCAGTCCCCGCCAGGCAGAGGGCAGCTTATAAAATCAACGCAACTTCCTTTTCCGTTGGAAATGTGATTTCTAATTTGAACATTATTGTTTTGTTGTAAAAGATAGCAGCTTCACAAATAATAAAACTAAGTGTGAAAAACTCATTTAATACCCATATTATAATTATATTTGAAGTAAGAAGAAATTTTTGTTTTTTTAATGAACTATTTAAATATTTACAAAGATAGATAATGTGGAAAATCATCATGTTACATATTTTCATGTTAAATTAATTTTAGTTATATGATTTGTCATAAGAAAAGTCATAAAATTATTGTGGTCTGTAACTAGTAGGGTTTAGGAATATGTAGAAAATCACCATCTGAAGTTTTAACAAAACATTTTCTGAAGACTATGGTGGAACGAATGTAGGAATTTTAAGTATGCCCTTCATATAAAGACTTTAACACTTGCAGGTCAATGTCCATGCTTGATGAGGCCGTGCCAGGAGCTCAGCTGTAGATTGCCTCACTGGGAGCTGACGGATTCAAACCTTGAGTGGGTCCCACGATGGACTTCCCTGAGTAACAGTCCCAGCATGTGCTGTGGTCCTGTAGGTGCAGAAACCCTATCTGTCTGTGAATTAAAAGTCAGCCCCTTCCTAGGGTGGGGGGCATTCTCCAAACTCCTAGAACTTCACGCAGAGAAACCCACGCTGCTTACTAAGAGGCAGCACGAGATAAAACCAGCACTGGACGGAAGATGCACCGGGTGAGCGCAGCTCCACGTGGCAGTTCTGAGCACTAGAGAAAGTGGCTGGTGAGCGTGGACATACAGGGGCTTCCGTGACGCTGCAGGGAAGTCTGAGTTTGTCCACACGGGAGAGCCTCAGGGTTGGCACCTCTGCGTCTGGACCAGGGGCCGTCTCTGGCCAGCTCCGGCACGGCGGTCAGTCAAGACATCCCAGCCGTAAGAGTGTCCTTCCTTCAGCTTTATGCAGTCTACCCTCTGCCAAGACCGGCCACCTGTGTGCAGTGAGCTCGTGCTTCTCTTTTAGTTACACAAGATGATTTATGAGGCATCTCTGTAGCCACTTGTGTCAGTTTCAGCTTGATAAGAGAGAGCCAAATGGCTGATTTTGAGATTTGTTTCCATTATATAAAAAGAGCAACCTCTGATCCTTACATTACTAATTTTTATTTGTTTCAAGAATGAATGCCTGGGGAAGAGTGTAAACTACAATGTAAACCACTATCCATGGGGTGCAGCAGTGCTCCAAAATGTATTCCCCAAATGCAATGAATGTGCCATGATGATAAAAGAGGTTGTTGAGGTGGGAGGAGTGAGGTAAGGGCGTGGGGGCTATATGGGGACCTCATATTTTTTTAACGTAACATTAAAAAAAATAAAGACCAAAAAAGAATGAATGCCAAATTATATCAGAAGGTTCTTGGCATTTATCGGGGTGATGATGTTACTTTCAGCTCTACTGTGAATACACTGCAAGGGTCTAACTATC
Organism: Dasypus novemcinctus; assembly: GCF_030445035.2. Classification (NCBI taxonomy): domain Eukaryota; kingdom Metazoa; phylum Chordata; class Mammalia; order Cingulata; family Dasypodidae; genus Dasypus; species Dasypus novemcinctus. The sequence continues at coordinate 108,372,887 of NC_080678.1, read as the reverse complement.
CTCACAGCACTGCACTGGTGGCTTCTGAGACATGACGTAAAATGAGGGAAAAGCACTCCTAATTTTTTGGTTTTTTTTTTACTACTGTAACATTTTATTATAACTTAATTTATCTCATTTTCTGATTTGATTTATCATGGATATCCAAGTTTCCCAAACTACAATGAAAATTTTCTCACATCTTTATGCTCTAGAAAATGTAAAGAAGATTCACCTGTCACAAGAACGTTAGAAATGAGTCTCCCGAGAAATAGCATGGTCTAACAATGGAGTAGTGAGGTGAGGGTGTGGGGAGAAAAATTTTGTAAGTTAAAATGATTTCTACAGTTTTGTGTATTTTTTTACCTTACTTTAATCAATTTTGGTAATTTATAATTCCAAAAAAGTAACTTCTAAATTCTTCCAAAATACCTTACATGTGCAAAGAATAAAAAACTAAAATGATAAGTTATTTAACTGAAGTAAAAATTCTAAATATAGCTGAAGCCTATATCTGTTTTACCCCTTCCTAGTTTCTTTACATTATTTGTTTATTTTTTCAAAGAAGTAGCTCTTGGATTTGTTAAAAAATGCAATAGTAATCTTATATAATTTTTGCTTTTATCTTTATCATCTTTATCCTTTGTTTTTCCTACCTCCAAAAATAGCGCCTTCTTTTTTAGCCACTTAAATTGAAAGGTTAAATAGTTTTTATGTTTCCTAATGGTATTCATCTGCCAAAGGGGTGTCAGTGCAAAGTACCAGAAATCCGCTGGCTCTTATGAAGGGTACTTATTTGGAGTAAAAGCTTACAACCCCACGGCTGTGGAAAGTCCAACTCAAGGCACCACAAGAGCTGCTTCCTCACCCAAGTCAACTGCCACGTGTTGAAGCAAGATGGCGGGCCACCCCTACCTGGTCTCCTTCCCCTCCCGGCTTCCTCTTCCTCTTGCGCTCCATAAGCCCAGCCTCCTGAGGCTTCCTGCTTAAGGGGTCCTGTGGTCCCCTCTATCCTGGCATAGGGCTTCTTTCTGAGCCTCCTACATCAGTCTCAGATGGTCTCTGCTCTTTGCAATGTCATCTGTAAACTACCAGGCAAATGGCTCCTCTCTCCCTGGAGCTCCGCTGCCTGAGTATCTCCTCTCTGTCACATGGCAGGATCAAAACAACAGAGCTCTCTCTTCCTGTGTGTGTGTCTGTCTGTCTGTTTATATCAGTCCCAGCAAGGGACAGGGACTCAACCTGAGCGACGTCCACTGGCATAGTCAAATCAAAAGCCCTAATCTCAACAGGTAATCAAACCAAGGACACCTCAGCTGCATTTAATGCAATCAAAGGGTATCACACCCAGAGGAATAGATTAGTTTACAAACATAATCTTTCTCTTTGGGGAATTCATAAAATAATCCCAAACTGCTACACTAAATAAAGCTTTGGGCCTAATTTTGATATAGAGCTTTATTTTAACCCTTCTTTTATAAATTGAGTTTTAATTTTCTTTTTTAACAGATGAAACTACTATGTAGTTATACAATTTCTCCTTCAACATGGTGTGTTTGCCAGACTTTGACTTCTCCTTCCTCTAGGGTTAGAATATATTGAACTTTAGCTTAGTGGCTTAGATAGGAGCACTTTCGTACAATGTCCCCTTGTGATTTGGATATAAAATTTATACTTTTTTAAAGTTACATGACTTATTTTATATAATAAATCAAGTCATTAATTATATATTGTTAGCTTTTTTGTCAAAGTCTAAAATATAACTTAATAAAGCTTTTTAAAATTGTTCTTCTATGTGTACTTAATTATATTTGTAAAATGAAGCTTATTTTCTATACAGTACTTTGATTTTATTTAGTGGTTCACTTTTTCTAGTGATTTGTATAACACATATTTAATTTTTATTATGCCCATGTTATCTGAATTAAGAAAATGCTTATTAATATTTACAATATGCTACCAATGTAAAATAAGCAGTGCATATTTATTCATGCAAAGTAAAAATATTTATACATATTTGTTCTTTTTATCTTTGCTCAAATATTTACATTGAAGTTTTTTAATAGAATCTTAGAATTATAAATCACTAATATTTGTGCACTATGTTCTGCTCCTAGAATTATTGTTTATATTTGCACTAAAAGTAGAAGCCATATTAGCAATAATTATTTAGATATCACATTTTCCTGAGGTCTTTGCTCACCACCATTTCTTTGATACCATATTTACTAGTATTTTGAATCTTTATTTTGTTTCATTTATTGGTCTCTGGTGAATTTTTTGAGTATGGTTTTCAAGAAGATTATATGGGCTATTTAATTTTTATTGAATTACTGCTTTCCTGTGGGCTGGAATTGGCTTGATCTGCCATTTACATTTTCTTAAAATGTTGTTGATGTTATTCATTTTTCTAATTACTCAGCATTTCCAGATGCTTTTTAACCAAATTTTTACAAAGCCAACATGATGATCCAAGACTTCTGACCTCCTACTTTTCTGACTAAGATGCTGTCTGTTTTGTGTGCAGCATGAAAATAACTGTGGGTGGGGTCTGTAGAGGCATCTGGGAAAGGAGGGCTGCACCCCTGGGTAAGGAGAACACTGGGCTTGTTTATTACCAGTTAGTTTTGGGATCTGCTTGATGTCAGTAAGAAATCGAGCGAATGCATCTCGTTGTTTCCTACCACATTCTTTTCTCCCCCCGATGGTTTGACTATTTCATTTTCTTGCCTGAACCTCGCAGCCGCAGCAGCCTCTTGAGGCCATTTCAGCTACTAAATGTGTTGGGGGCCTGTGGCAGACACAACACCACACAAATGACGCTGTGCTATAGTGGGCGCTTCAAAAAACCATTTTGGAGAGTCACTGTTGTGTCCGCGAATAAGCAACATGGTACCAGAGCGCACAGGCCAGGGCCTGCGCTTTTGCTGCAGCCTTTCCACAAGGGCCCTCTTGCAATTGCTTTGATGAAAAGAGGGACTGTCGCAAACGAAGGTTGCTCAGCCTGTGGGCACCTGTCGAGCTGAGACAAGGGCGTGAAGGCTGGAGGCTGACGGCTGACTTCACGTTTGGGGGGCTTCGGGGGAGAGGTTTGCAGCCTCGGGAACAGAGTAAACTTTTGGGTGATGTCATCCTCCCTGGGGTTCCTGCAAGGGACAATGTGGCCTTTTGGGGACCAAGGTTCAGAGGGAGCTGGTAGGGTGTGGATCATGAAATGGGCATGCTTGCTTGGATATGTAAAGTCATGGTAGATGCAGCAGAGGACACTGGATGAGACCTGAGGGTCGACTGAGCTGCAAGGTTTCACGGGAACAGATACCAGCCAAGCCGGATGCATTTCCATGCAGGCAGAATAAGACCCGCAGAAAAGGCTGCTTTCTTCTCCTGGTTATCCATAACTGTTGTCAACTGCCAAATGGCCCTCTTCTGGAAAGAACTCTCATGGCCACCACTTCTTTTCATTCCAACAGTAATGGTTCCTTGGGTATGAAGAGGAGGTGTCCCTCATTTGCCTGAGGTTCCTTGGGTATGAAGAGGAGGTGTCCCTCATTTGCCTGAGGGTGGGATCCTTGGTTTTGTCTGCTTGTCCTTTTGACCCCTTCAGGGTCTCCAGGGCCCTGCATCACATTCACAACTGAAGTCCTGATTGGTGGAGAGAAAGAGTTTGAAAGGGAGTTAAAAACCTGGAGTTTAAGTTCCCACTCAGCCACATGCCAGTTGGGCCGTTTGGATTGAGATTCTTCCTGTGTGAAACCAGAAAAGTGGCCTCTGGATTGCAGAGCAGTTCAGCTGTGGTGACCAAATGCAGCTGTAGCCATGGATGCACTTTGTTAAAAAAAATTGTATGCATATGTGATATACAGGCTGTTATTTCCAAAGCTTATCTTAGTCATTGTGTAATCCTTCCTTATAAAATTTCAGTTATTGAAGACCTACTTCAAGTCAAGATGCTCTATTAAAAATTTGATAATCAATTGTCTGAACATGTATCGACAGGCATTTAGTATAGTCACTAGTTGGATTTGTTGTCTGTTGATAAAATCAATTATGAATGTCATTGAAATGAAATTGAATGAATGACTCTAAAATTCAGAGCACGTAGCCTATCTGAAAGAAGCACAGGTGAAAACAGGCTCAGGTGTGGAACTTCGGGTGTCACAGGTGACCTTCTAGTCACGCTTCCCCAGTGGGCAGATCACCCTGCCCTCAGCGTCAGACGGCAGTGACAACACTTGCATCTCAACAGAAGAAAATGCACGAAAAACATCAAGACAATTTTTTACATGAAGAGAGACAGACATCAAATAATTATTTCATTCAAAGTATCAATATTTTCTATTTTGAAAAGATATGAAATTAGAAGAGCGTTTAAGTGGTAACATGAGATAATCAAAATAATTGTCTGCTCCACTGATGTTTTTTAGACAGATCTGTGCAAACACTCATGCAATAATAATATGTTGTTCCACAGTTGAGCTGGCTGTGATTTTCTCCTCTCTTGTTTGAACTGTTTCATAATGAACAGAGAAATCAGATCTATGTGCTTGTTTATGAGCATACACATGAATTTGGTACGTGCCTGCAATTGATTTAAAAATGCATTTTATATATATTCATGAATTTTCATGAGTCAATATAAACACTATGCACTATTTTGCTGCGAGTTTGGGGGGTAAATGTACTATTTTAATAGGAGACATGATAGTCTTATCATTGCATATTTTGAATGGCAGCCACATGTGTAAATGGATATATGGCCTGGTGAACAGTGAGTGTCAAAATCATTTGATGAAGAGAAATTAAGATCTCAGGGTCAGCAGCAGACAGCAGTACTTGGGCATTAAGCAGAATAGAAAGGCGTCCAGCTCAGTCTGGTCAACATATAGAAAAAGCTCCGGATGTCCTGGCGTGGACTGGCCTAATAATGGCTGGGAAACCAGTTGAACTGCTATCCAGGTGCACGCTCAGTTGCCTGCCTTTGAAAAGATGCTTTTTTTCCCTTTTCCTGTCTAAAGAAGGAACTATTTAAACCTCTCCTAGGTTTTTCCAGAAAGTAATATATCTAAGAATGAGCATCCCTCCTCTTTCTGGGAGGATAATTAGGTGAATGCCAATCTGCTCACACCACAGACTAGTTAAATCACAAATTTCAGACACACTATCAGAGTCTGTGTCAGAATGCTGTTCCTTCCCCCTGGTCCTTCTGAAATCAGGAGAATAAGAGCAAATCACTCTTCCCCACTAAGGGTGGGTTTAAGTTGACAGTTGTCAGAAGGCAGAGCTCTCCTGCAGAACAGGAAACACAAAAATCCAGATATTTTCATGATTTTCAGGACAGCAGGTAATCTTTGGCAAATAGTTTATCTAAAATTGTAGCCTTTCACAGAATATTAAATTTCTTACTGAATTGACCTGATTCTTTACTAGATTTGACGTATTATGGGAAACACCAAGGAATTCTACTATGTATTTTACATGTGTCATATTGCCTTCTGCTGTAACAAATAATAATCTATTAATATATATTCTTAGAAACATCATTATTTTAATTGACTTCTTCAGAACAGTTTTAGATTTACATAATAATTGCAAAGATAGTAAACACAAATAGTTGCCGTACATCCAGACCCAATTTCCCTATTATCATCTTATATTAGTGTGGTGCATTTGTCACAATTAATGAGCCAACATCTAAACACTATTACTGTTCTAATTTGCTAAAAGCTGCTGGGAGCAATGTACCTGAAATGGGTTGGCTTTTACAGTGGGAATTTATTAGGTTAAGGGCTTACAATTCTGAGGCCATGAAAGTGTCCAAATCAAGGCATCATCAGACAGGCAGCTGTGGGCGATCAGGCACAGGGCGGCACCCCAAGTCCATCCTATATTGGATTTCCTGCACTTTCCCCTAATGTCCTTTCTCTGCCCCATCTGGGCACCACGTGACAAGCAGATGCCCCACCCTGTACACACCTCTTGGCTGCGATAGTCTCTCAGACTGCCCTGTTTGCATGACTTTGAGCCCTGTTTGCGTGACTTTGAGCCCTGTTTGCGTGACTTTGAGCCCTGTTTGTGTGACTTTGAGCCTTGAGACACCTTGAAGCTTTGAGGAAGGCCGGACAGGTGGTTTGTAGGATGCCCCTCAATTTGTATTTGTCTGACGTTTCCCTCCTAATTATTCTGGGGTTGTGGGCTTCTGAGAGGAAGCCCCCCAAAGGAATGTGCCCTTCTCCACATTGTGTCCAGGCTGCCCACCAGCGACGGGGCTTGTGGGTATTAGCATTGACCATGACCCCACTGAGGTCATGCTGGCCAGGCTCCTCAGCTGTGTAGCCCTCTTTCCCCACCTTTTCATACTGTTTTTTGGAAGGAAGTGGCTATGCATGGGTCACAGGTAAGGAGCTGTGCTTCTCCCTGAGAGCTCCTGCCCCGCTCTCTCCAGTGGAGACTTCCTGGGCTCACTGGGGTTGGGAGGCAGGTGCTCATGGCAGGTGGGAGTTGGGGGCTCACGGGAGGTAGGAGATGTGGGAGGTAGAGTCTTACAGCAGGTGGGAGACAGAGGTGGGGACTCAGTGGTGGGAGTTGGGAGCTTGAGGCAGGTGGGAGTTGGGGGCTCACAGCAGGTGGGAGATGGGGCTCACAGCACGTGGGAGTTGGGGACTTGTGGCAGGTGGGAAGTGGGGGCTCATGGCAGGTGGGAGTGGGAGGCGAGCTTGTGCCTGTCCCCAGTCATGGTTCTCTTTGCATCTTTCACTGCCCCCTCCTGTCTCTGCAGGCCTTTTCCTTCTTTCCACTGCCACATTTCCACCTTTGTTGACCTACCTGCTCTCTTTCTGTGACCATGGCCATGTGCAAACATAACCCACCTTCCTCCCTGGCCTCCAGCTCAGGGTCCTTGGATTCCATACCCCACCAGTATCCCATGGATGCTACAGGTGAGCTCTGGGGCCAGGTGGGCAGGGGTGAGCCCATCAGACCACGTGAGGCTGGGAGGTCTCTGCTGTGTTCTTGCTAGGAGGATGTGGCCACATTACTGAACCCCAGGTAGCTTCTGATTCTTCATCTGCCTTCTATGTAAAAAGCAGATTTGATCTTTGTCTTCTCAAGTTCCTCTGTTTTATGCTTGGGCTTTAAAAATTCCACATTTGTTCATGTCTTTAATACATGTTTGAAATGTGACCTACAGACCATTCAAATGGTTAAAAACAAAGTAATGTGAAAATATTACAGCCTCAAAGAATTCTTTTGTTCTTGTTGTTTTTTGTTTGTTTGTTTGTTTTTATCCCTCTCCCTTGCAGCTTTTTTGTGTGCTGTGTGCTCTCTGTGCCCATTCACTATACATTCTTCTGTGTTTGTATTTTATTTATTTTATTTCCCCTCCCCGCTTGTGGCTTACTTGCTGTCTCCTCTCTGTGTGTCCATTCGCTGCAGGCTCTTCTGTGTTCTCACTTTTCTCCCTTCTTTTTGTTGTATTGCCTTGCTCAGTCAGCTCTCCATGGCGTCTGTGGGCTGCGCAGCGCTCCGTGGCATGCGGGCGAGCCTGCCTTCACAAAGAGGCCCCGGGATGCAAACCAAGGGCCTCCCATATGGTAGACAGAAGCCCATGTGATTGAGCCACAGCTGCTTCCCTCAAAGAATTCTTTATGTCATAGTTTTTATTTTGATGATTTGCCTTCAGTTTGATTTGGGACACTTTTTAGAAGGATACTTCAGCTGTGTCTGTAAAAATCTCTGAAGAGCTTTTTATTATTAAAAAATAATTAAATTACATTTTAACTTCCAAGGCAGAGGTTTTTACAGTGTGGTCCCTGGGCTAGTCCCAGCAGAATGACCAGGGCATGTCTTTGAAACGCAAAATCTCCTACTTATGAGCCAGAAAGCGTGGGTGGAGGCGCAGCAATGCGTGCGCCAAGGAGCACCGAGAGGACTGCAGCTCTAGAGCTTGGAAGCCACTGCTCTGAGGGCCCAGTAATAGCAAAAGCAGGTCAAAACACCACGCCAGCATGGAAACAAATGAATAGTAATAGCCATGATAAAATTAGTCAAACCAAAAGCAACAAGAAATGAGAAAAAAGGAACCCATGACAGGCAGGAAAATAAAACAGGTAGGAACATGATACATGTAAATGCCACTGTGTGAGTAAGTCGACTGACTGTGAAAGGTCTAATTTCTCCAGTTCTCTGAGACCACCTTGGAGTGGCAGCACCAGGGCAAGTGGGAAGGCCAAGTCCCTCACAGAGGGAAAAGATGCAGAAATGCCACGAGGCAGCTTCCATCATCTTTGGCAAACAGCACCAGAAAATGCTTTCACAGTTCTAAAGCTTCTCAGGAAGGTGGGATCCCTGCATGATACAAGGAAGGCTGCCAGAGAGAGACAGCAGCAAATGCCCCAAAAAGAAGCGTGGGATCCCCTAACAGACCTAAAGGCGTGACCCAAATGTGCTGAGGGGCTTGCTTTGGCCTGATTCTTGATTTTTTCCCTGTGTCTTAACCAAAATCAAAGGGGGAAATCCTGGCCAAACCATTGGCAATGCTACAGAGGAACCTGGAAAACACGGAAGAACCATTCTGAGTGGCAAACGTTCTTAGGAAAAGAAGGAGGCTGAACTAGGCTGGAGCACCGAGGGGGCCCAGCTAAATGCTGGGAAAGCTCAAGGGCAGGGGCCAGCTGAAGGTGAAGGAGATGGCCGGGACGGTGACGACTTGTGGGACTGCCACCCGCCTCCTTCCTGCCTGCAAGAGCCTGTCACACTCCTAGGTGGTGCACGGCTGCACGTTTTCTTTCCACGGTGCCGAGGCCATTTCCACAGTGACCTCAGTAACAGGGGCTCTAGGAAGCTCCTCGCCCTGGAGGCAATTCCGAAGGCCCTGGCCTTGCCCGGAGGGTGGCTGCGACGTGTGGAATTCAGAGCACAGAGCTGGGAAACACTTGTTCATGCATCATGGGGAATTTTCCTTAGGTCTTCCTTTGGCTTTGGTGAAGCTCGTGAACGATTGTGCAGTGACCTGAACACCACTCTGCAATTGTAAAGAACAGTCCACTATTTGGCTTTGTGAATACTAACCAAAAGCCTTTTTAAAATTCATAGTGCAACTTTTGCCTGTGCCCATGCACATTGTACTTTTCTCACTTTCATTTTTTAATTACTCAAGTGTTCATCTTTTCATCTGTGAAATGGCCAAAATGTTTTTATCTGCATGGTCATAATGGGATAGAAAACATGGTCTAGAAACAATTTTTATTCGTAAGCAGAAATTGAAGATCTGTTTCAGTCAGTAACTGCCAGTCGCCTTATCTGCCAAGTGAACAGTGAGGAAGCCACGGAGATGCATGGGGTGATTAGGGTATCTGTTTGGAGTGAGTTCCCTAGAAGAGCTGCTGAAGGATCCACTTTGATCTACACAAGACGCGTTACCCCACATTAAAGGTATACCCACAAAGCTTTGTTGTTGAGGTAGACCCAGTAAAGTTCCCACATGATAAAATTGCTGGTTAAGGTGGCTTTTCTATTCATCTACAAGCTACTTGAGTCCCTTAAGCTGGTTTTTAAATAAAATTATAATTTAATATAGAATGTGTATTGCTTTTGTATTGACATTTGTACCAGGTGTGTTTTGATCTTTTATAAATATACATGTGGAAAGAAACACTTATCTTTCACATTATAGTTACAAATCTTCAATGTGAGCAACAACATTTTTCTGTTATGAAACCCAGCTGCACTTCTTAGACTACGCTGCAACAGTGTAGGGAACAATTTTATCATGATGGTTCTTTCATGTGCCAATGCCTTCAAGGAACATTCTAGTAACTTTACACTCTTTTGTGATAGGGTACAGATCTGTTATACAATTTTGTCTTCTTGATTCCTCAGTTTGCATTTATTTTTGTCTTTCAGGAAGATAACTAAACATAGAAGTTTTAGATGATGCTAATAAACTAATATTGCAGGTAAATATACGACAATGGTTGTTAGACTGAATAAAAACACAAACTCAACTATATGCTGCATAGAAGAGACACGCCTGAGTATCAGGTTCAATAAGTTGAAAGGAAAGGGAAGAAAAGAGACACTCTGAAAAAAAAAATTAGCCAAACAAGGCAGATTTAACTATTTTATTATTAGTCCAAACAGACTTTAAGGCAAAAAACGTTATTATAGATAAAAAGGGATAATCCATAATGCTGAGAAGTTTAATTCACTGGAGAATATATTGCTTTGAAATTTATACACCTGATACCATAACCTCAAAATATATCAATAGAAACTGACAGATTCAGGGAATAAAAGGAGAAAAATCATAGTGATTTACTGGTAGAAAGAGCAGACAGAAAGTCATTAAGAAAAGAGGAGGTTTCAACTATAAGGTTTTCAGATTGACCTATGTGCTACAGGTGGAGAAGATGGTGGGACTCATCTACTGCAGATCTATTTTGAAGGTACAGATGCAGGATGCTCAACAGATTGGCTGTGAGGTGTGGAAACAGGAGAGAAGTCGAGGCCTCAGGGGCTTGGGATGGACCAGTGGGGGAACTGAGTCCAGTGCTCAGATTGGGATGTCTGGGAGGAGGGCAGGAGAACAGGGCCATCTGGGAGCTCAGGAAGCAGCAGGCCGGCAGGAGATGCTTGAAGGAGGTGGGCTGTGCTCACGAATGAAAGCCGAGAGCTCTGCAGGTGCATTTCATCATCAGCTTCAGCAGCCCAGGAGTTGACTGATTAGTTTGGGAAGAGAAGACCACAGAGGGCAGCGCCCCCGTGGTCCTCTTGGCAGCATGGAGGTGTGGCCTCGCGCCCTGGCCCTACCCTTGGACTGTGAGAGGATACCCTCTGAGCCATGCTGACCCCATGCCGTGGGCTGTGGCCTTATCTGGAAACAGGGCCGTGGTGGTGGAAGGGTTGGGGTGAGATGACGTCAACCTGGAGCAAGGCAGCTCCTGAATCCAGCAAGGTTAACATCCTTAGGAAGGGGAGGAGGGACAGACAGACACACGGCGAGGGGAGAAGGCAGATGGCAATGAAGGCAGAGGCGGGAAGGCTGCAGCCTCCACCAGAAGGCAGGAGAGCCTGGGAAGGCCCCAGCGCGCTGGAGGGGGCACCCTGCGGCCCTTGATTTGGGACCTGGGGCCTCCCGAACTGTGTTGACATAAACTGTGTCTTTCAGCCGTCTTGTCCACGTACTTTGCTCCAGCAGCCCCCAGACACATGTAACCTGTCCAGGTGGGCTTTTAGAAACAGGTGCACCTCTGCCAGGCTCCTTTTCCTCCTGCTCCAGGGGAGGGCAAAGCCAGGTTGCCATGACAATACATCCTTATGGGACTGGTCACTGCAAGAAAAAAGAACTCCAATTGTGCTAAACAACAAAAATGTAGGGGTTTTTGGTTACAGCTACCAGTGTGAATTAATGCAGTATTTGTTGAAAATACAGTGATTTTTTCCTAATGCATTTTAAGTGAGACCATGAATTGTTAAAACTGTGTCTCAGGCAATTTGGTTGTTTCTAGTAAAAAGTAAAATGTGCCTCCTATTTAAACCAGAAAATCACTTCTAAGCATTTACTCCAAGGAAAGGCTCATACAGATATACAGAGATGATAGGTGGGATCCTAAGTGTAACATTGCTTTAAACAGTTATAAATCTATCGTCCATTAAAGAAAAGCAAAAATGCAACACAGTCATGATCAGTCCCGTGAAATGCAGGAAAAAAAATAGATCAGTACACATAATATGGAAAAAAACAGACGTAAATGTCCTGGCAGTTAATAAAGGCAGGTTGAATAAATGCCTGTATCCACTCCCCCATCCTACTAGAGAGAGGGAAGGAAAGGGGCCTAGTTCCAAGGGGACAAGAAGAAATGAAGAGGACTCTCTTGCAGGTGACAGAGGTCAGAGAATCAGCCTCCCTGGAAGTCTAATCTGGTGCAGAGGATGAGGAGAGGGAGACCCACACTGGGGGCTGAGGCACCGGCCTCTCAGAACACCAGGCTGTCTCTGGAACCAGGTGGGCAGGAGGTGCTGCTGCGCAGCCTCTTCAAGTGCCGTGGAGGGTACCAGCCCCATCTCCATCCCGTCCCTCCCTGAGAAAGTGTTCAAAGTAGTTTTGCTCAGGCTGAGATGTTTTAACTGATGAATAGGCTTGTCCAGGGAACAGGCAAGTATGGAAGAAACAGGGGAGTGGGCCGACAGGCCGATGCCTTGATGCCATCAAGCACCTAAGTCGCCCACAGGCTGTGACCCTTGCTGGGTCCAGGGCCTGCTCAGGGCCCTGTGCAGGGTAATGGACTCGGCCAAGGTGCTGCCTTTCCCACCCCCAGAATTCCCATCCTCCTTAGGCCCTGCGTTTGAGCTGCTCTACTGGACCACACATGGCCTTGGGAAAGGCCAGTAGAGATGATACGGCTGTGTGGCCCTGTGGCCTCTGTGGCCCTGTGGCTTCTGTGGTGGCCACACCAGGCTACCCAGCACTGGCCCCTGTGGACATGCCCAGCACGGGTGTCCATGGACATACCCAGCACTGGCCTCCAAGGACATACCCAGCACTGGTGTCCATGGACGTACCCAGCACTGGCCTCCGTGGACATGTCTAGCACATTGTGGACATACCCATCACTGGCGTCTGTGGACAGCTGACATCAGGTGCGCAGGGCTGTGTCCTGACAATGCAGCTCACAAGCCCAGGTGGCAGCATGGGCAGATTGTCCCACCCATTTCCTCTGTCAGGGACTTGGAAGCAGGGTGGGGCCCGTCGCTGGGGAGAGGTGGCAGCCTCCAAGGAGGTGACGAGCCCCTGACCTCCGGAGTCCCAGCTTCTTCCTCTGCACACCTGGACAGGTGCACTGTCCAGCAGCATCGTAGAGGACAATGCGCAGTGATGCGCTTAAATATGGCTTACCTGGTTTCCAACCTGGCAAAGGCTGGTCCCTCTGAATGGCCCTGTTCTTCCCTTCACATCTAGTGGGCAGCAACCAGCTCACACCTTTAAAGTTTGCCTGGAAACTCCCTTGCTCAAGTGCACAGCCTCCTCAGGTTCATGTTTGCTTTCCCTGTGACCCAGGTGACAGATTTGCTACATGATGCACCACTGCATAACACAGGTCACAGTCTTCCTTCCAGGTGTCCTCTCAACTTGCCACCTGCTTTCAAGAAGCAACAGCACATATTTGGGACTTCTTTATGGTGGCACCCACTTCCAGGTACCATTTTCTATATGAAATCCAGACCCCACAAATGTCTGGGGGTCAGCAGGACTCAGCCGGGCTTATGTAGACCAGTGCTCCAGGCTCTAAATCAGGGGGCCTGGCTGCCCTTGAGATGGGGGCTCATCTGTGTTCCACCTGAGGTAGGGGCTTCCCTGTGCTCCCCCTAAGACAGGGGCTCACCTGTGTTCCCTGAGGCAGGGCTCACTCGTGCTCCCTGAGGTGGGAACTCACCTGTGCTCCACCTGCCTCATCCCAGCCAGCATAGTGGCAGTGCCTGTGAGAAGGAGCTCTGGTCAAGGTGATAGAGAAGCAGAAGGCTGGGCTTGGGCTCACCTCTGTGGACTCCCCAGGGCCAAGTTCAGAGCAGAGGGACACCTGAAATGGGAGGCTGTGCCACACCCAGAAGGCTGTGAAGGTGGGACCCTGTGGCTGGGGAAGGAACAGAGAATTTACCAACTTACCAAGCCTGTATACAAAGAAAGACGTTCAGACATTGTCAGATCACAAAATGGGTTAGAATGACATAGAGTCATTGGATTTTACAGTAATATAGGCATTCCAAAGTGTCTGTACAATGCATCCAAAAATAAATACCCCCCAAGCTCGGGCAGCCAGTTGGGTTCAAGTCAAGAGTCTAGACGACTTGGAGGCCACAGTCAGGCAGAAATGGAGGCTCCGGGTGGGTTATCTGCCAAGGGGCGTAGTGCGTGACTTTGTGAGAGAAACAGAGAGATTTGAAAAGGCAGATTAAACCCATGGTGACAGTGAAAAGCCAGAGACATCCTGATGCATTAAATGTACTTCATTGATGAAACATTCTAAGTACTCAAATGCACACCACGGACACAAAGAAATGAAAAATGAGAAGTGGTCCTGCAGGCTGGCATCCCAATGTTCCAGGAGCCTCAGTTTTCCAAGAGTTTATATTTAGTTCAAGACAGCTTGGTGAAAATACCCAACACACTCACAGTCCCCCATGAGAGTGTCTTTTCTCAAGGACATACCGCAAATATGTACAATTATTCATGAAAATGAAATTTTAGAGTATAGAGATAAAAACTATTATGTATGAGCAAAGAAGAAAGATGAGGTGCTAGCATTCTGAAATGGATGTGGGAGGAACAATTCATCAAGCATTATTGCCAATCAAAATATACTAAATTAAAATTTATCATCGTGCTCACACATGGGAGTGTGTTTGCAGCCACGAGGCACTGTGTGACTGTTCGCCCCATTTAACAGGAAAAAAACTGAGATTCAGCCCAGCTGAAAATTAGTCTCAGAACTGATATTAGGATTCAAGTTTCAATGACTCATAATTACTTGGTATCACAATCTTATGAAACAAAGACCACACCTGGGCTCTCATTGGTCATGATGCTAGAAACTCCACATGGCAAGGTTTCTGTCTGTGCTGAACCCGCTAAAACGCCGCAACAGGAATGATGTTTCAAGTACAATTTCTCCTGAAAATCTTCTCGTACGACACCTGATTGGTAATCTCTGTGCCAGGTTTCCCGAGGTACTTACTCACCTACTTTAAGGAATAGGTACAATTTCAAGGTAATTGAATGTACAGATAAATTATCCTCATATCACTCCATAAAAGTCCCCTTTTGAGGGAAGAAGAAGTCATTTTCCCATAGGGGAAAAAACAGAAACATGCAGGATAAAACTATCCAAAGTGCCTTATAGGTACCAATGGGGAAGGCCCTCTTTTTCATATACTTTTGGAAAAATTCGGTTTAATGCAAGTCTACTTCCAAAGAACGCCATTTGGGCCCTGTGCCCGGTGTCCTGAAACAGAGCCAGGATGGGCTTGAAGGGATGGCAGACGGGCAGCACGAAGCACGTCTGCCCTTACTGAAGACGATGGGGCCGTGGGTTGAACTGTGCCCAGGCCGAGCCCTGGCCGTGGCCTTCCTTGGAGCAGGGTCTTTGCAGAAATGATGGGCTGACAATGCACGTGGGAGCACAGGTGGCCCATCCCGCTCCTTCTCTAGGCCTCCCCTGGCAGCTCTCCTCTTTCTCACCCCTTTATTACAGTTGAGAATTTCAGGGTTCATCAGGCAGATGACCACTAAGGCCATCTGTGTCCCCGATGACAGTGGGGTCTCTGGCCAAGCCTGCTGCCCTTGAGTCTGCAGGTGGATCTCCCATCAGCAGCTCATGCCAAGGACCCCCAAGGCTAACCTCTTTTTTCTAATTAATTCACTTTTCCAGATTCTGGGCCGTGCAAGACCAGAAGCGTCCAGGCCTGATGCAGGACAGTCGCCTCCATTGCCAGTCTCTTCCTTGGTCCAACACACAAGCAGCTGTTTGCCGAGAGTCGGGCAGTTCTCACAGCACATGTGTGTGTCCCTCACTCCCAGCCCTGACCTCACCTTCTGTTTCCAGGCTCGCATCATGACTCTCTTGAATCACTTTAATTGATGCCCAATTAAATTACTTATCCAACACATTTCCTGAGCTCCCCTCCCAGGCTCTGAACACACAGCCATGGATGCTGCCCCTGAATCCACCAAGCCTCAGGAGGACAGTGACCAGCTCTGCAGAAGCCAGGCCCAGGGCCCCCCAGCTCCCTCTCCTGTTAGCGAGTTCCCAACGGGATGCTTCACGTGTGCCCACAGGCCTGCTGCCAGCTCCCTTCAGCCACTGCCTTGGCCACTGAGCCCCATCTTCGAATGCCTTCACTTTCTCAGGTGGCCAAAAGGACCAGTGGGGATGAGCTGCTGGGTCCTCCCAGTGGAGATGAACCGCTGGATCCCCCAGTGGAGATGAACTGCTGGATCCCCCAGTGGAGATGAGCTGCTGGGTCCTCCCAGTGGAGATGAACTGCTGGATCCCCCAGTGGAGATGAGCTGCTGGGTCCTCCCAGTGGAGATGAACTGCTGGATCCCCCAGTGGAGATGAGCTGCTGGGTCCTCCCAGTGGAGATGAACTGCTGGATCCCCCAGTGGAGATAAGCTGCTGGGTCCGCCGGTGGAGACGAGCTGCTGGATCCACCCAGTGGGAACGACCTGCTGTGTCCACCTGGTGGAGCTGCTGTGTCCCCCGGTGGAGTTTCTGTACCCCCCCCCCCAGTGAAGACAAGTTACTGCCTCCTCTCACCAATGTTTCCCA
Source organism: Dasypus novemcinctus (assembly GCF_030445035.2). Classification (NCBI taxonomy): domain Eukaryota; kingdom Metazoa; phylum Chordata; class Mammalia; order Cingulata; family Dasypodidae; genus Dasypus; species Dasypus novemcinctus. The sequence continues at coordinate 108,356,586 of NC_080678.1, read as the reverse complement.
CTTGTCCCCACTCAATGGAGGCATATATGGCTGGGGAAGAGGGAAGCAGGGGGCAAAGGCTAAACCTGAAGATGGTGCTGCACGCATACCAGAATGCCTGTTTTACAAGGATCAGCTTGATAAGTAAGAACCCTCTAAGCCCAGGTTCTATGGGGACTCAGTCCTGGGTTTGGACGCTGGATACAGGGAGGAAGCGGCATGTAAGCTGGGTCCTGGATAATAGTGGGCAGGGGTGGGGGCGGGCAGCTAGGGATGCAGGGGGAGCTAGGGCAAGCTTCAGTGCCGGCCTGGGGTAGACACAAGAGGTGACTACAGAGTTCACTCTACAAGGCTTGGTGATGGATTTTACCTGCCGGTGAGGGAGGGTTGTTAAGGATGTTTGACAGGTACCATTTTCCAAGACTAAGAGGATGTGAGAAGAGAAATGACTATCAGACCCCAAGAGTAGAACCTGCCCTGGAACAGGGGGATGGCCTCCAGGGGAGGACTGGCCTGGAGATGGAGGCGGGAGGGTCACCAGCCTGGAGGATGCCTGGATCCGAGGAGGTGGACATGGGGAATGGGGGCTGTGGCCCCTGGAGAGGTGGTCTGAGCAAAGCTTGGATTCTGGGAGGTGGATGCAGGGAATGGGGGCCGAGGCCCCTGGAGAGTGGTCTGCGTGGAGCCTGGGTGTGCAGGACTGTGGTGGGGCAGGAGACCCAGGCTGGAGGAGGGGTCTGGCTCCGAGAGCAGGAAGGACCAGCATCAAGAAGTTGAATACCAGGGTGGGCTTTGAGGAACAAGGGCAGATGGGTTCTGGGGAGGTGGTTTTAGTGAGCTCCTGGAGGGGAGGGAAAGAGCAGGTGTAGATACCCCTCAAGGGGCTGAGTGGGGAGGGAGAGGGCTGGGGCAGGGCTGAGCAGAGGGGCAGGAGCAGATGTGTCTGATCAGCCGTGATGGGGACAACAGGGAGGGGAGGGCCCACGGGAACTGGCCAGGGAGGTGGGCTTAGCTCAGAGGGCTTCAGACTCAGAGGCAAAGCTGGAAGCCTGGCACCTGCCCGCAACACCAGGAGTGGGGTCGCCTGACCCTGCTTTCACCTCTCATGGCGCCACTGGCAGGATAAGACGGTGCGTCTGGTGAAGATTCTGCAGGAGCCACTGGTTAGAGCGCAGGGAAACTGTCGGCGCGCGCCAGTTCCAGCCAGGAGTTCGTGCCATCTACTATGCTCAGTTTGTTCGTCTGAGTGTCATCACTAACTGTAAGAATTTTAAGACGATGCCAAGAGTCCTTCAAGAGCCACCTTTCCTACCCCAGACCAGAATCTTTCCTGTGGTGCTTTGGAGATGGTTTTACCTTGATTCACCAGAAATTAGATGGCTGTTCTGTCTGTTTTGACAAATATTTTTCAAAAGGCTGCCATTCCTTAGACATGATATGAAGTGAAGTGGACAGACATTTAATGAGAAAGCATTGTTTTTAGGCTTCCTATGAGTCAGTAAAAAAAGAACAGGGCCAACTGCTCAAACTTGGATTATTTACAACAAGAAAATATGAAAACCACAGTAGGAAAGTCAGAGAAGATTCTCAAGCAGGGAGAAAGTGCAGTGTGGAAGCCTGGATGTATTCTGAGCGTGTTTTGAGGAGATTCTCCAGCAGTATCGTGTTTCAGGTCTGTTTTACAATACAGTGTGGAGAGCAGCAGTGGGGTTCCAGAACAAACCTCCCCACGAACTCCACAAAAGCACGTCGTCCACATCCAATACTTGTGCCACCCTCAGTGGGCGAGGAGGCTGCAGGGGCAGATTCCAGGAACCCGCTGTCTCCTCTCCTTGACTCCAAACTTGAACAGCCTGGTCAGTTTATTTTTCTTCGTCAGCACACACTCTCTTCATACCGTTGGTAAATGTGCTTTGGGATCCCCTAAATTTCAACTGCCTGCCCTTCCATCATTACCGTATAATGCCCTGTCCAGAGCTTTCTTTCTATCAGAACTACACCCACCAGCTGTGGGAAGATGGTCTCCTCCAGCTCACCTACCTCTCAATTTTCTCCTGTAAGGTAGGGATGCCTCCTGTAGAGTATGGGTGACTTCTGTAGAGTATGGGTGCCTCCTGTAAAGCAGGGGTGCCTTCTGTAGAATAGGGATACCTCCTGTAGAGTAGGGGTGCCTCCTGTAATGTAGGGGTACCTCCTGCAAAGTAGGGGTGCCTCCTGTAATGTAAGGGTACCTCCTGCAAAGTAGGGGTGCCTCCTATAATATAGGGGTGCCTCCTGTAAATTAGGGGTGCATCCTGTAATGTAGGGGTACCTCCTGTAGAGTAGGGGTGCCTCCTGTAAAGTAGGGGTGCCTCCTGTAGAGTAGGGATGCCTCCTGCCATGCCTGCTCTGTGGATTCTACCCCGAACATGGTATGTGGCTGCTGCTTTGGCGAATGTACTCCTTTCTGCTCCAGTTACAGTTAGTAGCGTAATGGTTTCTGCTCACACAGGGTGGATCTGCAGCTTCCCCAGGTCATGCTGATGGGCCTCCCCTGCTAAAGTATCGCTGGGAGAAGTCCAGGCCATCGAGAACCCCACAGAGCAGCACAGGGCCTCCAGCAATGATGAGACACTGGCTGGCCGGTGGGGGAGGCTGCATTCTAGGACCTGCATGCGGCCCAGGGTTGGGGGTCAGCCCTGGAGGGCTGGGAGGTCCGTGAATTCTAGGGCTGCCTTCAGAGCCATTTGCTCATCCATTCATCTGTTGACAGCAGTCACGTTGCTTCTGCATTGTGGCTGCTGTGAGTAAAGCTGCTATGGACATTTGCCTACAAGCTTTGATATATGTTTCCTTTCTTTGGGTGTATTCCTAGGAGTGAAATTGCTGGGCCATAAGGCAAGTCACTGTTTACCTTTTTGAGAAACTGCCAACTGTGTTCCAAAGTGCTTGCATCGTTGACACTCCAAACAGCAATGTGTGAGCTTTCCAATTTCCACACCATTGCTAACACTTATGTCTGCCACTTGAGCTATGGCCATCCAAGTAGGTCAGAAAGGGTTTCTCCTTATGGTTTGAGGTGCCTGGTGGCCAATGATATGAAACATCTTTTCTTGTGCCTATTGACCACTTGCATATCTCTTTGGAGAAATATCTATTTATATCCTATGCCTATTGTTTAAAACTTGAGTTATTTGTCTTTTAATTGAAGAGTTGTAAGAGTTTTTATATATTCTGGATACAAGTACCTTATCAGATATATGACTTGCACATATTCTCTCCCATTCTGGAGTTGTAGTTTCACTTTCTTGATGGTGTCTTTTAAAGCAGAAAAGGTTTTGATTTTAATGAAATCAATTTTATTTTTTTCTGTAATTGCTTGTACTTTGGTGTCACACATAAGAATCTACTTGCAAAATCCAAGATCATGAAGATTTACCCATTTCCTCCTAGGAATATTATAGTTTTAACTCTTACATTTAGTTCTATGCTCCTTTTAAGATAGTTTTCAGGTTTGATGTGAGGAAGGGGTTCAATTGCTTCCTTTTGCATTTGTGAAAATACTCTTGCCCATATTGAATCACTTTGGCACTCTTATGGAAATTAAACTGACTAAAAATAGAAGGGTTTATGACTGGATTCTCATTTCTATTCCATATATCTAAATGTGCACTTCTATGCCAGTACCATACTCTCTTTTTTTTAATTATTTATTTATTTTTTAAAAATTACATTAAAAAAATATGAGGTCCCATTCAACCCCACCGCCCCCACCCCCCACTCCCCCCATACTCTCTTGATTGTAGTTAGATTTTGAAATCAGGAAATGTGAGTCCCCCAATTTTGTTTTGGCTATTTTGGGTCCCCTGAATTTTTCATATGAATTTTCAGATCAGCTTTTGAATTTCTGCAAAAAACAAAAACAAAAACAAAAACAAAAAGGCCAGGTGGGACTTTGGAAAAGATTGCATTGAATCTGCCAATTAATTCATGGTGTATGGCCATTTTAACAATAGTAAGACTTTCAATCCAGATTTTGAGATGTATTTCCATTTATATAAGTTCTGATTTCAGTCATGTTTTATAGTTTTTATGGCACATGTTTTGTTAAATTTCCTCACACGTATTTTAAATATTTTATGCTATTATAAGTGAAACTGTTCACTGATTTTATTTCCAGAGTATTAATTGCTAGTGTATCGAAAAGCAATTGATATTGTATACTACTCTTGTACCTTACAGCTACAGCCATTGATTAAGTCCAACAGTTCTTAGGATTTTATACATATAAGATCATGTCTCGCCAAAAGTTGGAATCAATCCAAAAGTCCATCAACAGATGAGTGGATCAATAAAATGTGGTATATACACACAATGGAATACTACTCAGCTGTAAGAACCAATACACTACAATCGCACGTGATAACATGGATGAACCTTGAGAATCTTATGTTAAGTGAAGCAACCCAGGCATTGAAGGACAAATACTATATGACCTCAATGATATGAAATAAGTTAACTGCCTCAGAGAGCTAGAGTCTGGAAAAGTGGCTTACTGGAAATCGGGGGGTGGAGGAAGGATGTGAGTTAATGTCTGTAGGGGTGGAAGCTGTGATGAGCTGGGGGTAAGTATGAGCACAAAGAAGGGACAAAATGGGGGCAAGGGGTTACCTTCGGGTGGGGCTTTCTGGGTTTGAGGGGGGCTGGGGATGGGGAGAGGGGTAATATGGTCCAAGAAATAGGTGGGAGGGAGGGGCAACATACAAACATGGGAGAGTGCCAGAAGTTCGTTGAGAACTAAATGTTGAGTAAAACGTATCAAAGTATAAGTAGGAGGGTCACCTGGTTAGGACGCTCAGGGGGTATGGTCTGATGCGGGACGGACTCCGGAGGGAATAGCTGAAGGCTCATTTTGCCAAGGTGGTTTCTACCATTGGGTGGGGTGAACCCATATCCTGGGGAAGACTAATGCCGTCGAATAGAGAGAACTGTATCTCTCGTGAGAAAGGACGGCTCCCAGGGCATTAGATTGGCAGGCGTTGTGGGCCCGAAGGGGAGGGGAAAATGGACGTGCAATGGATAGAACAAAGGTAAATAAGGGGGCAAAAGAGGAGTTATGTGAGAGTACACGAGGATGAATATAAAACAGCTAATATTACACCAAAAACATATAGGGGACGACAGACTAATAATGAAAACCATAAGACAAAACATAGGATAACTAAAAAATTTAGAAAACTGTACAACCTAAAGTATGGACCACATAGTAAGCACAAATGTTACCTTGTTTGAAAACTATAGTTTTGGAATCTGTACATCAGTTTCAGGAAATATGATATGAATAAGTTAAAAGATTATTGCTGTGGAAGGGAAAAGGTTTTATGGTGGATCTGGGGAAATACTGTATATTGTATATATGAATTTTGGTGATCTAAGACTCTTCTGAAGCTGACATTATGTTGGGATTCACTTTACGGGAAGTCTTGGATCACAGAGTGGTTCAACAATGGCAGCGGAGGAATACTGATATGGGATGTTATTGACAGGATATATATGGTTGACAGGGAGTTATACAGCGCATATGCCCAGGGTATATGGTAATGTCTATATATACTCATAGTGGAAACAATTAAAAACAACAGCTGGGGGGGTACTGAGCTCCTGGCCGGGGGGTCACTGTTGTGGGCCCTGGGAGAGCAGCGGCAATCCTCCAGGTGCAACGGCAAGAACCAGGAAGGAAGGAGGGCCCAACAGTGGGCTCTTGATATGGCTACACTTTTGAGCCTATGCACCTGCAATAAGAACAAGGCCTAGAGTAGCATTGTGCCTGGGGGTTTCCTCCTGACAGCCTTCATGTTACTCAAATGTGGCCACTCTCACAGCCAAACTCAGCGTGTAGATGTGATGCATTCCCCCCAGCGTGGGACATGACACCCGGGGATGAGCCTCCCTGGCACCGAGGGATCACTACCACATACCAGCTGAAGAAGCAACTAGAAAATGACCTTGAATTAAAGATTCAATGCGGAACAGCAGAATATACCTGTCTACATATAATAACATGACTTCGGGAAGCGGTTTGACCTAATGTAAGGGGGAAATGGAAAGGAGAAATGAGATTATAAGGCTGTGAGTCTCTAAAAAAGAGTCTGGAGGTTGTCAGAAGGAATACCCCTATGTACAACTGAACAGAGTCTAAGAGACAGATAAGGTAGATACAACCCCAGGTATTGGTTCTTTTGAGGGATAAAGAGACCCACGGGTTCTATGGTCATGGCAGAAGGGGTTCACTGCCATGACAGACGGCCCTTCTTTGGAGCTGGTGTTTCTGCATGATGGAAATGGACTCAGAGGGGATCTCTTCTCACAAGACTTGCATGCTACTTTATTGGAATTGTAGTCGGTGCTGAGTTTAAGATATATGTAGGGGATTTGAATCTCTGGACTGATAATATGACACCCAGGCCCAGAGCCTCAACAGACTTCAGCTCCTACACTTTGACTTATTGGACTTACTCCACTCAGCTAACATGGAGTTGAAGAAGGTCAACCACCACAACATGGAGCCTAGAGTGTCTACAACTAGAAGTGGGAAGAGTGCATCCAGTACCCATGTGGAATCTAAGCCCTCACTTGACATAGGTGTGCAATGGACACAACCAATCCAATGTCCACAGAGAAAATGTGGAATGGGTGTGGGAACGGTAGCCATGGTGGCTGCTGGGTGTGGGGAACGGGAAGAAGAGATGAGATGTGGAGGCATTTTCGGGACGTGGAGTTGTCCTGGATAGTGCTTCACGGACAATTACGGGACACTGTAGATCCCCCCAGGGCCCACTGGATGGAATGTGAGAGAGTCTGGGCTATGATGTGGACCATTGACTATGGGGTGCAGTGATGCTCAGAGATGAACTTACCAGGTGCAATGGATGTATCACGATGATGGGAGAGAGTGTTGCTGTGGGGGGAGTGGGGGGCGGGGGCGGTGGGGTTGAATGGGACCTCATATATATTTTTTAATGTAATTAAATAATAATAAATAAATATTAAAAAAAAAAAAGAAAGGGAAAAAAAAAAAAAAAAGATCATGTCCTCTGCAAATGTGCGGTCACCCCTCGGGCTGAAGTGTGGTTTGCTGGCCTGGCGGGGGAGCAGCTGCAGCAGGCCAAGTCGCTGCCCCCATAATAGGGTGGCTGGTCAGACTCACCGCCACCCCTGAAGGGAGCTCGGCATGGGCGCAGAGTGCCCTCGGGTCTCCCCTTCTCGGCAGCCATGCTTCTGCGGCCACCCCTCCTCCTAGATGGCGCCACACGATGCCTGTGGGGCAGCACCCTTCTTCTTCCTTCTCCCTGCGCAGGTGCAGGGCGGAAAATTCCAGTCTGCCCTTTTCCCCTCCCCCGACAGCAGCAACAGCCAGGCATGGGCGGAAAAATCCAGTCTGCCCTTTTCCCTCCCCCCGACAGCAGCAACAGCCAGGCGTGGGCGGGAAACTCCAGTCTGCCCTCCACCCCAGCAACAGCAGCCACCAATCCCTAAACCCTGCCCCTTCCCCCAGCAACAGCGACAGCCAATCCCTAACCACCACCCCTCCCCCATCCGGTACCGCCCACTGACCTTTCGCCGGCAATCAATCAGAACAGAGCGTGGCTTCGACCAATCAGCCTTCCCCAGCCCCTATAGAACTGTTGCCTCTCCCTCAATAAAGTGGACTTGCGTGTTTACCTTGTCTCCACGGTAGTTCTTCTGCCGTGTGCCCTCCAGTCCTGAGAGCCCCTGACAAGGGCCTGGCCTCCCTTGTCCCCAGTTCGTCGCCTGCTTCTCCGGGCGACCCCTTCGTCACCTGCTTCTCCGGGCGACCCCTTCGTCGCCGGCTTTGCCGGGCGACCCCGTCAGCCGAACCGCGCAACCCCTTGTGAGACCGATCCCTCGTCTGCTGCCGGACCGACCCCTCATCCCAGGTGGGACCGACCCCTCGTCCCAAGCGGGACCGACCCCTCGTCCAGAGCTGGACCGACCCCTCGTCCGCAGCCAGACCCCACCTCTACCGACCGAGCAAGCCGCCGCACAAATGGAAACAGATTTCTTTCTGTCCAATCAGAATGTCTTCATTTCTTCATATTGCCTAGTTGGCCAGGTTACAGCTTCAAGCACAATGTTCAATAGAAGTCATTAGAAGGGATATCATTGTCTTGCTCCTCCTTTTGGGGAAAACATTCAGTATTCCACCATTAAGTGTGAGGCTAGCTGTAGTTTTCCACAGATGCCCCATCGGGGTGAGGAAGTTCGCCTCTGCTCCTATGCCTTGTCCTGGAACGTTTTTATCATGAACTGGTGTCAGGTTTTCTTGAAGGTCTCTTCTATGTCTAGAGATGATTGTGGAGCTTTTGTTCATCAGATGTAGGGCAGCCTCAACATTGTCAAATGTGCTGAGTGTTAAATAGAAGAGGAAACAGTGACGAGAGGACAATGGGCAGGAGGCAGGAGCTGGGGGCTCGGAGGTGGCGCTGCAGGGGGGACTGGGCACAGGGGAGGTGAGAGGAGGCCCCATTTCAGCCTGCCCTCATGCTGTGGAGGTGTGGCGGAAACCTCCCCACTGCACCCTTTATCCAATGGCCTGTCATTCCCCATCTTGCAGCAGAATTAAGAATATAAATTCAATAAACAAAAGTCACTGGAGAGAATTTCAGGAGCAGAAAGAGGTAAGAAGGTGTTCGCTGGTTATATTCACCTGGGGACCCAGAGGTGAAAGAACTACTCAAAAATAGTTCTCTCATGCAGCAAGTTGCCAGAAGGGAAACTTTGAGCCCAGAATCCCTGCTGGGGCCCCACCACCGGGCTGCCACGTCCCGGGTAGGACCTTCCTGCCCAGGTTCGCTGGCCCCACAGTTTCCAAGCCCACCCAGCCCCCTGCCCAGTTGCGTGGACCCCCTACTTTTGGGGAGGCGGCTTGCCCCAGGCAGGGCAGAGCCTCATGCAGCCCATCTCTGTGGCCTCGCGGAGACCCCCTTGTGGGCCCAGCACCCACCATGAGGCAGACCCCAGCCTCAGGGCTGGCTCCATCACGGACCCCACCCCGGGTTTCCAGCTCTGCCTGCAGGCACGAACCTGTGTAAGCTGCTCAAACAAGCCAATTCTGCTTGTCACTTGAGCTACCGCAAGGACAATCTGCTGTCAGTTACAGAAAAGACACCACACTGAGGAACTCTGGCATGCCGGGCCCTCCCACGCAGACCCCTCCGCTCAGGCCTTCTGATCCCCACCCGCCCTCGGCCACTGCGTCCCACAGGGCCTCCCAGGTGTCCGGTATTTCATCAGGGATGGAAATCACAGCTGGCCGAACCACTTCCCATGTTAACATTTGGGGCTAAATTTAAATTATTCCTTAGTGTATCTTCCCAGAAATAAGTTCCAATCACCTCAAATCCTATATCAGCCCTGAGCATGGCAGTGCTGCCACTGCTAGTCCAGCACTCAGTGACTTTGAGAAGACCTTACCAGTCAAGCATCCTCTCAGCCCCTGGCCGGGGCTGGTGAAAGGGGAACGACAATGCTTTGGGATGAGAGAAGGGCGAAGCTGCGGACCTTGGCAGAGCTGCAAAAGGGGACAGGTGACGGCAAAGCTTGGCCAGGCATCAGAAGGAGACGGCGTGGCAGCAGAGTTCAGGCCAATTTTCACAAGTTTTAACTGCCAGTTTTGGGGAAAGCTAGACATTAATGTCTTAAACTGTTTTTTTTTTTTTTTTTTTGCTTCCTGTATTAACTGATTTTTTGCTTTCTGGCACTTTTCTCAAATTTGATGATTGGGAAAGGCCATGGGCTATCCAACCCAAGCTCCCTAAAGCTCTGGCTGCTAGTATGTGTGGAGGAAGTAGATTCTGGTGCTGGCTTGCTGATGGGGTGCTTAGAAAATAGGATAATACAAGATGTTTTACAACATGCTTCTCCATTAAAATGTTTCTGAAAGATCTGAAACCAGTTTTTGATAAAATAGATGCATGTCATTTATAAATTTGAATATGTATATTCAATTAAAATCTATTCTCAAAAGGTGAGACTTACCCATTCTTCAAATGTCTTGAATGGCCAACTGGATTTTCTAGCCAATTATTGCCCAAAAGAAGACCTATAGATCAATTATTTCAAAATTATTTCAAGACACAAGCTGTTATTTTTTTTTTTTAAGATTTATTTTTTATTTATTTAATTCCCCTCCCCTCCCCCGGTTGTGTGTTTTCTGTGTCTATTTGCTGCGTCTTGTTTCTTTGTCCGCTTCTGTTGTCGTCAGCGGCAGGCACGGGAAGTGTGGGCGGCGCCATTCCTGGGCAGGCTGCTCCCTCCTTCGCGCTGGGCAGCTCTCCTTACGGGGTGCACTCCTTGCGCGTGGGGCTCCCCTACGCGGGGGACACCCCTGTGTAGAACGGCACTCCTTGCGCGCATAAGCACTGCACATGGGCCAGCTCCACACGGGTCAAGGAGGCCCGGGGCTTGAACCGCGGACCTCCCATGTGGTAGACGGACGCCCTAACCACTGGGCCAAAGTCCGTTTCCCGACAAGCTGTTATTTTTGGTAGGTGTCCCCTACCTTTACAATAGTTTGTAATGAGTGACAGACAGCACATTTAAATAATGTTGGTTCAGTTTCATTGGAGGACTTTTTTTTTGCCTCTTGTAAAAGTTTTGCATTTTTTATGGACTTTTTTTATTGTATTTTTTTGAAGATACATAGATCACAAAAAGTGTTACATTAACTGACCTACTTTGAAGGTCCTCCCAGCACAGCACAGCCCCAGCTCCGGGCCCTGGTGACCACCTGGCTGGGGGACCTCCCTCCGGGCCAACTCAGGGGCAGCCCTCCATGCAGTCTGGGCGCCACAGGGCCAGCAGCACCTAAGCAACCCTCACCTCTGAGACACACCTGCTTGGCTCCCTGTACAGCACAGCCCTTCAGAGGACGCTGCTTTAGGGTGGGGTTGGCTAAGGCAGAGCAGGGGGTTCTGGAAGCACAACAGGGTCATTCACGCTTCCTGGATTCCTAACAGCATCCCTCAACTGACCCAAACCATACAGGAGGAGCAGATGAGAGGAGCAGGAGGAGGAGGAGGAGGAGGAGGAAGAAGAAGAGCAGGAGGAGGAGGAGGAGAAGTGGGAGGAGCAGAAGCAGGAGGAGGAGGAGCGGAATGAAGAAGGGGAAGAGGAGCAGGAGGAGGAGGAGGAGCAGGAAGAGAAGCAAGAGGAGTGGGAGGAAGAAAGGGAGGAGGAGCAGAAGGAGCAGGAAGAGCAGGAGAAAGAGAAGCAGGGGGAGGAGTAGGAGGAGCAGGAGGAGGAGGAGAAGTGGGAGTAGCATGAGGAACAGGAGAAGGAGGAGGAGGAGTGGAATGAGGAAGAGGAAGAGGAGCAGGAGGAGGAGGGGAGGAGGAGGAGCAAGAAGAGGAGGAGAAGAAGCAGAAGGAGCAGGAGGAGCAGGAGGAGCAGGAAGAGGAGTGGGAGGAGGAGCAGGAGGAATGGGAGGAGGAAGGGGAAGAGGAAGAGGAGGAGGAGGAGGGGGAGGAGGAGGAGGAGGAGGGGGAGGAGGAGGAGTGGGAGGGGGAGCAGAAGGAGCGGGAGGAGCGGGAGGAGTGGGAGGAGCAGGAGGAGGAGTGGGAGGAGCAGGAGGAGGAGTGGGAGGAGCAGGGGAAGGAGGAACAGGAGAGGAGAAGGAGGAGCAAGAGGAGCAGGAGGAAGAGGAGGAGTGGTAGGAAAGCGGGAGGAGTGGGAGTGGCAGGAGCAGGAGGAGCAGGGGGAGCAGGAGGACTGGGAGGAGTGTGTGCCTCTTGTAAAAGTTCCTCCTTGGGGTGGAGAGGAGCACCTGCTGGATCCTGGCCACTTAGCACTGAGGTGGCGGGCTGACCACAGCAAGTGGACACACGGACCCTGCGGGGAGGACGCAGCAAGTGGGGGGTGTGCGATGGACAGATGACCCTCCGACTTGGGCCAAGCAAATGTACGTACTATATTAGACTATATTAGACTTAACAGCTCGCACCTTCCTTCTCTTTATTACAACAATAAATAAAGTCAAGAAGCCCATAGTTATTCAACAGGCATCAGGACTTCCTGCTTTGTAAAAAAACTCCTTTCTGTGGAAATGATGTTTGTAGTGCATTTGTAAAGTATTTGTGTTAAATACAAAGCATCAGTGTCTGTCAAAAGAGCCCAGCCTCAAACCTCTGGTTTGCTTTTGGATGCTTGTTTTGTTTCAGAACAAGGTCATCAATAACGGTCTTTGAAGATCAAAGATGATAAAATATTAAATGCTATTTTTATCTGAGATGTTTGGACTTTACTGGGTTTCTGTTTATTAGGCTTTGAAATGATCACTCAGGCTCATGACTTTACATCTCACTTTTCATTACTTCATTGCACGAAGGTATAGTGGGCATGGCTGGCATCGAAAGAGAAGCATATTGCTTTATGGCGTACTCATTTCCCAATCTGCTGTACCCTGAGCTTTGGGAAAATGTATAGTTTTCACTGCCCCTCAATTTCCATTGGCTTAAACATCTTGAAAGGAAAATTTCTTTGCAGTTTTGAACTAGAATAACCTGGCTGCCTTATATTTTATTTTATCAAAAATAAATTCCTTTCCTGATTTGCAACTTTAGCAATGTTTGTATCCAAAACACATTCAAGCTGTGATTTAAACTGAGAAAATTAATTTTATAGCAAATAGTTGTATTCGGTGCTCTCCATGATATGGCTCCACTGGAGGGGCATCAGGAAGAAGAGAATTTGCCCTGAGTCAGGGACCCTCGCTTCACTGAGGGGGGACGGGCAGGCCCCTTCTGAGGCGGCTCTTCCTCTCGGTGCACGTACGAGGCAATGCTCAGTGTACGACAACCTGGCGTTGCTCACCCTTCCTGCTTCTGGATCTAGGAAATGCGTCTGTCATTGAGGTATGGCCACTTCCCTGGTTTGATTCTGAGCTGTAGGGGAGACCAGCATGTGCTGGCCCCTGCTCTCCTTGGGGAGCCTCCTCTCACCATCCGTGGTGTCCTGGGGGTAGCCTGCCTTCACCCCCACTTTCCTTCCCTCACCTGATTGGAGGATCTGATAAGACCCCTGAGCTCCAAGCAGGCCAGAACTGCAAACAGCCCCAAATGAGGCAGCTCCCGAGCCCACGAGTCCCCCTCTGGTGGCCCAAGGCTCTTGGTCGCCACGAAGTCTGCACAAAGCATGGGGGAGCGAAGGGCAGCTGGTTTCCCTCTCGTGGGGCCCAGGCAGCTCAGCAGAGCACACACCTGCACGCACCTGTGGCTCACTTCAGCCCAAAGGTGAGTGCCTCACATCCACCCGGGCAGCCAGGAAGTGTCCCATCTTCTCGTCTCCAGGGAGATGCAGTGAACCACATCAAAACCCATGTCCACTTTACTATTTCTCAAATGATGTGATTGTTTGTGATAAAATTTATTATTAAAAGGAGGTTTTGTATACCACCAGTTCTATTTTGGAAACAATTTTTTTCTTAATTACATTTTAAGACATAATATTGTATTAATGAAATCTAACTTAAAATATCAACTTATTTTAAGTTAAATATTGCTAGGAAAGTAAATATTTATTTTAGGCAAATATGAATTCCAAATTATAGTACAGCCTTTGGCAGTACTCTGTATCTGTTACTCACATTTCCTTTCTTTCATTTCACCTGAAAATTCAAGTTTTTCTCCCTTAGATGTTGTACATATGACACTTTTGTTTCGGGGACAAATAGTTAGCTCTCAATTTTTCATTTTTTTTTTTTTTTTTTTAATTTTTTTATTTTTTATTGACTTTGTAATAATATTACATTAAAAATATATATGTGAGGTCCCATTCAACCCCACCCCCCCACCCCCCCTCTCCCCCCCCCCCAACAACACTCATTCCCATCATCATGACACATCCATTGGATTTGGTAAGTACATCTTTGGGCACCTCTGCACCTCATATACATTGGTTCACATCATGGCCCATACTCTCCTCTATTCCATCATGTAGGCCCTGTGAGGATTTACAATGTCCGGTGATTACCTCTGAAGCACCATCCAGGGCAGCTCCATGTCCCGAAGACGCCTCCACCTCTCATCTCTTCCTGCCTTTCCCCATACCCTTTGTCCATTATGTCCACTTTTCCCAATCCAATGCCACCTCTTCTATGTGGACACTGGATTGGTTGTGTCCATTGCACCTTTATGTCAAGAGGAGGCTCAGATTCCACCTGGATGCTGGATGCAATCCTCCCATTTTCAGTTGTAATCACTCTAGGCTCCATGGTGTGGTGGTTGTCCTTCACCTCCATCTTAGCTGAGTGTGGTAAGTCCAATAAATCAGATTGTAGGTGCTGGAGTCTGTTGAGGCTCAGGATCTGGCTATCACATTGTCAGTCCAGAGATTCAAATCCCCTAAATATATCTTAAACCCCAACATTAACTGCACCTCCAGCACATTAGCATGAAAGTCTTATGAAGGGAGATCCCATCTGAGTCCAGATTCATCACACATAAACACCATTTCCAAAGAGGGGTCATCTGCCCTGGTAGTTAACCCCATCGGCCATGACCATAACTCCCATGGGTCTCTTTAGCCCTCAAAGGAACCAATATCTGGGGGTTGTATCTGCTTTATCTGTCTCTCTGACTCTGCTCAGTTGTGCATGAGGGCAAACCTTCTGCCAGCCTCCAGACTCTTTTTTAGAAACTCGTAGCCATATAAACTCATTTCTCCTTTCCATTTCCCCCTTACTTTAGGTCAAACAGCATTTTAAAGTCATGGTATTTTATGTAGACATGGATATTCTGCTGATCCGCATTGAACCTTCCGTATAAGGTCCTTTTCCAGTTGCATCATCAGTTGGTAGTTGATAGTGGTCCCTCGTTGCCAGGGAGGCTCATCCCCGGGTGTCATGTCCCACGCTGGGGGGAAGGCATTGCATTTACATGCTGAGTTTGGCTTCGAGACTGGCCACATTTGAGTAACATGAAGGCTGACAGAAGGAAATTCCCAGGCACAAAGTTGCTCTAGGCCTTGTTATTATTTTGGGTTTATCAGCTCACAAGCATAGTCATTAGTATCAGGGGCTCACTGTTGAACCCTCACTCCCTCCCGGTCCCCACCACTGTACCTGGGAGACTGTCGCTGCTCCCCTAGGGACCACGACAGAGCACCACTGGCCGGGAACCCAGTACCCCCCCTACTGTGGTTTTTAATTGTTGCCACTATGAGTATATCCAAACATTACCATGCACCCTGGACATATGTTCTGTACAGCTCCCTGTCAGTCATATATCATCTGTCATTGGTATCCCATACCAGTATCCCTCCATTGCCATTGTTGAAACACTCTGTGATCCAGAACTCCCTGAAATTTGAAGCCCAATATAATGTCATGGTCCCTTACTAGGGAATGGCATATAGCGATGAGTTTAAAGGATAGATAAAGAACTTGGATAAAGTTAGATAAAGAACTTAGATAAAGAATGTTGACTTGAAAAAATTCCACATCCTATTTTTTTTTTCCCCCCCCCCCCCCCTAATTATTCAGCTTTTCTTCACAGGAGTCCTAGACCACAGCAATGTATATATATAATATACAGCACTCCCACACATCCACCAGAAAACCTTTTCCCTTCCACAGTGATACTCTTACGCCCTATTCATATCATATTTACTTAAAGTGATGTACAGAGTCTGAGACATTAGCTTTCTAACAAGGTGACATCTGTGTTTACATTATGGTGCATACTTTAGGATACACAGTTCTTTACATTTTTAGTTATCCTATGTTTTACATTATGGTTTACATTATCAGTCTGTCATCTTCTATATGTTATGGTGTAATATTACATGTTTTATATCCATCCTTGTGTACTCTCAAGAAACTCCTCTCTTACCCCCCATTTACTTTGGTTCCACACATTTAACGTCCATTTTCCCTTCCACCTTAGTGCCCTCAGTGATAGCCAACCTCCGTTTCCTGAGGAGCCACTTCCAGAGATAGATGGAATAGTGTTCAGGGCCTAACTTGCTCAACTGCCCCAATGCCCTGGGAGCCACCCTTTCTCTCGAGGGATACAGTTCCCTCTATTGGATGGCATTAGTCCTCCCCAGGATGTGGGTCCACCCCCACTCTCACTACTTGGGTTTCTACCCCATGGTGTCACCCACTCTGGCAGAATGAGCATTTAGACATTCCCCAGGAGCCCGTCCTGCATCAGACCCTCCCCTCCGAGCATTCTAAACAGGTAACCCTCTTTATTATATTTTGATATGATTTTCTCGGCATTTTACTCTCCACCAACACCTGACCCTCTCCTGGTTCGTATGCTACCCCTCCCTCCCCCCACTTTTGGGCAACGTTACCCACCCGTCCCTCCCCAGCCACCCTCAAACCCGCAAAGCCCCAAGCAAAGGCAACCCCTTGCCCCCCTTTTATCTCTTCTTTGTGTTCATACTTACCACCATCTCGTCTTAAATTCCACCCCTGCAGACATCGGCTCATATCCTTCCTCCACCCTCCGATTTCCTGCAAGCCTATCGTTCAGTCTCTTGCTATCTAGGGCAGCTTGTTTATTTCATATCATTGAGGTCATGTAGTATTTGTCCTTCAATGTCTGGGTTGCTTCACTCAACATAAGGTTCTCAAGATTCATCCATGTTATCACATGTGTTTGTAGTGTGTTTGTTCTTACAGCCGAGTAGTATTCCATTGTGTGTATATACCACATTTTATTGATCCACTCGTCTGTTGATGGGCATTTGGGTTGATTCCAACTTTTGGCAATAGTGAACAATGCTGCTATGAACATTGGTGTACATATATTGGTTTGTGTTCTTGTTTTCAGTTCTGCTGGGTATATTCCCAGCAGTGGTATTGCTGGGTCATATGGCAAATCTATGGCTAGTTTTTTGAGAAACCGCCATACTGTTCTCCAGAATGGTTGGATCCTTCTGCATTCCCACCAGCAGTGGATGAGTGTTCCCCTTCCTTCACATCCTCTCCAGCACTTGTATTCTTCTGTTTTTTTCATAGCTGCCAATCTTATGGGTGTAAGATGGTATCTCATTGTGGTTTTGATTTGCATTTCCCTGATAGCTAGAGATTTGGAACATTTTTTCATGTGCTTTCTTGCCATTTGTATTTCTTCTTCGGAGAAGTGTCTGTTTAAGTCTTTTTCCCATTTTTTAAATGGATTGTTTATCTTTTTATTTTCAAGATGTAGGAGTTCTTTATATATGCAAGTTATAAGTTTCTTATCAGATATCTGATTGCCAAATATTTTCTCCCACTGTGTGGGCTCCCTTTTTACTTTCTTGACAAACTCCTTTGAGGTGCAGAAGGCTTTAATTTTGAGGAAGTCCCATTTATCTATTAGTTCTTTTGCTGCTCGTGCTTTTGGTGAGATATTCATAAATCCATTACCTATTACAAGGTCCTGTAGATGTTTCCCTACACTGCTTTCTAAGGTTTTTATGGTCTTGGCTTTTATATTTAGGTCTTTGATCCATCTTGAGTTGATCTTTGTATAAGGTGTGAGATGGTAATCCTCTTTCATTCTTCTACATATGGCTATCCAGTTCTCCAGACACCATTTGTTGAATAGGCCACTCTCTCCCAGTTGAGAGGGTTTGGTGGCTTTATCGAATATTATGTGGTTGTATATGTGAGGTTCTATATCAGAGCTTTCAATTCGATTCCATTGGTCTATATGTCTCTCCTTATGCCAATACCATGCTGTTTTCACCACCGTAGCTTTATAGTATGTTTTGAAGTCAGGTAGTGTGATTCCTCCAATTTCGTTTTTCTTTTTCAGTATGTCTTTGGCTATTCGGGGTCTCTTTCCTTTCCAAATAAATTTCATAGTTAGTTTTTCTAATTCCTTAAAGAAGGCTGCATTGATTTTTATTGGGATTGCATTGAATGTGTAGATCAATTTTGGTAGGATAGACATCTTAATAATGTTCAGTCTTCCTATCCATGAACAAGGAATAGTCTTCCATTTATTTAGGTCTTCTTTGATTTCCTTGAACAATCTTGTATAGTTCTCAGTGTATAAGTTCTTTACCTCTTTAGTTAAATTTATTCCTAAGTATTTGATTTTTTTATTTACTATTGTGAATGGTATTTGTTTCTTGATTTCCTCCTGATCTTGCTCATTATTGGTGTACAGAAATGCTACTGATTTTTGCGCATTGATCTTATAACCTGCGACTTTACTAAACTCATTTATGAGTTCTAGAATCTTCGTTGTAGATCTCTCAGGGTTTTCTATGTATAGGATCATGTCATCTGCAAATAATGAAATTTTGACTTCTTCCTTTCCAATTTGAATGCCTTTTATTTCTGGTTCTTGCCTCAGTGCTCGAGCAAGTACTTCTAAGACAATGTTAAATAGGAGCGGCGACAGTGGGCATCCTTGTCTTGTTCCTGAGTTTAGAGGGAAGGAGTCTAGGATTTCTCCATTGTAAACAATATTGGCTTTAGGTTTTTCATATATACTCTTTATCATGTTCAAAAAATTTCCTTGTATTCCAATCATTTGGAGTGTTTTTATCAAGAAAGGGTGCTGTATTTTGTCAAATGCTTTTTCTGCATCAATAGATATAATCATGTGATTTTTTTCCTTCAATCTGTTTATATGGTGTATTACATTGATTGATTTTCTTATGTTGAACCATCCTTGCATACCTGGGATGAATCCCACTTGGTCGTGGTGTATAATTCGTTTAATGTGTTGTTGAATACGATTAGCAAGTATTTTGTTAAGTATTTTTGCGTCTAGGTTCATTAGAGAAATTGGTCTGTAATTTTCCTTTCTTGTGATGTCTTTGTTTGGCTTTGGTACTAGGGTAATGTTGGCATCATAGAAGGAGTTGGGTAATGTTCTTTCTGTTTCGATGGTTTGGAATAGTTTCAGCAGGATTGGTGTCAGTTCTTTCCGGAATGTTTTATAGAATTCACCTGTGAAGCCATCTGGCCCTGGGCTCTTCTTAGTTGGGAGATTTTTAATAACTGATTCTATCTCTCTGCTTGTGATTGGTTTGTTAAGATCATCAATTTCTTCTTTTGTCAATATGGGCTGTTTATGTGTTTCTAGGAATTTGTCCATTTCCTCTAGATTGTCATTTTTGTTGGAATATAGTTTTTCAAAATATCCTCTTATGATAGTCTTTATTTCTGTGGGGTCAGTGGTGATATCGCCTTTCTCATTTCTTATTTTGTGTATTTGCATCTTCTCTCTTTTTTTCTTTGTTAGTGTTGCTAAAGGTTTGTCAATTTTGTTAATCTTCTCAAAAAACCAGCTCTTGGTCTTGTTTATCTGTTCAAGTGCTTTCTTATTTTCTATTTCATTTAGTTCTGCTCTTATCTTTGTTATTTCCTTCCTTCTTCTTCCTGTTGGGTTACTTTGTTGTTGTTTTTCTAATTCCTTCAAATGTGCAGTTAGTTCTTCAATTTTTGCTCTTTCTTCTTTTTTGATATATGAATTTATGGCTATAAACTTCCCTCTCAGTACTGCTTTTGCTGCATCCCATAAATTTTGGTATGTTGTGTTATCATTATCATTTGTTTCAAGGTAGTCATTGATTTCTTTTGAGATTTCCTCTTTGACCCACTGTTTTTCTAAGAGTGTGTTGTTTAATTTCCAAATCGTGGTGTGAAATCTGGGCTTCTTTCCCTTGCAAATCTCCAGCTTGACTCCACTGTGGTCAGAGATAATGTTTTGTATGATTTCAATCTTTCTGAATTCGTTCAGCCTTTCTTTGTGGCCTAGCATATGATCTATCTTGGAGAATGATCCATGTGCACTTGAGAAAAATGTATATCCTGCTGTGTTTGGGTGTAGCGATCTATATATGTCTATTAGATCGAGCTCCTCTAATATACTATTCAGATGTTTTGTGTCTTTGGTGATTCTCTTTTGAGATGTTCTGTCCAGAATTGATAGTGGTGTATTAAAATCCCCCACTATAATTGTAGATGTATCTATTCTTTCACTTAGTTTTTCCAGCGTTTGCCTGACGTATTTAGAGGCACCCTTGTTAGGGGCATAGATATTTATGATTGTTCGATCTTCTTGACAGATTTTCCCTTTGACTAAAATGTAGTATCCTTCTTTGTCTCTCACAATTGTTTCACATTTAAAGTCTATTTTGTCTGATATTAATATAGCTACTCCTGCCTTTTTTTGGTTATTGTTAGCTTGTATGATTGTTTTCCAGCCTTTCACTTTCAATCTCCATGCGTCTCTGGGTCTAAGATGTGTCTCTTGTAGACAGCATATGGATGGGTCATATTTCCTTATCCAGTGTCCCAGTCTGAATCTTTTGATAGGTGAGTTTAATCCATTGACATTCAGTGTTATTACTATCAAGGAATTATTTGTGTTAGCCATATTTTGATTGGATTTGTGTTTGTCATATTTTGTTTGTATATTTTTTTTTGTCTTTTTTGTTGTTGTTGTTGGTCTTATACTCTCCTCCAACTTTGCCTTTCCTGTTTTTTCCTTTCTTCCTGCAGAACTCCCTTTAGAATTTCTTGAAGGGGAGGTTTCTTGTTGGTATACTCTTTCAGTTTCTGTTTGTCTGCGAATATTTTGAACTCTCCATCATGTTTGAATGCTAGTTTAGCTGGGTAGAGTATTCTTGGTTGGAAATTTTTTTCCTTTAGTACCTTGACTATATCATACCACTGTCTTCTTGCCTCCATGGTTTCAGAAGAGAAATCAGCACTTAATCTAATTGAGCTTCCCTTGTATGTGATGGTTTTCTTTTCTCTTGCTGCTTTTAGGATCTTCTCTTTGTCTTGAGCATTGGATAATTTGACAAGTATATGTCTTGGGGTGGGCCTGTTGGGGTTTATGACTTGTGGAGTGCGCTGTGCTTCTTGGATATGTACATCTGTCTCTTTCAGTAGATTTGGGAAGTTTTCAGTCATTATTTCCTGCAACACTCTTTCTGACCCCTTTCCCTTCTCTTCACCTTCTGGAATGCCTATAATACGTATGTTTGAGCGTTTTGCATTGTCATTCAGGTCCCTAAATCCTAATTGGATTTTTTCTATCTTCTTATTGACCCCTTCTACTATCTGTTTGATTTCTGATGTACTGTCTTCCACATCACTAATTCTCTGCTCTGTCTCTTCTAGTCTGCTGATATTTGCTGCAAGTGTATTTTTGATTTCTTGAACTGTGGTGTTCATTCCCATCATATCTGTTATGTTTTTGCGTATGTCTGCAATTTCCCCTCCAAGTGATGTCTTCATGTTGTTAACCTCTTTCATTACTGCATCAAATTTGTCAGTGATAAATGTTCTGAGATCTTTCATTGCTTGTGCCAAGTTTTGCTCCCCTTCGTGATTATTGGTTTGTTGATTGGATTCAGCCATGTTTTCCTGATTATTGGTTTGGTTCGTAGATTTTTGTTGCTTTCTGGTCATCTCTTTATTTTGACGAATTTAATCAGTTCCTTAGCTTCTTTGTCTGCTCTTGGAGGTTAATTAGTTGTTATTTTTGCACAGGTGTTATATCTTCTCTTTGTCACTTTTTTCTTCTTATTCTAGTTACTTGTTGTTGGTTAAGTTCACTTTAGAGGAAAGTATTAGTGTTGGGGAAAGGCAATTGTGTAAGCAAGGGAAAAGTGTAAAGTTGTATTGGTGATGTATGTTAATAAAGCAGGAATATGAGATCTGGAAGGATGGAGGTTAGATTCATGTAGATTGTATAGAGTTATAGCTGTAGGTAGAGTACCTTTTATGAAGTTGATGACTGAATTTGGGAGGAATATGGTATGAACTACACAGCTATTGTTTTCATGAGAGAGGGAAAAAGAAAAGAAAGGTAATAGTTTCAAGAGTGGATAATAGACAGAAAACAGAACAAACGTATTAGAAATTAAGAGTTAGACACTTTGTGGATCAAAGAACGGGAGGTGGGGGGTGGAATATAGGAGAGACAGTAGATGATAGTGGATATCAAGATGCAGGGGAAGGGGGATAGTGTAGGTAGCCTAAATCAGTTCACACAGAAATGAGGCAGTGGAGGATGGGAAAACCCAGCAAATGTGAGGTGTTCCCTGTAGCACCTATTGTATACTTGAATTAAAGTAAAAATAAGTGGAAGATGAGGGACAAGAGGGAAAGAGAAAACCGAAAAAAAAAACAAAAAAAAAACAAAAAAAAAAAAAAACAAACTAATTATAATAGAGAAAAAAGAAAGGCAAGAAGAAAGGAAGAAAAAAAAAGAGGATGGGCAAACGGTGGGGAACGGATAGGGAGAAGAGAGATACAGGTACACACGTGTCACAATTGCAACACTATCTAAAACAACAACTTCCCCCCGCTTTGCCCTAAAACCCCCCCGTCTGTCTGCCCAAATGGGTCTGCAAGCACCTCCCTTCCCACAAACCCCCAATAGGCCGCCCAGGGCCCACGAACTCCCCAGTACTGCAGATGCTCAAAAAAAAAAAAAAAAAAAAAAAAAAAATTTAAGTAAAATTAAAAAACAAACAAACAAACAAACAAACAAAAAAGAAAAAAACAAAAAAAAAACAGAAACCCCTCCGCAGGCCCCGCTCCGCCCGCCGCGGAGGCTTGGACCGGCTCTGCCCGGCTCCTCACGCCGCCATGGCCTGGCCTGGCTCCGCCCAGCTCCGCTCGCTACAGCGGCCCAGCCGGCTCCGGCATCCACCTCCCGCCACCGCGGCCTGGACCGGCCCTGCCCGGCTCCGTACCCGCCGCGGCCTGACCCGGGCCCGCCCGGCTCCAAACGCTACCGCGGCCCGCAGCCGGGGCCTGCACCGGCCCCGCCCGGCTCCAAGCGCTACCGCGGCCCGCAGCGGGGGCCTGCACCGGCCCCGCCCGGCTCCAAGCGCTACCGCGGCCCGCCGCCGGGACCTGCACCGGCCCCGCCCGCCTCCAAGCGCTACCGCGGCCCGCAGCCGGGGCCTACACCGGCCCCGCCCGGCTCCAAGCGCTACCGCGGCCCGCAGCGGGGGCCTGCACCGGCCCCGCCCGGCTCCAAGCGCTACCGCGGCCCGCAGCCGGGGCCTGCACCGGCCCCGCCCGGCTCCAAGCGCTACCGCGGCCCGCAGCCGGGGCCTGCACCGGCCCCGCCCGGCTCCAAGCGCTACCGCGGCCCGCAGCCGGGGCCTGCACCGGCCCCGCCCGGCTCCAAGCGCTACCGCGGCCCGCAGCCGGGGCCTGCACCGGCCCCGCCCGGCTCCAAGCGCTACCTCGGCCCGCAGCCGGGGCCTGCACCGGCCCCGCCCGGCTCCAAGCGCTACCGCGGCCCGCAGCCGGGGCCTGCACCGGCCCCGCCCGGCTCCAAGCGCTACCGCGGCCCGCAGCCGGGGCCTGCACCGGCCCCGCCCGGCTCCAAGCGCTACCGCGGCCCGCAGCCGGGGCCTGCACCGGCCCCGCCCGGCTCCAAGCGCTACCGCGGCCCGCAGCCGGGGCCTGCACCGGCCCCGCCCGGCTCCAAGCGCTACCGCGGCCCGCAGCCGGGGCCTGCACCGGCCCCGCCCGGCTCCAAGCGCTACCGCGGCCGGCAGCCGGGGCCTGCACCGGCCCCGCCCGGCTCCAAACGCTACCGCGGCCCGGCCCGGCCTGGCTCAGCCCCACCGAGCGGGGCTAGATGCCTCGTCTCCGCCTACCCAAGAAGGGAATCCTCTGCAGGTAGCTGGGATCTCCGTGTATATTTCACAGACGAATCCTCTCTGTTACCTTCCCTCCAAATCGATGTCCAGACACCTCCGGACCAGCAAAAATCCCGAAACAATCCGGTCCCAAAGAGTCTCCAACGCCGCCCAGCCGATTCCCTGCAGAAGACTCTAACAGGGATGTTCACTCAGCCGCCATCTTGCCCCCTCCCCTCAATTTTTCATTTTATGAAGGCAAGCCCATTGGGGTAAGTTTCTCATTTTCATACTTTCTGTAAGAATGTTTACTGACATCCAACTAACGCTAGCAGTGCGGAGGGGGTGGCGCCAGGGACGTGCGGTGGTGCCCAGCACCTGCTGCCCGTCCTGCCCAGTGCTGGTAGCATGCAGAGGCCCCGGGGCGGCACTCTGTCCATGGGGAGAGGTCCAGGACAGCAGCCTGAGTGCTCGCGGCCTGAGAACGCGGGTTTCCTGCCTGAGCTCACCTCCAGGCTGGGTATGAGCCGCCCAGCTGCTTCGCATCCTTCAAACCTAATCGAGTTTGCCCCCTCTTCTTACTCTGTGTCCAAACCTAAATGTGGATAAGGCCGTTACCCTTCTAGTCGGCCAAATGGGAGTGCAAGTGCGCAGACCAGGCTGATGCACTGTGACTCTGCATGTTCAGAGGGCGGGATGTTCTTCCTGTCTGCCCTGCCCTCGCACCTGATCTCCAGGTGGGCTGGGCTGGCCCAATGGGCAAGTTGCAGGTGGGCACAGGTGTCCCCAGAGGACACGCATGTCCTGGGCACATATGGCCTAGGCAGACATGCGTGTCTCCAGTGGGCACACATGTCCTAGTGGCATGTGTGTCCCTGGTGGGCACACATGTCCTAGGCAGACATGTCCCAGGCAGACATGCATGTCCCCATGGACACTCATGTCCCAGGCAGACACACATGACTCCAGTGGGCACACATGTCCTGATGGCATGTATGCCCCTGGTGGGCATGCATGTCCCAGACACACACGTCCCAGGCAAACACACATGACTCCAGTGGGCATGCATGTCCCAGGCAGACACATGTGACTCCAGTGGTCACACATGTCCTGGTGGCATGCATGTCCTAGTGGCATGCATGTCCCTGGTGAGCACACATGTCCCAGGCAGACACACGTGACTCCAGTGGTCACACATGTCCTGATGGCATGCATGTCCTAGTGGCATGCATGTCCCTGGTGGGCACACATGTCCGAGACAGACACACATGACTCCAGTGAGCACACATGTCCTGGTGGCACACATGTCCTAGTGGCATGCATGTCCCTGGTAGGCACACATGTACCAGACATGCATGTCCTGGGCAGACACACATGTCCCCAGTGGCACACATCTCCAACATGCGTGCATGTCCCTAAGCCCTCCCTGTGCTTTCCTGGACCCAGGCCGACCCCTGTCGCTCTCCGTGGAGAGCCCCCCTCTGCCTCCAGGCCAGGCAGCCATGTCCACCCACCCCCCTCGGAGCACACGGTCGGGGACCCCATGCCAGGGCGACATCTGCCACAATGCCTCCTCCACTTGTTGGGGTGAGCTTTACCCCCCAGCTCTGGGCAGGCCGGGGCCCCATCACAGGCCTCCACCCCAGGACAGATGGGAGCCCCCCGCAGACTTCTGTCCCTCGGACCGGCTCTGGGCACGGGGGCCCACCTTGAGCCCTCCACACCCCCGAGGATGACTTATCCTCAGTGGTGTGAGGGACACGTGGGTGTGCAAAGACATGCACAACTGAGGTCACACGTGCCCAAAGTAATTGAACAAGAACAAGGGCTGCTATGCACCTGGCACCATCGTCCTCTATCGGCCTCCCTTGGGCATCTGTTCTTCCTGGACGTAATGATTACACTGAAGACGTCATGAATATCTCAGCACTTGAGTGCTTCATTTACAGATGATGTGACTATTTTTAGAAATTTCAGTTACACAGTAAATGCTGCTCAATCTCAGCATCTGCCATTAGTGTTTGTAGATTACATTCACTGTTGGGTGTCCCCGGTTCCCTGCTTTTCTTCACGTAGTCATGACCTATTAACGCTGTGCCCTAGTGCAGGTCAGAATCTAGTCTCCCAGGTTGTTTTTTCAAAATCCAATCTCTGCTTCCTACTGCTGACGATAGTGGTGTGAAGTGGAAAGCAGAAGCCCAAGGCCACGGCACACCCCAGGGGGCCACTCTGACCCAGCCAGTCTCAAGAACACCTTGAACAGCTTAGATCTCTGGATTTGTGGTGGGACAGACAGAGAGGGCGGCACAGGGCACCAAACAGCCCCTGGAGCAGATGGAGAAGTCTGGTCATTTGTGGTCGTTCATGACTCGCCAATAGTGAAACTGGCCCTCAGGGTGCCCAGTGCCCTGCAGCAGCAGGACACAGTGGAAGCCTCTCCTCGCAGATGACTGTCCCCAATGCAGGGGCCCAGCTGGCATAGCAGGTGAGTGCTGGCTTCACGCAGGGTGCTGGGGCTCAGAGCCCCACAGGCAGGCCCCACAGCGCCCTGAGGATGGGCTGCGGCTCCTGGGCTGCTGGTCTCGGCCTCTGACTCATGGCCTGGTGGTCCCCCCAGCGCCACCGTGTTTCTTGTTGAGCCGACTTACACGAAGCAGTTAATGGCCCAGCCACGGATTCAGTATCAGCCATTCAGAGGTAGGAGAACTCGGCTCCGAGGGTCAGGCCCAGAGGGCAGTGGGGATGCCAGGCTGCTCCTCCTGGGCCCCGTCTTCCATTTTCCCACCAGCAAGATGCCAAGTATATGTGCTTCTAAAGGAAAAAGGTGGCCCAACCCAAGATGGAAACAACAAACAGGTAATGCCTTGGTGTAGCTCGAGGCTCTGTAAATACCCAAACCAGCTCAACGGCCTGCCTGCCCGGCTGGACCATCCTCAGCTCTCCCCACTTAGCTCCCACTCAGGCTCCCTGGGCCTCGTCCAGGCCATGCTTCCTTCCCTCGTGCACACCGGGTCAATCCTGTGGGATGATATGTCCATCACAGGCGACCAAGCCAGGCCAAGTCTGCAGGGGCCTCAGGTGTGCAGAGCCAGCATCCTGCCTGATGAGGAGGGGAGACCCTCCCTGTGCCACTGAACCCACTGCCAGCAGGAGACCCGTGGCAGAATCCAGGCTGACCTCACCCAGCAGACTCCATGCTAAGAAACATAGACATCAAACCAAACTTCCATTCAGCAATTCTTCACTGCCGTGTGTGAAGAAACCTTATACTTCAGTTCTTTCTGAAAAAGGAACAAGCTTGGGATAAGCTGATTCCACTAAATGCAATGTGAAGAGATCACAGAAAAGTTTCTGCTTCCTGAGGAAGTTGAAAGCTCCACTACCTGCCCTTGCCTGCTCTCCTGGCACCAGCGTCCCGGGTCCAGCTTCATGAAGGGAAACCGGAGTGAGGAAAGGGACGAAGGCCCTGTAATTGATCAGAATTATTGAGTCAACCCACACTCCACATGGGCTTGGCTTTTTTTTTTAATTAACTTATTGAAATATATCACCCACACACAAACAAACATAAACAATAAGTGTATAGTAATAGTTGTGAACTTACAAAACAAACATGTATAACATCATACAAGACTCTCATAACTCACCCTACCACCAACACCTTACATTGTTGCTAAACCTTTTTAACTAATGATTAAAGAGCATTGTCAAAATATTACTATTAACCAAAGTATTTTCCCTCAATCCTCCCTATTATTATTATCTGAATGTCTTTTATATATGAACATACATAAACAAGTGTATAGTAAAAGTTGTGAACTTACAAAGCAAACATACATAACATCATACAGGGGTCCCATACATCAACCCTCCACCAATACCTTGCGTTGTCCTGAGGTGTTTGTTACAAATTATGAAAGAATATTGTCAAAATCTTACTGCTAATTATATTTCTTATTTTACATTTGGTGTGTTTTTCCCCCAACCTACCCTATTATTATTTTGTAAATATATTTTTTATGACAGAAGTTGTAACCTTATAAAGCAATCATGCACATGTGCAGAATTCCTAAGCAACACCCCTCCATCAACACACCACACTGGTGGAACATTTGTTACAGGTAAGATAATATCATCTGATTGTTATCATGTCCATGGTATACATTTGGCTCACATTTTCCATACTGCCCCATTATCAACACAGTACATCTTTGGCATAGTTGCAAGAATATTATATTATTACTGTTAACCACAGTCCATCGGTCACTCCAGATGTATTTTTCCCATGCTTCTCCACATTCCCAACACCCTGCAGTAGTGATATACATTTGCTCTAGCTCACAAAGGACACCCTTGCATCTGTACCATCAACCACAATTCCCATCCACCTCTTGGTTCACTGTGCTATTCAGATCCTAGGTTTTACTCTAGCATCTGTTAACTGGCATTTACATACCTGGACTTCCATTTTCAGACACATCCCCATTTATAAACTAGCTATTACTCAGTATTTGTTACCATCCATTCTATACATTTCCATACTTTCACAGTAAAGCTAATTAAAACTTCTACATACATTAAACAGCTGTAGTCCATCTCAGTCCTCCTCTTATCTCTGTTCAGAATCCACCACCTACCACCAGATCTTGAAGATATTTTCCTACAATTTATTCTGGAATTTTTATGGTTCTTGCTTTTATTTTTAGGTTTTTGATCCATTTTTGGATAAGGTGTGAGACAGAGGTCCTCTTTCCTTCTTTTGGCTATAGATCTCCAGTTCTTTCAGCACCAATTTGCTGAATGGACTATTCTGCCTGAGTGTTGGTTTGACAGGCTAGTCAAAAATCACTTGACCATACCTGTGAGGGTCTGTTTCTGAACCATCAGTTTGGTTCCATTGGTCTATGTGTCTATCTTTATGCCAGTACCATGCTATTTTTACCACAATAGCTTGGTAGTATGATTTAAAGTCTTGAGATGAGGGTTCACTTTTCCTTTTTATGATATTTCTGGCTATTCAAGACCTCTTACACTTCCAAATAAATTTGATAATTGTGTTTTCTTTCTTTTTTTTTTAAATTGCTGGTGGAGTTTTTACCAGGGTTGCATTGAATCTGTATATCAATTTGAGTAGAATTGACATCCTAATGATGTTTAGTTTTCCAATCCTTGAGCCTGGAATGGTATTCCAGTTATTTAGGCCTTTCTTTTATTTCTTTTAACATTGGGTTGCAGTTTTCTGAATACAAGTGCTTTACATTGTCGGTTAAGTTTATTTCTGACTATTTGAGTTTTATCTGTCATATTTTATTTTCACCACTCTTTTGACACTTTTAGTTACTTTTATTGATATAATCTTCATTTCTAGTCTCTCTTCCAGGTCCATCTCTCCTGCTTTACTTTTCAGGCTCTAGCACACCCTTTAGTATTTTGTGAAAATCTAGGCTCTTGCTTAATAATTCTCTCAGTTTCTGTTTATCTGTGAATATTCTAATCTTGCCCTAATTTTTGAAAGACAGTCTTGCTGGATATAAAATTCTTGGCTGGAATTTTTTCTCTCATAGCATCTTAAATATATCAGACCACTGTTTTCTTGCCTCCATGGTTTCTGGTGAGAAATCAGCACTTAATCTTATTGGGTATCACTTATATGTTATGCATGGCTTTTCTCTTGCTGCTCTCAGAATTCTCTCTTTGTTTTTTGGTCTTTGACATTCTGATGAGTATGTGTCTTAGAGTTGGTCTATTTGGATTTTTTCTGGATGGGAGTATGTTGTGCTTCTTGGACATGGATATCTATGTCTTTCAATAGGGTTGGGAAATTTTCTAACATTATTTCTTTAAATATTCCTTCCGCCCCTTTTCCCTTCTCTTCTCCTTCTGGGACACCTATCCACATATGTTTGCACATCCCTGGCTGTTGTTTAGTTCCCTGAGACCTTGTTCAATTTTTTCCATTCTTTTCTTCATCTGTTCTTTTGTATGTTCATTTTCAGAAGCCATTTTTTCAAGTTCACCAATCCTTTCTTCTGCCTCCTCAAATCTGCTATTATATGATTCCAATGTTTTTTATTTAATTTATTGTGCCTTTAATTCCCATAAAATCTGCTATTTTTCTATGCATGCTTTCAAATTCTTCTTTGTGCTCCTCCAGTGTCTTCTTAATACCCTTATTCTCTTTAGCCATCTCATTGAGTTTACTAAGGAGATTTGTTTGAACATCTATGATTAGTTTTCTCAACTCCTTTATGTCATCTGGAAGCTTATCTTGTTCCTTTAACTGTGCTATATCTTTCTGTTCCTTGGTGTGGATTGTAATTTTTGGTTGGTGTCTTGGCATCTGGATTGCTAGAGTATTTATTCTGGGTGCATATTTTCTCTTCAGTTTAGGGTTTCCTGCCCTTTCTCCCTTGCTGGTTGTACAGTAGGAGCTAATTGATGTATATAATTGGTGTTATAAACTGTGGAGGCTCAAGCTGCCCTCATTGCCCCAGGGATGGATGAAGCTTCTCCCAACTTTCTCTTTTCCCAGAGGTAGGGCCAGAGTCACAGTTGTGTGGAATAATCCAAGTCTTGCAGGCTTAGACTGTAGTTGCCCAGAGAGAGTGATGAAGTTTCACATCCCTTTCTCCCCTGCCTGGGGCATGGCTAGAGCTGCAGGTGTGGGCAGCAATCTATGCAGTGCAGGTCCAAGATGACTGCAGTTGCCCAAGTAGACTTCTGGTTATTCAGTTTGTGCCAGCCAAAGTTGCCCTCAGTTATCTGGATAGACTGTGCAGAGCTAGCCAGCCTCCTCCCTGCCAGAGGTGGGACTGAAGCCTACACTAGGGCTGTAAGCTAATCTGCTTCCTACCATCACTGTGATTTTCAGTCAGCCTGGCTTCCCCTCAGGCTAGGGGCGGAGTCAAATGGCAGCCATGGGCTTCTTTCTGATTTGGACAAATTCACACCCCAGCTGTTCCTAGGGTTATTCCTTAGCCATCTGAGTCTACCAATCAGTAGCTGAAATCAGCAGCCAACTGTCTGCTCCTCCCCTGTTTTTCAGAAATGGAGTTTTCAGTTTCAGTCATAGACCAGCTCCTGGGGCAGCTTGTACCACCAGAGCAGGACAATCTTGCCTGGCAATTTCCCGGAGAGGCTGGCATAGGTCCCTGTAGCTTCCTCCCTGCTGGAGGTGGAGCTGGGGCTTAGGTTAGAGCTGCGATCTGATCTGGATGGGAAGAAGCCAGTCCCCACCAGCAATGGGATTTGCAGTCCGCCCCACTTCCCCTCGTGCCAGGCACAGAGTTAAGATGGTGGCTTCCAGCCTCTTTCTGATTTGGACAGTCTCAAACTTTAGCTGTTCTCAGGATTTTACTTTAGCTCACTGAATTTTACTCATCAGTAGCTAAAGTTGGTGCCCAACCATCTCTTCTTCCCTCATTTTTGGGAAGCGGAGCTTTCAATTCCAGCCACAGAAGAGCTCTCAAGGAGACTTGTGCCTCCGGTGGAGGATGGGTACTGGCCTCCAGGGCATGGAGCACTTAACTTAGGAGTCTTCCCTGCAGATGGGCGGTCTCCTTCTTCCATTCCTTCATGGAATATGCAGATGCTCTTCTGGCCTCCTGAAGCCCCCAAACAGGTGCTTCAGCTAGCTCAGACAGCTCTGGGTGTTTACTAACTGCCCTGTAGCAGGAGCTGATTTTAGGAGCTCCTTATACTGCCCCCATCTTGCTGTAATCTTGGGCTTGGCTTTTAGTAACCCAAATGATAAAATGACAGTAGTTGAAATGGTGACGTGGAAACGGAGTTGCAGAAGGTTCATCATTGCACAGACCTGGGGCTCCTGGGGAGGGCGAGGCTCAGAAGAAGAAATGAATAAGCCATAATTGTTAGGGGGGAAATAAGCTACATGAAAAAAGTCACCTGGGAATTTTACATCATATACACAAGTGTTCAAAATTAATAGGAAAGTTGAAATGAAATAATGCATGTGCAAAGTACCATAAATCTACAAAACTAGGAAGTGCAAATATTTGAAGGAGCTAGAACTGAATGAGGAAAGAATTTGAAGCACAAGAGCATCCAAAGAAATCCTGAAGTAAAGAACAATGGTTTTAGCCACATAGAGCTTTTAAAAAAAGAATCTGTGCACTGAAAGGTTTAGGGGGAGAAAAGCAGCTGACAAAAAAATTCAGCTAATGTTTACTGGGAAAATATTTAGATTTAACTTCTTTTGAAAATGGAAATTTCTTTCTAAAAATGGAAAAGGTGATTTTCAGAAAAGAATAAAATATGTTAAATTACGTATTTTAATGTTATTAGTATATATAACCTATGATATGTTTGTTACAATGTATTTCTTCAAACATTAGATCAATGAATTTGGATTCACAGCACATTTTTGAAAATTCCAGCACAAAACTGAGCCCACTCCCAGTGGGTCTGAGTAGCACTGCTGGCAGCACAAAATGAAGGGCATGGGCAGCAGAAGCCAACTTAGCAGGAGAGGCCCCTCAAGCTTCCCTCCCCCCTCCCCTGCCCTCCTCCAGTGCCTTCCCTGAGGCCCTCTGAATTATCCTCACAGGTCCAAGTGTATCCAGTTTCTACCAGGAAGCAAGATCAGCACCTAAAGTTTGGACTATTGTTTTACTGTGCATGTATGTTTCTTTATTCTTTTTTAAACATGCATTTTTTTTCTTAGGAAAGTAAAATGTATTGCATATCAAGTGTATTGTGATTAGCGAGTAACTTCACACCAACAGTTCTCCATGGAATATGCAGGCAGCATCCCCTGGGGTAGGGTTCCAGCACCCCCCCCCTCCAAGCTCAGCTCCTCAGCACCAGCTGGGGTGGGACTGGGGTTACTTTATGTGTGCTATGACCACAGTATTTTATTTGTGATTAACCGTTTTTATTTTATGTTAAATATATCTAGTACCTGAGTGATTTTCTCTGAGTAGGCAATTTAAAAAATATAAATTTGGACTAAAGAACAATTGAAGAAAAAAACTTGTAGCTTAAAGTCTACTTGTCGTAACAGCATTGAGGAAGGTTGTGAGATGACACATACATGGGTGAAATGTATGATAAAGTAGAGGTAAGTATATGTACAAGGAAGGGATAAAATGGGGGTATAGGGATACTTCTGGGTGGCGCTTTGCAGGCTTGAGGGGGGCTAGGGTTAGGGGGATGGGTCAGATGCCCCAAGGAAGTGGGGGGATGGTTGGAGGGAACAGGTGAACATGGTAGATTGTTGGGTATGTGGTTGAAAGTATAATGTTGAGAAAACTCTTTAGAAAACATAATAAGGGAGGATTAACTGTTTAAGGTGCTTAAGGTGTGACATCTGGCACAGGGGCAGGCTTCTAGGGAGTATATGTGTGCTCATCTTGTCATAGTGTGTTATATCACTTGGTGGAGGCCCATACAATGAGTGGAAAGGTGTACCTACATCCTGGGGAGGCCTAATGTTCTCCAACAGAAGGAATTGTATCTCTTGAGAGAATTGGTGGCTCCCAATGGGGGAGGACAGTCTAGCATGTCAAGCCCTCAGCATTGTTGCAAGTATCTGTGACTCTGGACCTTCACGCAGTGAAGCTTGGTTGTCACTGTGGGCCCTGAGAGAGGAATAGAATAGATGGAAGCAGGGAAACTGGGGGGCAATGGAAGTATTCCACAAGATCATGCAATGATGGATATAGGACATGCTAAATTTCACCAAAAATGTATTCAAATCTATAGGCTAAAATGTAAACCATCATGTAAACCATAATGTAACTAAAAATTTAGAAAATTAAATAGTTTAAAATATAAACCATAATGTAAACCAAAATGGAATCAGTTTTCATTGCTATGTTTTAATATCTGTACATCAGCTGCAACAAGTATAACATGAACATGTAAAAAGATTATTGTTAGAGACAATGAGGAAGAAATGAAAGAAATTGTCTTCTCACTGTCCATAAAAGGCAACACCTATTACAGTGATGAAAGGTAAAATATCAAAAACAAAGTTTTATGATGTTTTTCATTTTTTAATACACCAATTTTTACTTGATTTTAGTTTTTCTAAATTAGTATTTATTCTATTTCTAATCTTTAAAACTATCATTACTATTTCATTTTCCTATTAATCGAATTTGGCAATATGATAGGCTACATTTTTAAAGAAGTTTTGGACCACAAAGGGGTTCAACTATGGCAGGGGAGGAACACGGGTATGGGGTGTTATTGATAGGGGACACATGGTTGTGAGGGAGTTCTCCAGGGCATGTATTTAGGGTATTATGAAAATGTTTGGATATTTCTTGGGTATTTTCATAGTAGTTACAGTTACAAATGACAAATGAGGGAGTGCTGAGTTCTTAGCCAGGGGAGCTCTGTCACATTCCCCAATGGAACAGCAACAATCCCCCAAGTGCCAGCCAAAGACCAGTGAAGAAGGATGGTTCAATGATGAGCCCTTGATACTGATGACTATGCTTAGGAGGCTGTGTGCCTGAAATTTCAACTAGGCCTAGAGCTGCAGGGTACCTAAGAGTTACCTCCTGAGAGCCTCCACGCTGCTCAAATGAGGCCCCTCTCTAAGTCAAACTGAGTGTGTTAATGCATTACCTTCCCCCCAGCATGGGACATGATTCCTGAGGATGAGCCTCCCTGGCACCAAGGGATTACTACCAATCACTAACTGGTGATTTAACTAGAAAAAGACCTTGACTAAAAGGGGGAAAGGGTAAAGACAAATGAGTTTATATGGCTAAGAGTCTTCAAAAAAGAGTTGAGAGGTCATCAGAAGGGTTATGCTTTTACATGCCTCAGCAGGATCCCAAAGACAGCCAAAGTAGATGCAACCCCAGGTACTGGTGCCCCTGAGGGCTACAGAGACACACAGGTTCTATGGTCATGGCAGATGGCTCTGGAGTTCAGTGCCTTGCCAGTGAGCCCTACTTTGGAATTTGCGCTCCTGAGTGTGATGGAGTTGGACTCAGATGTGACTTTTCTACACATGCCTCTTCTGTCACATTTACTGAAACTGTGGTTGGTGCTGGGGTTGGCATATACTCAGGAGACTTGAATCTCTGGACTGGCCATGTGCCAGCTGGGCCCTGAGCCTCAGCAGAGTTGAAGCACCTACTCTCCAGTTCGTTGGACTTACCCATGTCAGCTAACAGGGAAGTGAAGATGGTCAACTACCACACCAGGGAAGTAAGAGTGCCTACAACTGCAAGCAGGAGAAATGCATCCATCAATCATGTGGGATCTAAGCCCCTTCTCGATACAGAGGTAAAGTGGACATCACCATCTCAGGGTCCACAGGATGGAGGAATAAAGTATGGATGAGAGTGGACTTACAGTGAACCCAAAATTAAACTATGGACTATATACTTACCAGTTCAAATATAAAAATGTGCTTTCATTAGTGGTAACAAATGTACACACCAAAACAAGGTGTTAATAACAGCGTGGTAAATGGGAATCCTTATTTTACACATGATTGTTCTAGAAACCCACAAAAAAGTTCTACTCATCTTGAAGGAAACAAAAGTTTAACTTAAAATAATCTTTTTATGAGAGCCCAATAGATTCTTTTAATCTTGTCAGAACTGCTCAGTAGCTCAGGGAATAGATTTAACAAATTGCAGAGGAAGCCCAAGCAGATACAGCCGGCCTAGGAATGCAGGGGTTACA
This sequence comes from Dasypus novemcinctus, assembly GCF_030445035.2. NCBI lineage: Eukaryota > Metazoa > Chordata > Mammalia > Cingulata > Dasypodidae > Dasypus > Dasypus novemcinctus. The sequence goes on along the minus strand of NC_080678.1, from coordinate 108,321,312 downwards.
GGCAAGTCCTTCATATAAAATCTAAAAGTTAATAGGGTAATTAGGGTAATTCAGGTTTGCCTAGGCAAATAATGATTGCAGGAATAAGAGAATGGGACGTTTAGGTCGATCACACTGTGGATGACCAGTGAGCACAGTCATCTGGATGATTGGATAATTGGACAATTTCAGCCTGGGAAGAAAAGAACAAGTGAATTTGTGACATGTGTTGCTTTTTCTAAAGTACCACCTCCCTCCACCAAGGGTAGCAGGGTGGCTGTGGGCACTGCCAGCAGGGCAGCACCCTCTGCCCCTGCCGCCGCCCAGTGAGGGGTCAGCCACAGCAGGACTCATCTCAGGAAGGCTATGGAGCTGGGGCTCAGCCTCCTGCGGCCCAAGAAAATCTACCAAGACTGTCAAGTCTACCAAAAAGGAGCCCAGAACAGAAGGCTACTCCAGGGCCTGCCCTCTGGAGCAGGTGTCCAAACAGGCTCCATCTGTGAGTGCAGGGCAGCAGGCTGCCTGGCCCTCGGGTCGGAAGGTGGCCACTTCTGCTCAGAGGCCATCATGCTTAGAGCCCTTAGACAGAGGCTGGCAACCATGTAGCAGGTGCAGGACACATTGTGGAGGGCAGCAAGAGAGTACCGTTCTTAGGATGGTTTACATTGGAAGGTTTTTAAAACCAAAGATTTGATCTCTGATTAAGAAAAGCTTTTCCCCTTTAATTTTCATTTAAAACCATATTTAAACTCTAGGGTTTAACTGGTAAATTTAAGCTTTCAGCATCCGTCTTAATCTTCTGCCGACTAAATTAAAGCTACAAAACCTGTGAAAAAAAATGGTTTAATTAAAAGATGCTAAGTTGGGATGACAACAAGAATCATTTACAAAGATGAAGATATGTGAGTAAATGTAGGACACTCCCTGTGCCAAGTCCCCCCCCACACACACACACACGTCCCTCTGTGCTCCCAGCAGAGAGGGGAGCGGGCCGGCCTGCCAGATGCTCTCTGGTTCAAGGGCCCATGGGTCCTGGAGGGATGAGGAGAGCAAAGTGGGCAGAAAACCTCCATCCTGCCCATTCAGTTCTCTTGATTCTGATTTCCAGCGCAACAGGAAGTATTTTGTGTGCACACATCATCTCTCATGCCCTCAAGTTTGGGAATGGTCAGCTTGAGACCCCAGGAAGTGTTTGCCCAAGAAGAGCTGTGGGCACATTGTTTCTTTCACACAAACATGATGCTAGTAATGGCCTCCCATGAAAGCATTTTTGAGGCTCTATCTCCTATCTGTGAGACTCCGTAAACACTTTGAGAGTGGCTGTGGAGATCTTATTTGTTCATTCAGCAAATAGTTGAATGAACAATTGACCACGGATATGAGCCAGCCCCTTTGGCTTTAGAGCAAAAAAACAAGAGACCAATTCTTGCCCCCAAGAGGCTCACTTAGTTTTATTTCACAGGTTTGATTATCGGAACCTGAACACAATCCCTTTCTGTTAGAAACTATCCAAGAGTGGTATTTGTCTCTATTTTTTCACTATAGTAAGTGATTTGTTTACAATTCGATGTGTCTTTTGATATATGCTGAATGCATTAGCAGAGGGTCTTAGTTATTTGTATCAAATATGCAATTTTGAATGGACCAAATCCTGAAACATTAAGACAATAAATGGATACTTTTGTCAAATTGATGATAATCTAAATACTAAAGTTAAATTGTCATTCAGGCTGCAGCTTGCTCTTGGAGTCTACCTTGTGTCCTTTCATAAGCATCTGTTCAGTTTAAAATTATTCATAACTTAAAATGTCAGAGGCAAAGAACTCTAACCAGCATGGACATAATTAAATAAGAACACTGTTTCTCATAAAAATGTTTATCCAAACAGTTTCTGTAAAAACAAAAAACATAAACTCAATTAACATTCATGTAAACACATTTTTATAGAAATGCTAGGGAATAACCTCTTAATTTTTCTTGAAGTAAAATGAGTTCAATAAAAAAAGAAACTGGGTCACACAATCTTATTCTCTTTCAATAGATGGCACTTGAAGCATTGTTTGTCACATAAAATCCCATTTTCTGGATTTTTATTCATTGTTCATCAATAAAATATATTTGCTTTAAAGAAATAACAATTCCTATGCCATTTTCCACAATTATTTCCAGTGAATACATTTCCTCATTGTGAAATGATTCTCAACATTATTCCAGCACTAGATACTTATCCAGAGACAGCAGGTGTGAAATATTCCCCCCTCCCGTCTGTGTTTGTCTACAGAGGCCCCCTTGGCTCAGTGCTGCTTCTCGAGCTCCTGCTGTGTGCTGCAGGCATAGGTCCTGGGGATAAAGGACACCAGCCCTTCTTCTGTTGCTCGTTCCTTCTTTGGTTCCTTCCCTTCGTTTAGGACATAAGTGCTTGGGCTTGAGGAGAGGTTGATGGCAGCTTCTCTGGGCTGGCTGGTGAGCCAGTCTCCCTGCTCCCCACACTTGGGCCTTGCTCAGCTTGGGGACCAGTCACCCCAGCTGCCTGTGCCACCCTTCCACATATGTGAGTCCCCCAAACCCAGGGGACCATCCATGGCAGACCCTGTCCTGGACAGAGCCCTGCCTGGCTGGGCAGATGCATGCCTTGGGTCAAGTGTCCACTTCATTCACAGGTGTAAATGTACTCCCTGGACATTATTTGTCTCTTGCTCCCTTTTTCAATCTGTACTACTCTATGTTTCTCTTCACCCTATTGCATCAGCTCTATGCACCTGCTCTCTGGTTAACCTGATTTTTCCTGCAGAGGATTGTTTGCCTTATTAAACTATTCAAATAAGATTTTGGTTTAATACTGCTATTTTACCTCTGAGTTTCCCTGAATTTATGTGAATTTAAAAAAAATTCTTCTTGCTTTCTTAGAGTTAACTCTGATCTTAATATTTATATTTATTAGTTGGTTTCTTAGCTTTAAAATGTTTATTCTTATTTTCTAATATACAGATTCAAGGCTATATATTTCCCTTTAAGCTTTTGGATGCAGCTCAAAATATGTAAGATATTCATTTTTACTTCATTGTAAGAATTCCAATTTGCCTTATTATTTCTTCTTTTACTTATGAATGTTTTCTTTTCAAGTCATGCAGCAGATTTAGCTTTTATTTCACTTATTATTTCTAATTCTATTGTATTGTGGTCAACAAATGTAGTACATTTTGCCTAAGTGCATATTTAATACTAGCCAATATTTAATGTGTGCTTCTCACTTTTGTGTATAGAAGTCTATGTGTAGTTCTTACATAAAAACTGGTGATCTGGCTGTTCAGATAGTCCATAAATTTAGGGATTTTTGTTCTGTACAAATTATAAATTCTAGAGAAAGATGTACTAGATGTTTCCCTATGATTAAGAATTTTTTCCATTAATTTGTAATTCTGTAAATTTGCTCCATGTCTTTGATGCTTCATGGCCAGAAGCATCGCCATGGGTAGTGGCCCCTTCCTGGTGAGCTGTGACTCTGTCGTCTGCTATGAGCTTTCTGTCCATAGAAGTGGTGGCATCGGCCATTTAAGTTGGCAGCTGTCACTTCAGCTGCCCAGTGTCCTTTGCTTACAAGTTGCTTATAAAGCACTTTTCTCTTTTTACTTTCAGACTCCCAGAATCATTACATTTTTAGTGTGCCTCTGTCAAATGCACATTTTTATTCTCTTTTTCTCTGTCCACTTTTTGGGAGGATATAACTCCATTATCTTAATTGAGTACTTACCCTCAAAATGTAAGTTTGCATCCTGAGCTTTGTCAATCTGCCAAAAATATTTCATTATTTCTATTTTCTTTATAAGCATCACTCCCATAATCATACCGAGTTTGCTAACTAATAGATTAGTTCCATTACAGTTTTCATGGCCCCTAAGGTATTCAAATTACCTCCACGCTACCACATAATTTAAATGAAAGAGAGATTTTTCCACAGTTGGTACACATGAAGATACATAAGGACCAAAATGTTTGCTCACCATTGTTCACTTCTTCCTTCCTGAATTTTACTTTTTCCTTTTCATTAAGAGCTTTTTTTCAATGTGAGGATCTCTGCATAGTGAAATTCTGTACTCTTTGATTGTGAAAAAAATTTCCTATAAACCTATACTTAAACAATACCGATTATATATGCTATTTTAGGTGAATGGTTATTTTTCCCTCAGAACTTTGAAAATATTCAATTTTCTTTTGCACTGCAGAATAATTTAATCTGGAAAATTCTATTTTCCATATAATTAAATTGATTTGTAGATGAATAATATTTCCTCTCTGGTGGCTTTTTGGTTTTATTCGAATATTTGGTGTTCTATAGTTTCACTGTAACTTTGAACTTTGTTCTAATTTTTGTTTAACTTGCTCAGAATTTAGTCAATCTGAGAATTTATGTCTAAAATAAATTCTGGAAAACTCTCAGCAATTATTCCTTTACACGTTGCATCTCCTGACTCTCTAATATTTCCTTTGGAGGGTAATATACAAGAATATCAGAAGTTTCCATTTTGTTCTCCAGTTGCAGGAAGCCTGTGTTTCAAATATCCACCTTTTCAAGCCATTCTCATGTCATCTTCAGATGTTTCTCCCAGAATATTAATCTCTTCTTCAGTTTTGATTATTTCTCTTCAGTTTAGATATCCAAACAAAAAAACTTCTGTACAAAACACACAGATGAATGATTCACAATAGCAAAAGTTGGAAACAATTCATGTATAAACTGGTGAATGGATAAAGAAGATGTGGTATATCCATACAACGGAATATTGTTAGCCATAGAAAGAATAAAGAATGAAACATGCTACAACATGGATGAACCTCAAAATGTTGTCCTACATGGAAGACACAAAAACCTCTTAACATGTGAGTCAGAAAGCAAATCAGTGGCCACCGGGGGCTGGGAGTGCCGGTGACCTCATGTGCACAGGGATACTTGTGGAGCGGTGAAATATTTTGGAACTAGATAGGGGTGATGGCCACACAACCTTGTGAATGTACTAAATGCTGATGAATTTTACACTGTAAAATTGTTAAATAGTGTTTTAGTTTGCCAAAGGCTGTTGATGGAAAGTACCAAAAATGGCTTAGTTTTTATAAAGGGTATTTATTAGGGGAAAAAGCTTAGAGTTCCAAGGCCATGAAAAGTCCAACCCTGCCTTCCACTCCAGGCCGCCCCGCCTGTCCCTGCCTTCCCCTCGGGCCGCACCGTCTCCCTGAGCTGAGCCGAGGGCAACCTGGCCGAGGGCTGTCTCCTGCTGAACCTCCTCTCAGGCTCAGCTGCTGTTTCCTCCCGCGCTCAGCTGCAAGCTCTGGCTCAGCTCTCCCCGGGCTCAGCTCTCTCAGCCTCTCCTTTCTCTCCTGCAGGATCTAACGAGGCGGTTCCCTCTTCCGGGCGTCCCCGTTTCCATCAGACCCAGCGAGAGGGTGGAGACTCAACCTGAGTCACGCCTCACTTACGCCGTCCAATTTGACAGGGTCTCCCCTTTCAACACCCACAGGAGTGGATTTAGTTCACAAACATGATCATTCTCCTTTTGCGGCACAAACTGCCACCAAATTATAGAATTTCCTATCAATAGTTACCGCTCTTTTCCGAGTGGAGCAGGGCGCCGTGTGAAATGACAGCTTCCCACCAACCTGAGAGGGATACATCAGACCAGAGGAAGGCTCGGGCAAGTCCAGCTCGGCAAGCAAGAGCAGGTAAGAGGGGCTTAGGGGCCCTCGGCCTCCGCGGCCAGAACGCAGCGCTCTCTCCTGGGGAGTCCGAGCTCCCGGTGGCCTAAACCCTGGTCCCGGCTGCAGGGAGAGAGGGCGGTGCTTCGAGGCTGACGTCTGCACTGCCACGAGGGGAGGGGTCTTTGGTGCCACACGTATGTGCGGGAGCCTGCGGTGCTTGGGAGCTGGGCAGAAGGGACCCTTTCACCCTATCTAGGCAGCCCCGCAGCCACAGAGCAGATCGCGCTTGGAGTTTCTGGGAGAGAAGTCTAAGCATGCGCGACTTAGGAGCAGTCAGTGCTAGCGATTCGTGCATTCTCAGACCTCAGTGATTTCTCAAGGCTGGTGTGTAACTATTAAGTGTTAGATGCTGCTGTGACTGGGGGGTAAAGAATTGGAAGGGCTGTGGGGCAAAAGCACAGCCATATTACCTCCCCCCAGTTTCTACCTCAATACTATTGTGGTCAGAAAATACATTGTGTAAGAGTTCAATCATTTGCAATTTGTGGAGACTTCCTTTTTGGAGCAATATATGATCAATCTTGTTAAGTATTTATTATTTGTGCCGGAAACATATAGTAAAAATATATACGATAAAATTTGCTAATCATGCCTTCAACTGTTTATCAATGACTAAGAGTTGTGCTTTACTGCTGGGGAAATATTGTGATTAGTAAGGGAAGAAATTGTAGTAGTGATGTGGAGAAGGTGGCCACGGTAGCTGCTGATGGTCAGGAGACAGAAGAAGAAATATGGTGTGGGGGCATTTTCAGGATTTGGAGTTGTCCTAGGCGGTGCTGCAGGGACGGATGCTGGACGTTGTGTGTCCTGCGGTGGCTCACTGGGTGGACTGGGGGAGAGTGTGGACTACAATGTGGACCACTATCCATGTGCTGCAGCGGTTCTCCAGAATGTATTCACCGAGTGCAGTGGATGAACCACAATGATGGAAGAGTTTGCTGATGTGGTAGAGGTGGTGTGGGTGGAGGGGGTGGTATACGGGGACCTCATATTTTTTTAATGTAATATTTAAAAGAAAATAAAGAAAAAAATAAGCAACACTGTAAAAATAAAGTATTATAAAGAAAAGAAATATAAAATAGACCAAAAAACCTAACAAAAAGAGTTGTGCTTTAAAATTCCTCCACCATGATTTTAAATAGTTTATTTTTTTTTCTTTTCATTATCTGTTGTTATTTTTACTTTGTGTATTTGAAGACTGTGTGCATACATATTTAGGTTCATTAAATCTTCTTGGTTGACTGGCCAATTTATCTCTATGCTGCAACCTTGTCTGTATCTAATAATCTTTCCTTGCAGTCTATTTTGTCAGAAATTAGTATATTACAACAGCTTTTTTATTATTTATGCAATATATACATTGCATCTTTTCAACCATTTTGAATCCTTTAAAATTTGTCTATAAGTGCATAAAATTATTTTTATTCATACTAAGAAATGTTTGCTTTTCAATCAGATTATTTACTCCATTTACTTGCAATAAAATTATTGATATATTGAATTTACGTTTTCCATATCAACATTTGCTTTCTATTTGTTTGGACTATTTTATGATCTTTTCCTCTTCTTTATTGCCTTCTTTGGGGCTGATTAAGTACTTTCAATTATTGTATCCCCGACCTCCCCTTTATCTTGTTTATTATTATTATTTTCCTGGTTATGTCAATAATTATAAAATACTTCCTTAATTTATTGGACTCTGTATTGTTTTCTTTTGATCAATTTCTGAACAATGAATGCACCTTTAAGGCCACAAGCCCTGTTCTTCCTGTCTTTGTGTGATTATTGTTGTGTGTTTTAACTCATTGGCATTTTTGCTTTCCACAGTCAATATTCATTTAGACTTGTCTACATATTTGTCTTTTCTTCCTTCAGTCTTTGTCCCACCTGCAACTCTGAGCTGCTACCTGGGATAATTTTTTGGTGATCCTGCTGTTGACAAATTCTCTTAGTTATTCCTTCTCTAAAATCTCTCTGTTCTGCCTGGATACAGCAGTCAAGCTTGGCAGTGATTGCGGTGTTTGAAACACTCCACTGCATCACTGACGTAGTGTACACGCAGCTGTCAGTCTTCTTTCTTTTTTGCTCTTTGAGGGTAATTGGCTTTTCTTCTCTCACTTCTTTCAGGACTTTCTTTTTTTCTTTAGTTTTCATCAGCTTTACTCTGTGTTCGTTAATGTATTTCTTTCAAATTTATCCTGCTTGTTCTTAATCCTTAAACTTTTGGCTTTTGAGTTTTCATCTATTTAAGAACATTCTCGACTTTTATTTCTTCACATATGCTCTGTTTTTCTCTCTCTCCTTTGTCTGGGTCTCCAGTTACACACACCCTGGTCTTTCCCCAATTTCCACACATCTGTGGTTCTTTCCTTTACAGTCTGCCTCTCTCTGTGCTTCAGTTGATCTCCTTTTTTCCATGCTGTCATTTACTCACTATCTCTTCAGCTGTTTATAATTTGCTTTAAAAGCCATCCATTATGTCACTTTAGAATTTCTAGAATTTTTCATAGTTTCCAGTTCTCTGATAAAATGCTCAAGAATGCTATATAAGTCCCTGCACATATAACCAATATTCTTCTTCACATACCTGGTTATTTGATTGGTTGCAGGACTCCATGGAGACTGTAAGGGGATTTTGAGGCTCCGAGAGAACATTCTTTCCCTCAGGGTGGGCTCACTTTGCCTCTAGTAGGTGGATCTCTTAGGAGATCACAAACCAACGAGACTGAGTCAGCTCGACTCAGTGATCCAGTCCCTGGAGACTGGTTTATTTCCAGTATCTTTTCTTTTGGTATGTGGCATGCCAGAATCCCATCTACAGCCTGGACTGATCTCCAAAGGCCCTCTTCCTTGATGGGCTCCAGACCCCATGACAAGAAAGTTCCTCTCCGCTCCTCAGAGAGGACTTTCCGAGTCAGCTGTTGCTGGAAGGCAAACTTGTCCCAACCCCCTGGCCTGCCCTCCTCTCCAAGACCCAACCTGTAAATCTTTGATGCTAATGGGCCTCTCGAAATCATCAATTATCTTTTTAGTTATGTGTGCCTCTTTTACCAAAATTAGAATAGCTTATGGATGTAAAACACAAACAAATAAGCAAACAAACAAACACCAAGCTCTTCCCATTTTAACACCTAGCAATATGGGATAAGGGGAACCTCCATCCACCGTAGATGAGGCCTCCATTTGCATATCCCAACATCTCCAACACAGTGAGAATTAAGAAGAACATCCAGCCACATTCCATATGACCCTGGAAAAGATGAAGAGTAGAAAGCATAGCTGGAAGCAAAGCAGCTAGTTTCTTAACACATTTTATTGTTATTCACCTTTAATTGTTTGCTTTGTTGACTCCCTTTTAATTCACTAGTCAGAGGGTATAAAAGAAGGTTATATAAAACTGGTATATAAACCTGCTGGCAATAGAGTGGAAAAAAGACCTCACATGAGATTGGTGATTAGCTGTGCATTTTGATGTTCCGTGTTGCATCTGCATCAAGCCTTCCCACAGCATATCTTGAATGTGGAAAACTGGTCATTTATGATAGTGCTCCTGATAAAAGCATGAAAATGAAATGCATGATGCACACACACATTCTCCTACACTGCAAAGTCAGCTAACAGAAAAAGGATCTCTAGAGGAAAAGCAAGCCCATTTCTGTGGAATGTGTCGATTTTGGAGATGTCTCTCCATGAGCATGCATCTGCTTAGAGTGAGCTTCCCACTTCTAAAGTTTCTCCTCATTCTGGCCCAAGCACAATATATAGCTTAAAAATGGTCATAATTTTTGCTCAAGCTTTGTAAGTTTACTTTTGTATCCTTTAAAAATGCACACTATTATACTGACTTCTTTATTCTTTAGAGTATAAATTACCTCTGTGGTTGCAAAATTGGTGGAACAATCTGATTATTTCCCCCATTTTATTTAACTTTCTTAGCTTTATATGTACATGCTGCAAGAGAGATAAGTAGAAAATGAAAAAAAAAAAGATTTGGAAGGTTTCAATTCACTATTACATCCATGGAAAAGTTTTGGGTTGATGGACAAATCATCTCACCTCCCCAAAATTACTTCAGAATGCTGAAAGTGAGAAAGAGAATATATAAATTCAAGGCCACATGGTGTCTTAGTAAGGGAGGGGCTGGCTAGCTATGAACCTGTCCCAGTGATGATGGGAAAGGTATTTTATTATTATTACTACTCTTAAATCACAACTTCCCAATTTAAAAAGGAGTAGATTCAATTAAATTCAAAATGTGAAAATCAGTTGTGGCCACTTGTCAATTAAAATTGATTGCATAACTTGTAAACTACTAAATAACTACTAAATTTTAAACACTGGAAAGGAGATGGTCCAGATGTCAAGTGCTGTGGGGAGGGCCATGTTCAGGGCAAAGAACATCTCCCTGAGAAGAGAAGAGTTAAAATGCACCTAAAGCATAAGGACGGCAAGGCGGACCTGCCAGCAGCAAAGAGGGGCTGGTGGGAAAAGTGAAGTGGGAATGCCTGTGGGGGGGCATTTGAATGAGGCTTGGCAGCTGGGCACCCACATAGAGTTGGGGTTAAATGCCTGTGAATGCACCCAGATCTATGTGACATTCAATGAAAACTATCCACTATTACAAAAGATGAGTAAACTGATGGACATGGTGGCAGAGTAGCATTAGCTGGTAACATTAGAGAATCATGTGAGGTGGGATGCACTCAGAAAACCAATATGATCCTCAGTGATCTGAAAACTGTAAGAATCTTCAATATGTAAAAAAACAAAATAACAGTTTATGTTTGTGATAATGTTATTGGACATATTCCTTTTTTTTTTTTTTTTTTTTTTTTTGAGGTACCAGGGATTGAACCCAGGACCTTGTACAGGAGCTCAACCACTGAGCTACATCTGCTCACCAGTGAGAGTTGGTTGCTTCATTTGTTTGTTTGTTTTTAGGGGGTACCAGAGATTGAACCCAGGATCTCATCCATGGGAAGTAGGTGCTCAACCACTTGAGCTACATCCACTCCCTTGTACATAATTCTTATGCCCCATTTAGAAATTAAACTGTGAATTGAAAGCTAACTTAAAAATGTCATTGCAATCTGCTAATCTAATAAATCCAGTGTTTACTGTTCACAGAATAACTGTCTTATTTTAATTGTTTTTTGTTTATTGTTTTCTACATTGATTATGTTAAAGATAATTAAGAGAGAACGTTTCTGATAAATCCAACTTTGCCATTTGGCCAAAGCAATGATAACCAATCCCCAAGCTCTAAATTAAACATGACAAAATCCCAAGTTCTTTAGTCAGGTACAGGGTTTAAAGATTTAAAAAGAAACAAAAGCAACTCATTTCTCAGCTCAAACCTTTTACTGATGACTGTGCTATTGAACCTTTTGTTTTCATGGATCTGTGGTTTACTGTTGCAAACAAATTCCAGAGAAAAGCAACTTGGAATTTTTGTTTCCCCAAAAGAACTTTGCTCATAATAGATTTCTCTACATATGTGTAGCTAATAATGAGGGTGCTGATAATTGCATCTACATCTGGAGTTTTTCCTTGTACGATATGAGCTTTAATTTTCTGCAGGAAAATTGGATTTTAGACAATATTCCAATCTGAGTTCCTCATGAGTGTTATAAGCCTAATGCAAAACTCTTGAAACTGAGTTAATTTATCTAGAAATTAAACAGCCAGATTAATTCAGAGTTATATTCATTGGTTTTTAATGAGAATAATAAAAGGGAGCTATTAATATTCAGTATTAACAGTTTCATTTGAGAAATTAAAAAGATAGAGTATTGCCAAGTAAGAGGGGAAAACTTAATGTAGAATTAGAGCAGATTTGGTAAAATAACATTTAAAAGTAAAAAAAAAAGATGTTATCAAATCTTTAGAAAGTAAAGTGTTTTTACATAAATTCTTATTTAACTAATTTGTAATGGACAAAAAAGTGAATTATTTGCCTTTCAAATAATTGGTCACCGCCTACCTCCAGGGGCGGGGGTAGCCGGCACTTGCCAAGGTAAGAAACTCCAGGCAGAGCCCAAGGACTTGCAGATGTGGGAGGCACTTTGCAGCTGGAGTCATCGCGTGCTGTAGGATTAGGTCTTCAAGAGCAAGGACCTAAATAGACCCGCAAACCACAAAGCAGGGAAAATGCGCGTCGGGCGCACGCAGAGCCGGCACGCCATCGCGCCTCATTCCGCCGCACCTGCAGAGAAGGACCTGGCTCGGCTCCAGGGTAGAAACACACCTGCTGGAGACCCTGGGCGCTGCGGAGGACCCAGCCTCGGATTGCGCGTGCGGGAAGGAAGGAGCCCGCCAGGGCGCCCTGGGGGCCTGGGGAGCGACCCGAGCCCGGTCCGGGGCGGCTGCGCGCGGCGACTGGCGAGAGGCGCCTCCTTCCCGAAAGGCCAAACTGCTGCAGCCTTGGAGCTTTGCGTTCTCAGAACCTAACAGTGGAGTCCGGGCAAAAACAAGCAAGACAAAGTACTTAAGGGGACCTGAAACTGCACCTGGCCCTCACCTGCCCCAGGGGGTTGTGGGTGCAGCGGGGGCCACCAAGGATCCCCAGACAGCTGTGGGATCTGCCCCCTCGGCCCCGCAGCTGCCCTAGGAGCGAATGCGCTTGGGAGGCTCCTCACTGAAGCTTCTGGGCAGAAGGGCGTGAGAAGACGGTTCGAGACCCTCGGCGGCCCGTCCCGCCCGCCGTCCTGAGGCGCGGCTGCTGCGCGGACATGAGGACCGTGGGGCCCCCGGGATCCCCCTGGGCCTCCGCGGTTGCAGGCTTTAGGGCGTCGGCCAGGGCCAGACCAGAGCCTGGGGGCGCGCCTGCCTTGGCTTGTCGGCGGCTGTGGTCCCTGACGTGCAGTCGAGCTTTCTCCTCGGACCTCGGTGAGCGCGGCGCGCCCCAGCTCCTTCCCGGGCTCAGCCCGCTGCTCAAGGGACCCAGCCAGAGAAAGCGACCTTGGCTCAGGGTGTCCTGGTGGCCAGGAGCCCCGCCAGGCAGCCGGAGAAGAGTCCAGCGGGCACCCACAGCTGAAGCCGGATTTGTGGACGAAGCACAGGACCGGTCGGCTGCGTTGCCCTCTCTGCTCCACTGCAGGCAATGACGAGGCTGGGCGAGGGGCGAGCGTCCTGAGTCCTGCAGTGGAGCCCGGAGCAGGGGCGGGCCGCGGGCACCAGAGCAAGCCGGGCGCCTGGCTTCTAGCCTGCCCTTCTCCCAGGCCCTGTGGCTCACGTGGATTCGCCCTGAGAACAGGTGTGGGAAGCCGCTGTGCCGAGGGGCCCTCTGCAAAGTGATGGGAGCCGGGGCCTCATCTTCTGGAACCTCCTCTACTCAGTAAGCCTCTCCCCAGGACACTTCCACTGGCAGGTCAGATCCCATAGTGATGGATGTAGGAGGACCGAATATCTGAAAGTAACTTGTTTCTCTCCCTGTTGCTAGGATACAAAGAAAAGAATTGTATGTAAATCAGAAGGTACTGAAATGCAAAGCTCTCTTTGTGCCAAATTCCACTTTTGGTGGTCAAGAATATGCTGTTGAAGCAATGAAGTATGAAAAACAGCTTCAACCAGTTGTCTGGACTTGTGCAGAAGCAGCCCCTTGCTGTCCTCACTTCAACTTGCCTAATTAACGTAGTAAAATTCCCACCCAGGGGTGGAGTTATCCGCCCCTTTCTTGATCATGCAATATATGTGCAAGCGTGATTTCCTGAATATACTAATTGTACAATTATATAACCAGCTACGGGTATTCATCCATATGACTAATGCATAATCAAAGCAAATGCTTAGTAGTAACTTGGGTATTTAATCAAGAGTGAAACTGCAGCACAGGGAGTCGGGTCTGAGTCACTTTAGATTGGCCGTGGCTCCTTACCTCTGCAGACACAATTAATGAGTTTACCTAATTCTTGTGTTGAAGTTTTCTCCATGCCATCTCTGGTTATCCATAAAGGCCCTGCTTTGAGGCCTAACGATAGGACCCTGGTATCTTCTTAGAAATCCCACTTTCAAATAAAAAGAAAATACAAGAACAAGGTTCCTAAGGACAATCATCAATGTCCAGGGCCTGGCCAATGTTGCCTCTTCCTTCCGTGGGCACCGCCCCTGTCCTCTGGGGATCCTTGCTGCTCCACTAGAGATGTAGCAGGACTCCCCAGGTGGGAATTCAATATTCTTTCCTTCATGGTGTGGGTCTCCTCCCACCAGGACAAAGTCCCATGGCCCCTTGACTATATTCATATGCCTTAGAGGTAAGTCCAGGGTGCACCCCTCCCCACAGATCCCCCATCACCAACACCCCACACCAGTGATCCTCCCCTGCCACAGTTGTAACCCTTCTACAATCCAAAATATCTGCCAAAACAAAGCCAAAAATAAATATATAAAAATAATAAGAAAACAAAATAATAAAAAATAACAAAATAAAAAAATATGATTTTAAACAAATTTCATTGAGTCTTTCATCACTGTAAGACCTGTAATCTTTTATGTACAGTGTTCGTTTCTTCTGTATGTTACCCCAGGGTCCTGTTTTTTTTCTTTATCTTCAAAGAAGCTTTAGATTACATAAAAGTCACAAAGAAAATATAGGGGATTCCCATATACCCAGCCCCCTCACCCTCCCCATTCTCTCCTATTAATAACATTTTACATGTGTATGGTACATTTGTTACAATTGTACAATTATTCAAGCATTGCTACTAACCATGGTCAATGGTTTACATTATGGTTTACATTTTGTACCATACACTTTTACAGATTTTGACAAAGTTTTAAAGGGCCTGTATCTGTCATTGCAAGATCATGCATAAAAATTCCAATGCTGTAAAAATGCCCTATGTTTCATCCATTCTAGTCTTAGCCTAGTATTATATATTGTCTAAGAGTCACCTCTTGAAAGCCTCCTTGTTGCTCAAACTTGGCCTCTATCTAAGCCAAACTCAGCATATAAATGAACTACCTTACCCCCTTCATGGGACATAACTCCCAGGGATGAGCCATCCTGGTACCAAGGGATTATTACCAAGTGCCCCTTGCTGTCCTCACTTCAACTTACTTAATTAACATAGTAAATTCCCACCCAGGGGTGGAGTTATCTGCCCCTTTCTTGATCATGCAATGTATGTGCAAGCGTGATTTGGATGCATTTCCATGCATTTGGAAAAAGACCTTGACCAAAAGGGGGACATATTAAGTACAAATGAGTTTTTGTGGCTAAGAGATGTCAAAGTGAGCCAGAAGGTCCTTTTAGAGGTTATGTTCATGCATGTCTCAGCAGGATCTCATTGACTGCCACAGTAAATGGTGCCACAAATGGTGGAGCTCCTGAGGCTCTACAGACATCTAGACACTATAGGCAGGGCAGACAATCTCAAGAATTTGGCACCTTGTCATTGGGCCTTACTTTGAAATATATGCTCCCCAATGTAACACAATTAGACTCCTTTATAAATTCCCTACACATGGCTCTTCTGCCCCCTTTATTTGAACATATAACTAGCAATATGCTCATTAAATATGTGTCCCAGAGACTTAAATCTACAGTTGTTCATATGCCAGTTGATCCCTGAATCTCAGTGGAGTTGAAACACCTACTCTCCGGTTCATTGGGCTCACCCAGGACAACTAACAAAAGAATGATAATGGACAATGCCCATTCCCAAAAACAGAGAGCATTTACAACTGCAAGCAAGAGAGTTCCATCCATCTGCTCTGTGGGATCTAAGCCCCTCTCAATCAGTAACAGAGTGGGCATCACCACTCCTAAATCCTCAAGATTGAGGAATGAACAAACATAAGGGGGAATGCAACTATGGACTAAAGCAGACATTATTATTCTAGCAATGGAAGAACTTGTAACATTGATATAAAGGCAGTGGCCACCAGAGGTTCTGAGAGGAGGGAGAGGGAAGAATAGTTGTAACATGAGGCTTTTTTGGGGCATCAGAATTGTCCTGTATGACATTGCAATGACAGATAAAAGCCATATATATTTTGTCAAAACCTATAAAATTGTGCAAAGTGTAAATTATAATGGTTTACATTATAGTAAACCATGGTTAGTAGCAGTGCTTCAATATGTATTTATCAATTATAACAAGGGTACCTCACTAATAAAAGGTATTGTTAATGTGGGAAAGTGTGGGAGGGGAGGGGTTGGAATATATGAAATCCCCTATATTTTAGATATAACATTTATGTAATCTAAAGCTTGTAAATTTTTTTATTCAAAAAAAAAAACTAACTAAAGAGCAAACATCTTTTGGACAAGCTCTAAGACTTGGTAGAAAACTGGCCAACATTTTCAGCAGCACGGTTTCAGTAACGGGCTTTTTTCCATTCCAACTCTTGAAGAAAAAGCATTTACAAACGCAGCCTCTTCACTGCCCTGTAACAGCCTAAGAGACCCCAGTTGCTTAACTGGGGGCTTTTCACTGGTGTTTTCCATCACTTCCTCTCTGATGCCCCCCTGGAGGCCACACTGACACACGGAGAGACAGACCCCAAGACCCTCAAGGGGCAAGGAATGCTGACTCTGAAATCCTTCCCATGCCCAGGGCTCTGCAAGCACAGGGCAGCTCTTACCAGGTGTTCCTGCTGTTTCTGTTGGCTTCACCTTCTTGTCTTGTGTTGCCTTGATTTAAGGCTTTATTTTCCTTGTTGGGTGTATTTTTCTTTTTCTCTTGTGGTGTGGGGTTTATACTTTCTATGCGTTTCCTTCTACTGGTTATTCTAAACATCTAAAGCATAACAAATACATCTTTCAAAAACAAGACTTAGTAATTGTCAGCATATGCCCTCTTCCATTCCCCATGACTTACCAAGTTGAAGCAATCTAGTGTTTTTAACTCCACAATATTTCAAAAATATTATGCTATAGAAAACATGTAAGTTTTGGTGGCTTCACTGCTTCTTTCTTTCCCTTCAGTCCATTACCTCATCTTTCTCTGAAGTGTGTCCTGCCAGGAGGGCCTTTGCTTCCCCTCCTGAATTCTGTTTCCTGAGGTTAGGGATCGGGATAGACGTCTATTTCTCAGCTTTTTCATTTGTTTTAAAAATTGTTTATTGGTTTCTAGCATCTATTAGCACACACAAGGCAATTTCCATGCCTGACCTTCTGGTTCTTGTTCTTTATGGAATCCTTTCCTCTGCTTGGTTTCCTTCCTCTGCTTTCTGTTTCTTCTCACCAGTTCTCCCAGTGGAGCAGGGCTCTTAACTCTTTCTGTTCCATGGACTCCTTTACCTGTCAGTGAACAGTACGAAAGGGCCCCTTACCAAGTCCACACTATACTGTGTATCATTTAATAAATATGTCACACCCACACCAACACATTCCCACAAGAATAATGTTTTCTTCTATTTCAGTTCAAGCTCATGGTCCCCTGGTTAAGAACCTGAGGGCATGGAGAGGGAAGAAGAGGAGCGATATGGGGGCAATTTCAGGACTTGGAGTTGTCCGGAATGATATCACATGGACAGGCGCTGGACATTATATTTCCTGCCATAACCCACTGAATGGACTGGGGGAAAATGTAAACTACAATGTAAACTATAGTCCATGCTGTGCAGCAGTGCTCCAAAATGTACTCATCAAATGCAATGAATGTGCCACACTAATGAAAGAGGTTGTTGATGAGGGAGGAGTGGGGTGGGGTGTGGGGTGTATGGGAACCTTTTATATTTTTTAATGTAACATTTTGAATGATCTATATATCTTTAAAAAAAAATAAAAAACAATCTATTCAAATTTTTTAAAAAGTTGTAAGCAAAACAGGAGAATTGCATCCATCGTCCAAGTGGAGTCAAGGCACCCTCTCGATAGAGGTGTGGAGTGGACATAGCCATCCCAAGGTCCACAGGATGGAGGAATAGAATATGGATTAGAGTGGACTTACTGATACTCTATTGTGGAACTAATGTGATTAGTAATGGAAGTAAATGTAGCACTGAGATGGAGAAAGTGGCCATGGTAGCTGCTGACGGTGGGGAGTGGGAAGAAGAGATGTGATAATGGGGGCAATTTCAGGATTTGGAATTGTCCTGGGTGGTACCACAGGGACAGTTACTGGACATTGTTTGTCCTTCCATGGCCCACTGGGTGTACTGGGGGAGAGTGTATACTATAATGTGGACCATTGACCATGTGGTGCAGCAGTGCTCAGAGATTTATTCACCAAGTGCAATGAATGTCCCATGATGATGGAGGAGGTTGTTGCTAAGGGAGAAGTGGGGCGAGGGGGGTGGGGGGTATATGGGGACCTCATATTTTTTTAATGTAACACTAAAAATAAATACATTAATTATAAAAATAAAAATTAGAAAATTAAAAAATAATTTTAAAAAGCTGTTTAATAAACAAACAAATGATTGTGCAAGAACAGCAAGAAATAATAGCTATGTAGAGCAGGAGATATAGAGAGATTAAGAGAAGAGGAATTTTCTTATTTCTTTGTCTGTTTTTTAATTACTATTATTGAAATACAGAAAATGCTTTAATAATGATTGAAGTGATAAAAGCACAACTTTCTGATTATACCAAATACCATTGATTGTACACCTTGAATAAATTGCATGCTTTATTAAAAAAAAAAAAAAAAAAAAAGAACCTCTGCTGTGGTTTGTACTTAGCTAGATGGTCTGTATTTTTATCTCTTTTCTCATATATTTTTAATATCTTGTCTTTTTCATTTAAATTATGGAGAATTTCTTCACTTTCATATTCCTGGTGGTGAATTTAGTCTTTGTCACATTTATTTCATAATTTGGTCCTCTTATCAGCTTTGCTTTTGTGGAATTTCCTTTCAAATGCGTATATTGGTCAGCCAGAGGGGTGCTGGTGCAAAGTACCAGAAATCTGTTGGCTTTTAAAAAGGTATTTATTTGGGGTAGAAGCTTAGAGTTACCAGGCCATAAAACATAATTTACTTCCCTCACCAAAGCCTTGTCACCTGTTGGAGCAAGATGACTGCCAACCTCTGCAAGGGCTCAGCCTTCCTCTTCCCCTTAAGGCTCCATGGTCCCCGCTTCTTCCAATATCAGCTGTGGTCTGGGATGTCTCATTCCTCCCTTGGGGCTTGGTTCTCTCTGGGCTCAGCTGCTCTGCTCTCTCCACAAGGCCAGCTGTGAACTCTCAGGCAAACTGCTCAACTCTCTTCCTGGGGCCTCTGCCATGTCTAACGGAGCCTTCTCTCTTTCCTCACATATCTGCTTTTCTGTGTATCTGCTTCCCAGGGCTCCAGCATTTAAACTCTGACTTTCTGCTCTGCCTATTGTTTTTCCTGTGAGTCTCTATCCACCAAGGGGTTGGGGCCTCAGCATCCTACTGATGTGGCCCAATCAAAGCTTTAATCATTATTTAATTGGGTAAAAGTGAAACCTGTGAACCCAATACAATCTAATATGCCCAGAGAAGCAGGCCAGTTTACAATCATAATCTAATATCTATTTTTGGAATTCATAAACAATAGCAAACTGCTACAATGTAAAATATCCATTTCTTATTCTCTGCTTCTTCTATTTTCCCAGCAGTCAGGCCCTAAATTACAGATGAACTATTATCTGTTTCAAGATATTCCTTTTTCCAGAATCATCTATCACTTCTACAATCAGCAGCAGTTTGTTTTTCACATTTACTCTTTTTCCTGCTTTCTTATGATTATTCATTGCTTGTTCTATTTTTGGAGATATTGAGGGAGATAATATTGACCAATTCTCCTAGTACAAAACACTTTAAAATGCTAAAACTATTTTAAATATTATTAATAATAGAGCAGCCAAAAACAAAACAACAACAACAAGAACAACAACAGGGACTCTTCTACCCTGGAGGCCAAAAGCAACCACCAAGTGCCAATCTAGGAGACAGACACTCTGGCCAAAGCTGGCGACCTGGACATCCTGTGTGAGCAGCTCTAGGGAGCAGGTGTGCAGCCCAGGCAAGGGGGAGAGGCCTGGAGCCCACCGCATGCTAAGACCCCAGCACACACCCCTGAACAGGTAACAGCAGGTAAACTGGTAATGGTAATGTGCCCAGATGGCTGGGTAGGAAGCACAGCTCGGGTAGAAGTTGAGGAAAACGGTCCTCAAGAAAACCCAAATGCAGCAGCTCTAGTGCAGCCTGCAATCCAGGATCTGCACACAAGCAAAACCCCAAAACTGAGAACTGAGGCAAAGTGTCCTGGTGAGAGGAATCAAATATTTCTCAGGACCAAAGAATTGTGAGAGATCAATTCTAAGAACAGAAACCACAATTGAAAACATTATAAAGTAGGCAATGAGAACCAAAAGGGGAAAAAAAGCTAATAGAGGAAGAAGACTTGACCCAATAGATAAGGCATCTGCTGACCACATGGGAGGTCCATGGTTCAAACCCAGGGCCTCCTTGACCCGTGTGGAGCTGGTGCATGTGTGGTGTTGATGCGCGCAAGGAGTGCCGTGCCATGCAGAGGTGTTCCCCGCCTAGGAGAGCCCCACGTGCATGGAATGCACCCCGGCTAAGGAGAACCACCCAGCTGGAAAGAAAGTGCAGCCTGTCCAAGAATGGTGCCACACACACGGAGAGCTGACACAACAAGATGATGCAACAAAAAGAAACACAGATTCCCGGTGCAGCTGATACGGATAGAAGCAGTCACAGAAGAACACACAGCGAATGGACATGGAGAGCAGACAACTGGGGGTGGGAAGGGGAGAGAAATTTAAAAATAAATTTAAAAAAATTTTTTTAATGCTAATAAAATCAGACCCACAAAGTGCAGAGAATGGAATTACTCTCTAGGGAATAGAAAATAAGCTTGTGTTAAAGTGCTTTTTGGAAGTATAACAGAGTAACAAGCAATGTCCTCTTGCCCAAATCTGTCAGAAACAGAGAAAAGATGGCACAGTCCTCAGCTGATTTTATGCAGCCAGAAGAGCTTGATTCCGACTCTTGATGAGACATTACCAGATATGAAAATCAGGACAAGTTTACTCATGAACAAAGATGCAAAAGTTCTGATTACAGATGAAACAAATACCATGGCGCAAAATAAGTGTCCTTCCACTGCTGAATTTGGGGCATATTCCAGGGTTCAGGGGATGAAGCAGGGACGCGGGCATGTGAAGCCTGTGCAAAGCCAGTCGGGCTCTGTGGTGTTGGCACATGCAGCCTGTGGCAGTGCTCAGCTCCAAAGTAGAGCCTACTCTGCCTGGCTCCCTCCACCTCCCCCTCACTTCTCTCTCCCCTGGCCCACACCAAGTGCAGGCACCTCCTGTCGGAAGGGCTTGCTCACAAGGTGGACTTACCTGGCTTGGGGAAGGGAGCAGAAAGAGCCAAGCTGCAGCTGAGAACCTGCAGTGAGAAGGGCTGGGGTGGGGCTGAGGGGGGCCCAAGCAGGCAGACACTGTGGACCCCACTCTTAATGCAACCCTTCATTTAAAATAATACAAAAGAATATCCAAACCATATAAAAAAAACTGCTACAATTGAACAGCGAAAAGACAAATAACCTCATGGAAAATGGACTGAGGACTGAATGTAGACAATTTCCTAAAGGAGATTTGCAAATGACCAATAAGTTACTGTCGAGATGCTCAGCATTATTAGTTATCAGGGAAATACAAAGCAAAACAACAAGCAGTGACCCCTTTATACCCACTAGAATGGCTATTGTTAGAGAAAGGAAAACAGAAAATAACAAATGTTGGTACAAATTGGAACCTTTGTATATTGGTGGTGGGAAGGTAAAGTGGAGCAGGTGCTGTGGAAAAAAGTTTGATGGTCTCAGAGGATTGGATACAGAATTACCACATGACTTGGCAAAACCCCTTCTAGATGCATCCACAAATGATTGAAAGCAGGAACTTGAGCAATTACTTGCACACCAATGTTCATCGCAGCGTTATTCGCGATTGCTAAAAGGTAAAAAAACCAAGTGCCCATTGAGAGATGAGTGGCCCAACAAACATGGAGTACCCAGGCAATGGGCATTCTGCTTGAAGTCTTGACCCATGTTATGTGGAGGAACCTTGAAGACATCATGTGAGTGAAACAAGCCCAACATTAAAGGGCAAATAGCAGGTGGTCTCCTACAATGAAAGCTCTGGGATAAGTGAATCCTTAAGGACAGGAAGCAGAATCATGTTACCAAGGGCTGGGGGGGGGCGGAGGATGGGAGCCATTGCTGGTGGGGTAGTTTCTGTCTGTGGTCATTGGAAAGTTTGGGCATTGGATGTTCATGGTGGTAGCACAATATAGTAAATCTGGTTAATACCAGGGAACTGCACATTGACAGTGGTTAAAATGGGGGGTTTTGAGTTGCATATCTGTTATCACAATTAAAGTTTAAATAATAATAAACACAAGAGGGAGTGGAGGAAGGGGTAGGTGGCTGTCTCTTAGGGTGAAGCTTCCTCTGCAGGTGAGGACACTCCCAGTGGCTCCTTTCCTCAAAGGACGGTGGACTTGAGGCTTGCTTGTGTGGGTGTGTTGGCTCAGTGCTAGGTTCACTTCGTGGCTGGGGGGCAAGCAGGCATCCTTTGGGTGCATCCACCCCCACATATCCCACAAAATAAGAATGAGGGATTTTCAGGTGAGCATGTCCCCTCTGAGAAGACCTCCCTTCTCATGTGGCCCATTGCCCCCTCCCCCCCCCCCGCCGCCTCAAGGGCCTCCTAAGTTTTTGCTCGTGGAGGTTTTGGGGCTCCACTGTGGGGGACACAGCCTGCTGCCCTTGGTGCCTGGGGCGCCCCGTGATCTGCACCCATGGGCTCAGGCCATGTGCAGAACAGCCATGGGTCACCTGAGCCTCACACAATAAAATATCCACAGGTAAAGCACCAATATCTTAGCTCACAAACTCTCTATCATTTGGGCAAAATCCTTCTGACCTTTAAGAATGGGTAACACAAAATCTGCCATTTTAACGATTTTAAAGTGTGAAATTCAGCGGCATTTAGCACATTCCTATAAGCAACCACCTCTATCTAGTTCCAGGGCTCTTCCGTCAACCTACAAGGAACCACATTCCCATTAATCAGGAGCTCTTTCTTCCTCCCTTCCACTGGCAACCACTGACTGCCATCTGTCTCTGAATTTACCTACCTGGATGTGGGGAAACACAAACATTAGTTATTCAATAGGGACAAAACGGGTGTCATGACAACACTGATTTTAATGAATATTATTTCTCCAATCACCTGGTCTCCAGAATGCATTTTAGGAAATAAGGCATGCTATACAATACTATATTTTTATCCAGAGATATGCTTCTATTCCTCTATTAAGTCAGCATTTCTGTTTCTGTTACATAAATATGATCTGCTTATCTCAGGGATATGTATAGCATATGGTATCTGAAAGATTTCTGATTGAAATATTGAGTCCTGAAGCTATTACAATGAGTTTTAATAAACTATAGTCCTTTACTGTCTTTACGATACAGTTTCCAGTCTAAGGATGAGTATAACAGAAGATTTTGAGCTACTTGAACATAAAAGGCATTAATGTTTAAAAATCCTTCAGGGAAGTGGATGTAGCTCAAGTAGCTGAGTGCCTACTTCCCATGTATGAGGTCCCAAGTTCACTCCCCAGTACCTCCTAAAAAAAATCCTTGAAAAAGTCTAATTTATATTAGATGAGGAATCACCTGAATAAGAAGAAATTTATTAATGACAGATAAGCAGAAGAGAATGAGTTCAAAAAATGATGTTTATCATTTCCATGAAATTTGGGAAAAAAAGATTATACTAGAGAAGTTGTAACTCAAATTGGGTGAGAAGAGTCATGAAATAGTCAAACTTTTGAACTGGCAAGAAGTCAATATGCTGAAAGGATAAAGATGAAATGCTGAGTTTCTTCATCATGCTGTCCAGAAGTTTTGATCTTAAGGTACTCGACTGTACTTCATCTATTTTATGAAATTCCTACTTAAAAAATGAAAGTTCAGCCAAACGCCTGAAGAATGCCTTCAGACCAAGTCCTGTATAGGCACAGATGTTTGTGGTGGGTGGTGGGTGAAGCTGGGTGGTGAGGTAAGTGTGCTGGTCTCTTGCTCACGTGTGACGGTGTTTTCCATGGACTACTTTCATAGCAGTCCTTTGACTATTAATAAAAATACTTGGCAGCTTGAAGCCAGCATGCATCCCACTGAGTGCGGATCTACAATGACATCTCCATTGAGAGGACAGACACAGCAGCAGGTTGTCAAGTTGTCATGGTAATAACAACAAAATTCTCCTACCATATTTTCAGTACAAAAATGGTGCTATGGGTATCGTTTTTCCTTAGCTTAAATTCAGTGCCATCTAAGGAAAATTATGCAAGCCCCTTGGGTACATCACAGTTCCTTTCCACCTGACAGGAGGCTGCAGTTAATCTCCAGCAATTGCACAGCTCAGGAGGAAGCCACTTGGCCACATTCTCCTCCATTAATTTGCAACCCATCCATGAACTGGCATGTAACACCCCATGTAAGTGAGGCTGATTTGCCATAAATCCAAGTCGTAAATGTAATTTAGTGTCTTATGAATCCTTAAAGGGGCATCTGGAGAGTTTCTGTGGTGGAATAGGAGGACCTCTGGGAAGATATGCAGCCCTCAAAGAAGCTGGCCTCCACAGATAAATGCAAAATAATTCAAGATTCTCCCAGAATTACGCTAAAATCCCATAATTACAGTAACCCTTCCGAATTACACTCTGCAGTTGGCAGAGACATAGTTTCTAAAGATGACCAAAATCCCATCAATTTCAATCTTCTTTACTTAATCCTTACATGCAAAACATTACAAGAAATAGCAAAATCAAGAGAGTAACCTCAGGATAAGGCAGATTCCTCTTTTTGCTGCACTTGTACTGTTCACGAAATTCTCCTTAAAGGACTGAATGAAATAAATGATAGAGGAGCATATTGAGGTCCTGGCATGCAAGTCCCTCAGTGAGAAAAGAGAAAAACCTCCAGCTTTAGAGGTTCTTTCCTTGTAGTTATATGAAAGTTCTATATTCATGAGTCAAAGACCAAGTCTTCATCAAGATGCTTAAAATTGTGTTGTTAAAAACCACTGAGAGGGAAGCGGACTTGGCCCAATGGATAGGGTGTCTGCCTACCACATGGGAGGTCCACAGTTCAAACCCTGGGCTTCCTTGGCCTGTGTGGAGCTGGCCCATGCACAGTACTGATGCACTCAAGGAGTGCCCTGCCACGCAGAGGTGCCCCCCACGTAGGGGAGCCCCATGCGCAAGCAGTGTACCCAGTAAGGAGAGCCGCCCAGTGGGAATCAAAGTGCAGCCTGCCCAGGAATGGTGCTGCACACACGGAGAGCTGACACAACAAGATGATGCAACAAAAAGAAACATAGATTCCAGGTGCCGCTGATAAGGATAGAAGCAGTCACAGAAGAACACACAGTAAATGGACACAGAGAGCAGACAACTGCGCGGGGTGGGGGGGGAGGGAAGGGAAGAGAAATAAATAAATAAATAATAAATCTTTATTTTAAAAAACCACTGGGTTTTCCTTTCTTTTTAGTGAGTTCAACTTGCTTTTGAGTTTGAAGAGTACCAATGTTTGCAGAAATAGAGAGGTTTTAGTACTATTAAAAATAAATCTTTTAAAATCCATAAAAAGTAGACAATGTAGTACCTAATATTTACTGGATTTGAAATTCATTTTTAAGATTATGGTGGGAGAAAGGAAATTATATTTTAAAAGATCCAAGTAGTTCCATATCTTTAAAAACAGGGACTTAAATCCAGGTGTAGTTGGCTCCTTGAGGAATATCAGTGGAATGGTCCTTCAATTACATAAATGCTTGGAAGAAATGTTAATCCTCCCAGTTGTGGGCTCTAGGTTAGGCTATGGAGGGAATGTCTAGCAGTGCGTCTAATAACTGGTTTCTGCCCCAAGGTCAACTTGAAAAGCCTTGACCTGAGCTTGTAGGTCAACAGGTCAGGGTACAGCTGCATTTGGGAAAGGCCGCACCTCAGGTTATGCCAAACAACTCTGTAATGATCACCTTGTCCGAGTTGATACTTGAGAGCATCCTTGTCCAATGCCACCAGGAAAGGACGTTTTCTGAGTCAGAGTGTAAGTGCATGTGGTGCTATTTTAATTGGTGAAGGACACCAAAGTGGCCTCCAAATTGGCAGTCATCCCACAAGCAAGCTTGGTATTCAAGTTTGTGGCCTTTGATAATCTATTATGTGAAAGAGATAATTCATTGTAGATTTTCAATTTATTATCATGGGCTTTCTGGATAAACAGTGATATTTTCTGCTGATAATGATAATTTTGCTTCTTCTTTTCCAATGTTTATGAATAATTTTAACTATTTTTTCTAATACCATGGTCTTCCAAAAGCTGTTCAAAAATAGGGATAATAGCAGGTGTTCTCATTTTGTTTTCATATTTGGTGTCAATCCTGTCAGTGTGAAACTTTTGATTTTAGTCATTTTTAAAATCATGTTAAAGAGTACCATTTCATCTTATTCCCAATGTAATAATCTTTGTTCAAATTTGGATTGAAAGTTGATTTTTTTCAAAACATTTTTATCTCTTTATATAAAAGATTTTACAGGTCTGTTTTTAATTACAAGGTGTTTCATCAGTTGTGCTCCATAATACCAGACTATTTTCCCCATTCTTTGCATTTCTTATTGCACTTTTTCATTTATTCAGTCATTTATCAATGGCGTTCTCTACTAGGTGGACCCATAAAGATGGGGAACTTGTTTCTTGTCATTGTTTTGTCCAGACACAGTGTGGACCATCAACAAATAATTTTAAAGGATCAAGTGGATGAAACGAGGAGCCACAAGAGCATCTAGATTGAAAGGAGCTGTGTTTCAGCCACCACCACATGTGGCAGAGGCATTTGCAGTAGAAGTAAAACCTCCATGCTTGCCAGGGGCAGATACGCCTCTGAACTTTGCTGCCTAAAGCACTGAAATGGACTGAGTAGGACCCTACGGTTACTCAGTGATCAAAGTGCCCATCCTGGCCCCATGTGCATCTCTGTGTCCAGAGAACTCCTGTCTGTGGAAGCTGTGCTCACATTTAACTTGAAACCTATTAGAGATGCTCCCTTACCATACCCCGAGCTGGTGAACCAGGTCATAGCAGCACAGATGGGCAGGGAAGCGGAGCTACTGACCAGACTAAGGCTGAATTCCAGCTCTGAGCACATCACTGCCTTGCATCCAAAGAACCAAGTACAGACTCTGGAAAATATTTTTAAAAGAACAATTTGCAGGCAGCAGAGAACAAAAGCAGGCATAAATTGGATGCATTTCAGCTTTCAGAAGCAGAGGCCACATTTGGTGAGCTTCACTTTCAGGCAGCTTTCTCTATTGGGGTCTTCCAGTTTCAGTAGTGTGGAATGGCCAGAACTCAAACAGAAAATCAAATTTCTTTTATCTTGATTGACTGAAAACAACACTTTTGCCCACAAGAGTGATTGGAAAATGTGAGCACTGGAGAATCAAGTCATAGATAAGGGAGGCTTCACATTTTTATTAAGCTCCCCAAAATCCTTGGCTGACTCCTGAACTATAAATGCATGGAGAGACTCCAAAATCCTGGTGGAAAGCAATATCTGGAAGCCTGGAATATCTGAGAAGAGATTTCCCATTACAGAGGAGCAGAAGTTTGAACCTTGCCAAATCCGAGAAGTGGGTTAACAGCTCAGGTTTGGCTGACACCCCGAAAGGAAATAAAGATTCATTCTGAGACAGAGAGGCAAAACCAAAACACCCCATCCTTAAAAATTCCAACATGATCTTCCAGCAAATTATGTTCTTGCTGGAATAAAAATCAAAATTCTTCTAAGGGAAATAGCAAAATCCAGAGTCTCTTCAACAAATCATCCACACTTTTCAGTATTTGATAAAACAATTATTAAAAAGGAACAGGAAAAGGTGGCCATGTTAGGAGGAAAAATGATCAAGGCAAACAAACCATGCAATGACTCAGATGTTGGAATTAGGAAAGGAAGATTTTAAAGCATTTATCACAAGTAATTAAGTGACAAGATGCCATGATGAGGGATATCAGATAAAATAGACTTCAGTATAAAAAGGATTACCAGAGAGAAAGAGGGATATTTAATGATGAAAGTATCACTTCGTCAGGAGAACATACCAACCTTAAATGGTATGTACCTGCTAATGGAACTTCAGCACATATGAAGCCCAAACTGCCAGAACAGAATGGCAACTAGACAAATCCATAAACATAATTGATTACTTTACAGCTCTGTTTCAGTAACTAACAAAACAACTGGTCAAAATGTCAGTAAGGATATAGAATATATGAGCAATACTATCAGTCACCTTTACTTAATTGAAATGTGTAGAACATGTCACGCAAAACCTGCAGAATACACATTCCATTAAAATACAAATGGAATATTCACTAAGTAAATGCTGGGCAAGAAAATAAGTCTTAACAAATTTCAAAATATTGAAATAATACAAGATATGTTGACTACAAAGGAATAAGTATATGTCAATAATAATAGGATATATTGTACCATATATATATACATATACACCATATATATATGTATGTATATATACCATATATACCGTATATATATGGTGGGTAAAAGGTTCGTATATTTTTCAAAACTCATCAAATTTATATCCAATTGTATAATGCATTGTACATATATTTTATCTTAGTAAAAAATATTTAGGGGAAAACCTGAAATAAAAGAAGCTGCTTAATTATCTTTTGTGACTGCAGTGGAGCCAATTCTTTATGAATTAAAAATCCATCTCTTGTGGGCAGATGTGACTCAAGCAGCTGAGCACCACCTCCCACATGGGAGGTCCCAGGTTCAGTTTCCAGTGCCTCATAAAGAAGATGAGCAGATACAATGAAAAGGTACAAAAAGCTGACACAATGAGCAGAAAAGTGAGCAGACACAATGAGCATGGTATGATGTGCCTCAAGTAGTTGAGCTCCCAACTCCTACATGGAAGGTCCCAGGTTCAGTTCCTGGTGCCTCTTAAAGAAGATAAGCAGATACAACAAGCAGACAATCAGCAGACAATGAGCACAAACAGCAAGCAGAAACAATGAGAAGACAGATGAGGGAGCTATCTTGGGGTGAGGAACCTAAAAAAATTCCATCTCTATACCTCCAGAAAATAAAACCCCATCTTTCCTCTAGGAATGACAAGGACCCACACCTGACTTACATGTCACTTACAGTTTTGAAAACAATAACCGAAGTATAAGAGAAAAGATACTTTGAGGAAAAAACATTCCTTAAATTCTTTATCAGTTTTTAGTTTTCAATAGTTTTTAGTTTAAAATGAGCTAAACATAATACCTCAATAAAATTTTGCTCAAAGTGATTAAACATACTTTCTTCCATTTTTCTTACTTGGATCTTAGGTTGACTTTTTCCCATCTTTCCTACTTCCTTCAGTAATGGACTCCATTTTCTCATTTATCTTCCTTTCTCTCACTTTTTTAATGGTCAATTGATTTTCTTAAATTGACTTTTTCAATTTTTTAATTGTCTTTATTTAAAAGATACATAGATCACAAAGAATGTTACATTAAAAAATATAAGGGGTTCTCATATACCCCACACCCCACACCCACACTCCTCCCACATCAACAACCTCTTTCATCATCATGGCACATTCATTGCATTTGCGGAATACATTTTGGAGCACTGCACACATGGATTATAGTTTACATTGTAGTTTACACTCTCCCCAGTACATTCAGTGGATTATGGCAGGATATATAATGTCCAGCATCTGTCCCTGCAATATCATTTAGGACAACTCCAGGTCTGAAAATGTCCCCACATCACATTTCTTCTTCCTTCTCCCTGCCCTCAACAACTACTGTGGCCTCTATCTTCACATTAATGACACAATTTCTTCCATTGCTAGAGTCACAATACTTCTATAGTATAATACCAGTAAATCCACTCTAATCCATATTTTGTTCCTCCATGCTGTGCACCCTGGGATGGTGATGTCCACTCCACCTCTAAATAAAGAGGGGGCTTAGATCCCATATGACTGATGGATGCAATTCTCCTGTTTGAAGTTGTAGGCATTCTTGGTTCCCTGCTGTGGTGGTTGACCATCTTCACTTCCCTGTTAGCTAACCTGGGTAAGTCCAACAAACCAGAGAGTAGGTGCTGCAACTCTGCTGAGGCTCAGGGCTGAGCTGATTTGAATCTCTTTCACTTTTAACTTTCTAAATATCAGTCCATTGTGAGATCACTTTCCATTTCTCAATAACCACTTCCTAAAACTGCTGATCTCTCCAGATGATACCAGTCCTTAAATTAAGGAACTATTGAGCTGTATTGGTGCCACATGCTAATGTTTGAAGAAATCATCTTTTCAACTTTGACATTTTCTTAATATTAAAATAATTGATCATTTACTGCTCTGTGAGTAGGGGTGAGGGACCAAAACCAATTCCCCCTCTATCCCTACACCTAAAACACAATTTGCCACAAAGTTGAGGATCTATAAAATTTCATTTTAGTGAATGATTATTCATTATTTGGACTTGAAGGATTGATAAAATTCATAAGATTTCTGGGAAGGATACAGATAAGAATAACTATGTCCATAAATGCTAATCATTTTAATTGATGTTGAAAATCCAATATAAATTAGGGATGTAACCTCTGAGCTCCTGGGCTCTGCCCGATGTTCTGAGTTTATTCTAGAATTATCCAAATGCTTGAACAATCCAAAAATTACTATTAGAAGAGGTAGATCCAGGAACGTTTGATTTTGCCTAAAGTTAATCCAGAAATCTCAAGTACCAAGATGAGGGTGAGTCAGTTCAAAGATTTTGTTAAGTAGTTTCCAAAGTGTGAATTATATGGAATAGTCTCTCTAGAATGCTAATAAAAGAAGGCTTTGTACATATAAAGAGATTATATAGTCATAAAAAGAGATGAAAAGTGGACTAATTGCAGGAAAAAAATGGAAGAAGAAAACTGTGGAGACAAGTGATTGAAACCAATAACTGTAAACTAATATGATTCTCCAGTTGGCCCAGGAATTGATGACCCCACTTCAGAATACACCAGAGTTAACACACTGTAAGTTTCCTGAAGATTCCCTTTTGATTATCTGGCTCTTGGGTAAACCAGAGTTTAGGGATAGAAGAAGCATCACATAATCAGAGGTATGACCTTGAAGACAAGGTCTAGAGAGCAGATAATACTCATTCCTGCTCTCAAGCTCTTTGCTGCTGAAGCTGCCTTAGAGAAAGTCATTTTACAACAATTCCCTAAGAATGTTAAACTATTAATATGGAAAGGGGAGCATGTAACATTGCTTTCAAGTGTGCTAAGTCTATTTGGCTTTCTTTTGTTTGCCACCATTGTCTTGGCTGAGTTTGGGGAGATTATAAAGGGATTAAATGGTCATGTTTATGATATTCTTTGGTAGTATTCAACTATTGAGATTACAAATGAATTACAAAGTTCCATAGCTATAGAGATGCTAACTTATTCTAAGATAAGGAAAGGAATAAAGGACATAGACATGCACCTTCTTCATGAAATGCAAGTAAGACTATATATATGTACATGTGTATGTATTTGTATATGTATTTGCATTTAAGTATCTGACAATGAAAATAGACCCTTTAGATAGGTCTTTGATTTCATTTCAAAATCTTTGTACACTACCCTCACATTAGTTGAAACAGCTCAAATTTTGAACCTACGTTTGTTGAAAGGATTTTAAGATAGAGGACACGTCCATCTGTTGAGTGGCAGAAGTAGTCCAAATGTCCAGCAGGCTTCATCACTAGCCCTGTGTCTACACAAAGGGAAACTGAGTCCTCTTTCTCTATTCATTACAGTCTGTCAGAGACATAAAAGATAGAGGAGAAATTAAAACACATTTTGAAAGAAAATGAGTTCCCAGCTGGAAAAATGCCAGTGCGTGTCTGCGGATGAGTCCCCCTAAGTCGTACCTGGGATGTGAGTGCCCTGAGGCACCACTGCAAGTTCAAAGCTCCCCTCTGACCTGCAGTGCCCATGGTGGGCACCTCCTTCCCCTGTTAAGCAGGATATCTTGAAGCATGAGCAGGACAGCGTATTCAATTGGGAGCAAAAAATTCCAATACATTCCAGAGGAAATTGGAAATTCTACGTAGGAACTATCTTACCATAAATATTTTCTGGGCTGATATGATTTTTTAAAAAGTATTAGATTATTTGCAGAGAGGATTTTAGTCAATCTACTCATTCAATGAACAAAAGAGAAGAAAAAATGAAGAAAACTCTCTAACTTCAAAAATAAAAAATTAATGAAATCTCTATCTTCTATGAAATAAGGAAACAGCCACAGCCCATGCACAAAATGCTACTAAGAATGACCAACCAGTGTTGTGCAATATGAACAGAGCCCAGAGATAGAGGGAATGGTAGGTTTAAGAGATGCTTACAGCAAAACAAATGCTGTAGAAGCCGTGGACTGATCCGATTTACACCACCACTGCAGATTCCCACAGGCCATACTAAATACTAGCACAGAACACAATATAATTAGGTTCATATTCATTCAACATAAATAGAATTGACCAAAAACCACCAGTGTGGATCTCTGCAAAACCGGAGTCCATCCCCAAAGAAGAAACAGAATGGAAAAACAATGTAAAATACACCTGCAAGGAGAACTCTCCAAGGCAAAGATGGAACATTCAGAAGTAATTCCCCAGAGTCTCAAGCACAGAAGGAATACTAATTCTCCCTAGAACACTAATCAGAAAGAGCTATGTGCGTTTGAAGATGAGATTATATAGTCATAAAAGGATATGAAAAGTGGACTCATTGCAGGAAAGAGATGCAAGAAAGAAATAGAAACTGTGGAGAGAAATGTCACCTTAAAAAGAGCAATATATATTATTTTAAAAGATTGTTTCTAAAAAGAAAAAAGTGGAACAGAAAGCAATATTTAAAATTCAGTTGAGTAAATAGGTATGTCTACTTCAAAGTGCTTAGGGCCCAAGAAAAAAAAAGTGATAGAAAATATTCAACCCAAGAATATCATGGTAAAACTGCTGAATGAAGTGTAAAATTTAGCATGCAAATATGAAATTTCAGGTAGGCTTACAGGACAGAAAATACTAAAGCATTTTAGACATTGCTCTGAGGCAAAGAGCACGAGACCAAAGGATCTTACCACTCAAATTCCTCTAAATTATATAGGAATCAAACTCAAGATATATGAACCCAAGAATCCTCCTCAAAATGACCGGAACTGAAATAAAAGTATGTAATAAATAAAATAACCACGGGATAGTAAATTCACATAAAATAATGGGAGGCAAAATTTACAGCGGTTATGTAGAGATAATTTAAGAAACACTAAGTGTAAATGCATGAATAATCCTTGCAGGATCAAATGTAAATGCCATGGGAGGTGGGGCAAGATGGTGTCTGAGCGAGTGCACCTTATGGTCTCTCCTGCAAAGAGGCGGCTGAGTCTTGCCAGAGTGGGCTCTCTTGGGGGCTTGTAGGGTGGAGGGCATGTGGACATCAATTTGGAGAGAAAGTGACAGAGGTGGTGCTTGCTAAAGGTAGAATTGCGACTTACAAGTACAGAGGTTGGAAGCTGTGGGCTGGCAGGATCCTTCCCGTGGGGCTGGCGGCCGCGGTGTTTCCTGAGAACTTTCCTTTGTGCTGTGGCATTCCTGGGGCCCATGGTCCCTGGATGCATGGTCCCCAGGCCAGTGTCCCCTGAGCCACCATAGCCCATGTTCCATGGACCTACATGCCTTGGTTCCGCAGAGTCCCGGACTTCCCTTTCCCAAGTCCAGTGCACCCAGAGGTCTGGGATTGCCTTAGCCCTCTGGTTTTGGTGGGAAGGATTTGGTGGGGGGATTCAGTAGGGGGGCCTGGCTAGTGTGGGTTTGATTTTTTGGTGTTCCCCCCCCCTTTTTTTTTTCTTTTCTTGCACTGGGAGGAACATACCAGCTGGATTGGGGAGACTCTGGGAAGAGAGGAGTGGCGAATTTGCTGAGAAAGCCCAATTCACCTAAACACCCTGGGATAGGAAAATTGGCCTGACAGAAGGTGGAGTCAGAAAATCAACAAGCCCTCTCATAGCACACCTAAAGGAGAGGGACTGCAGGAGCTGCTTTCCAAGTCTCCAGTAACATACTTGGCATTCCTGGTGAGGTGTGGGTGCTCTCTCTCTGGAAAGTAAGAGTCATTGTTTTCTGTGCAGAGCTGATTCAACAAGGACCCACTTGAATCTCCTACTGGACCTCTCAGGCAGCTTTCCTGCTGCTTGGGAGAGAGGGACGTGTGGAAGGGAGAAAAGGGGGAACATCAGATCCCTAAGCATTTTATTTAACTACAAATAGAATTCCTAGCTTGAAACTTTCCCTAGTATTTGGTTCATTTTTCCTTGTTTTTCCTTCCTCTTTATGTCCCCAAGGCCCTTTTTTCTTTCTTTTTTCTTTCTTGCTCTTTTCCTTTTTCCTGCTTACTACCCCACTCCCTTTTGTCCCTTTTTTTCCTTCTTTCTTTCTTTCTCTGCTTTCCTATTCTTCTTACATTAGGTGCTGCAGGGAGAGCTTCACATTTGCTGTATTTCTTCATCCTCCATTTACTCTTTTCTGTGTGTATAGATTTTGGCCAACAACACTACTCCCTTTCCTCTACATCTTTTTTATCCTCCATGATTGATTGTTTCTCTTACATTAAACCTCTCTTTCTTAGCCCCCTTATTTTTTTTGACTTTTTATTACTAATATCTTTGTTCTGCTTTCTGCCTTATATTCACTCTTTATATTATTGTCCTCTCTTTTCTCTTTCCCTCTCACCTGAACACACAGGCCTTTTAATTCATGCTGTATTCCTCCCCATATTCAGATTTTTATCTACTCTACTTTTCTTACTGTTATAACTCTACATACCTTCCATGAGTCTCATATCCATTCTCCTATATCTCACATGGTTCCTCTGTTAATATTTACTATTAGTACTACTATTATTCATTTTCTTTTCTTACTCCTTTAGCTTTCTCTGGCCCTAATATTTTCCTTCAAGTTAACTTAGCCAAAAACAAGGAAATAGAATAAGAAGAACAAAGTGACAAAGAGAAGATTTAACATGCACGCAAAAACAACTAATTAAACTCCAAACTAGACAAAGAAGGTAAGCAACTGACTAAACCCATCAAGATGAAATGATGACCAGACAGCAACAAAAACTACAAACCAAACCAATAATCAGGAAAATATGCCCCAATCCAATGAACAAACTAAAAACCAGGAAGAGGAGCAGAACATCGAACAAGTAATTATAGATTGCAAATCATATATTATGGACCAGTTTGATGAGGTGAAGGAAGAGATTAAGAATATGAAGAAAACAATTGGAGAGAATACAGAAGAAATTGCAATCATACTCAAAAATATACTGGATATGATGATGATGAACAGCACAATTCAAGAAATCAAAAATACACTATCAGCAAATAAGAGCAGACTCAAAGAGGCAGAGGAGAGATAAGTGATGTGGAAGACAGTACATCCAAAATCAAACAGATAGTAGAACTAGTCAATAAAAAGATAGAAAAAATCCAGCAGGGGCTTAGAGACCTGAATGATAATGCAAAACGTGCAAACATACATATTATAGGCATCCCAGAAGAAGAAAAGGGAAAGGGAACAGAAGGGGTGTTGGAGGAAATAATGGCTGAAAACTTCCCAAACCTATTGAGGGAGATGGATGTACATGTCCAGGAATCACAACGCACCCCAAACAGTATAAATCCCAACAGCCCTACCCCAAGACATATACTTGTCAAGTTATCCAATGCTCAAGACAAAGAGAATACAAAAAGCAGCAAGAGAAAAGAGAACCATCACATACAAAGGAGGCTCCATAAGATTAAGTGCTGATTTCTCATCTGAAACCATGGAGGAAAGAAGACAGTGATATGACATAGTCAAGGTACTAAAAGAAAAAAAATTCCAATGGCGAATACTCTATCCAGCAAAGTTAGCATTAAAAAATGATGGAGAGTTCAAACTATTCACAGATAAACAAAAACTAAGAGGTAATGCCAACAAAAATCCTGCCCTTCAAGAAATACTAAAGGGAGTTCTGCAGAAAGAAAGAAAAAACAAGAGAGACAGAGTTGGAGGAGAATGTAAGAGCAACTAAAAAGACAAAAACAGAGAAATAAAATTAAACAGAATATGACAAACACAAATCCAAAGAAAATATGGCTAATATAAGTAATTCTTTGAAAGTAAGAACACTGAATGTCAATGGATTAAACTCACCTGTCAAGAGACTCAGATTGGAAGATTGGATAAGGAAATATGACCTTTCCATATGCTGTCTGCAAGAAACACATCTTAGACCCAGGGATTCAAGGAGGTTGAGAGTGAAAGGCTGGAAAACAATCTTACAAGCAAACAAACCAAAAAGGGGCAGGAGTAGCTATATTAATATCAGACAAAATAGACTTTAAGTGCGAAACAATTGTGAGAGACAAAGATGGACACTTCATATTATTGAAAGGGATAATCTTTCAAGAAGAAAGAACAATCATAAACATTAATGCTCCTAACAAGGGTGCCTCAAAAATATGTGAGACAAACACTGGAAAAACTAAGTGAAGGAAGAGATGCCTCTACAGTTATAGTGGGGGACTTTAATATACCACTATCAACTTTGGACAGAACATATCAAAAGAGAATCAATAAAGAAACAAGACTTTGAACAATATATTAGAGGAGCTGGACCTAATAGACATATACAGAACATTACATCCAAATACAGCAGGATATACATTCTTCTCAAGTGCACATGGATTATTCTCCAAGATAGACCACATGCTAGGCCACAGAAAAAGTCTCAATGAGTTCAGAAAGATAGAAATCATACGAAATAATTCCTCTGACCACAGTGGAATGAAGTTGGAAATCTACAAGGGCCAGAGACCCAGATTTGGCACCAAGATTTGGAAGTTAAACAACAAACTCCTAGAGAAACAGTGGGTCAAGGAGGAAATCTCAAAATAAATTAATAAGTACCTTGAAACTAATGAAAATGATAACACAACATATCCAAACTTATGGAATGCAGCAAAAGCAGTACTGAGAGGGAAATTTATGGCCATAAATTCATACATCAAAAAAGAAGAAAGAGCTAAAGTTGAAGAACTAAATGCACACTTGGAGGAATTAGTTAAAAAACAACAAACTAACCCCAAAGGAAGAGAAAGAAAGAAAGAAATTACAAAGATTGGAGCAAAACTAAATGAAATAGAAAATAAGAAAGCACTTGAAAAAATAAACAAAACCAAGATATGGTTCTTTCAGAAGATCAATAAAATTGACAAACCCTTAGCTAGATTAACAACAAAAAAGAGAGAAGATGAAAATACACAAAATAAGAAATGAGAAAGGAGATATCACCACTGATCCCACAGAAATAAAGACTATCATAAGAAGATACCTTGAGCAATTATATTCCAACCAAAGCAACAATTTAGAGGAAATGGACAAATTCCTAGAAACACATAAGCAGCCTACATTGACAAAAGAAGTTGACAATCTCAACAAACCAAGCACAGGTAAAGATTTAGAAACAGTCATTAAAAACCTCCCAATTAAAAAGAGTCCTGGGCCAGATGGCTTCACAGGTGAATTTCACAAAACATTCTGGAAAGGACTAACACCAATCTTGCTTAAATTCTTCCAAAAAATTGAAACAGAAGGAACATTTCCTAACTCATTCTATGATGCCAATATTACTCTAATACCAAAGCCAAATAAAGATACCACAAGAAAGGAAGATTACAGACCAATCTTTCTAATGAAACTTGATGCAAAAATCCTCAACAACATATTTGCTAATCATATTCAACAACACATTAAATAAATTATATACCATGACGAAGTGGGTTTCATTCCTGGTATGCAAGGATGGATCAACATAAGAAAATCAATTAATGTTAATGTAATACACCACATAAACAGATTGAAGGGAAAAAATCACATGATCATATCTATAGATGCAGAAAAAGCATTTGACAAAATACAGCACCCTTTCTTGATAAAAAACACTGCAAAAGATCAGAATAGAAGGAAACTTTCTGAACATGATAAAGAGAATATATGAAAAACCCACAGCTAGCATCATTTACAATGGTGAAATCCTAAAATCTTTCCCTCTAAGATCAGGAACAAGACAAGGATACCCACTATCACCCCTCCTATTTAACATAGTCTTAGAAGTTCTTGCACTGAGGCAAGAACCAGACATAAAGGGCATCCAAATTGGAAAGGAAGAAGTCAAAATTTCACTATTTGCAGATGATATGATCCTATACATAGAAAACCTGGAGAAGTCTACAACAAAGCTTCTAGAACTTATAAATGAGTTCAGTAAAGTTGCAGGCTACAAGATAAATGCCCAAAAATCAGGAGTATTTCTGCACACCAATAATGAGCAATCTGAGGAGGAAATCAGGAATCAAATACCATTCACAATAGTAAATAAAAAAATCAAATACCTAGGAATAAATTTAAACTAAGAGGTAAAAAACTTACACACAGAAAACTACACAACACTGTTCAAGGAAATCAAAAAAGACCTAAATAAATGGAAGAATAGTCCCTGTTCATGGATAGGAAGAATAAATATTATTAAGATGCCTATCCTACCAAAACTGGTCTACAGATTCCATGCAATCCCAATAAAAATCAACACATCATTCTTTAATGAACTAGAGAAACTAACTATAAAATTTATTTGGAAAGGAAAGAGGCCCCTAATAGCCAAAGACATATTGAAAAAGAAAATGGAACTGGAGAATTCACACTACCAGACTTCAAAACATACTACAAAGCTACAGTAGTGAAAACAGCATGGTATTGGCACAAGGATAGACACATTGACCAATGGAACCGAATTGAGAGTTCAGATATAGATCCTTGTATATACAGCCATATGGTATTTGACAAGGCCACCAAATCCTCTCAACTGGGAGAGAATGGCCTCTTCAACAAGTGGTGCCTGGAGAACTGGATATCCATATGTAAAAGAATGAAAGAGGATTACCAACTTATGCCTTATACAAAAATCAACTGAAGATGGATCAAAGACCTAAATATAAGAGCGAAGATTATAAAGACCCTGGAAAGCTAAGTGCGGAAGCATCTACAGAACCTTGTAATAGGAAACGGCTTCATGGACTTCACACCAAAAGCATGAGCAGCAAAAGAACAAATAGATAAATGGGACTTCCTCAAAATTGAAGCCTTCTGCACCTCAAAGGAGATTGTCAAGAAAGTGAAAAGAGAGCCTACACAATGGGAGAAAATATTTGGTAAACATATATCTGATAAGAGACTTATATCTTGCATATATAAAGAACTCCTATATCTTGAAAATAAAAAGACAAACAGCCCATTTATAAAATGGGAAAAATATTGAACAGACACTTCTCCAAAATGATATACAAATGGCTAAAAAACACATGAAAAAATGATCAAAATCCCTAGCTATTAGGGAAATGCAAATCAAAACAACAATGAGATATATTCTTACTCCAATAAGACTGGCAGCTATCAAAAAGTCAGAAGACTACAATTGTTAGAGAGGATGTGGAGGAATGGGAACACTCATCCACTGCTGGTGGGAATGCAGAAGGATCCAGCCATTCTGGAGGACATTCTGGTGGTTTCTCAAAAAACTAGCTATAGATTTGCCACATGACCCAGCAATTCCACTGCTGGGTATATACCCAGAAGATCCGAAAACAAGGACACAAACTGGTATATGCATACCAATGTTCATAGCAGCACTATTCACTATTGCCAAAAGTTGGAATCAACCCAATGCCCATCAACAGATGAATGGATAAATAAAATGTGGTATATACATACAATGGAATACTACTCAGCTATAAGAACAAATACAGTACAAACACATATGATCACATGGGTGAATCTTGAGACCCTTATGTTGAGCGAAGCAACCCAGGCATTGAAGGACAAATACCACACTACCTCTCTGATATGAAATAAGTAAACCAAGCTGTCTCAGAGAACTAGGGACAGGATGATAAACTTTAAGGTAGTTGGAGGATAGAGGAAGGTTGTGAGCCGACAGCTACTCGGGTGAAATCTATGGTAAGCTGGAGGTAAGTATTTGTACAGGAAAGGGATAAATTGAGAGCATAGTGATAACTTTGGGTGGGGCTGTGTGGGCTTTAGGGGTGCTAGGGATGGGAGGATGGGTCAGATTACCCAAGAAATTGGGGAGAAGGTGAGGGGAACATTTTATCATGGGTGATTGTCAGGTATGTGGTTGAAATTGTAGTGCAGAGAAAACTCTTTATTTTTTTATTTTTATTTTTTTTTTACCCTTTGATAATTTTATTTTTTTTTAATATTTATTTATTATTATTATTTTTTAATTACATTAAAAAAATATATGAGGTCCCATTCAACCCCACCGCCCCCGCCCCCCACTCCCCCCACAGCAACACTCTCTCCCATCATCGTGATACATCCATTGCACCTGGTAAGTTCATCTCTGAGCATCACTGCACCCCATAGTCAATGGTCCACATCATAGAAAACTCTTTAAAAATGTAATATGGAAGGTTGCATGTTTGGAATGCTTAAGGGGGGGGCATCTGACACAGGGCAAGCTTCTGGGGAGTATGTGAGTGCTCATTTTGTCACAGTATATTATATCATTGGGTGGAGACCAATAGTGAGAGTGAAGGTATACCCACATCCTAGGGAGGACTGATGTTCTCAAACAGAGGGAACTGTATCTCTTGAGAGAATCAGTGGCTCCCAGGGGTTAGGCCAGTCAAGTATGTCAAGCCCTCAACATTTTTGCAACTATCTCTGAATATGGCCCCTCAAGTAATGAAGATTGATTGTCATGGTAGACCCTGAGGGGAGGGGGAAAGAAGTGTTGAATACATGGAATCAGGATAACTGTGGGGCAATAGAAGTGTTCCACAGGATCATGCCATGATGGATATAGGTCATGTTAAATTACACCAAAAATGTATAAAAGTCTGTAGGCTAAAATGTAAACCATAATGGAAAACATAAGATAACTAAAAATTTAGAAAATTGTATAGTCTAAAATATAAACCATGATGTAAACCCAAATGGAACCATGTTTGAAAGCTATCGTTTCAATATCTGTACATTAGCTGCAGCAAATATTATATGAACATGTAAAAAGATCACTGTTGGGGAAGGGACAAAGGGTTTGATGTAGGATATGTGGGAGTAACATATATTGTATATGTGAATTACTGTGACCTAAAACTTATGTCAAGAGAAACTTAACAATCAGGGGAAAAATAAAAAAGAAAGAAAGGAGGTAGACACTAAGGAAGAAATTGCGTTGCCACTGTACATACAGGGCAACACCTGTAGTACTGATGAAAGGCAAAATGTCAAAAACAAAGCTTTTTCATTTTTTCATTTCTTTGATACCCAAGTTTATTTTTCCTTTATTTAATTTTTCTAAATTTCTATGTATTCTATATCTAACTTTTAAACCCAT
The DNA here is from genome assembly GCF_030445035.2 of Dasypus novemcinctus. Lineage (NCBI taxonomy): Eukaryota > Metazoa > Chordata > Mammalia > Cingulata > Dasypodidae > Dasypus > Dasypus novemcinctus. Next base: position 108,280,035 of record NC_080678.1, on the reverse strand, counting down.
CATTATATTCCATTTTTCTGTTAATGGAAACCTGGGTTTCCTTTTTAAAGAAGTTTTGGACTACAGAGAGGTTCAACTATGCTGAGGGAGGAGCACTTGTGTGGGGTGTCATTAGTGAGGTCCAAATGTTTGGGAGGGAGTTCTCCAGGGCAAGTATACAGGGTACATAGAAAGGTTTGGATATTTTTATAGTGGTTTCAGTTGGAAACGACAGATGAGAGAGTACTGAATTCCTGACTAGGGGAGCTCTATCACATTCCCCAATGGAACAACAATCCCCCAAGTGCAGTGGCAAAGACAAATAAAGATAGATGGTCCAATGATGAGCCCTTGATACTGATGGTTCTGATTATGGCCTGTGTGCCTGAAATATGAACTAGGTCTATAGCTGTGGGGTGCCTAAGAGTTACATCCTGAAAGCCTCTATGTTGCTCAAATGTTGCCACTCTCTAAGCCAAACTCAGCAAGTAGATGCATTGCCTTCCCCCCAGCATGGATATGACTCCCAGCGATGAGCCTCCCTGGCACCGAGGGATTAATAATCAAGCACCAGCTGATGATGTAACTACAAAAAGACCATGAACAAAGAGGTCAATTCAGACCAGCAGAATATCTTAGCCTACATATGGTATCAGGTGTTAAAAACTGCATTTTGACCTTCGATAAAAGGGAGAAATGGAAAGGGCAAATGAGTTTATATGGCTATGAGTCTCCAAAAAAGAGCCGGGAAGTCATCAGGGGGTGATGCTCATGCATGCCTCAGCAGGGTACCAGAGACAGCCAAGGTAGATGGAAACCCAGGTGCTGGTTCTCCTGAGGGCTTCAGTGACCCACAGGTTCTATGGTCAAGGCAGATGGCTCTGGAGTTCAGGGCCACATCAGTTGGCCCTACTTTGAAGTTTGTGTTCCTGAGTGTGATGGCATCGGACTCAGATATAACCTTTCTATACATGCCTCTTCTGTTACTTTTATCAGACCTGTGGTTGGTGTTTGCGTTGGTGTATACACAGGAGACCTGAATCTCTGAACTGTTCATGTGACAGCCAGGCCCTGGGCCTCAGCAGACTTGCAACTCCTACCCTCTGGTTTCTTGGACTTACCCTGGCCAGCTGACAGGGAGGTGGAGAGGGTCAACCACCACACCAAGGAGCCAAGAGTGCCTACAGCTGCAAGCAGGAGAATTGCATCCATCATCCATGTGGAATCTAAACCCCCTCTTGATGTAGAGGGGGACTGGACATAGCCATCCCAGGTCGACAAGATGGAGCAATAGCACATGGATTAGAGTGGCCTTACTGGTGTTCTGCTGGGGAAATATTGTGATTAGTAAGGGACGAAATTGTAGTAGTGATGTGGAGAGGGTGGCCACGGTGGCTACTGATGGTTGGGAGAGGGAAGAAGAGATATGGTGTGGGGGCATTTTCAGGATTTGGAGTTGTCCTAGGTGGTGCTGCAGGGATGGGTGCTGGACATTATGTGTCCTTCATGGCTCATTGGCTGTACTGGGGGAGAATGTGGACTTCAATGTGGACCATTGTCCATGTGCTGCAGCGGTTCTCCAGAACATATTCGCCAAGTGCAGTGGATGTGCCACAATGGTGGAAGAGTTTGTTGATGTGGGAGGGGTGGCAAGGGTGGGGTGAGGGTTATATGGGGACCTCATATTTTTTTTAATGTGACATTTAAAAGAAAATAAAGAAAAAAATGGAAAAAAATGGGAATGCCATGCATATTGTGGTATAAAAATTAAAGTAAAAACTGCACAAATAAGGAAGTGAAAAATGTGTGGAAAGTTAATTTTTTAATTTAGTCATCTGTTATAAAAGGGAAATAATATTGAAGAAAACAAGTCAAAATTTTACATTATATTTTCTTTACTATATCAGAATGTTTCAGTAAATAATGCTTATTAGTGTAAATAATATTTTACCTGAATTTCATCATCTTCAGGTATTTCATTGATTTTTCTAATTCAGTTTGAATTGAAAAACAAACATTTAAAACATTCACATTCTAAACTTACCTGTTTAAAATATGTCTGTCCTTGTAAATATTCCTCTCCTTCCTCCCTCCCTTCTCGGAACCACTTTCTCTTCCTCCTCTCTCCCCTCTCCTCCCTCTTCCTCTCTCTCCATAGATAACTGTGAGTCCAACCAAGTCCAGAATAAACACAGATTAAGCTGTCCAATCACAGAATTGAGCTAAATAGGTAGCTGCTTTAAATAACTCAAGTTTGGAGGTGATTTTTCACCCAGTAAAAGCTAGTAGTTGCATCATACAATTGTCTATAAAACATGGATTAAAACAATGCATTTTAGTGTTGTCTGGATTAAATGCAATGCTGATTCCACTTACTACAGGATCTGCTACACAGGAGGAGCCTGTTAAAAGCTAACTATGACTAAGGAGAAGGACAACTGCTTTGGCTTCTAGGACCCCAAAAACGTGATAATGAAATGCACAAATGCATGAGATAGACTTTCTCACCTCAGAACCATCTACACACATCTCCAGCCTTAAACAGTCCCTGAACCCAGCTGCTTCCTTCCAGCAGTCCCTCAGTAAGGACCAGTTTTTACATGAGTCCAGTTCTCAATTAGCCATTTGTGAAAATGCCCATGAAAGGAGTGGCAGTGGATGGTAGCAGATGGAGCTTTTTCATCCCCTGCTTGGCAGCTCCCTGACCAAAAACAGGAGCCACTCTTTTTTTGTTTTCCTTTGATTTTTCACATGACCCTAATCTACAAAATACTTTGGACTAAGTATTTTCTGTGATCCTACCCATTCACTTTACACTTTTATTTGACTTTATTATATTCCCCAATGGTTGTCTTCTATTTAATGTATTCTTTGGACATTGGAGTAAAACCAGTGCTTTCTCCAACCCAAGACTTCTCTTCTGGGTCTGCAGTCCATTCAGACAGAGCAAAGGGAAAGAGGAGAAAGGAATGTGAGGATGGTACTCTAGAAGTTCCTTCCAGACTGCTGGCGGTAAAGATCTTTTTTTAATTGATCATGGTCCAGGAAGGAAGAAAAGCAGGTGGTAACAAGGAGAAGAAATGAAACTTTGGAAAAAAAGAAATCATCCAAATGATATGTTCTTTAAATGTCACATAATTACAGATGTTAGGGAAAAGTTCAGGAAGCAAAACAGCACATGTCCTCTGGAAATATAATAGGATCTGGTTGCTTCAAATAATACAGACATTTCCCATCCACATGTTCAGCTGTGGAGAAGACATGGTCATTCCAGGCAGCCAAAGGGACATAAACTTCACCAGGTTGTCAATTCACCTGTCATTTTTAACAGGCAAGTTGTTTGACCCCTACCTAAATGTGTATTCGGTGGAGATTACCTCCACAACAAGTTGCTTCAAAAGCATTTATTAAAGAGAAAAGTGTATCTCAGTAGTCATCATTCTCAGGTTGATGCAGTGGTCCTCCCTCCTGAGGCTGATGATGTGGTCCTCCTTCCTGTGGTTGATGATGTAGCCCTCCTTCCTGAGGTTGTGGTCCTCTTTCCTGATGTTGTGGTCCTCCTTCTTGAGGTTGATGGTATGTTCCTCCTCCCTGACACTGATGGGTGTGGTCTTCTTTTCTGAGATTAATTGTAATGGTACTTATTTCTAAATACTATTACTCTTTCCTAAGATTGAATTTCTTGTTCAGAAAAGAACCAGAATATTACTGTTGCTGAGTAATACGTAATTACTGGTTATTGCTGATATAAAAACCTAGAATTTAGTACCTGGTAGTAATTATTATCTGCTTCCCATCAGAATTTCTTAATTTATGATACGATATTTAGGATTTGAAAAAAAGCATGGTTTGCTTTCAAGAAATGAAGAAACATATTTCATTTTAGGTTGATACAATATTACAGACTAGCACAGAGAAAAGTAGTTCTAAATTAGCCCAAAACTTAACTTGCATTGAACACACTGAATATGACACATAATCTGTATAGAAATGTGTGGTTCTATCTGCCTGTTATGCTATCCTCTTCCATAGATGAACATAACTCCCAGAGTGCAAATAACTCTTTTTCCTTAATACCAGCATTATTTTTTAAATTTACAATGTTTCATGCATCTCTTTTTGGAACAATTTGATATCCCATTCAAAAGAATGACCTAACACCATATACAAAGATAAATTCAAATGGAACCAATACATAAATGTAGGAGCAAAACTATAAAACTCTTAGAAGCATCAGGGTAAATTTTCCTGAACTTATATTTGCCAATGGGCTCTTACATATAACACTAAAAACACAAGAAACAAAAAAAAAGTAGATAAATAGGACTTCATCTAAATTTTAAAATTTTTGTCTAAGACACTATCAAATAAGTGAAAATAAAACATAGAGAGTGGGAGAAAATATTTGTAAGTCATATGCCTGATAAGGGTCTAGTTTCTGTAATATAGAAATAATGCTTATACCTCAATGACAAAAAAGACAAACAGCCTAATTAAAAGTGGAGAGAAGACTTGAGTAGATATATTTCTACAGAGCTGCCAGCATGTCCTGGCACTTCCTGCACCTCTCCCAGGCTCTTTTGGGGTTCAGGCCACTGACCGTGACATGCTTCCATGTAAAGACCTGTTGGCACACCTGCCTCAAGCTTAGATTATGAAACTCCAAGTCCAGCAGTTCTTCCTGTCTTGTCTCTGTGGCCCCAGCATTGGGTACAAGGCAGGGCAGGTTCATATGCTCTGTGAAGAAATAGTTAACTAGGTGGAAAGCATCCCCTTTAGCAGGAATGGAATCACTGCCCTTTGGTCTGAATCAGAGATGCAAATGGGGGGGCAGTATTGGGGACAGTGGGGACTGAGAAGTCAGAGGTCCCATGGACTCAAGTGCTACATGCTTAAGGAAAATTACCAGAGACCTATAATTTCCCATCTTTTCTCATGAGAAGGGCGATGCTGACACTTCTCATGAAACCACATAACAGGATTGAATTTTATACCTCAAAAAGGAGGTATTTTTTCTTTACTAAATTAGAACCAAATATGTATATCTAAATGTTTGACCCATGTGTATTTAAGATAAATTAAGATAATGTTATCCAAGTCTATTTCTTCCTATTCATTCCAGGTATAAAAATTGATATAAGCAAATATATTTTATTCACTTTTTATTTTTAAATAGGTTTTAGATTTCATTAATGTTACATAAAAAAATAAAGGGGTTCCCATATGCCTCATTCCCTCCCCATCTCAAACTTTCCCACATTAACAACATCTTTTGTTAGTGTAGTACATTTGTTATAATTGATGAACCCATATTGAAGCACTTCTATTAACCATGGACTTCAGTTTACATTACAATTTTCCGCTCTGTCCCACAAAATTTTGTGAGTTATGACAAAATATGCAATGGCCTGTATCCATCACTGCAATGCCATGCTGAACAAATCCAATGTCTTGGAAATGTCCCCACACTCTACCTATTCTTCCCTCTCCCACCCCTCAGAACCTCTGGTGGCCACTGCCTTTATATCATTTATAAAAGTTCTTCCACTGCTAGCATATTAGTAAGTCTATAGTAGAATAATAAGTCTACCTTAGCCCATTGTTTATTCCCCAATCTTGAGGATTTGGGGATGGTGATGCTCACTTTGCTTCTAACTGAGAGGAGGCTTAGAGCCCATGGGGCAGATAGTTGGAACTATCTTGCTTGCAGTTGCAAACACTCTCTGTACTTTGGCATGGGTGTTGTCCATTGTCATCTCCTTGTTAGTTGTCCTGGGTGAGTCCAATGAACTGGTGAGTAGGTGTTGCAAGTCTGCTGAAATTCAGGGCTCAACTGGCATCATGGACAGACCAAAGATTTAAGTCTCTGGGACATATGTTTATCACGTATAGTGCTAATTATAGGTTCAAATAAAAGGGGCAGAAGAGCCACGTGTAGAGAACCTATAAATGAGTCTAACTCTCTTGTACTGGGGAAGATAAATTCCAAAGTAAGGAATCCCTGAGCTTGTTTGCCCTGCTTATAGTGTCTGGATGTCTCTAGAGCCCTCAGGAGCCCTGCTGTTTAAGGCACTGTTTACGGCAGAAGTCATGGAGATCTTTTTGAGACGTGCATCAACATAACCTCAGTAATGACCTCCCAACTCACTTGTGAAATCTCCTAGCCATGGAATCTAATTTGTATTTAAATTTTCCCTGTTTTGGTCAAGGTCTTTTTCAGCTGCATTGCTAGTTGGTGCTTCATAATAATCCCTCAGTGCTGTGGAGGCTTATCCCTGGGGAGTCATGTCCCACACTGGGGGAAAGTAGTGTGTTTATATGCTGAGTTTGGCTTAGAGAGAGATCACATTTGAGCAACAAGGAGGTTTTCAGGAGGTAACTCTTAGTCAGTATATAATACTAGGCTAATTGTCAATTTCACAAGAAAAAGTTCATAAGTACAAGCATCGATATCAATGGCCTGGAATAATGGTCTGTCTCCCTTTACTAGGCACTGCCCTTGCACTTGGGGAATTCTTGCTGTTCTATTAGAGAATGTAGCAGGACTTCCCAAGATGGGAATGTCAATATCCTTTTCATTATTGTGTGGACTCCATCAACCAAGACAGTGTTCCATAAACACTTGATCATATTCATATATCTTAGAGGCATGTCACAGGTGAACCCCTTCTCATGCATCCCCCCATCACTGATATCCCACACTAGTGATCCTCCCCTATCACTGCTGTGAGCAGTGATACTAAACCTCTGCAAAATGAGGCCAACAAAATAACCAAATAAAATTAGTGAGAAAATGAAATAATAATTTTAAAAATAACCAATAAAATTTAAAAAATTGAAATAATTTTAAAATGTTAGACATTGTGTCTTTCACCACTGAAAGATCTTTTGTCGTATATATATAGTGACATTTTCTTCCATTTCCTTCCAGTGTCTTATTTTTCTCATTCTATCTTCATAGAAGCTTTAGGACACAAAAAAGTCACATAGAGAATACAGGTGATTCCCATACACCCAAACCCTCCCCCTTTCCCCCCCTCTCTTATTACCAACATTTTACATAAAGATAGTACATTTGTTGCAACTGAAGTACAAATATCGAAGCATTGCTACAAACCATAGTCAATGGTTTACATTATGGATTACATTTTGAATCATATACTTTTATAGTTTTTGATGAAATTTGAAGTGGTTTGTATCCATTATTGCAACATCATTCTGAAAAATTCTAATGCCTTAAAAATTCCCTACATTCCATCTATTCTATTCTTCCCGACCCCACCCCTCAGAACCTATGGCAACCACTGTTTCAATTTTTGAGGAATAAGATTCTTAGTTACTTGCAATAATATTTAGGACTTGACATATTGGTCTGTTTTCTATTAAGAACAGCCTATATTCTCTAGGGATTCTTGTCCCTCTAATTGAGAATGTAGCAAGAGTTTCCAGGAAGGGAATTTGATATTTTCTTGATTACTGTGTGGGTCTCCACCTACTGATATAACATACTATGACAAGATGGACATTTATATAGTCCATAGAAGCCTTACCCAGGTGCACCCTATCCCATCCAACACCCTTCACCAGTAACCTACCCCTGACATATTTGCCAAAAGAACATCCCCAACATTGTAGTATTAAGCACCGATCTGCAAATCCCCAGAGTTCACCTGCTCCTTCCCTTGGCCCTCCCCCCAGTTCCATGGATAGTCCAACTCACAGACCAGTAATGCCGAACCCAATCACATCATTGCACCACTGTCATGCTCATCACTGCACAGCTACAGCCTGCACCTTATCAAAGAGTTTGCCTCTATGGGCATCGGCTCACCACCCTCTACTCCCTTTTAGTCTCCTGATAACCTATCTTCCAGACTCAAGTTCTGTGAGTCTGCTCAATTTGCTTAACTCACATCAGTGAGGTCATGTACTATTTGTCCTTCAATGCCTGACTTACTACACTCAACATAAAATTTTCAAGATTCATCCATGTTATCCCACGTGTTGATACTGCATTCCTTCTTACAGTTGAGTAGTATCCCATTGTGTGTCTATACCACAGTTTCTTTATTCATTCATCTGTTGATAAACAGTTGGGTTGCTCCCAACTTTAGGCCATAGTGAATAATGCCACAATGTACATTGGTGTACATATTCTGTTTGTGTCCCAGTTTTCAATTCTTCTGGATATAGACCCAACAGTGGGATTGCTGGATTATATGACAGTTCTATAGTTAGCTTCCTGAGGAACTGCCAAACTGTCCTCCACAATGCCTGCACCATTCTACATTGCCACCAGCAGTAGATGAGGGTTCCCATTTTTCCACATCCTCTCCAACCCTAGTAGTCATCTGCTTTTTTTTTAAAAGCCACCCACCTAATGGGTGTAAAATGACATCTCATTGTAGTTTTGATTTGTATGTCCCTAATAGCAATGATTTGAATATCTTTTCATGTGCTTTGTTGCCAGTTATATTTCTTCTTTGGAGAAGTGTTTGTTCAAATCACTTGCCCATTTTTAAATGGGTTTAATTGTTTGTCTTTTTATTTTCAAGATATAGAATTTCTTTATATATACTGGATATTAGGCCCCTATCAGATAGATGTTTCCCAAATATATTCTCCCATTGTGTAGGCTGCCTTTTCACTTTCTTGACAAATTCCTTTGAAGTGCAAAAGTTTTTAAGTTTGAGGAGGTCCCATTTATCTACCTTTTCTTTTGTTGCTCATGCTTTGGGTGTAAAGTTTATGAAACCATTCCTTACTACAAGATATCATAGATGATTCCCTACATTATCTTCCAGGAGCTTTAAGGTCTTGACTCTTGTATTCAGATCTTTGATCCATCTTGAGTTATTTTTTGTATAGAGTATAAGGTGATAATCCTCTCTCATTCTTTTGGATATGGATATCAAATTCTCCAAGCACCATTTATTGAACAGGCCATACTCTCCCAGTTGAGTGGGTTTAGTGGCCCTTTCAAATATCAGTTGACCATATATGCAAGGATCTATATCAGAACTCTCAATTCTGTTCCATTAATCAGTATGTCTACCTTTGTTCCAATATCATGCAGCCGTAATTGCTGTAGCTTTGTAGTATGTTTTAAAGTCAGGTAGTATGATTCCTCCAATTTCACTTTTTCTTTTATAATAAGTCTTTGACAATTTTGGGCCCCTTATTCTTCCAAATAAATTTCATAGCTAGCTTTTCCAAGTCAGTAAAAAATATCGTTGTAATTTTTATTGGGAATGCATTAAATCTGTAAATCAGTTTGGGTAGGATAGACATCTTAATGATGTTTAATTTTCCTATCCATGAGCAGGTAATATTCTTCCACTTATTTAGGTTTTCTTTGATTTCCTTTAACAATGGTGTGAGTTTACTGTGTACAAGTCCTTTACATCTTTAGTTAAGTTTATTCCAAGGTATTTGAGTGTTTTAGTTGCTATTATAAATGAATTTTTTTCTCTATTTCCTCCTCAGGTTGTTCATTATTGGTATACAGAAATGCTACTGATTTTTGTGCATTGAATTTATATCCTGCCACTTTATCAGCTCTACAAGTTTTGTTGTAGATTTCTCGTGGTTTTCTATGCATAGGATCAGATCATGTGTGAACTTTTTACTTCTTCCTTTCCAATATGGATGCCTTTTATTTCTTTTTCTTGCATAAGTGCTTGAGCAAATACTTCTAACACAACGTTACAAAAGAGCAGTGACAATGGGCATCCTTGTCTTGTTCCAAATCTTAAAGGGAAAACTTTTAGCATTTTGTCATTGAATATGATATTAGCAATGAGTTTTACATATATACCATTTACCATGTTGAGCAAGGTTCCTTCTATTCCTATCTTTTAAAGAGATTTTATCAGGAAAGGGTGAGGTATTTTGCCAAATTATTTTTCTGCATCAATAGAAAGGATCATGTGATTTTTTCCTTCTATCTGTTAATGTGGTGCATTACATTGATTGATTTTCTCATGCTGAAACATCTTTGCACACCAGGGGTGAAACCCACTTAGCCATGATGTATAATTCATTTGATGTACTGATGAATATGATTAGCAAGGATTTTCTTGAGGATTTTAGCATCTAGGTTCATTAGAGAAAATTGACCTATAGCTTTCCTTTCTTGTGGCATTTTTGTATGGCTTTGGTGTTAGGGTATGTAGGCATCATAGAATGAGTTAGGCAATGTTCCCTCCACTTCTATTTTTTGGAAGAGTTTAAGCAGGATTGATATTAGTTCTTTTCAGAATGATTGGTAGAATTCATCTGTGAAGACATCTGGTCTTCTTAATTGGAGGTTTTGATGACTGATACAATCTTGTTACTTGTGATTGGTCTGTTGGATTCATCAATTTCTTTTCATTAGTCTAGGCTGCTTGTGTGTCTCTAGAAATTTGTCCATTTCATCTAAGTTATCCATCTTGTTGGCATACCATTTTCCAAAATGTCCTCTTATGATAGTCTTTAGTTCTGTGGAATCAGTGGTGATATCCCCTTCCTCATTTCTTATTTCATGTTTTTGCATCTTCTCTTTTTTTCTTTGTTAAGCTAGTTAAGGGTTTGTCAATTTTATTAATCTTCTCAAAGAACCAGCTTTTGGTTTTGTTGATTTTTCCTAGTGCTTTCTTCTTTTCAACTTCATTTAGCACTGCTCTAATTTTTATTACTTCCTTCTTTCTACTTGCATTGGTATTAGTTGTTCTTTTTCTAATTCCTTCAAATGTGCTGTTAGGTCTTTGATTTTAGCTCTTTCTTCTTTTTTAATATAGGCATTTATGGCTATAAATTTCCCTCTCAGCATCCCATAGTTTTGATGCATCCCAAACCTATATGCATCCCATAGGTTTTGATACATTGTATTGTCATTGTCATTCATTTCAGGGTGGTTACTGATACATTTGTAATTTCCTCCTTGAGCCACTGATTGTCTAAGAGCGTATTGTTTAACTTCCATATCTTTGTGCCTAATCTGCTTCTCTGCCCATTACTGATCTCCAGCTTCATTCCATTGTGGTCAGAGAATTTACTTTGTATAATTTCAATCTTTCTGAATTTTGAGGGTTGTTCTGTGGTCTATCATGTGACCTATCCTGGAGAATGATCGGTGTGCACTTGAGAAGAATGTATATCCTACTGTATTTGGGTATAATGTTCTGTATATGTCTATTAGATTCCTAATAGACATATTATGTATTATTTAAGATCTCTGTTTCTTTACTGATTCTCTGCCAAGATGTTCTGTCTAATGGTGATAATGGTGCATTAAAATCCCCCACTATAATTATAGAGGCATCTATTTCTCTGCTTAGTTTTTCCAATGTTTGCCTCATGTATTTTGAGGCACCTGGTTAGGTGCCTAAATGTTTATGATTTTCCTTTCTTCTTGATAGATTACCCTTCTTTGTCTCTTATAAAAGTTTTACATTTAAAGTCTATTTTGTCCATTATTAATATAGCTACTCCTGCCCTTTTCTGGTTATTGTTAGTATATAAAATTGTTTTCCACCCATTCACTTGCAACCTCCTTGTGTCCCTGGGTCTAAGGTGGGTTTCTTGTAGACAATGTATTGATGGAGCATATTTCCTTATCCATTCTGTCAATGCGTCTCTTGATTGGAGAGCTAAATCCATTAACATTCAATGTTATTATTGTCAAGAATTACTTACATTAGTCATATTTTTTAGGTTTATGTATGTCATATGTTGTTTTTATTTCTTTTTATCTTTTTTGTTCTTATCAATAATCTTCATTTCTACACTCTCCTTCAACCCTCTCTGTTTTTTCCTTTCAATGTGAAGAACTCCCTTTACTATTTCTTGAAGGGTAGGTTTCTTTTGACAAACTCTCTTTATTTCTTTTATCTGTGAATATTTTGAACTTGCCCCCATTTTTGAATACCAACTTTGCTGAGTACAGCATTCTTGGCTGGAAAATATTTCTTTTAGCACTTCAGCTATGTCATACCACTGCCATCTTGCCTGCATGGTTTTGGATGAGAAATCATCACTTAATCTTATTGCACTTCCCTTGTATGTGATGGGTCTCTTTTCTCTTGATGCTTTCAGAATTCTCTTTTTATTGAGCATTGGGCAATTTGATAAGTATATGTCCTGTGGTAGGCCTGCTGGGATTTATAATATTTGGAGTGTGCTGCTTTTCCTGAACATGCATTTACCTCAAAGAGTTGGAAAATGGGCGGCAGACTTGACCCAGTGGTTAGGGCATCCGTCTACCAAACGAGAGGTCTGCAGTTCAAATCCCAGTCCTCCTTGACCCATGTGGAGCTGGCCACATGTGTGCTGATGTGCACAAGGAGTGCCGAGCCACACAGGGGTGTACGCCAGGCAGGAGAGTGCCATGTGCAAAGAGTGTGCCCCAGAAGGAGAGCCACCCAGCACAAAAGAAAGTGCAGCCTGCCTAAGAATGGTGCCAAGCACACGGAGAGCTGACACAACAACAAGATGATGCAACAAAAAGAGACAGATTCCCATGCCGCTGACAACAACAGAAGCAGACAAAGAAACAAGATGCAGCAAATAGACACAGAGAACAGACAACTGGGGTGGGGTGGGGTGGGAGGGAGGGGAGAGAAATAAATAAATAAATCTTAAAAAAAAAGAGTTGGAAAATGTTAAGCCATTATTTCCTCCAACACTCCTTCTGCCTTCTTCCACTTCTCTTCTCCCTCTGGGATACTTATAATGCATATGTTTGTGCATTTCATGTTGTCATTCAAATCCCTAAGTCCCTGCTTGATTTTTCCTATCTTTTTATCTCTCTGTTCCACTATCTGTCTGATTTCAGATGCACAGTCTTTAACATCAGTTCTTTCCTTTTCTGTTCAAATCTGCTGCTATGTGTTTCATCTTAAGTGTATTTTTTATTTCTTGCACTGTGCCTATCTTCACCATCAGGTCTGTTATCTTTTCATGTGTGTTTACAATTTCTTCAGTATGTTCTCCCAGCATCTTCTTAATATCCTTTCTCTTCCTTCACTTCATTTACTGATTAATGATATTTGTTTGGACATCCCTGATTAGTTTTTCCACATTCTGCATCTCTTCCTATTTTTAGGTTTGTTTATTAGACTAAGCCATGTCTTCCTGTTTCTTATCATGGCTTGTAATTTTTTGTTGGTGTCTAGACATCTGTTTATCTTGATGTACTTATTAAGTTGATTAGATTCTCTTTCTACTTTAGGGTTTTATTTTTTTGGAGTCTTTGTGTGTGTGTGTGTGGTAAGTTTCCTTTTTGACACTTGGTTCCTCTTAATCTATATACTTGCATTTGTCTGTGTTCCCTTGAAAAAAAATATTAGGGGCAGAGAAAAGGAAAGAGACAAGAAGAGAGAAAGAAGAATAGTATTAATAATAATAAAAGTAGAAGAGGAGCCATACAAGAGATAGGAAAATAAAAAGTAATATGAGTAAAAAAATCTTTAAAAAATACAAAGAAATAAGAATTAAAAAGGTGGAATAGAAAAAAATGAAACAAAAAACAAAATAGAGAAAAAAGAATAGGCTGAATTAAAAAGCTGGAAAGAGGAGAAGGAAGGTTAAAAGAAGAGAGAGAGAGAGAGAGAGAGAGAGAGAGAATAAAAAATGAAGGCCAAACAAGAAGAGTTGGAATGAAAGAAAAACAATAGATGGCAGAGGATAGGAAAGTGAAGCAAGAAAAGAAATAAAGTAGGTTGAAAAGTAAGGAAACGAAAAAAAAGAAACAAAGAAAGAGGAAAGACACCAAACAGGAAACAACAACAAACAAACAAATACAAACAACCAGGAAAAATAGCATTCCTTCTTAGGCCCTTAAGGAGCTTCTCAGACTGCCAGAACTGATCAATTAATCACCCTGCAGCCTATCCTCTACAGATGATGTACCTGGTTTTAACAATTAAAATAAAGAAGAAGATAAAAAGAAGAAAAAAAGAACTAATGAAAAATAACAGATTCAAGACAATCTAAAACAGAAAAAATCTGTCTATGCATCCCCTGTCATAAAGTACTGACTGATAACCTGGCAGATTCCCTTCTCTTCCAATGTACCAGGAATCAAACCAGGGACCTTCTGTATGCAAGGAAAGAATTCCTCCACTGAGCTACATCTGCCACCCAGATTTACTAGGCCTCTGAAAGTTTATCTGGGTCTTTCTACCCCTGTTCTCTCAGGCGAGTTAGGTTTCCAATAGTTTGCTAAGCCAGGCTGAATATGTGACTGTCTCCACATCCTTACTGACCTAATTCCTTTCTGCCAGGGCAGCTGGTTGTGACAGCCTGACTGATCAGATCCCCCCTCTTCTCTCCTTGGGGCCATCTCAGTGCTGGTTGGGGTCTCTTGAGATTCAAAGGGGTTCAGATGCCCAAACTCACCAAAAATAAACCACTCTCCACCCTCTGCCAGTCCCCTCTTTCTCCTACGGAACACTCCCTCCCATTCAGTTGGCTTCAGTGAGCCAGGCGTTTTGTCAAGTCTTTTCACCTTGAGAGTGGGGCATATGTGCTATTTCCAGCCACAGGGGGAGTAACTTATGGTTGGTTTTCCTTTGGCTTCTTTATGTGCCTCACTCCCTCCTGGATAATGTGTAGCACCTTCCTGTTCTATAGATCCCCAAAGCAGCTCCCTCAGGTAGGCTTTTGCCCTTTATCTGCTGTCATTCGTGGGAGAGTTGAGCTTTGCCCTTCTACCTGGATGCCATCTTCCTGGAAGTCCATATATTTTTTTATGATACTTCTATTGAGCATAGGTGAAGTGGTTCTTGTAAAATAAGAAAAAATTTAAAATGTAAAGTAAAAAGCAAATATAAACTAATTGCATTTACTTGATGACAAATAGACTTTTATATGTTTATTGGCTATTCAGATATACTTTTCTGTGACATCACTTGTCTTTTGCCCATTTTTCTATTGGGTTGCCAGCCTTTGTCTTATTAATTTGTAGGTGTTGTTTGTATATTCTTGATAAATTGCTCTTATCAGATTAAGTATTGTAAATATCATGGCTTGCCATTTTACTCTCTTAAAAGTATCTTTTGCAGGGGTGTCCCCCATGTAGGGGAGCCCCATGTGCAAGGAGTGCGCCCCTTAAGGAGAGCCGCCCAGCCCAAAAGAAAATGCAGCCTGCCCAGGAATGGCACCACACCCATGGAGAGCTGACACAGCAAGATGATGCAGCACAAAGAAACACAGATTCCTGTGCCGCTGACAACAACAGAAGTGGACAAAGAAGACGCAGCAAATAGACACAGAGAACAGACAACCGGGTTGGGAGGGGGAAGGGGAGAGAAATAAATCTTTAAAAAAAAAAGTATCTTTTGCACAGAAAATCCTAATTTTAATATATTCCAATTCAATGTTTTTATTTCTCTTCTGGTCCCTTTACATCAATTTTTGCCTATTCCTAGGTCATAATGTTATTCTTTGATATTTTCTGTTGGAAACTTTTAAAAAGTCTTTCATATTTAGATTTGAAATTCATGAAAAATGTAGTGTGAATGGTGTAATCAAAGGATCAAGCCTCTCCCTCCTCCCCCACATGGTTATCTATTGACATCAATCTACTTGTTTGAAAAGACCATCTTTTTTCACCACTACACAGAACGCTCAAGTCTGTTCTATTGATATATTTTCATTCCTGTTCCACTCTTACGTTTGATTCCACTAAACCAGCGGCAGGACTCACCCCAAAGAAAGAAATAAGGGAAGATCTATCCAGGACTGCCCCAAGCCACCTCACAGCTGGGCTTCGTGAGAGTCCAAAGAAAGAGCCACTACACTCCAGGGTAATCAGTCTGAAAGCATTTATTAGGAGAACTTCTTTACAGAGCACAGCAGCTACCTTGTGACAGACAGCAAGATAGCAAGAAGTTCATTAGATTGTGTCCATGCCTATGGCAGTTGCTTACAGGTTGAGGAACAAAGGTGACTAAGTGCCAGGGGCCTGTGTGCAAGTACTGGGAAATCATCTTGCTATGTGCTCTTTTCTCAAAACAAGATGTGCTCCTGATAGGCTGCACTCAGGTTAGAGCAGCCAAAGCTCCCTGTGCCTCTAGAGTGTTGGAGGGATGTCTGAGGAGGAGGGCAGGGGTGAATTCAGTCCTTGGTGGAGTAGGAGATGCTATATGTATTGCACAACCCATCTCCCTACCAGACTGTACAGTCTCACATGCCCCTTCTCCTGTAGGTGTCCCTAGGCTATGGGCAGGGTAGAAGTAAAGCTTGTAAAATGGTTTTCCCCATTTTTAAGGAGCATTGGAGACAAAATCTGCACCAACAATAGAATAAGTCCAGTTGCCCCAATATGCAGAAGGCCTATCAATAGTGTTTTCCAACAGTGAGCCCACCCTGAGAACCAAGCCTTCCTTTGGCACCACGATGAATCATTACCCATTTGACCTATGATTTGCAGTTGTTTTTGTGGGTGGGCAAAGGACTTATTCACTTTGATTTCCTTATCGAGACTGTAGGCACAACACTCAGTTTTTATTAAGGCACACTTTCCCTTTGAACTGCAGTGAGAATATTCAGGACCATGCAGTTTTGTAACACAACCTTGCATAGAGCCACAGTTTCTTGATTTAGGGGAAGAAAGCTGCGGCGGCTTGCTCGGTCGGTAGAGGTGGGGTCTGGCTGTGGACGAGGGGTCGGTCCAGCTCAGGACAAGGGGTCAGTCCCACTCCCACTCGGGACGAGGGGTCGGTCCGGCAGCAGACGAGGGGTCAGTCTCACAGGGGTTGCATGGTTCGGCTGACGGGGTCGCCCGGCGAAGCCGGCGACGAAGGAGTCACCCAGAGAAGCAGGTGATGAAATGGGGACAAGGGAGGCCAGGCCCTTGTCAGGGGCTCTCAGGACTGGAGGGCGCATGGCAGAAGAACTACCACGGAGACAAGGTAAACACGCAAGTCCACTTTATTGAGGGAGAGGCAACAGTTTTATAGGGGCTGGGGAAGGCTGATTGGTTGAAGCCACACCCTGTTCTGATTGGTTGCCGGAGAAAGGTCAGTGGGCAGTACTGGACGGGGGAGGGGTGGTGATTAGGGATTGGCTGTTGCTGTTGCTGGGGGAAGTGGCAGGGTTCAGTGATTGGTGGCTGCTGTTGCTGGGGGAAGTGGCAGGGTTTAGGGATTGGTGGCTGCTGTTGCTGGGGTGGAGGACAGACTTGAGTTTCCCGCCCACGCCTGGCTGTTGCTGCTGTCGGGGGAGGGGAAAAGGGCAGACTGGATTTTTCCGCCCACGCCTGGCTGTTGCTGCTGTCGGGGGAGGGGAAAAGGGCAGACTGGAATTTACCGCCCTGCGCCTGCACAGGGAGAAAGAAGAAGAAGGGTGCCGCCCCACAGGCATCGTGTGGCACCATCCGGGAGGAGGGGTGGCCGCGGAAGCATGGCTGCCGAGAAGGGGAGACCCGAGGGCACTCTGCGCCCATGCCGAGCTCCCTTCAGGGGTGGCGGTGAGTCCGAACAGCCACCCTATTATGGGGGCAGCGGCTTGGCCTGCCGTGGCTGCTCCCCCGCCAGGCCAGCAAACCACACTTCAGCCTGAGGGGTGACCGCATTTCCCCCTTCTTTTCAAATAAGGGCCAGGATGGCAGCAGTAACAAGTAGCCGAGGCTCAAGAGGCAGTAAGCAATGAGGGAAGCGGGGCTGAAGAGGGAGGTGAGTATGATGGGGATATAAATGTACAATTTAGGGGGCGGTATCTTGCCATTGCAAGCAAGGGTGGCCAATGTCCAATTCTCGTTGATCTCGGTGGCCATAAGGTCCATCTGCTGTTAAAAGTCCAGAGTGACAGCGTGTTACAGGTAGTTGATCTCTCTTTGGCGGCGAAGAATGGCAGAGGCAGACTGTGTGATGGTCTGGAGGATCACAGCGGTGAGGACAAGTCGCGTCAGGGCACCAGCGACGGTGGTGGCGGCAGCGTCGGGAGTGGTGGAGACGTAAGCGAGGACAGCAAGAAGGCCAAAGTCTCCACGGGCACGAGAGAGGCTGATGTTAATGGGGCGGGTCGACATGGGGTGGCCCAATCTGCAACGCAATGGGGGTTCAAGCAAAAAAAGGAGGGGGGCAGGGGACGAGAAAGGATGCTTTGGATGGCTGAGAAGGGGAGTGAGGTTGAGACAGGAGGAAGCTCCGCAGAAGTATGGGGAGGCAAGAGCAGAAGCGTTATTGGATGCTAGAAAGCAGGCCGTGGGCCAGGGAAAGCGGGTTGCGGGCTGTTTAGCGGGGCTGGAGCTGCTTGAGAGCGATGGCGGCATGGGGGGCCGCGGTTACAGAAGACTTGGGGCTGTTTCAAAGAGATCTTACACCGGTGAGTGTCTAGGAGACCGGCGAGGGCCCGAAGTTGCGGGGCTTGCTTAGCAGATAGGATGTTAATGGCCTTTTGGAGTTGATAAGAAAAGGGGCCCTTACCTTGAGAGTGTGGCGATGGGAGCCAAGGTGCACAGTGAGATGAGGGGTCGGAGCCGATGGGACTCCGACGGTGGTCGCGGGCCAAGAGAAGGCCCCGACGAGGGGAGGGTGGAACGACGAGCAGTGGAGCAAGGCAAAGGGGAGCAAGCGCAGAGGGGAGGAGGCAGAGGTGAAGGCAGGGGTGGAGGTGCTCAGGCACGCGCTCCTGAGAGTTTTATTGGCGCCTCTTAATCATAGCGGGTCAGTATAAGCCCCCGACATGGAAGGAGAAAGCCATCCAGCGATTCTCCCAGACCACCGTGGATTGTATGAGGTTGCCAAGGTTCAGGAGGAGCAATGCAGAGCGAAAAGATAGGGGTGAGAAGAGAGGAGGGCGTAGGGCTGTGGTAGGGTTACTTCAGACGTGCAAGCGCAAGCTCCCGAGAAATCCAAGGCTCCTCTTAATCATAGCAGGTTGGTATAAGCCCCCGACATGGAAGGAGAAAGCCATCCAGTGATTCTCCCAGACCGCTGTGGACCATATGAGGTAGCCAAGGCTCAGGTAGCGGCAATGTTGCATGAGAGAAGCCACACGGAGAGAAGAGAGGAGGGGGGGCGCCAGGTTATGGAGTGAGGCTGTGGTGGGGTTGCCTTGCCCCACATTGGGCGCCAGCTGTGGCAGCTTGCTCGGTCGGTAGAGGTGGGGTCTGGCTGCAGACGAGGGGTTGGTCCAGCTTTGGATGAGGGGTTGGTCCCGCTTGGGACGAGGGGTCGGTCCCACTTGGGACGAGGGGTCGGTCCATCATCAGATGAGGGGTCGGTCTCACAGGGGTTGCGCGGTTCGGCTGACGGGGTCACCCGGCGAAGCCGGCGACGAAGGGGTCGCCCGGAGAAGCAGGCGATGAACTGGGGACAAGGGAGGCCAGGCCCTTGCCAGGGGCTCTCAGGACTGGAGGGCGCACGGCAGAAGAACTACCATGGAGACAAGGTAAACACGCAAGTCCACTTTATTGAGGGAGAGGCAACAGTTTTATAGGGGCTGGGGAAGGCTGATTGGTCGAAGCCATGCCCTGTTCTGATTGGTTGCCAGAGAAAGGTCAGTGGGCGGTACTGGATGGGGGAGGGGGTGGTGATTAGGGATTGGCTGTTGCTGTTGCTGGGGGAAGTGGCAGGGTTCAGTGATTGGTGGCTGCTGTTGCTGGGGGAAGTGGCAGGGTTTAGGGATTAGTGGCTGCTGTTGCTGGGGTGGAGGGCAGACTTGAGTTTCCCGCCCACGCCTGGCTGTTGCTGCTGTCGGGGGAGGGGAAAAGGGCAGACTGGAATTTTCCACCCACACCTGGCTGTTGCTGCTGTCGGGGGAGGGGAAAACGGCAGACTGGAATTTTCCACCCTGTGCCTGTGCAGGGAGAACGAAGAAGAAGGGTGCCACCCCACAGGCATCATGTGGCGCCATCCGGGAGGAGGGGCGGCCGTGGAAGCATGGCTGCCAAGAAGGGGAGCCCCGAGGGCACTCTGCGCCCATGCCGAGCTCCCTTCAGGGGTGGCGGTGAGTCTGACCAGCCACCCTATTATGGGGACAGCGGCTTGGCCTGCCGCGGCTGCTCCCCCGCCAGGCCAGCAAACCACACTTCAGCCCGAGGGGTGACCGCACAGATTTAATGCAATCCAGATAAAAATTCCACCAGCATTAAAAAAAAATTTAAAACATGATAAATAAATTTATTTGGAAGGGTAAGGAGGCGTGAATAGCCAGAAATATCATAAAAAGGAAAAGTGAACCCTCATCTCCAGACTTTAAATCATAATACCTACCTACAGTGGTAAAACCAACATGGTAGTGACCTAAAGACAGACACAATAGACCAATGGATCCAAGTATATCCTCACAGGTGTGCTCAAGTGATTTTTGACTAGCCTGTCAAACTCACACAGCTCAGGCAGAACAGTCCATTCTGCAAATGGTGCTGAAAGAATTGGACATCCATAACTGAAAGAGGAAAAGAGAGCCCTATCTCACACCCTATACAAAAACTAACTCAAAAATGGATAAAAAAACTGAAAATAAAGCAAGAACCATAAAACTTCTAGAAGAAATTATTGGAAAATATCTTCAAGACCTGGTGGTAGGTGATGGATTCTTTTTTTTTAATAGTACATTAAAAAAATATGAGGTCCCATATACACCCCACCCCCTCAAGGTGGTGGATTCTTAAAGGAGATAAGAGAAGAACTGAGTGAGCTACTGCTCTTTAATGTATGTAGAAGTTTTAATTAGCTTTGCTGTAAAAGTGTGTAAATGCATAGAGTAGATGGTAACACACAGTAACAGCTAGTTTATAAATGGAGATGTGACTGAAAATGGTAGTCTAGTTATGTAAATGCCAATTGACAATGCTTGAGAATGATCTAGGAACTGGATAGCACAGTAAATCAAGAGGTGGGTGAGAATTGTGGTTGATGGTACGGATGCAAGAGTTTCCTTTGCTAGCTAGAGCAAATGTATATCACTACTGCAGGGTGTTGCGAATGTGGAGAAGCATGGGAAAAATATTGCTGGAGTGACCTATGGACTGTGATTAGTAGTAATAATATAATATTCTTGCATCTATGTGAAAGATGTACTGTGTTGATACTGAGGCAGTATGGAAAATGCGAACCAAAAGTACACTATGGACATGGCAATAATCAGATGATATTATTTTATCTGTAGCAAATGACACACCACGTTGTGGTGTGTTGATGAAAGGGTGTTGTTTGGGAATTCTACTCATGTGCATGATTGTTTTATAAATTTACAACTTCTGTCATAAAGAATATATATTTAAAAAATAATAATAGGGTGGGTTGGGAGAAAAACATACCAAATGTAAGATAAGAACTGATCAATGGTATGATTTTGACCGTGTTCTTTCATAATTTGTAACAAACATCTCACGACGATGCAGGGTGTTGGTGGAGGGTTGATGTAAGGGACCCCTGTATGATGTTATGCATATTTGCTTTGTAAGTTCACAACTTTTACTATACACTTAATTGTTTATGTATGTTCATATATAAATGATCTAAAGATAATAATAATTGGGTTAGGGGAAAAATTGTTTAATAGAAATATTTTGACAGTGCTCTTTAATCATTAGTTAAAAAGGTTTAAAAACAATGCAAGTTATTGGTGGTAGGGTGAGATGGTATATATGTTTGATGTTATATGTATTTGTTTTGTAAGTTCACAACTATTATACATTTATTTTTTTATGTATGTTATGTATGAATGATATATTTTCAATAAATTTTTAAAAAATGAAGGCCAAAAAAAACATACAAAACAATCCTATGGAGGGAAGCAGATTTGGCTCAACTGATAGCTCAACTGATGGAGTGGCTGCCTACCATATGGGAGGTCCAGGGTTCAAACCCAGGGCCTCCTGACCCATGTGGTGAGCTGACCTACATATAGTGCTGATTTGCACACACCTAGGGGAGCCCCATGTGCAAGGAATGTGCCCTGCAAGGAGAGCTTCCCCACGTGAAAAAAGTGCAGGCTGCCGAGGAGTGGTGCCATGCACATGGAGAGCTGACACATCAAGATGATGCAACAAAAAAAAAAAGAGACACAGATTCCTGGTGCCACTGACAGGAATGCAAGCAGACACAGAAGAACACACAGTGAATGGACACAGAGAGCAGACAACTGGGGGAAGGGGAGAATGGGAGAGAAATAAATAAAAAATAAATCTTAAAAAAAAAAGACCCTATGGAGATCTGTGTCTTCCCTGTCCCTTTGCCATAGAGCCCATCCCATTCCATCCTCTGTAACGACATATATAGCTCAAATGGTCACCCTGGAGTCACAGTTTGCAGGACCTGTGCTTGGCTACTAACATTTTTTTCTTTGACAAAGTTCTCTTCTTCCTTGTGACTCTAATTTCATACTGTTCCCTTTTCCTTAGCCAATACAGGGGGCATGGGCATTGTGCCAAATGAGGAATGAACCTCCTCAGATAGCCCAATAACTCCACAAGAGCCTGCACCTCTTTAACCATTTGTGAGCAGGGTAAGCTTGTGTCTTATTTTTCACAGCTGATGGAAAAACACAAGTTTTATGTAACCATATTATCCTGAGCAACTTGACAGTATTTCCCGGTCCCTGCATTTTCTGAGGGTTGATTACCCATCTTCTCTTCTGGAGGTGGTGCCAGACCTTCTCAAAGGTTTCTGTAAAAGATTGGAGTCTATAGAGATCAGCAAAATATCATCTACATAAAGTTCTACATGTATTCCTGGAAGTGGACCCAAGGTTGCCAGGTTTCTGCTCCTAACCCATGACAAATAGTAGGACTATGTAGATATCCTTGGGGAAGGCCTCAGAAGGCCCACTGCTGTCCTCCCTATGTCCTGTGACTGTTTATCAGTTTGCATACTAAAGAATGCATTCGCTAAGCCCATCATAGCATGACAGGTCCCTAGCCAGGTTGTTAATGTCTCTAATATTTGGGCTATGTTGGCTATGGCAGCATAGATGGTAGGAGTCATTTGGTTCAGTTCCAGATAATCTAACAGCCATTTTCCACACTCCATCCAGCTTTCATCCAGGCCAAACTGGCCTATCAAGAGTCATCTGTGCTGGTGATATAATTTTCACCTTTTCCAATTCCAAGATAGTTGCACAGGTTTCTTTTTGTCTCACAAGCAGGTGATCTTATTTAATAGCTACTGTTTTCCTTGGTCATGGTAGGCAGCAGTTTCCCACCTTGTATTTCCCTGCAGCCCTGCCTTCATGACACCCACCTTTAGGCAAAATTCTCCAAAATTGTATCTAATACAGCCCCTAAGAGAGCATCTACTCCTAGTATATTGTCAGGTACTGGAGATAGATATACCCACTGTGGGATAGAGGGGTTGGACCTATCTGACAGATGATACTGGGATGGATGCACCCTGCTTTAGTTTGCTAAAAGCTGCAGAAATGGGTTGACTTTTACAATGAGGATTTGTCAGGTTGTAAACATACAATTTTGAGGCTGAGAAAAATGTCCAAATCAAGGCACAATCTGATGATGCTTTCCTCTTGAAGATTGGCACATGGAGGCATCTTCTGGTCTCTCCCTTCTCTTCCAGGTTTTGTTGCTTCAGCTCCTGGCTTCCTTTTCCTGGGATCTGTTGATTTCAGCTCTTGGTTTTCCTGTCTTTTTCTTTCTGTTCCTGTGGTTTTTTTGTATTCTGTGGTTTTCTGTCTGTATTTATCCCATTTATAAAGGACTTCAGTAAGAGGATTAAGATCCGCCCTGGGTCACACCTTACTGAAGTAACCGAATAAAAAGAAGATCCCACCTCTAATAGGTTTATACCCACAGGAATAAATTAGCCCTAAGGACATGATTTTCTGGGGTCCATAAAAGCCTCAAACTATCACACATTCTTATACCCATGAATGTATGTCAGGGGTCCGGAGAACTGATGGGGATTCCCATATATGAAGTTCATTGTGCTCCCTTTTCTACTAGGGCCAACACCTTTTTTTATTTTGTGGGGTCCAGTGTATAGTTACTTCCATGGCTTCCAGCTCCCAGAATGGTCCTGTATCTCAGGGAACCTTGGCCATTCTCTTTCTGTCTTCTCCTGAGGTGTCAGAGCTCTAACCCTTGCCTACAGGACCCTCTAGTATATTGCTGTTCTGGCTTCAGCCCCTTTCGGTATTTCAACAGGACTGCATTAGATTGCTTGTCAATTTTCTCCTGTGTCACCTTAGCTTTCAGCCACATCTGGCTTCTGGAAACCCTCTTTGCACTGGATTTTGGGGAGAGGTAATTATCTTTTCCCTGTATTTCACTCTCCCATTTGACATTCTGAACTCTGGGTATCCTGTTATCTGTCTCTTTCTTTCCTGTCTTAGCAAGGACTTCTCCTGCCTCATGCAAAGGTATACTGGCAAGAGGACCTAAAGTGGGGAGGAGTGTCCTCTTCCAACTGAGAGGTCCCACTTTTAGTCCTTGATTTAATAAGTTTTCCTCATGCTTGTATAAGAGTGGCAATGCCAGAGCCCCAGAAGAGCAGGGCATAAATGGCCAAGTGCATTGTCAGCTCTCTGAGTAGTGCTTGGGCTTCAATAGTTTTCCAGGGAACAGTCATGCATCTTGGTAGGCATTAATGAGCCAACTGGTTAAGGTATGATTGCCCTGCACTGCCTTGCCCCATGTAAGCCCTATCTGATGGATGGGTGGGCAGTGGCATTATTGATCTTATCAGCCTTACTGCCAGACAAGACTCACCCACAGCCTCACTAGCTATGCCACCAGTATCTCCTAAGGATTTCGGCAGAAATGGCTTGCAATATCCATCAGCTGTGGTGGGATATATTCCCATTTGGAATATGTTTGACTCGCTGCTGGAGGGGCCCTTGAGCTCCCACTGGTTGTGTCTCTTTTACTTTATCCTGTATAAGGGACTGAGTGCACAGAGACACTTCCCCACCCTTGTCTTCTGAGCTGACTACCTCAACCAAATCACCAGACTCACTCTCTTTCTAAAGGATTCTGTATCTTTGCATCCCAGTTGGTAACCTTCACGATAGTGCATACCTTCACTTTAAGGAGTCTTTTCCCACACTTTTCTGCACATAGCAGGCCAAGGTGTTTAACCTAGATTCTCCTTTTTCCACCTTTATCCTCTTTATCTACCTTTTTCATCATATCAGTCACCTGCAAAGTTGTAGTTGACTTCATGTCTTGCTCCATCTGCACCTTTTCCTCTACATTATATTCTCTGGCCTCAGCTGCTAACTCTGCTTCAGTAGCAACCTTTACTGCCCACAGGAGGGGCTACTCTATGCCAGCCACAAGATCCTTTACCTCCTTTCTGGCTGGGTGCAATTTTGCCTGGGCCTTTGGAGCATCACTATACTCCTGAGGCAACTTAAAGGTTTCTAAGAGATGTGTGGCAGGCGTGGACCATTGTGGGCAGCTTGGAATTTCCTCATTCAGTTCCTCTTGTCCCCATCCCATTTCCCCTGACTCCTGCTCAATACCAGTTGTTGAACCAGCAAGCTGGACTTGCCCTGAAAAAGAAATCCGAGAAGGCCCATCAAAGACTGCCTCAAACTGCCCAACAATGGGCTGGTTGTGATTCCAAAGAACCACTAAATACCAGTATTTATTAGGGGAACTTACTTATAGAGAGTTGAAGCTACCTCATGGCTGACAGCGAGACAGCAAGAATTTCAGTTGCATATGTCCGTGCCTATGGCAGCTGCTCATAGGTCATGTATATATATGGGTGAGGAACAAGTGCTAAGGCTTATGTGCAAGTACTGGAGAAAGAGCTCGGTATGTGCTCTTTTCTCAAAACAAGATGTGCTTGGAGCAGGCTGTGTTTGAAGTTATGGCAGCCAAAGCTCTGTGTGCTTCTACGGTGTTAAGAGGAAAGTTTGTCTGAGGAGAAGGGCAGGAGTGAGGTCAATCCACTGTCAGGTAGGAGGTGATATATCTACACATGATATCATATTATCTTAATACTGTGTCATAAAAGAGATCTTAATAGCAATATAAATCAGCTTTGTTCTTATTCAAAATTGATTTGGCTAGTCTTTGCTCTTTGTATTTTCTTATTGATTTTAAAATCAGCTTGATATTTTCCACAAAAACCTCGTAAGACATTAGAATTATTTTAAATCTTTTATTAGTTTTAATCAATTTCATAAAAGTTGTCATCTTCCAATATTATTCCAAGTCATGAATATATGTCCCTTTATATTACGTAAAGCTTTAATTTCACTCAGTGTTTGGGGTTTCCAGTGCTACCACATTTCCTTTTGTATTTCCTTGTTACTGTATTAGAAGTAGAACCAATTTTGTATATTAACCTCATATCTGGAGACCTTAAATAATTGACTATCAATTCTAAAATTTACAGATTCCTTTGGATTTTGTATTTACACAAATATGTCATCTACAAGTTAATGAGAGTTCACTGTTTTCTTCTCCAATTGTTAGGCCTTTTATATCTTTATTCTGCCATATTGTATTGGTTCTAACCATGTGTTGAAGTGGCTATACCACTTCTATTCTGCCATTTTCTATTTCTGAAAGAATAATGTCAATAATTCACCATTAACTATATTGTTTGTGGTAGGTTTTTATTAGCTTAAAGAAAAGGTTTCCTTTTATTTTCAGTTGTTAAGAATTTTAAAAATCATAAATAGGCACGGGGTTTTATCACATGCTCTTTTTGTATTTATTGAGATGGTCAAATTATTCTCTTTTGTTCTCTTCATGTAGTGAATTATAGTGTTCCATTTTGAATATTAAAAATAATCATATTCCTGGAATAAACTTTCCCTGGCCATGATGTATTATGCTTTTTATATATTGATGGTATTCAATATTGAGTATTACAATCCATAATTGCATATGGGGACCTCATATTTTTTAAATGTAATATTGAAAAAATAAATAAAGACCAAAAAAAAAAAGAATCTAATAGCATGTTAAAATAAGTATGCACCATGACCAACTAGGATTTATCCCAGAAATACAAGGCTAGTTCAACAGAAAACAAATTCACCTCATTAATAGAATGAAGGAAAAAAACATACACAGTCATCTCAATTGACACATTAAAGACATTTGAAAATATCCAACACCTGTTCATGATGAAGACATTCAGAAAAAATTGAGAGGGGAACTTCCTTGGCATTCTAAAGGGCATTTATGAAAATGCCATAGCTAATATCTTACTCAATGATGAAAGACAAAAAGCTTTCCTCTGAGATCAGGAATAAGATAATGGTTTCTGCATTCATTACTGTTCTTCAACATTGTACTGGAAGTTCTAGCCAGAGCAATTGGACAAGAATAAGAAATAAAAGTCATCCAAATTGAAAAGGAAGAAGTAAAACTCTGTTCATGATGACAGGATCCTTTGTATAGACAATACCAAAGAATTCACAAGAAAAGTAATAGAGTCAAAAACAAATTCTACAACCTTGCAGGGTACAAGATTAACATGCACTGGGACCCCTTCTCCTCTGCTTGGGAAAAAGGGAGCCTCCCAACCTGCTTCCCAATCCTACAAGGTAGACACAGTTGTCCCTGCCATTTGGCAGAGGAGGAAAGTAAGGCTCAGATCTGGAGGCCTTGTCTAAGGTGAAAGGGCTTCTGAGGAGTGGGGATAATTGGATGGGGGAGCCCAGACCCTTCCCTGACCCCTGAGTGAGGGGCCTCTCAAGGACTGACTTTGGAAGAGGGAGTGGATTTATGGCTCTGGGGGCCTGGGGCAGAACTAGGATCAAAAGGATGGAAAGCGGTGAGTCCTCCAACTATCAGCTCCTTTCATCTTCACAATTGCCCTCTGTCCTCTCAGGCCTTCCTCACTGGTTGTCCTGCTCCCCAAGATGTCTGGATTTTGGGTCTTCTCAACATTCAGATTCAGATGCTATTTCCTCCGGAAGCCTGCTCTAATCCACTGTAACTAAACTGTCCCCTTCCTGCTTCACTGGGTGTCCCGCTGTCTCTAATTTACTAGGTTCTAGTCTTTTGGGTTGGGAGCTATACTGTGATGATGCCTCATCACACAGTAGGCACTCAATAAAGATGTGGCAGATGCTATAGGTTTGCCCCCCATGTCCCCTTAGCACCCCACTACTGTGTACACAAACCCCAAAACAAGAATAGCACCTGCAGTTCTCACCTGGGGGCTTTTCAAGTCACCTGAGCCTGCCCTGTCCACACACTGGGCATGCTGGAAATGTCAGGGAGTCAGTGCCCCTTGCAGGGAGGCACACAGGACACAGGAGCTGGTGGGCCACTGCCCCAGCCCTATCCACCTCTGCAGGGAAAACTCAGATGAGTGGTCTACACTCTCCTAAGAGCCCCAGGACTGAGCTCAGGGTCCCACAGCAGTCATCCTCTGAGACCCGCTGCCTTGCACTCTCTGCCACTTTCTCATCGCTGTCTCCACCCCACCTTCCCTTCCTTAGGTGCTTCCTGGGATCAGCCTGCAAACTAGTTGCACTGAAAAAAGAAAACTATAGCAAGGGGGTTGCAATCACCTGACAGCGTAGAGACGCTCTCTTTTCCTTTGCTGGCAGACACATTGGACCTTCCATAACTGGTGCCCTGCAGCTCAGTGTGTCTCAGCTGGCCGTCCCCGAGGCTCGGTATGCCTCAGCTGGCTGTCCCCGAGACTCACTGTGGCTCAGCTGGCTGTGCCCTGAGGCTTGGTGTGCCTCAGCTGTCAGTCCCCAAGGCTTGGTATGCCTCAGTTGGCTGTCCCCCAGGCTCGCTCGGTGTGCCTCAGCTGGTTGTGCCTGAGGCTCGGTGGGTGTGCCTCAGCCGACTGCGCTCCCCTGACCCTGTGTTAACCCAGCAGGCCCCTGCCCACGCCTGGGGCTCTGGACTCTGGAGGAATGGGTCTGACCTTCCTACAGACTCCACGCAGTCCTGATGAAGCCACCACGTCCTCCTACAGTGGAGGCTGAGTGTGCTCTTAGTTAAACCAATGCGAGCTTGGTGTGGCCCCTCATGCCTTCCCTGCACACAAGGACACAGTGGCAGTGCTGGGCTTAGGTCAGAGGTCATCTGTCAGGTCACTGGGCCCCCTGACGGCCACATCTGGGACTTCAGACCTCGGCTTCTGCTGAGAACTGAACATGAGGCTTCAGGAAAATGGGATTTCATGGACAGTCCCTCCCTGGCCCTCTCCCCCCCTCCCTCCCCTCAGCTGACCCTTGGCTGGGGCCTTGATCGGGGTCCCCTCAACCCTAGTGAGGGGAGAAGGGGTGTAGCCCTCTGTGATCCCCCCTGCCTGAGTCCTCGGGGCTGGAGAAAACGAGCCTCCCCTCTGAGCTGTCCACATCTGAGAGGAGTGAAAGGGGGACTCTCCTGGGGAATTCTTCCTCCTTATTTTAAATCAGAGCAATAAATGCACATTTCCCAAGAGGCAGAAATGAAGCAGACCCTGCAGAGTCAGAAGGAGCTGGAATGGGCACGGGAACAAATAGCCCCACTCATGAAATGCCGCATGGGAGGACTCCCTCACCCTGACAGGGCAGAGGGGCTCCTGGCCACGGCAGGCACTGAGCCGCCACGTGGTCACTTGAGGCCAATGACAGTGGTGGCCCTGCCAGTTGGAACATCACCCAGGAGGCAGAAGAGCTGGAGAGGCTGGCAGGGGTCTGCCTGGCCACGTGCCCTGACCTGAGCTCAGACATGGCCCCACCTGACCACGGGGGCCCTGGGGTTCAGTCCAGGCACGAGCCCAGGTAGGGAGGAGGGACACGTGGAGAGTCCCCAGGCTCTGGCACAGACCCCTCACAAGCGGGAGGACCTTGGAGCCGGCCTTCTGGTGTCACCCTGGCATCCACACAGAGGGGCCACGGCAGTGACACCCACGGGGCCTGGTGGACCAGGTCGGCACACCTGTGCTAGCTGACCTCTTCCAGGTGGCTCACCTGAGCTAGAGGAGACCCGGGGAGGCAACCTGGCCTGGGGGCGATTAGTGTGTCAGGACATGCTCTGGGAACAACGCTGAGGGGAGGCACAGTTGGAGCCGGACACCGCAGAGAGGTGACAGCAGGACGTGACACGGCCGTCATCCCAAATCACCTGCCAGGGAAGGGGCGGTGGGGGACGGGGGCTGCCCTGTGTGGAAACGCAGATGAAGGGGCTTCTCCTGGGCCCTGCACTGAACCTGTCAGCCCAACAGCCCCACAGGGAGGGCAGCAGGGGGCTGGAACCCAAGCGCCTGGTGGCAAGGTGAGTCCTGAGGGTCCCCCACCCACGCCCACCCCACTCGCAGGGACTTCCCTGCCGAGGCCTCCACAGGCAGGGGCGAGACCAGTCCAGGGAGGGGTCAGAGCCATGGGCCTCACTGGCCTCACAGCCCGGGGTCCCCTGCACCCCGAGAACCCCCGCCTTCCAGAGCCAGGGCCTCAGGCTCGCTGACCGCCTCCTCCTCTTCAGGCGCTGGCCTGGCCGGGCTCCTGCAGTGCCCGTTCACTGTCCCCCTCCTCGAGCCCTGGGCTGGGGGCCAGACCCTCCGCAGTCCCAGGTGGAGGCTCCGCCCACTAAGGAGCAAGGAGCAGCACGGGTTGAGCAACCAGGGGGAGCAGCGCTGGTTGAGCGACAGGGGGGAAGGCGCAGCCCCCAGCTGCGGGCACACTCGCCCTTCCCACACGCAAATGTGGCCCCTTCTCTGGGCCCCAGGAGATGCCTGTGGTCCAGACCTCAGCCTCCCACATTCTGTCCCTTCCAGTCCAGGCTGGCAGGGGTTCCTTTCATAGGGATCTCTCAGAAGCTTGTTGGTTTTCATGTGCTGCACAGGGGTCCCAGCCATCAGGCAGCAGGGCGTTCCCAGCTCCGACCTGGAGAACCGCATTTGCAGTCCTGACTTGGAAAGAAACCACTGCCCGGTTCCATGCTCAGCTAATCCCTCACAGGGAGCGCTATTTTCTGGGGCTTGCTTTCTCAAAGCTCAGAATTTTCCCAATCATCAATTTCTTTTTTTTTTTTTTTTTTTTGTACCTAAGAGTTCAGTTTCCAGTTATCCCTTTCCTCTCACGTTTTATTATAAGGTTCAAGGAGAAGCGGGCTGCACCTTCCACCCACACTTAGCTTGGAAATATCCTCAAGTTCATAGCTCTTAAGTTCTCCCATCTGTCATCAGGAATCAATATTGCCAAGTTCCCTACCATTTTAAAACAAGGACTGCCTTTCTTCCAATTTTCAATACACATGCATTCTTTCTATCTAAGGATTCATCAGAAATACCTTTTGCATTCATATTCCTACCAACAGGCTCTTCAAATAAATTTAAGCCTTATCTTTCAAGCACCTCACAATTCTTACAACCTCTGCCCAACCTAATTCCAAAACCCTTTCCACTGTTTCGTATTTGCAATAGTAGCACCCCTCTCTCATGGTACCCACATCTGTTCTGGTTTCCTAGGATGCTCAAAGCAGATACCATGAAATCAATTGGCCTAGACAATGGAAGTTTGTTAGCTTACAGCTTGAGGCCGAGAAAATGTCCAAATCGAGGCCTAGCCCAGAATGGAGATGGAGGGTGCCCAGAGGAAACTGCTTTTCTCAAACGCGTACAGGTGCTTCTGCCTGTGCCATGCTGGGCAGCCTGTGCCAGGTGAGGCTGTGGCAGCTCACCCACTGCTATCCTCTGTCTTCTGATCCATGGGACAGGCTGGTGGCCTGGACCAGGTGCTGGCAGGGGAATGAGAGGCCTGGGGTCAGCATCCCCTCCCAGCGTGGGCCAAGGCTGATGCTCACCCCAAGGGATGCTGTGTCTCTAAACACAGGCAGGGTCAACAGGGACAGAGGGCAGAGGTCAAGGTCAGAGGTCAGAGGGAACCAGCCTGAGGATCCAGGGCTGAAGCCCGAGGAGGTCACTGGTCCCAGGGCTGTGTGGTGATGAGGACTTGCCCTCCCAGAGGTCCAAGGGTCTGAGGGCTGAGCAGGCCATGACCAGGTGAGCCGGGCAGCCCCGAGGATGGCAGTGGGGCCAGGCCCCTCTGGACTTTGACACCAGCCTGAGGAGGGGGAGCCCCCATCGTGGGAGGGGGGCTTCAGGAGCTTGTAAGGCTGCATCTTGAATCTGGGGGCTTCTATCGCCTAACATGGAAGCTTCCAGGGACCCACGAAACCTGCACAACTTTCCACAGGCCACTTCCAGATGCCCCCAGCCTGCGGTGTCCCTCAGTGCCTCTGTCAAGGGGCGTTTCCATGGAAACATCAAAGGAGCCCTGCCAAAGGCTGCTCCTAGCAGCACAGGCCTGACCTGCCTCAGGCTGTGCGGAGGCAGCGACCCCAGAGCAGAGGACAGGGCTGAGGGGGCAAGGGTGGGGTTAATGGAGGGGCGTGGCCTGGAGTGAACTGGAGGTGGGGCCTGGGCGGGGCCTAGAACTGAGCCAAGGGCCGGGGCCTGGGGGCGGGTCCTGAGGTTGAGCTGAAGGGCGGGGCCTGGGGGCTGGGCTGAGGCAGGCAGCAGGGCCTGAGGGCCTGGGGGTGGGGCTGCACGGGTTGAGCCGCGGAGGCGGGGCCTGGGGCCTGAGGGCCGGGCCGGGGAGGGCAGCCAGGACCAGGGCTCCAGAAGCTGGAAAGCCTTGGGAACCAGCAGAATTTCCTCCTGCAGGCTCCTGCCCTCTGGGTGCTGCCCGCACCCCCTCCCCCCCCCACATCCCCTGCGTGGAGGACTGAGGGGCTCCCAGACATCTGCCCGGTACCCCTACTAGTCAGGGTCCCTCCTGGCCACCCACTGGTCACATGACTCCAACAGAGCTGCTGTCAGGGCCCAGACAGGGGGAGGGGCAATTAGGAGGGGGCGCTGGGGGCTGTCAGGCGCTCCCGGAGTTGTCTCCACATGTTGGGGAGCCTCTGCCTCTGTCCTCTCGGGGTGCCCTGCCCCCTCCTGCTCCTCTTCCCACAGCTGCGCCTCCTCATGGCAAGCTGAGCCCTGGGGTCACGCTGAGCTCCTCTCTGCCCCCTGCCCAGCACCTGCACCCCCGCAGTCCCTCCCTGCTGCCCAGCCTCCACAGGGCTGTGCTGCCTGGGAGGGGAGGGCGGGGTCTGTCCCTCACATGCAGGAAGTGGGGGTCAGCGCTCAGCAGACACCTCAGGAGCCCCTCAGGAAGTGGGAGGTACTGGGGGTAAAGGTGTCCTCTGAAAAGACCCCCGAGCTTTGGCAACTGTATGGCTTGACCCCGTGGCCCCAGGCACGTTGTGCAGCCACCACCAGGAGGGTGGAGGGGAGCCCGGTGGTCCTGAGGGTGGACGAGGCTCTGCACAGCTCCCAGCAACCCCCAGATGAGGGATGGGGACCCCGCTGCTCAGCTCAGGTGGCTCTGACACGTGGAAGCAAGAAAGTGGGTGGGACCCATGGGCGGGGCCCCAGTGATGCCCTGTAGAAGAATGACCAGCGGGTCAGCTCCTGAGCCCAAAGGCGACCTGGGACCCTCATGCCTGAGGGACAGGATTCCTTGTGTCTGGGAACCCCCCCCCCCCGCCTGCACCCCCCACCTCACCACCCCACCAGGTGGGGCCTCCATGGGAAGCCAATTCTGGCTACTGTAGCACCCGCCCTGGGAGGTGTTCCCTGGGCACCCAGAAATCAACACGAGGCAGGAGGTAGGGGGTGGGGGACCCTACCCTGGGTGGGGGCTGTCTCAGAGATTGGCTGGGAAGCCTGAGCCAGGGTGCAGGGCCAGAAAGCCTGTGGCTGAGGTTCACCCCCTAGTGCCTTCCTGCCTCAGCACCAGGTGCCCAGGTGCCCAGGTGGGGCCTGGGGGTTGGGGAGTCCCCTGTGATGTGCAGTTGGCTCCAGGAGATGGCACCCGTGGCTTAGAGTCATCCCTTTCCCTTTTAAAGAGCTGATCTCAAAACCAAAGTGTTTGCAGTCACGGGACACACAGGACTAGGACTTCTGTCTCACCTGGAGCTGGTTTCCTGCCCGTCGTGTCACACGTTTCACCACGTTTCCTTGGTTAGGCTGATTTTCCCCTTTCTGCAGGCAGGCGCCAAGCTCAAGGCGCCCCTTTGCCAAAGCTCAGCCTCTGCTGGGGATCAGCAAGCCTGGCCCTGAGCCCCCAGCCCCAGCCCCCCAGCCCCCTGCAGCCACCCTAGTTCCAGCGACGTGCAGGGCCGCAGGCGATGAGCCGAGCTGAGTCCTGGAAGCCGGGCAGGCCAGCTGGTCCCGTCATCACCAAGCCCGCCGGGTCTCAGCATTCCTGGTCCTGTCCCCGCAGTCCCCCCTTTCCTGACCAGTTCCCCCATGCTGCTCCTCCCAGCCCACGTCACCCCGCGACGCCCTTCGGAGCACCCACTTCACGCCTGGAACTTGCAGCCTCCACCTTCTACGGCACCTGCTCCCCCTCCCATCCCTCGGTCAAAGCCTGGGTTTGCTCCCCGTGACCGTCACGTGAGGACGATCAGGCCACGCTGCTCAGCCAGTGCCAGCCCCGTGGTGCTGTGGAGACTGTGGGTGACCAACGTCCACACCCCGTGGCCATGGACCAGGCTCTCAGCCCAGGGCTCCTGCCCTCCTGTCGGCACCGGAGGGCCCTTGCTGCCTTCACACCCAGCTAAGGGACAGCAGGTGAGACTGTCACAAAGCCTCAGGTCAGCAGGCGTGAATTGTAATCCAATTCTGGGATACGCTGCTCACATTCCGTAAATCCCTTCTATCCAATTGAATCACTCCAAATCCCAATTCTGTGATTCCAGTGGAATATTCAGCCTATCATCATTGAATTTTTCCCTGTCCCTCTGGTGTCTGGAAAGTTCTCCAGCAGCCCCACCCCAAGGATTTAACCTAACTCTGAGCCTCGGATGGACTCCCCATCCTCTGCTACCCTCAGGCAGCCCCCACCCCATCCTCTCTGTAGCACTTTGATATGGTTATGAATTCCGAAAATAGATATTGGCTTACGTTTGTAGTCTGATCTGTACTTGGGCATGATTGGGTTTTGATTAGGGCTTTAATTTTGCCATGTCTTTAGGGTGTTGCGTCCCACAACCTTGGTGGGTGGAGACTCACAGATAAAAGGTGTGGCAAAGGACAGAGTTGGGGGGGCTTTTAATATTGGAGTTTTGATGTTGGAGTTTGATGCTGAAGCTGGAGCCCCAGGGAGAGAGACTGAGCTATTTTCCTGAGAGTCTACAGCTGACCTTGTGGAGAGAGGCAAAGTCTAGAGAGCCTCATGGTCTACAGCTGACCTTGTGGAGGAAACAGAGGAGCTGAGCCCAGAGGAACCCAGGAAGCCTGAGCCCTCGCAGATGTCGGCAGCCATCTTGCTCCCACACGTGGAAATAGACTTTGGTGAGGGAAGTAACTTAGGCTTTATGGCCTGGTATCTGTAAGCTCCTACCCCAAATAAATACCCTTTATAAAAACCAACCCATTTCTGGTATTTTGCAGCAGCACCTCTTGGGCTGACTAATACACTCTCCTACCTGCAGGCAGCTCCTGGGCTTCCTCTTCTTTGTCCCTGTCCCCAGAGCCCTCTGTCCTGCCCCTCCACCTCCCAGAGGGTTGAGGCCTTGGTGGTGGTGGTCTCTGCAAAGCTGTCTGCAGGCATGTACTGAGCAGAACTGAGGGCGTGGCTAACTTCACAGAACAGAGGAGGGAAAACACATACCTGGAAAAATGAAATCACATCTCAATAAGTTATCTTCCAGCATGAGCGGCTAAATTAAGATGTTGAAAGTTGCCACAATGAGCCAATGAGGCTAGAATAAGATATTTTGATTTCAGATGCATTTTAGTGATCCATTTTAGCCAAGAACTTGCTTTCTTTCCATCTTTATGTGGGAGAGAAATAAAACACCACAAGGCCAAGATTCCAGATTTCGAATACCTGCCAATTCCAGAACCTTCCAGCCTGGGTTCTGACCCCCAGACGACTATCTGGCAGGTTGGTGAAGGTGTGAGGAGCCTCCTGCTTGGGGGTGGGCCCTTGGCCCCTGAGCGGTGTCCTGGGAGAAGGGGCAGCGGCTCCCCGCATTGGCAGATGGCAGGCTGGGGGAGGCTGGAAATGAGGCCTTTAGGGAGAGGCGGTTGTGGACTGCTGGTGGGGGGGAGCGTGGACCCCAACTCTGTTCTGCCCCAGCCTTCAGCAGGTCTGGCTGCACCAGGGGCTTCTGAGCGCAGAGCACCCTGCTCCCCCAGGCGCAGGAGACCCAGCTTAGGGGTGAGGCATCAGCAAGGCCCTTCCCAGGGCGCCCGGGACCTCCCTGGCCTTGGAAATAGCGGTGCCCCCGGGGGCGGCAGGCCCCCTGCAGGCTGCTTCTCCAGGAGGGGAGGTGATGGGTGATTTGCATAATTTTGGTTCAGTTTTTAGGATGCAGGCTGGGAGGCCTAAAGACCATGCAATACAATGCGAAATCCCTAGAGGAACCCTTTCCTTGAAAACCTCCTTCTCCCATCGTTTGAGCTGGCGCAGCTCTGAGCAGAGAGGACTGGAAACGCCCCGACAGGGGGCAGGGCGGGCGGGAGGAGCAGGGACGAGGTGACGCCTGCCTTCCGCTCCCCGCGTGTCACCCGGCAGGCCGCCTTGGGCCTCGCCCCGCTGCCCCGGCTGCCTGGAGGAGGCGCTGCCTTCAGGGCCGTGGCCAGGGGCTCCCACCAGGGCAGCCCAGGCAGGGGGGCATGCGGGCAGGGCAGGTTTCCCCAGGAGCTTGCGGGGCCCGCGCGCCTCCCCTTGGCCACTCCTCTCGGGCGTGAGGCCACGTGGGCAGCGGGGACCTCACCACAGCTGACCCGGCCGCCCTGGGCCCGGGCCCGCAGGAGGCGGCCACAGGGGTGCGCCCACAGGAGGGGAGCAGGGCTGGGGGCCCGCGGGCTCCTCCTGCAGCGCGCCCCGGGCGAGGTGGGCAGGTGCCGGGGCCTCAAGACCTTTCTGGGTGCTGCGCTCCCCAGCTCTCCAGGCCCCCTGCCTCGGGGCTGGGCCAAGCCCCCAGGCCCTGAAGGTGAGGTGCTCTGTCCTTCTCTCCTCACACTGTCCAGCAGAGACGTGGCCTGTTCCTCACGGAGACTCCCTGGACGCAGCTCAGTGCCCAGCCCCAGCCCCAGCCCCGCCGCACCCAGCTCATGGGTGGTCGTCGCCATCTGGTCACCCTGCCCCTGGCCACAGTGTCCTGGTGCAGGGCCCAGCTCTCCTGTCCCACCTGTCCCTGGGTCCTGTCTGCAGCCCCCCTGCTCCTCCCCTTCCCTGGGGACGGCCTCTGGGGAGATGGCCCCTCATGCCCCAGGCCCCTCCTCCTTCCTGCGGTCCCAGGATAGACCCCCAAGGGCCCTGCCCAGACAGCCAGCCCAGGCCCTGCCAGGGTGAGGCCCGAGCACTCGGGGCCTTTCCAGTCCCTTCGTCTTCCGTGCTCCCACCCACGCCCCAGCCGGGCCTCCCGGGCCCCCTGTCCCTGCCCACCTGGACAGGGAGGCCTCAGGCTCCTGCAGTCCCACTGAGCCTCACTCCCCACAGTCCCCCAGAGAGCCAGGGAAACCCCCCTCAGCTCGCCCTTCCTGGGAACTGGGCGCTGCCTTCCCTCGGGCTGTCTGAGCTGCGCCATCCCCCGTCCTGTGTGCCAGGCAGGGGTGGGGGGTGGAAGGGGACATGCCAGGGACAGTGTCCACCCCTGAGGACTGGGAGGAGGTGGGGCTGATAATGTGGAGAGAGGAATGGGGCGCCTGAGGTTAGGGAAGAGGTGAGAGGTCAGGAGGGGACAGAGGTCAGGGAGGAGGTGTGAGGTCAGGAGGGGACAGAGGTCAGGGAGGAGGTGAGAGGTCAGGAGGTGTCAGGTGTGATTCAGTGGGGGTCAAAAAGGGCTCAGGGAGGGGCCAGATGGAGTTGGGGGGCTTCCCCAAGCATGTGGCCTCTGAGCCTGGGAGCACATGGGTGTTTGGCAGGTGGAGAAGGTCGGTGAGAAACATAACAAATGCAGCTCAGTGTGGGCTGTGGCTGTGATTGGATCCAGCATGTCAAAACGGTGGGGTACTCCAGGGGAGGGCAGCCTGGGCGGTGGGGACACCCTGGGGGTCTGCAACCCCCCAGGACTGCATATGACCCAACAGTAATGCAATGTGAGCCACGTATGCAAGCCGCCACAGCATTTAAGTTTTCTATTATTAAAAGTAACAGATATTACTTTTAATAATGTTTTATTGAACCCACTGTGTCCAAAATACATTCCCTTCAAAATGCAGTCTTATTTTCCTACGCTGCTCAAAGCAAATTTCAAGAAGTGGCTCGTAGTTTGAACAATGGGAATTTTTGCATCATGGTTTTGAAGTCAAGATGATGTCCAACTCAAGGCTCATCAGGGCGAAGATTTCTTCCCCAAGACCAGCTGCCTGTGATCCTTGGCACCTCTGTCACATGGCAAGGCACATGGTGGCACCCATCTCTTCTGGGTTTCATTGATTTCAGCTTCTTGCTCCCTCTCTGAACTCCAGTAATAGGATTAAGGACTATCCTGAGGGAGCTGGGCCACACCTCAACTGAAGTAGCCTCATCAAAGAGCCCTATTACACTGGGTCCACACCCATGGGATCAGATTTAAGAACATGTTTTCTGGTGTACAGACAGCTTCAAACCACCACATAGTCAATATAAAAGTGAATGGGATGTTTATATTGTTTTGTTCATACCAAACCTTCCTACCCAGTGTATTCTTTGCACTCACAGTTCAATTTGGGCCAGCCATGTGCTCAGGAGCCACACGTGGCTCGAGGCTCCCATATTGGATGGCTCAGGTGTAGGACCCCATACTCGGCAGACCTGCATCTATTTGTAATTCCTGTTTTGAATATCTCTCTGAATCAAAAACTAATCTCATCGTGATTTTATCTGCATTTTGCAATATTATTGAACTTATCTCCTGAAAGTGACGTCTAAATGCTTATGGAACCATAAATGACAGGGAATGGACAGCATGCATGTGGTTCTGGTCATAGGCATACCCAGTGTGTCCCTCCAGCCTCCTCTTACTGATGGGAGCATGGGTTCCTTAATTGTGCATGCTGGCAAGGGAAAGCCCAGGGTTCATCAGTCTACTCAGTCAGGCCCTCCCACAGGGCAACAATGGCCTCATCTACTAGAAAGGACACTATGCTCTCAAAAGAGACATAACCTACTCAGTGAAGGAAGAGAAGTTTAAAAGCATTGCAGCTCAAGAATTAGGCTTATATTTAAAAATTGGTCTGATTACCTGTTTTTAATACCACCTCTGGTATTTCTGAAGAAATATTCTGTTAAACAAAGCAGACATGACAATTCTAGATCCTTTGAAAGCATGTGTTTCACCCCCCAATATTATGATAAATTGGTTAATGATTTAAAAGGCAATCTAACTCTTCAACCCAAAAAAATAAGTCTCCCAAATCAAAGTTCCTCATATATAACTATGATTTCTTCTGACATTCTTTGATCTAGAGTGAAAAAATTCTTTTTTTAAACATGCTACGAAGCTCCTCTACAATATCATATTTTTGTTCACTTCTGCATGATTTATCAACTGCCAAATTCTTTTGAATATCAACTGTAGAGTCAGATCCATGAAATATGCCAAATTATAAAAGATAATAATAAACATAAAAAAAAGTAATTATTTATGAGAACCCAAAACTTGAGGTGGTGACATCAGCAAAATGGTGGAATAAGAGGCTCCTGGTGAATGGCTCTTCTTAGAATAGTGGAAACCTGGCACTCTGTCAGAAACAACTTTCCCAGAATTCTGGAAATTGACTGGCAATACATAACTTTTCAGTAAACAATGAATCAGAAAAAGAAAACCTAAAATTGGTGGGAAAGCTGCAGAAAACCTTCACTTGTGAGCCCCTCCCCAGCTGTTGGCTTGGCCCAGTGTCTGAGGCTTGATGGTTTGGCAGCCTGCACATCTTGAAGTGCTGGTCCCTGATGCCTGGTGATTCTTTCACCTAAACACACACATTACACGTCTTTGTACATCAGCTCCAATCTGCTTCTTCGAAGACTGACTCAAAGCACGTGTTTGTTTTGCCTAACATGGAATTTGCCAAGGATGGAGAAACAGTGCAGAAAGGAGGAACAGAGCACGGGAACAGAGCTGAGATGACTGCAGTGTCTGGGGTGAAAGACTGTAATTGATACAAACAGCACAACCCAGGGCCCGAAGAGGAGAACCGGAGAAGAGAAACTCCTTTTGTAGAGAGAAAACAGTTGCACATACTGAAAAATTCTTGAAAGGTCCCAAACATGCCAGGGCAAGATGCATGCTTAGAAACCCTGAGAAGAATCTAACTTTTCACCATAAACTGACCTGTACATTCAGTATAAACTGGGCTGGATATTGAAGAAGAATCTCACACAGCCAATGTACCCTAAAATCTGGTAGAATTCCAGAGTCAAAACCAAAGGAATTAAAAGCCCAGACTTTGACAGAAGATCACAAAGCATACAAAGAAACAGAAGAGATGGTCCATTGAGAGGAATAAAGTAAAACAACAGAAGAAGCACAGATACTGGATGAGTAATCAGGGATTAAGTCAACTCTCACAAATAAGTTCACTGAGCTAAAGGAAATTATGGACATAGAAGTAAAGGAAATTGCAAAGCCGCGTGGAGGAGAAAGTCCCCAAAGGACCAGCCGGCCCACGGGGCAGCCCTACCACCACCTCCATGAGGCCCAGTGCCGCTGGCATCCGACTCCACGGTGTGGGGTCCGCTGGGTCCTCAGGGCCCGCAGCTCCTGGTCTGGTAAGGGCTGAGCTGAGCGCAGCCTCCATGCACAGGGCACTTCCCCACTGCCCACAGCCAGAGCAGGCAGTGGCTGCAGTGCTGAGCCCGTGCCCCTGTCACGGCACCCCCAGCCCAGACCCAGCTCCAGGCACCAGTGGACTCAGAAGGACCCTGGGCTCGGGGATTCAGACACTGCACTATGAGGCTGTGTGTTACCCAGATCTCTCCTGTCCACTCCCAGAAGCGCCCTTCCCAGCTCTGGCTCTCGACCTCAGCACCAGCCTCTGGCTGAGCAGGAACGCCCTGGAAAAGCAGGTCTGGGGCTTCCTGCCTGGAAACCTTTGTCTACGTCAGTCCTGGCCCTGAAATGCCTAATTAAGTGACCGTGGCATTGTCCTTAACCTCTCTGAACCTCAGTTTCCTCCCCTTTGAAATGGGAGTTAGAATACTGTCATATACCTGATGATTAGAAATCATATGTCCAGTCTGTGGGGGTCTCCACCTGTAACCGGGGATGGCACCTGCCACCTGGAAATGTCAAGAGCTGGATGATTCCAAAGAGGGAAGGACTGGGTAGCCTGGGAGTCTTCTCTCCATTTAATACCCCCACCTCCAACGCCATCTATTCCTAAGTTCTTAGGGTTTCCCTACAGGATTCCATTCAGCTGTCCCACAGGGGCCACAGGGCACTGAAGAGGTGCCCTCCCTGATGGGACCACCGAGAGGAAGACGGTGGTCGCGTCAGGCAGGTGAGAGGCCAGGGGCAGCACTTGGGGGCCCCGGATGGGGCGGCACCAGGCCTTCCTGCCACGACCCGCTGCACCCGCTTCCCTTTCTCTGGCTAAAGACGTGTTGGTGGCATCTGCCTCCAACAGGGCCCGAACTTCCTGGAGCCAGTGACAATAAGAACAACGTCCCCAGAGCTGAGCGTGTGACTCTGTGCCTTAGAAAATCTGGGCTCCAAAGTTCAGGCCCTGCTCCCAGTTTAGATTCTTCCTCCACTGCCAACCCGAGGCATGTGCCGTGGATTTAATGAGAGAGATTGGGGGGTGGGGGTGACAACTCAGGCAGCGAAACAGTCCTGGCCTCTTCAACCCACCTTCCAATCTCTCGGGGACACCCCCTGGAGATGTCAGAGGCAACCAGGACCATGGAAAAGACACGGGCCACTTGGAAAATGAAACAGCCCCATCATCCGGGTAAGTAAAGCCCGGGCTACGTGACCCCAGAGGCAGGGAGGCCCCAAGGGGACTGGGGAGCACCACGGCCAAGCCCGAGCTTCCTCTGGTCCCTCAAGGCCCTTGCCCTCCTGGACAAGGGATGAGCCCACCCCCCGCTGCCCGGCTGCCGCAGGGGCTCCTCCTGTCCGCTCTGCACACAGGGCCCATCAGTGGTCGGCGTCCCGGGGCTGCCCCGCACCACACGCAAAGCCCACCTGCAGCCCTTCTGCTCTCCCCCATGCTTTCCCGTGAGAGTGCCCATGGCTTGCTCGCATCGCCACAGCTTCTCTGTCCTCTCACCCAACACCTGCCATGTTGCATCACCCCGAGGACGGGGTCTGGCTCGCACCCCTTTCCTCCAGTCTGCTTTTCATGGTATCCGGTCCCTGGGATGCGGCGCTTAGTAGGAGCTCCTAAAGGGCTAAGTAGCAGGTGAGGCCAATGGCAGCTCGGCCTCTGGGACCCTGTGTCTTGAGGGTTTCTCATGAAGCAGGGGCCAGCTGGGGGCTGCACGAGGTGGGGAGGGGCCTGCAGAGGCCATGACCAGCAGCCCCTTGCAGAGGCTCTCACCGTGGTCACACACGCCCCCACCCTCCAGGCCTATGGGAGTGGGAGGGTGTTCTTCTGGAATCATCTGGCTCTTGGCCTGGGGCCCAAAGTTCGCAGGGTGCAGGCTGAGGCACTGTGGGTATTTCAGGGTGGGCACCAAGGCCCCAGGCCTGTGGGCACAGGGCAGCGTCAAGGGCGACCGTCTCGGGCATGGGCAAGGAAAGGCGACGGGGCAGGGTGGGGTGGGGATCCTGGGAGGCTGCTGAGGACCCTCCTACCCACTGGCTCTGGGCTGCTGCTGGGCGCCCCCCAGCCCTGTCCAGTGACACTTTGGAAGGGAGCTGAGCAGTGGTGGGGTTGGTTCTCCACTGTTCCTGGGGCTCGGTCTGCACCAGCCCCAGCAGGGTTTTCTCTCCAGGAGAAATGGCCCTTGTGCTCTGGGGAAGAGCCCCTCGGGACAGACAGGGGCTCCCAGGACCCCTCCCACTCCCCCAGGGGCCTTCGCCCCCCACCTCCCAGATGCAGGCCCACAGCAGAGCTGGCAGACCCTCCTGAGCCCGTGGCTGGCCCCGCCTCCCCCCACTGCCTGCTGCAGGCCCTTGGCGCTGGCGCCCCCTGCAGGGCCTTGGTTTCCCTCTGGAGCTGGCCAGGGGAGGACCGCCTCCTGCTAGGTGAGGAGAGGGAGGCGTCCTCAGCCTGTGAGCACCCTCTGGGTTCCACTTGCGGCCCGCGAAGGACTGAGAGTAACTGCAGACCATAAAGATGCCTGAGCCCAGCCTCTGCCTCCAGGCTCTGTTCCCAGGCCGGGGTGGCCAGGGCGAGGGGCGAGGGAGTGCCAGGTACTCACCAGCAAACACCCAGAACCTAGTAACACACAATTCACCAAAAATGCAGCAATTCTGAGGGTCCTAGTGGCCCCCTGTGAGGGTCTGGGGGAAAAGAGGGCCCG
This sequence comes from Dasypus novemcinctus, assembly GCF_030445035.2. Taxonomy (NCBI): domain Eukaryota; kingdom Metazoa; phylum Chordata; class Mammalia; order Cingulata; family Dasypodidae; genus Dasypus; species Dasypus novemcinctus. The sequence goes on along the minus strand of NC_080678.1, from coordinate 108,236,736 downwards.
TTTAGCTCCCTCCCACCCCGCACAGATCCTGTGACTCCCCCTTGCTGTTGTGAACAGCCCCGCAGAGCAGCAGGTCACAAAGTGGCCACACGTCAGCCTCCTGGCCTCATAATCATCGGGTCCCGGGGCAGACGGAAGGGGGCGAGCAGGCAGGTGCGGCCGGTGCCCAGAGCCAGCCGCTGCCCCTCTTGGCGCGCTGCGCGGGTGCGTGGCGAGGACGTGCGGGCCTAGGCCAAAGGCGCAGGCCGGGGCCGTTCAGCACGCGCAGAGGTGCCCGGCGTCTGGGCCTGCCCTCTTCTGACTGCTGCTGCTGCTCCTGCCACCGCAGCTGCTGAGCTCGGGACACAGACCCCGTGTTCGGGGCGGGAGGAGCGCTTTGTCTGCAAAGGGGGAGCCAAAGGAAAGCGTGAATTCTGAGTTTGACCTCTACTTCATCCTGGACAGGTAAGTGGGCAGCGCCGGGAGCAGGGGCCCCGGGAGCCGGGGGCGGGCAGTGGGCGGAGCAGGACCCAGCTCTGCAGGAGGTGCCCCATGGCCCTTCTCTCGCCTGGCTCTGGGGGGCGCTTCCATCAGGCACGACCAGAGAGGGCTCTGGGAACTCCTTGCTTCCGGAGGCAGAAGGATGCTCTAGGCTTTTGTGTCCAAACACTTTTCCTTTTCAGGGGAACAATGCCACCATCGTGTTTCTGCAAGGCGTCTGTCCCTCCATCAGGTGGACTGGTCCTTGTCCTACTTCGCCTTAAGCAGGCAGCAAGGGCAGGTGATGGCTAGGAGCTCCCTCCTTACTCACCAGTTGCAAATCTCCTACAACACAGGACAAAAGATAGAGTCTGCAGGACTGAGCCTTCTTTTCTGAGCATCAAAAATAATTAACCATTTTCCAGATCATTAGAAACACTGGTGAAGGGGCACGGCCCACCAAAGACTGAGAGTGAAGCATAAGCTTTGAGAACACCCTCTCTTCCCATACCTTACAGCACACCAGCAGGGCTCAGTGCAGTAACAGTGGGTGTCAGCGCAAGAGCTGCGAGACAGACTCTCTCAATAGGAGTCCTGAGGGAAGTGCAAAGTCAAGAGGGAAGGAAAAAAACAAGGACACTGGAGGAATTTGAAGCCTCTTTCATCTACAGCTATAACAAATGTTAAACACAGCCAACTCCTGGCCAGAATAACATAAATCCTCATGCTAAAGCCTATTTACTTCAGTTCCCGTTACCTAATACCACATGTCCAGCTTTCAACAAAAAATTTCAACAAATGCCAAAAAGGCAAGCAAAAATATACTCTGAAGATGCAAAGCAATCATCAGAACCAGACTCTGACATGGCACAGATGTTGGAATTATCAGAGAAGAAACAAAGTGACTTTGAGAGATATGTTCAGGACTTGAATGGAAAAAGCAGACAACATTCAAGAACAGATGAATAATATAAACAGAGAGAGAGAATCTCTGAGAAAAAAATCAACAGGAAATGCTAGAAATAGAAAACACAGTAACTTCAGCCATAAAAAAGGAATGAAGTTCTGATACAGGCTACAAGAAGGAAGAATCTTTAAAGCATCATTCTATGTGAAATAAACCATGATTCATGATTCCACTTATATGAATAAGCATTTTCATATAGACAAAAAGAAGACTGTAGGTTACCAAGGGGTTGGGGAAAGGGGAATGGGGAGTTCTTGCTTAATGCACAGATTTTCTGTTTATGGTGTTGAAAATGTTCTTTTAATGATGTAACATGATGGTAATGTTAGCACAACATTGTAAATGCAATTAATGACACGGAATTGTACACTTAAAAATGGCAACAGGCAAATTTTAAGTTATATATATATATATATATCCACATTTAAAAAAATTTTAAACACGGTAACAGAAATGAAGATGGCCTACCATGGGCTCATCTGTAGAGTCTAAACAACTGAAGAAAGAATTGGAGAACTTGAACAGAAACTTACAAACTGGGAGAAAAAAAAGTACCTAATACATGGAGCTGGATTATTTGAAGTAATAATGGTCAAGAATATTTCAAAAGTAACAACATATCCAAGAAGTACAGAGAACACCAAACAAGATAAATACAAAGGATACACATAAACATGTCCATACAGATCAAAGTTAAACCACAGAAAACCAAAGACAGAACAAATACTGAAAGAAGTCAGAGGAAGTTTAAAAAAAAAAATAAAACACCTTACCTACAGAGAAACAAGAATAATAACAATAACAGGCAATGTCTCATCAGAAACCACACAAGAGGAGAATGGAGTGAAATACATAAGAAATGAAAATGACACATTGAAGCATATCTGTATAATTCCAATAAAATCATACAAGCCTCCAGATGAAAAGAACAGGTTGCTCATAAAATAGAGAAATACCCTAGCTTTAGATGTCTCCTCTGCAGTAGTGGAAGGAATAAGATAATGTGATTATGAAAAAGAACTTCAATCCAAGAATCCTCTGCACAAATAGCTTTTCATACTACAGGCCAAAAATAAGATGTGTTCAGACTGCAGTCTCGAAAAGTAAATGACCCAGATGACCCTAGCAGAGAAGAACCTGAGGTGTTCCTACAAACCAGGAAACAAATCTCAAGCAGGGAGAACACGAAGAGGAGAAGGAGTAGCAAATAGTAAATCTTGTTATAGATAAATGGTTACAACTAAATGGATAATGTTAACATGATTTGAAATGCACAATGTAGTATTAAAGAAGAGTAACTGAAATTGAAAAAATTCACCATAAGGGAAAAGATATATATATTAAAACTATGGAAAATTACTGATATACTAGCAAAATGATATACTAGTAGAAATTAGCAAATTGAAGGAATATGGGGATGGGATAGGATGGGGGACTGAAGCTTTCTAGAGGTTGTCTAAGGAGGTCTGGAAGAGGAGGAGTGGCAACCACAACACTGTGGAACAGCAGGAGGGCATTTAAGTAATCTGGAACATTAATAGATACAGGCTCAGTTATAATTAAAGGTAGGCTGATAACCACGAAAAATGAAAATCAGAAAATTACCAAATCAATAGAGAACAAAAAAGAAATGAGAATTCTGAACACGCCAGAAAAAGTAAAGAAACTAAAAAAGTATAATGGTACAAATTATAGTGTATATGTTATGTTTTATTATACTTAAATATAATAGTTGCTAAACCAAGACAGAAAGCAAATATACAAATTATCACAGGAAATACGAATGCCTGAATTCCATATCTGAGACAATCATATTGGTTTTAAAAAACAAAATCCAGTCATAAGTTGTTTTTAAAAAAAGACAAATCTGAAACAGAGATAAAGGCAGAAAATAAAGGAATAGGCAAAATATTTCAGGAAAATGAAAATGCAAATAAAAAATTTTCAGGAGAATGCAAATGCAAATAAAAGGGAAGCAAGCATTTATCTATATCAAAGTGGAACTTGCAGCCTTAACCTTTCCATGGTATAAAGACAGATATCATATAATGATAATTAGCAAAATTAAGTCAAAAGGTTAAAAGTCATTATTTTTATGAAGCCAAATATAAAAACAGCAATACAAGATAATTTGTATTATCAGGGACTATTGGCAAAACTTGATGAGGTAGTAATAATGACACCTAAAATCTAAGGGTATTTACTCTATACCAAATATTCTTCTAAACATTTTCAAATTACATAATCTAATAATTTTCATGACAGACCTGTAATATATAGACTAACTTTCCTCAAAATAAAAGACAAGAAAATCAAAGCAAAAAAGAGTTAAGTAGCATACCAAAGGTTACCCAACTACCCAACTAAGGAGGAAGGGGTAGATTCAGGAAGGAAACCAGGGCATCTGACAACAAAGCACTTAATCATTTGATCACATTCTGATCACTGAGAAATTTTTAAATGAATTCTAAAATGTAGAAATTTTACAACCTATATCAATTATGGGCTTTAAAACTGAGATGAAAACGATGATTTCACCAAAGATATCAATAAAGGAAATGTTCCCTAAATAAAACTTTGGCTATAAGATAAATACCAAATCCAAATTAAGTTGTCTTTACATGACAATATAAGAGCCACAAATAAAGCTCATTTGTCTAACTCATTTTTTAATTAAAAAAAACTGAAAATTATTCATTACTTATTTATCTAACAGAAATTGGAAAAAAATAAGAAATAAAGGAAAACAGGACAAGATAACAATAAAATCAGTGATGGATTAAAATAAAACAAAAGAAATAAGGAGGAAGACTAAATAAAATTAAAAGCAGTTTGTTGAAATTAGCCCATAAAAGAAAATGAATGTAAACCTACTATCAGTAAGGAAACAAGGTGATAAAATAAAACTTCAAACAGCTTTGAGAAACAAAACTTAAAAACCAAACTTTATAAGGGAACAGATGTGACTCAAGCAGTTCCCACATGGGAGGTCCCAGGTTTGGTCGCCAGTGTCTCATAAAAACAAAAACAAACAAGAAGCAAACAAATGAAGAAAAAAGAAGAAAAAAACAATGCAGGAAAGCCAATGTGGATCAGTGGCTGAATGCCAGCTTCCCACATACAAGGTCCCAGTTTCAGTCCCCGGTCCCAGTACCTCTAAAAAAAAAAAATTTATGAAGAAAATAAAACCATAGAAAAAAGAAAAATATCACAATCCTTATTTAAATGTTCCTAATATTGGCAGACTACATATAGGAGTATTCTAAAAGAATAGTACAGCATGTCCCATTAGATTATTTTCTCTATAAAAGTGATGACTTTGTTGTTCACAGCGATATTTCCAACAATGTAACCACCAGTGCTCACTATATGTTCACTGAATAAACTTAATGGCCAAATAAGATTTATATTAGGAATGTAAGACTACTGCAACAATAGGAAACTTATCGGAGATATTAATTTTTTTAAGGAGGTACCAGGGATTGAATCCAGGATCTTGTACTTATAAAGCAGGCACTCAACCACTGGGCTACACCTGCTCCCCAAGGAGATATTAAATTAATTCATTAGTTGTGGCTACAGATAAATATATGAATGTGACTCACTAATGGGCACTTAGATACATATTTTAAACTATGGTAGCCAATGATAACTTGAAAATGGAATGACTATCAGTCAGTTAGGGTTAATATCAAAAACAGTAAGTTATTATGAATAAATTGTTTTGTTTGAAGGAGACATTTGAACAAAGTCCTGAAGGGAGAAGGGAGAAAGGGAGGGAGGAAGAAAAGGATAGAGGGAGGGAGGGAAGAAAAGGAACAAGGAACAACTGATACAAATAGAAAACAAATAAAAAGATGATGGAAAAACACAAAAATATCAATATTCACATTAAATATATGTGGCCCATATATTCCAACTAAAAGGCACATATTGTCAGATTGGATTAAAAAACAAAAAGCAACACCTGTTTAAATACAATAGTCAATAAACTCTCATTAGATATAAAGACACAAATAGATTAAAATTAAATGGATAGAAACAACCAGCAAGATGGCAGCAGAGGAAGGAGATCCTAGAGTCAGCTCCTGCTACAGAATAGCTAGTAAGCACCCAGAGCTAAAAAGCACCTGTTTGGGGGCTCCAAGAGACTGGAAGAGCAACCTGGAAGGAATGGAAGCAGGAGACCACCCACCTGCAGAGAGGATTCGTAGAGTACTCCACACTACAGAGGCTGGCACCCATCCTCCACAGGAGGCCCAAGCCACCTCGGGAGCTATTGCACAGCTGGAATTGGAAGCTCCACTTCCCAAAAATGGGGAAGGAAGAGACAGAGGGACACCAACTTCAGCTCTGATTATTAAATTCGGTAGGCTAAAGAATAATCCCAAGAACAGCTGAAGTTTGAACCTGTCCAAGTCAGAAAGAGGCTGGTAGCCTCCATTTTAACGCTATCCCTGGCACAAGGGGAAGCAGAGTGGGCTGCAAATCCCAGTGCTGGTAGGAACCGGCTTCTTTCCATGCAGATCACATTGCAGCTCCACTTTAAGCCCCAGCTCTACCTCCAGCAGGGAGGAAGCTGTGGGGACCTGTGCCAGCCTCTCCAGGAAAACACAGACCACGCTGTAGAGGCCAGTGATCACCCTACTCTAGTGGCACAAACCATGCAGGAAGCTTTTCTGTGGCTGGAAGTGGAAGCCCCATGTCCCAAAAAGAGGGTAGGGAGAGACAGTTGGCCACCGACTCAATTACTGATTAGTAAATTCGGCTAGCTAAAGTATAACTCTAAGAACAGCTAAAGTCTGAAACTGTCCAAGTCGAAAAGAGGCCAGTGGTTACCATTTTGACTCCGCCCCAGCATGAGGGGAAGCGGGGCTGACTGAAAATCACAGTGACAGTAGACAACTGTTTCTTTCACCCAGATCAGCCTGCAGCCCTAGCCGAGGCTTCAGTCCCACCTCTAGCAGGGAGGAAGCTGTTGAGACCTGCACCATCTCTAGGTAACTGCAGGGACATTTGGCTGGCACAGACTAAACAGTAGGAAATCTACCAGGGCAACTGCAGTCATTTTGTACCCGCATGGCATAGATTGCTGCCCACACCTATAGCTCCATTCCAGCCCCAGGTAGGGGAGAAGGAGGTGTGAAGCTTCATCAGTCTCTCTGGGCAACTACAGTCTAGGCCTGCACAACTTGGATTACTATACACAGCTGTGCCTCTGTCCCTACCCCTCACAAAGGAGAAAGTTGGGAGAAGCTTTATTGGTTCCTGGGGCAATAAGGGCAGCTTGAGCCTCCACAGCTTACAAAACCAACTAGATCCCCGGCTCCTACTACACAACCACCAAGGGAGAAAGGGCAGGAAGCCCTCAACTGGAGGGGAAAGCTGCGCCCAGAAAAATATGTCTAGTAAGCCAGATGCCAAGACACCAACAAAAAAATTACAATCCACACCAAGAAACAGGAAGTGGAGACAACTAATCACAGATGTTCAAACAATCTCCTTAATAAATTCAATGAAATGGCTAAAGAGATTAAGGATATTAAGAAGTCACTGGGAGAGGGAAGCAGATTTGGCTTAATGGATAGAGCGTACACCTACCAATGGGAGGTCCACGGTTCTAACCTCACGCCTCCTTGACCCGTGTGGAGCTGTACCATGCACAGTGCTGATGCGCACAAGGAGGGCCATGCCACGTGGGGTGTCTCCTGCATTGGGGAGCCCCACGTGCAAGAAGTGTGCCCTGTAAGGAGAGCTATCCAGTGTGAAAAAAGTGCAGCCTACGCAGGAGTGGTGCCGCACACACGGAGTGCTGACACAGCAAGATGATGCAACAAAAAAAGACAAGAGATTCCCAGTGCTGCTGATGAGAATACAAGCAGACACAGAAGAACACACAGTGAATAGACACAAACAGCAGACAACTGGAAGGGCCCCTCCCCCCGCAGGGAGAGAAATAAATAAATAAATAATAATTTTTTAAAAAGGAAGATAAAACTGGGGGAAGCAGATGTGGTTCAAGTGATAAGGCTCCGCCTACCATATGGGAGGACCCAGGTTCAATCCCTGGAACCTCCTGGTAAAAAAGAAGACAAAGTGTGCCTCCAAACTGAGCCAGTACCCACACAGTGAGCCGAGTCCCCACGCAAATTCCTGCATGGTGCGCCAAGTACCCACGTGAGTGCCCGCATGGTGAGACAGTGCCCACATGGTGAGCCAGGGCCAGTGCAGTAAGCCAGTGCCTGCACAAATGTGTCATGAAGCAAGACGATGATGCAACAAAAGGAGAGACAAATGGGAGAGTCAAAATAAAGCATAGCAGACATCAAGAAGTGAGGTGAGGGAAACCGACTTTGGCCCAGTGGTTAGGGCGTCGGTCTACCACATGGGAGGTCCGTGGTTCAAGCCCTGGGCCTCCTTGACCCGTGTGGAGCTGGCCCATGCACGGTGCTGATGCGCGCAGGGAGTGCCCTGCCATGCAGGGGTGTCCCCCGCGTAGGGGAGCCCCACGCGCAAGGAGTGCACCCGTACGGAGACCACCCAGAGCGAAGGAGGAAGCAGCCTGCTGAGGAATGACACCGCCCACACTTCCCGTGCCGCTGACAACAACAGAAGCGGACAAAGAAACAAGACGCAGCAAAAAGACACAGAAACAGAAAACAGACAACCGGGGGAGGGGAGGGGAATTAAATAAATAAAAATAAATCTTTAAAAAAAAAAAGAGAGAGAGGTGGCACAACTGACAGGGAACCCCTCTCCACATCAGAGGTCCCCAGGATCAAATCCCTCTGAATCCTAGAGGAGAAAGATAAGAAGACAAAAAATAGAAATAGATACAGAAGATCACACAGCAGATGGACACAGATAGCAAAAACAGCAGGTGGTGGAGGGGGGGAAATAAATAAATCTTTAAAAAAAAAAGAAGACATTGGATGAGCACAAAGAAGAATTTGAAAGCACACAGTGAAAAATAGCAGATCTTACAGGAAGGAAAGGTGCAATAAATTAAAAATACACTGCAATCATGTAACAGCAAATTTGAGAGGCAGAAGAAAGGACTGGTGAACTTGAAGAAATGGCCTCTGAAAGCAAAAATACAAAAGAAGAGATAAAGAAAATAATGGGAAAAATTGAACAAGTTCTCAAGGAAGTAAATGACAGCAAGAGATGTGCAAACATATATGTCATGGGTGTCCCAGAAGAAGAGAAGAGAAGAGGAGAGAAAGGGGGTAGAAGGAATATTTCAAGGAATAACGGTAGAAAATTTCTCAACCCTATTGAAGGGTCATGTCTAAGAAGCACAATATACTCCCTTCCAAATAAATCCAAATAGACCAACTCTGAGAGAAATATTTATCAAAATGTCAGATGTCAAAGACAAAGAGAATTTTGAGAGCAGCAAGAGAAAAGCAATGCTTAACATGTAAGGGATACCCAATAAGACAAAGTGCTAATTTCTCAACAGAAACCATGGAGGCAAGAAGACAGTGGTGTGATATATTTAAGACACTTCAAGAGAAAAACTTCCAGCCAAGAATCTTATATCTGGCAAGATTGTCTTTCAAAACTGAGGGGAAGTTTAGAACACTCACAGGTACATAGAAACTGAGAGAGTTTGTAACCAAGAGACCAGCTTTACGAGAAATACTAAAGAGTGTGTTATACTCTGAAAAGAAAATACAGTAGAGAGAGGCTTGGAAGAAGTCTAGAAATGAAGATTATATCAGTAAAAGAGTTAAAAGTCTCAAAAGAGTGGTGAAAATAAAGTATGACAGATAAAATTCAAATATTTTGGAATAAACTTAACGAATGATGTAAAGCACTTGTAGTCAGAAAACTACAACTCATTGTTAAATCAAAAAAGACCTAAATAATTGGAAGAATATTCCATTCTCACAGACTGGAAGACTAGATATCATTAAGACGTCAATTCTATTCAAAATGATATACAGATTCAATGTAATCCCAATAAAAAATTTCACCACCATTTTTTAAATAAGTGGAAAAAATGATTATCAAATTTATTTGTAAGGATAAGGTGTCCTGAAGAGCTAGAAACATCTTCAAAAGAAAAGCAAAGAGAATCAGCAAGATGGGGGCAGAGTAAGGAGCTCCCAGAGTCAGCTCCTGCTACAGGGCAGTTAGCAAACACCCAGAGCTCTCTGGAGCTGCTGAAGCACCTGTTTGGGGGCTATGGAGGCCAGGAGAGCATCCTGCAACATCCTTGGGGGAGTGGAAGGAGGAGACTGCCCGTCTGCAGAGAAGAGTCATAAGTAGAGCACTCCATGCCATGGAGGCTGGTGCCCATCCTTCACCGGAGGCACAGGCTGCCTCAGGAGCTGTTCCAAGGCTGGAATTGAAAGCTCCACTTCCCCAAAACGGGGGAGGAAGAGACAGTTGGGTACTAATTTCAGCTATGATGAGGAAATTCAGTGGGCTACAGTATGATCCTGAGGACAGCTAAGGTTTGAGCTTGTACAGGCCAGAAAGAGGCCGGAAGCCACCATCTTAACTCCACACCTGGCACGAAGGGAAGTGGGGTGGACTAAGGATCCCAGTGGTGGTGGGGACCAGCTTCTTTCCATCCAGATCATATTGCAGATCTAGCCTAGGCCCCACTGCCACCTCCAGCAGGGAGGAAGCTGGGGGGACCTGTGAGGCAGGCTGAAGTCTGGCTGGCAAGTATAGCCGCGCCCAGTGGGGAATATGCACAGCCCACCACTCCGGTGTAGGGCGGCTGGAACGGGTGAACTGCCCTCAGCCATGGAACGGGCACACTGCCCTCAGCCCCGCCCAGGCAACTGACACCGGCCTGCTGATAGCCAGCAGAAGCTGCCTATGCCCACATCCCCCTCCCGCACTATCAAGCCACAGCACAAGCCACACCATGAAAGGCAAGGAACTAGTCCCTATCAATCACTCCCAGCCCTGTTCCCCTCTCTGCCTGTGCCGCCCCTTCACCAACCTAGAATCTGCCTCTTCCACCCAGCAACTGCTCGCCACCGCCAATCCTATCCCCCTTTGGCCACAGATAATCAGTCCCCTGCTCACTCCCCCATAACCCTATATAAACACATGTACTTCCCTTAATAAATTAGACCTGCGTACTCACCTCGTCTCCGTGGTAGTTCCTCTGCCACGCGCCCTCCACGCCTATGAGCCCCAGCAGGAGCCTAGGCCTCTCCTGCGCCCTCGTCTCCCGGACTGGACCATCAAACCCCGTAGACCTGCACCAGCCTCTCCCGGAAATTACTGGCCAAGCCACAGAGGCTGGTGATTATCCTGCTCTAGCAGTATAAGCAGCCCCAGGAGCTATTCTGTGACAGGAATTGGAAGTTCCATTTCCCAGAAACAGGAGAGAAGACAGTTGGCTGGTTGGCTGCCAATCTCAGCTACTGATTGGGAAACTTGGCTGGCTAAGAGATAACCCTGGATCAGCTGGGGTGTGAACCAGCTCAAGTCAGAAAGAGGCCAGTGGCTGCCATTCTGACTCTGCCCCCAGCCTGAGGGGAAGCTGGGCTGATGCACATCTGCCTGCAGGCCCCCTAGGCTTCAGCCCCGCCTCTGGCAGGAAGGAGGCTGAAGAGCCCTGCACTAGCCTATATAGGTAACTGCAGGGAACTTTGGCTGGCATAGACTGAAAATCAGAAGTCTGCATAGATTGCTGCCCACACCTGCAGCTCCATCCCTGCCCCATGTAGGGGAGAAAGAGATGTGAAACTTCATCAGTCTCTCCAGGCAACTACAGTCTAGGCCTGCATGTGGATTATTCCACACAGCTGTGGCTCTGTCCCTGTCCCTGGCAAAGGAGAAAGTTGGAAGAAGCTTCATTGGTCCCTGGTGCAATGAGGGCAGCTTGAGCCTCCACAGCTTACAGCACCAACTACCTGCTTGGCTCCTACTGCATAACCAGCAAGGGAGGAAGGAAATGAAGCCCTAAACTAGAGAGAAAAACTGCACCCAGAAAAAATACTCCAGTAAGTCAGATGCAAAGACACCAACCAAAAAGTACAATTCACACCAAGACACAGGAAGCTATGGTCCAGTTACAGGAACAAGATAAACCTCCAGATGACATAAAGGAGTTGAGACAAATAATTATAGATGTTCAAACAAATCTCCTTAATAAATTCAATGTGATGGCTAAAGAGGTTAAGGATATTAAGAAGACAATGGATGAGCACAAAGAATAATTTGAAAGCATACATAGAAAATAGCAGATCTTACGGGAATGAAAGGTGAAATCTATGAAATTTTAAAACATTGGAATTATATAATAGCAGATTTGAGGAGGCAGAAGAACGGATTGATGAGCTTGAAGAAATGGCCTCTGAAAGTGAGTATATAATAGAAGAGATGAAGGAAAGAATGGAAAAAATTGAACAAGGTCTCTGGGAACTAAATGACAGCAAAAGCCATGCAAACATATGTGTCATGGGTGTCCCAGAAGGAGAAGAGAAGGGAAATGGGGCAGAAGGAATATTTAAAGAAATAATGGTAGAAAATTTCCCAGCCCTATTGAAAGACATAGATATCCCTATCCAAGAAGCACAACATACTCCTATCCAAAAAAATCCATATAGACCAACTCCAAGACACATACTCATCAAAATGTCAAACGCTAAAGACAAAGAGAGAATTCGGAGAGCAGCAAGAGAAAAGCAATGAATAACATATAAGGGATAGCCAATAAGATTAAGTGCTGATTTCTCACCAGAAACAAGGGAGGCAAGAAGAGAGTGGTCTGATATATTTAAGATACTACAAGAGGAAAACTTCCAGCCAAGAATCTTATATCCAGCAAGACTGTCTTTCAAAAATGAGGGCAAAATTAGAATATCCACAGATAAACAGAAACTGAGAGAATTTCTAAGCAAGAGACCAGATTTTCAGGAAATAGTAAAGGGTGTGCTAGAGCCTGAAAAGACAAGACAGGAGAGAGGGGCCTGGAAGAGAGTCTAGAAATGAAGATTATATCAATAAAAGTAACTGAAAGTGTCAAAAGAGAGGTGAAAATAAAATATGACAGATAAAACTCAAATAGTCAGGAATGAACTTAACTAATGATGTAAAGCACTTGTATTCAATGTTAAGCAAATTTAAAAAGCCCTAAATAACTGGAAGAACATTCCATGCTCATGGATTGGAAGACTAAATATCATTAGATGTCAATTCTACTCAAATTGATATACAGATGTAATGCAATCCAGATAAAAATTACACCAGCGTTAGAGAAAAAATTGAAAACACGATCATTAAATTTATTTGGAAAGGTTAGGAGTCCTGATTAGCCAGAAACATCATAAAAAGGAAAAGTGAACCCTCATCTCCAGACTTTAAATCATAATACCTACCTATAGTGGTAAAAACAGCATGGTACTGGCCTGGAGACAGACACACAGATCAATGGAACCAAATGGATGGTCCAGAAACAGACCCTCACATCTATGGTCAAATGATTTTTGACAAGCCTGTCAAATCCACACAACTCGGGCACAAATGGTGCTGAGAGAACTGAATATCCATAGCCAAAAGAAGGAAAGAGAACCCCTATCTCACACCTTATACAAAAATTAACTCAAAATGGATCAAAAACCTAAATATAAAAGCAAGAACCATAAAGCTTCTAGAAGAAAATGTAGGAAAGTATCTTCAAGACCTGGTGGTAGATGGTGGATTCTTAAAGGAGATAAGAGAAGGACTGAGATGGAGTACTGATGTTTAATGTATGCAGAACGTTTAATTACTGTAAAAGTATAGAAATGTATAGAGTTGATGGTAACACATTATAGTGAATAACAGCCAGTTTATAAACAGGAATGTGGCTAAAAATGGTAGTCTATGGATGTAAATGCCAATTGAAAGAAATCTAGAGAATAATCTAGGGACTGATTAATAGAGTAAACCCAGAGGTGGATGAGAATTGTGGTTCATGGTACAGATGCAAGAGTGTCCTTTATGAGCTACAGCAGATGTATATCATTATTTGCAAGGTCGTGGGAATGTGGAGAAGGAAGGGAAAAACACAGCTGGAGTGACCTATGGACTGTGGTTAACAGTAATAATGTAATATTCATGCATCTACGCCAAAGATATGCAGTGGTGATAATGGGAGAGTATGGAAAAAGTGTGCCAAATGTATTCTATGGATCTGGTAATAGTCTGATATTATCCATAATCTGTAACAAATGTTCTACCATGGTGTGGTATGTTGATAGAGGATTGTATGGGAATCCTGCACATGAGCATGATTGTTTTGTATGTTTACAACTTCTGTCATAGAAATATATTTGAAAAATAATAACAACAGGGTTGGTTGGGGGGAATACTCTAAATGTAAGATAAGGACTATAGTAGAAGTAGTAAGATTTTGACAATATTCATAATTTGTAATAAATGTCTCACAACAATGCAAGGTGTTGGTGGTGGGCAGATGTATGGGATCCCTATATGATGTCAAGCATGTTTGCTTTCTAAGTTCACAACTTTTACTATACACTTATAGTTTATGTATGTTCATGTATAAATGATACAGCAGCAGTAGTAGCAGTAATAATAATAATAGGCTTCGTTGGGGGAAAAATACACCAAATGTGAGATACTTTGGTTAGTAGTAATATTTTGAAGATGCTCCTTAATCATTAGTTAAAAATGTTTCACAACAATGCAAGGTATTGGTGGTAGGGTGAGGTGAGGTGAGGTATGAGAACTCTGTATGATGTTAAGTATGTTTGTTTTATAAGTTCACAACTATTACTTTACACTTAATGTTTATATATGTTTATGTATGAGTGGTATACTTAAATTTTTAAAAATGAAAAAAAAAGTAAATGGATAGAGGGAAAGACAAGTGGCTCAGGCAACTTAGCTCCTGCCTTCCACATTGGAGGTCCCTGGCTTGGTTCCCAGTGCCTCCCAAAGAAGAGAGTGAGCTGGCACAATGGGCAAGCATGGCAAGCTCATGCAACAAGATGAAACAACAAGAGACACAAGAAGAAAAAACATAATGAGAGACACAACAAAGCAGGGAGTGGAGGTTCCTAGGAGTGGAGTTGCCTCCTAAAGAAGACAGCGAGCTGGCATGATGGGCAGGCACAAGAGACACGCGCAGCAAGCTGACACAAGATGATGCAACAAGAGACACAGGGTGGAAAAAAAAGAGAGACACCACAAAAGCAGGGGGCAGAGGTGGCTCAAATGATTAGGCACCTCCCTCTCACATCAGAGATCCCAGGTTCAGCTCCCCGTGCTTCCTAAAGAAACAAGAAAGATGAACAGACACAGCAAGTGCAAACAACAAGGGTGTGAGAAGAAATAAATAAAAATGAATCTTTAAAAAATGTAAATGGATAGAAAAAGATATACAGTGCTAACACTAATCAAAAGATTAAAATAACCCATGCTATCATTCCATTAATATCAGACAAAGGAGATTTCAAAGCAAAGGTTGTTACCAGGAATAAAGAGAACATTTCATACTCAACAAGAAATAAAAAAAAATCCCAAAAAAGAAAAATCTATTTATGTAAGCAGAAATAGAACTTTAAAACATATGAAACCACAGCTTATAGAACTGAAGTGAGAAATAGACAAATGTACCAAGTCAGAAATTTCAAAATCCTATCTCAATAACTGATAGAACAAGTAGAGAGAAAAATCTGCAAGATATAAAAGATTTGAGCAACTACCAATTGAATTAGCTTAACCTATTTGTCACTTATCGAACATTTCACCCAGCAACAATAGAATACACATTCTTTCAAGTGTACACAGAATATTTATCAAGATAGTCTATATTCTGGGTCCTCAAACAAGTCTCAGAAAATACAAAAAGAGAGAAGCAGACTTGGTCTAATGGATAGGGTGTCTGCCTACCACACGGGAGGTCCACAGTTCAAACCCCGGGCCTCCTGACCCATGTGGAGCTGGCCCATGCACAGTGCTGATGTGCGCAAGGAGTGCCATGCCACACAGGGGCATCCGCCCTGTAGGGGAGCTCCACACACAAGGAATGCACCCCGTAAGGAGAGCCACCCAGTGCGAAAGAAAGTGCAGCCTGCCCAAGAATGGCCACACACACGGAGAGCTGACACAAGATGACACAACAAAAAGGAACAAAGATTCCAGTTGCCGCTGATAAGGATAGAAGTCTTCAAAGAAGAACACACAGTAAATGGACACAGACAGCAGACAACTGGGGGGGGGAGGGAAGAGGGGAGAGAAATAAATAAAAAATAAATCTTAAAAAAAAATACAAAAAGATTCAAAATATGCTCTCTGACCACAAGGAGATTAAATGAGAAATCAATAGAAAGATATCTCGGAAATATCCAATTATTTAGAAACTAAATAACACATTTCTAAATAACCCGAAGGCCAAACACAGTGTTAAAATGGAAATTTCCCAATTTTTGAACTCAATGAAAATGAAAACACAGCACATCAAAATTAGTGATATTCGGTGGCAGACTTGGCCCAGTGGTTAGGACGTCCATCTACCATATGGGAGGTCCGTGGTTCAAACCCCAGGCCTTCATGACCTGTGTGGAGCTGGCCCATGTGCAGTGCTGATGCGTGCAAGGAGTGCTCTGCCACGCAGGGTTGTTCCCCACGTAGGGCAGCCCCACGTGCAAGGAGTGCGCCCCATAAGGAGAGCCGCCCAGAGCGAAAGAAAGTGCAGCCTGCCCAGGAATGGCGCCGCACACACGGAGAGCTGACACAACAAGATGATGCAACAAAAAGAAACACAGATTCCTGTGCTGCTGACAACAACAGAAGCGGACAAAGAAGAAGATGCAGCAAATAGACACAGAGAACAGACAACCAGAGGAAGGGGGGAAGGGGAGAAACATAAATAATAAATAAATCTTCCAAAAAAAAAAAGTAGAGTTTCATAAAAAAAAATTAGTGATATTCAGTTAAAGCAGGATTTAGAGAGAATTTATAGCATTAAACACCTACATTAGAAAATTTAAAAGTCTGATTATCAATAACCTCAAATCTACCTTTGGAAACTAGAAAAATAACATTGAGTTAAAACCCAAACTAAGAAAGAAAATAAAAAAGATCAGAGTAAAAGTCAATGAAACAAAAAAGAAAACTAAGAAAAAAATTTAATGAAGTTAAAAGCTGGTTCTTGGAGATCAAAGAAAAAAAACCTGATCAGGAAAAAAGAGCAAAGATACAAATTACCAATATCAGGAAAGGAACAGGTAATATCACTATAGATTCTACAGCTATTTAAAGGAAAATAAAGAAAATTATAAACAACTCCATGCCAACAAATTTAAATAACATGCATGAAATTAATAAACTCCTTAATAGAGACAAACTACCAAAACTCATTCAAGAAGAAATAACCTGAATACCTTTATAGCTAAAATTGATATAAAGAAATTGAACTTTATATCTAAAATTGATATAAAGAAATTGAACTTGTAGCTAAAATTTTTCCAACAAAGATAACCCTGGAACAAGATGATTGCACTGGTAAATTCTACCAAACAATTAATTAATAATACCAATCCTACAAAAATGCTTTAGAAAACTGTAGTGAAGAAAATACTTCCCCACTCATTTTATGAGGTATTATCCCAATATCAATATACACTACAGTAAAACTGCACACTTATATCATTCATAAACATAAAAGCAAAAAATTATAACTCAAGTCAATCTCAAATCTTAATAAATCAACAATATATTAAAAGGACAATATGTCATGAACAAATGGGGTTTAGCCCAAGATTTCAAAGTTGGTATAATATTTGCAAATCATTCACTGTAATCCACCCTTTTTAACATACAAAAAATGAAAAACATCTCAATAAATGAAGAAAAGCATTTGAAAAACTTCTCTCACATCTATTCTTCAAAAAAAATCCCAGCAAACTAAAAGTAGATTCTCAACCTGAAAAGTAAATCTACCAAAAAAACTAGATCTAAGATATTTTTCTTTTTTTATTGTTTTTTTAAAAGATAAATAGATCACACAAAATGTTACATGAAAAAACATGAGGTTCCCATATACCCCACTCCCCACCCCACCCCCATGCTCCTCCCACATCAACATCCCCTTTTCATCAGTGAGGCACATTCACTGCATTTGGTGAATATGCCCCGGAGCACTGCCACACTGCACAGACCATAGTTTACATTGTAGTTCACGCTCTCCCCCAGTCCATCCAGTGGGTTATGGCAGGATAAACAATGTTCTGCCTCTGTCCCTGCAATATCATTCAGGACAGCTCCAAGTCCTGAAAATGCCCCATATCACACCTCTTCCTCCCTCACCCAGCCCTCAGCAACTCCCATGGTCACCTTCTCAAAATCAGTGATACAATTTCTTCCATCTAACATCATATTTAATATCAAAAAATTGTATTCTTTCTACATAAGATCAGGAACAAGTTAAGGATGCCTGCTTACAATACCTCTTCTACTCAACACTATCCTAGAGATTCTAGTCCATGTAATCAGGCAAGAAAAATAAATAATAGGCATTCAGATAGGAAAGGAAAAAGTAAATTATCTTTATTTGCAAATAACATGGTTATCTATGTAGAAAATCCTATAGATCTACAAAAATCTGTAGTGAATTTAGTAATGTTCCATGGTACAGGAACAATATACAAAAATTAAATGTTTTTATACTCTAGCAACAAACAAGAGGAAACTGAATTTTTTAGTACTATATACAGTAGCATCAAAAATATGTATACTTAGAGTAAATTTAGCAAAATATGTGTAAGGTACATATAAAGAGAATCTACAAAACATTGCTGAGCGAAATTAAAGTCCTAAATAAGGTAAAAGGTATATAGCTTACTCATGGAAAAAAAGACTCAAAATTCTAAGATGTCAATTCCCACCAAACTAACTGATGGATTCCATACAATCCCTATCAAAATACCAGGGTTGGTTTTTTTTTTTCCAGTAGAAATTGGCAACCTGACTCTAAAGTTCATAGGGAAATGCAAAAAACCAAAAATATCCAAAACATCTTTGAAAAAGAACAAAGTTGGAGGACTTACAATACTTCATTTCGAGGCTTATTTTAAATTTACAATAATCAAAACAGTGTTATACTGGCATAATAAAAAAACAAATAGATCAATGGAACAGAATCTAGAAGTAGACACACATATACAGTTAATACATTTTCAACAAAGGTACAAAGGTAATTCAGTGCAGAAATGGTATTAGAACAATTGGATATGAAATAAAAAAAGAATTTCCATCCATATTTCTTCCCCATATACAAAAATTAACTCCACTGGCCCACAGGCCCAAATGTAAATTATAAAATTATAAAACTTCTAGAAGGAAAACATGAGAGAAAAATTACTTATTTCTAGAATACATACAGAATTCACAAAACTTGATAAGAAACTAAACTTTAAAAAAAAATTATCTGACTACACACTGCACCAAAGAAGGTATGTAGATGGTAAATAAGCACAGGAAAATATGCTCAGTGAGATACTACTATAAAAGTACAAATTAGAAAAGCTAAGAAAAAATTTTACATACTAAAACTGTATTAAAATACCAAATGATGGCAAAGATGTGGAGCAACTGGAACACTCATACATTGTTTATATGAATTTTGGGATACAGTCCAGCAGTTTCTCAAAAAGTTAAACACATATATATTTACCACACGTCTCAGCAAGCCTACTCCTAGGTGTTTACCAAAGTGAAATGAAAACACGTTCACACAGAAACCTGCAAATGACTGTATGCATTTGTCAAAGCTCACAGAACTGTATACTAAAAAAGATAACTCCTAGTATATGAAAATTATATCTTAATTTTTAAAGAGGATAAAAAAGGTTAAGCACAAGGTTTGTACAGGCAATTCATATGAGAAAATGACAAGTGGCCAAAAGGTAATCAACATCATTAACACCAAGGAAACGCCAAACAATGACGCACCATGCAACCTCTCCAGAATTATTACTGAAAACAAAACAAAACCTGAAACTACCAAGTACCAGCCAGGATCCCAGAATTACTACTAAAAA
Organism: Dasypus novemcinctus; assembly: GCF_030445035.2. Taxonomy (NCBI): domain Eukaryota; kingdom Metazoa; phylum Chordata; class Mammalia; order Cingulata; family Dasypodidae; genus Dasypus; species Dasypus novemcinctus. Next base: position 108,217,284 of record NC_080678.1, on the reverse strand, counting down.
CAAAACCAAACCTGAAAATACCAAGTATCAGCCAGGACATAGAGCAACTAGAACTCTGAGCAATGCTGTTGAGTGTGAAAACACCTACAATCACATTAGACACAGTTGGGCAGTATTTACTACAACTGGACATATACATACCCTGTAATCCCTATATTCAAGTAATCTGTATTAGTCAGCCAAAGGGGTGCTTGCTGCAAAGTACCAGAAATTTGTTGGCTTTTATAGATGGTACATATTTGGGGTAAAAGCTTACAGTTTCAAGGCCCTAAAGAGCCCAACTGAAGGTTACTTTTTTCACCAAAGTCTATTGCCACATGTTGAGGCAAAATGGTGGGGACTATCTATGAGGTTTCAGCCTTCCTCTCTCTCTCAAAGCCCAGTGGGCCCAGCTTCTTCCGATCTCAGCTGTAGGCTGGAGGGCTCATTTATTTCTGGGCCTTCTTAGCTGCTCTGGGTTCTGGTCCCTTCAGCTGCAAACTATCAGGTGAATGGTTCATCTCTCTCCAGGGCCCCAGGCTCAAGCTCCCTCCTCTGCAGTGTCTATGGGGCACTCTGGATTCCTGTGAATCTTCTTCTGTGCGAGTGTCTGTTTAAATAGGCCACTGAAAGGGCAGGGACTCAAACTGAGTCACCTAATGATGTGGCCAATTTAATCAAAGGCATCTCAGCTGAATCTAATACAAAGGGTATCATGACCAGAGAAACACACCAATTTACAAACATATCTCTTTTTGGAATTCATAAATAATATCAAACTGCCACAAAATCCAACTCCAACTTATAAACTTAACAGATGTGAGCACATAGGGGCACAAAATAAAATGTTCAAGAATATTAATATCAACTTTATTCACAGACCAAGTATTGGAAACAGTTCAAGTCCATCATGTCATATTCCAATTATGAAAAATTAGACAATAATGAAAGATTAAAAGGCTCCATATGACCTGACCATCAATTCTTCTCTGGTTTCATCTGCTATGCCTCTACACCTCTTGCTGACTCTAAATAAACTGGCCTTCTCCTTGTTCTTAAAAAGCACAGGGATCATTCTCAAGAATGATGAAATACTGCCTCAGAGCCTTTGTACTTGCTCTTTGCTCTGTCCCATACATTCCTATAACTCATTCTGTCACCTCTTCCAAGTATTTGCTCATTTTTCAGTGCCTATGTTTTCAGTAAAGTCCACCCTCAGCCTACATCTCGAGGAGAACAGAAAATACAACATACCAAAACTTCTGGGATACAGCAAAGGCAGTGTTGAGAGGGAAATTTATAGCTCTAAATGTTTACATTAAAGGAGAAGCATGATCACAAATCAGAGACTTAACCTCACAACTGGAGGATCAGAAAAAGAAGAACAAACTGAACCCAAAGCAAGCAGAAAATAAGTAATAAAGATTACAGTGCAATTAAATGAAATAGAGAATTTAAAAAAAAAACTATAGAGAACATCAACAAAAAAAGTTGGTTCTCTGAAAAGATCAATAAAAATCAACAACCTTTAGCTAGACTGACAAAGAAAAACAGAGAGGGCTCAAATAATTAAAATCAGAAATGAAAATGAATACATTACTACTGATCTCACAGAAATAGAAAGGACTGTAAGAGAATACCATAAAACTTACTAGTTATGGATTTGTTGAGATCAAAATTAAAAACTTGTGCATCAAACGACTTCACCATGAAAACAAAAAGACACCTATGGAATGGAAGAATATATTTCAAAGTCACATATCTGATAAGGGTTTAACATCCAGAACATATAAAGAAATCCTACAGAACAAAAACAAAAAGACAACCCAATTAAAAAACAGGCATAGGCTTCTCCAGAGAAGATATACAAATGGCCTAAACACACATGAAAAGATACTCAACATTAGCCATTAGGAAAATACAAATAAAACCACAATGAGATACCATTTCATACCCACTAGAATGGCTACTATTAAAAAATGGAAAATAACAAATGCTGGAGAGGATGTAGAATAACAGAAATACTCATTCCTTAGTGAGAACATAAAATGGTACAGCCCACTGTGAAAGACAGTTTGGTGGTTCCTCAGAAAATTAAGCATAAAATTACAATATGATACGGAAATCACACTTGAAAGTATATACCCAATGAACTGAAAGCAGATACTCAAACTAGTATTTGCATATATATGTTTATAGCAGCATTATTCAGTTGCCAAAGATGGAAGCAATACAAGTTTTCATCAAGAGATGAATGCATAAACATGATATATACACACAGTGGGATATTATTCAGCCATAAGTAGGAATGAAGTTCTGATAGTTGGATGAATCTTGAAGACATCGTGTTGAGTGAAATAAGGCAGGCACACACAAAAACAAATATTCTATGATCTCAGTGATGGAAATAATTAGAATAAGCAAATTCAGACAGTGAGAAACCAGTGTACAGATTACCAGGGTACAAAGAGGGGCTAGGGAATAGGGAGTTAATGCTTAATGGGTACAGTTCTGTTTGAGGTGATGGAAAAGTTTTGGTAATGAATGGTGGTGATGGTAGCCCAACATTATGAATGTAATTAACAGTGCTAAATTATATATCTGATATGATTAAAGGAGGAAATTTAAGTTGTATATATGTTACGAGCATAAAAATATTTTTTAAAAGAATCATAAGACTAGTACAACATAGGCAGTGAACCCTACTGTAAACCTGGTCTGTGGTTTATTATATAAATAAAATATTCTTTCATCAATTGTAACAAAGCTACCACACGAATGCAGTGTTAGCCACAGGGGATAACACGGGAACTCCATGTTATCTGCATGCTTCATCTGTAAACCTACAATTTCCACAATTAAAAAAATTATTTTAAAAAGTTATAACCGGGGAAACGGACTTTGGCCCAGTGGTTAGGGCGTCTGTCTACCATATGGGAGGTCCGCGGTTCAAACCCCGGGCCTCCTTGACCCGTGTGGAGCTGGCCATGCGCAGTGCTGATGCGCGCAAGGAGTGCCATGCCACGCAAGGGTGTCCCCGCGTGGGGGAGCCCCACGTGCAAGGAGTGCACCCATGAGGAAAGCCGCCCAGCGTGAAAAGAAAGAGCAGCCTGCCCAGGAATGGCGCCGCTCACACTTCCCGTGCCGCTGACGACAACAGAAGCGGACAAAGAAACAAGCGCAGCAAATATACACTGAGAACAGACAACCGGGGGGGGGGGGGGAATAAATAAATAAATGAATCTTTAAAAAAAAGAAGTTATAACCAGTTAAACTAAATCCTTTTTTTTCTTTATTTTCTTTTAAAAGATGTTACATTAAAAAAATATGAGGTCCCCACATACCCCCCCACCCTTCCCACATCAACAACCTCTTCCATCATCATGGCACATCCACTTAAAACCGGTAGAGAGGCAGGCCATGTCCAGCATTGTCACAGCAGGTAATTCTACCACTAACCTGTGGCTGTTGCTACCACTAGAGCTTAGGGACTAGTGTATAGGATCAAGAAATCATATTGTGATGTAGGCAGATAAGGAAATGTTGAAAGCTTCTAGGATTTGATGACTTTGTCAGTAAGGTACTGGAAGACATTACTGAGTTGGAAATCACACTATATGAAGGATTACTATATTAGATCAGATCTTGCTAAATGGAAAAAATATAACGATGCTGGTTCCTGGAGAAGGTCCTTAAGCATGAATGGATTACCTTGACTAATGCTAGATTCAGTTTTGTTTTATAATAGCAACAAAATATATTTCCTTTTTACCTTTCAATGTTTAGAGTTTATGAAGCTAAGTTTCCTGTTATTTGAAGATACACTGTAAATGCAAATTTTTAAAACTATACATAACTAACCAGGGTAGAATTTAAACAAACAGATTACAGGAACAAAATTAAAATGTAGCAAAACAAATATATGCATATATAGCTTTATAACTCACTGGGAAAAAAACAACAATAATTACAACTGGCATTCCTACTGGAAAAAATAAGAACCGTTCTCACAACTTACCCAAAAATAAAGGTAATGAAAAACAACACATTACTATTATTAGACAAAAATACAGCAGAATATCATAATCTTGTTAACAGAAATGTTTTTTAAAGACATAAAAAAAAATCCATGGAGCACATGACAATTTAAATTTTTATTATTACTAAAGAAATATCCTTGTTAAAAACAAGGCAAACACTGGGGAAAGATATTTGCAACATAAATAAGAGAAAAAGGATTACTATTAAAATTACATAAAGTATTCTCACAAGCATAAAAATAGGGGAAAAAAACAAAATGGGCAAATACATGAACAAGGTAATCCATATAAGAAGCCTACCACATCATGCACAGTTACTCAATAATTCATTGTTAAATAACAGACCAGCTGTGATGGGTCCTTAGTAATGGAAATGGGAACAGCCTTGTGTGTAAAGAAGCTTGGACTTCACAATGCAGGCAGCTGGAAGCCAATGAAGTTCTGTCCGCATGGAAGAAACATTAACTGATCAATTTTGCAGAAATTATTGAAAATGGGCTTGAGTTGCTAGAAAAAGGAGATATACAGAGTAGTCCTAAGAAAAAACTAACCTATGGCAGTGTAGAAGGGATGAAAGAGGGCATTCAGATTTAAAAAAAATTTTTTTAAAGATATAAGAAATACACATACAAAAAGAAACAAAAATGGACTGAAGAACTGAGGTAGGGAGTGATTCAGGACAAATTCTGCTTTTGGTCACTTGGATGACAGGTTAAATGGCATTAATGTTTGATTGAAAATAAAGGAACATGAGTACTTTTATTTTGGATCTGTTGAGCTGAGAGGCTTTTTAGGCGAGAGAAAACAAGTAAAGTACACATTAGGGCTCATGGTAGGAGCTGAGGACCAGACTGGAGAGACAGATTTTGGGGTCCCAGCAAATGCATTCCAGCTAACAAGAAGAGGAAGTAGAAGGATCAGGAAAGGCACCTGAAGATAATTACTTTTAAGAGTAAGAGGATGAAAAAGGCACCAGAAAACAGAAAATTAAGACAAAGGCACAGGGCCAGTGTGGTGGTGTCAGAAAAACCAACAGGCCAAAAAGGCACTCTCAGGAAAGAACAGTTCAGTGGTGTCAGGGAGACAGCAGACACTAGAAAATAATTAGGTCCCTGTGACCTTCACCAAAAAAAGATAAAAGAAGTAGAAAGGACAAAGCAAGAATGGTCTGAAATGTGAATCAGAATTACAGGCAAAAGTACCAGAGAGTATAACTCTGAATTGTCTGCACCACCCAGAAATACAGACTAAATGGGAGGAAAAGTCATTTATGAAAATAATCTCGATCACATGCATTCCATTCCTTTCACTGGATACTCTTAAGTTTTATTTCTAGATCAAACAGGAACACCAGAAACTGATCAAGAGCAGCATGATTCTATATGGTAGCCACTAGTCACAGGTGACAAACTGGCACTTAAAATGCTGCTACTGCAGCTTAGGAACTAAATTTTAATTATTTTTAATTAAATTTAGATGGAAATATCTACATATAGCTACTGGCTACTCTACTGGACTGCACAGGTCTAGTGCCACAATATTTTACTTCACTGAAAACCAATCACTGAACTCTCTCTTAGCTCTAGAGTTCTCTGCTTCCATTGAAGAACCACTACTTGAAAGAGGCTGCTTTTTCTTTCAGGGATGTTTTTAGAAGGTTGTACACGTCAACACACATACAGAGTCCAAGAAAGGAACTTCTTAGACTTGAATACCAAGAAATCTTCATGTCTTCACTAACCATTGATATAGTTTCTCCTTATAGAAAATGTAAATCATGTAATAATGTCTACATTTTGATACAACCATGAGATCAGAAACAAATTTATAGTTCTGATAACTCTGAAACTTGTACATATGTGACATCAGCCTACTATTGGTCAAAAATTGTTATTTCCTTGTTGTTGATTTATATATATATATTTCCACTCTAATCTACTGACTCTTAAAATCCTTACACAAAGGTATTTTAAATAAAGTTGAGAATAAAAATAAACTCACCTGGCATCTGTTCATTTCCTGCTTGTCTTGGGAAAGCATAAAGAAGTGTGATTTAGAGCTGGAGAAAGAAGAAAGAAGTCAGTCTGCAGAAATCTGATCTCCTTGCAGCTCTTGGATATACTGGCCTAAAACACTTCACAGAAAGGCAGTTCAAACAATGAGGAGGCTTATCTAAGACCAGTTCATGTTCAGCTTAGACATCCAATTTTCACTGGGTGAAAGTACACATATCAAGCCCATTATTTATTAGCAATGTATGTATGTCTCCCTCTGAATTGGGCACACACACTCAAAAACGTAAAGCAGAACCAATTTACAGACTACAGAATGCTAAAAAATGATATTTTCATTAAAACAAATGCAGGAAATTCGCAAATTGTACCCTTTATTCATTTTACTAATATAACACTGTGGATTTTGCTGAAGTTGAACAATTCAAAGAACTTTGAAAAAGAGAGTGTTTTAATAAGATATCTTTTTTAATGTATTCTAACAATTGCAATTTCATAATCTTTCAATAAGAAATCTGTTTAACAGTGCAAAGGAGATAGCATGAGAATCAAAAAAAAAAAAAAAAGAAAAACTAGCAACACTTGGCTTTATCAATAACCAAGGAGTAACCCAGAACAATTCATTGACTCTCTACAGGGCCACATTTTTCTTCTTTCAAATGAGGGAGAAATAGCTAAACCCTGTATAGTCTTCCTGCACTACCATTTTGTGATTCTAGATCAGAATTTTTTAAAGAAAATAAAAACTATCTCAAGATGCCACACACAGTAGATAAGACATGACATGCAAGCTCAGGATCTGGAAATTTTGAATGGAGACCACAAAAATGTGTACTATATGGGGAGGGTTAGGTAGAATTTCCCCAGTTGTGGTGAGTGATTGCTTCCTCCCTATAAGCACCCACAAAAAAGTGACATTTCCTGCACAGCCTGCCCCTCACTCAGTACACACCTCTCTGCTGAAAGCTGGTCCTGGACCTTCCACCTCACCAAGCTGTGACCGCTTCAGATGGGACATCTGAAGTCTGATTTATTTAGGGCAGGGGCACCAAAAATTGCTGCTGGCCTTGCAAATCTAGAATATGCTCCTTTTGGGGTCTTCCACTTCTCTGAAGCTCTGGCCAGGGGTCTGAAGTCACAGGAGTGTTTTCTTCAAGGTGGGATTGAGATTCCTGCAGTTCTTTCCCTCTTATCTCCTTGGAACTGCTTTGTTCCAAAGGAGATGATGGGACCTAGGCCTAGAGAACAAAATCGTTTAGTTGGAACCTTCATATAACCTCCAATGTGACTCTCTGGGAAGTCTCTGTTCTCGAGAATCCCAGGCTAGACCTCCTACCGGCTCAAATCAGGCCCACTGGACACAAAGGATGGGAAGTTTAGGACAAACCCATACTCTCCATTACTCCCAGGGCACCTGAGCATAGCCCAAAAAGCACCCGTGGCCCTTCAAGGCTGGGAGGGCCCAACGCTGGCACTGGGCAGTGTCCTATTAGCAGCCACAAAAGATGAGGCCACAACAAATGTAGATTTCAGTCCAACTCACTTCTATGCTAGCTGGGATTGTGTAAATCATTCATCTCGCAGCCTGTTTTCTTATTTGCTAAAATGGGCCTATTAGCCCGACCTCAAGGATGAAAATTCAACAAGACACCAAACGGAATAACAGCTCCCTAATCATTGCTAGCAGACACTCGGCTAAGCGCCGGATGTATTCCCCGCTTCTGAGCGCGGCCCACTCCGCCGCGTGAAGACGGTTGAGACCGAACTCGGCCCGCCCACCCCCGTGCGGACCGGGCCGCCGCGTGCAGCGCGGAGCCTCGGGCCCCGCCCCCGAGCCGTCCCCTCCTCGCAGGGGCCCGCGCTCCTCCCTCCTCGAGACCCAGACGCCAGCACCCCCGCGCGCTTCAGCAGCAGACCTGCGCGGGCCGCGACCGCAGTCCCGGAGGCCGCGGGCCCGAGCCAGAGCCGCCGCCGCGCCGGTCCCACCGCCCCCCGCGGGCGAGGGCACACTTCGGAGCGCTGGGCGGGTCCCTGGGGGCGCGACGCTCGCCTCGCGCTGGCAGCGGAGGCGGCGACGCGGGGCGGGCCCAGGGGGCTCTGAGGCGGCTGGCCGTGGGCGGGGCCAGGGCGCACAGGCTCGGCGCGCGCGGGCAGCGGGACGCGGGGCGGGCCCAGGAGGCGCTGAGGCGTCTGGCCCCGTGAGGGGGGAGGCGCGTGTCGGGCGGTGGGCGCGGCCAGGGCGCACAGGCTAGGCGCGTGCCGGCGTAGGGGGCGCGGGGAGCCCGGGGAGGGAGGGGCCCGGGGGGGGAGGGGCCCGGGGGGGAGGGGCGCGGTGGGCGGGGCCAGGGCGCACAGGCTGGGCAGGTGCTGCGCTGCTGTACTGAGAAGAAAGGAATTAAGACCTTCGACAGTCTCACCTCCTCTCAGAGATTTGCGCGTTTAGCCATTGAATGCACAACGTCCTGATATTTTGCAGAAACACGGCCTCATATGCTTATAATTTATGACTATTTTCAGAATAAATTTTCTTGGGAAATAACATTTTCTTCGCATTGATAGTAAGGAAAATAAGTTACATTCACCGTCGCATTGAAACTGCGCAAAGTACTTAATTCAAGCTAATAAAAAATGTGTAAAGAAAATGTCGTTTTGTGGTGTATGACGTTTGGGCTTGACAGATAATCCTATCATTTTCTGCAACGGAAGACTCAATCCTTGACAGAATTTCAAAGAGAATGTCGAATTCTATGTCTGCTTTCTCTTCGCTTTTTATTTTGTATTGTTATCGTTTAGGAAACAGAATTTAAAACAAACATCTTGCCACCCCAGAAAACCTAACCACAAAAGTAGAAGAGACAGAAAATAGTTTTATTTTTTAAGAACTAAACCAGAATGTGATGCATATCATGGACAATCCACTAAAAAGACTGCAAAGAAATCTCACTCTTTGGTGTAGTTAGGCAGATACAAATCACTGTATACATGTTCTGAAGGTAAATGATAACTAGTCCTCAAGTAGAGACCTTTTTGTAATACATAGATTATCCTAAATTCATTTGGTAATCTGGGTGACCATCTGTGTTAGCTAATTGCCTTTATCCACAGGAAAAGGAAATCATTTTTAAGACAGGTAGGTTTGCAACCTGGAACCAGGCACCCATTAAAGTTAGGCCCCCATTCTCCCACAGAACCTGAGGTTACATTTCAAAGAGATGGTTCCCAGATCCCTGAGAAAGACCTTCTTGGGCGTAAAGCTGGCAAGAATCTTATTTAGCTTTTAAAAAGACACACATCTCAAAGGGAAGAGAAAATATACAATTACCAGTTTTCTAAACAAAATCCTCTTTTAAAAGTGAGAGGAGTCTTTTCCCTTTTTGCAGCAGGGAAAAATAATTTTTCTCCTTTTCAATTTGTATTTGCCCTTATAGTACTCAACAAGAGAATTGTAAACTTGATCTAAGAGAAGAAAAATGGAATTTTTTTTTGCCATACACAGTACTGTAATGCCCCCCCCTCCCATATATTAAAAGCATTCTATTACTATAATTTTAGTTTGGAATTGGTTCCAAAGAAGAGTGCTTAATATTTTATTACATGATTGAGAGGGGAAAGAATTAAGTCTTCAATTAAACATACTGGACAAATAACTAAGTACTTGAAATTAAAATGTGCTTAAACAGTTCACATGTTACAGTAAGTGCCATTTCATATAGAATCAAGATTAAAACATGAAAATTATTACTTTGTGGTAGATTGAATCATGATGCTAACAAAGACATGTTCACGTCTTGACCCTTAGTCCTGTCAGTGTGAACTCATCTGTAAATTGTACCTTGGAAGATCCTGTTTAGATGAGGCAAAACTATATTAGGGTGGACCTCAATCCCATATGGCTGGAGTCTTGCAAGTGGAGGAAACTGGAATGCAGTCTGCTAGAGGAACCAAAGGAAGAGTCAGACAGGGGTCACCTTTATGTTGCAGGAAATTATACAAAGCACCTTCTCAGATCATAATGGAATGAAACTGGAAAACAATAATAGGAAAGAATTTTAAATTCGCAGTTGTGTGGAGACAAATAATGCACTCCTAAGCAATCAGTAGGTCAAAGAAGAAATCACAGGGGAAATCAGTAAATGTATTGAGACAAATGAAAATGAGAACACAACTTATCAAAACTTATGGATACAGCAAAGGCAATCTTGAGTGGGAAATTTATAGCCCTAAACAGCTATATTAAAAAGAAGAAAGAACTAAAATCAAAGATCTAACTGAACAGCTGGAGAAACTTGAAAAAGAACAGCAAAAATTCCAAAAGCAAGCAGAAGGAAAGAAATCCTAAAAATTAGAGGAGAAAAATGAAATTGAGAAAAAAAAATCAGCAAAACCAAAGCTGATTCTTTGAGAAGATCAATAAAATTGGCAAACACCTAGCTAGACTAACAAAGAAAAAAAGAGAGAAGATGCAAATGAATAAAACAAAATGAAAGGTGTGAAGTTATGGAAGACCCACAGAAATAAAAAGAATCATAAGAATATATTGTGAGAAATTGTATGCCCACAAACTAGAATACCTAAGTGAAATGGACAAATTCCTAGAAATGCATGAACAGCCTACACTGGTACTGCAAGAAATACAAGAATTTACTAAACAATATTTAATTAGATTATCTCCATCATCAAAAATCACCCAACAAAGTCCAGGCCCAAATAGCTTACATTTGAATTTCCTGAGAATTTCAAGAATTACACTAATCCTGTTTAAATCATCGAAAAAAAATTGAGGAGGAAGGAAAATTATGCAACACATTTTATGAATCCAATATCATCCTAATACCAAAGACAGATAAAGACACTACAAGAAAAGAAAATTACAGCCCAATCTCTCTAATGAACATAGATGCAAAAATTATCAATGAAATACTTGCAAGTAGAATGCAAAAGTGTATCAAAAGACTTATATATCACTGCCAAGTGGTATTTATTCCTGGTATGCAAGGGTGGTTCGACATAAGAAAACCAATCAAAGTAATACACCACATTAACAAATTATACAGGAAAAAAAACACATGACCATCTGAATTGATGCAGGAAAGGCATTTGAAAAAATTCAGCATCTTTTCCTGATAAAAACACTTCAAAAGATAGGAATAGAGGGAAATTTCCTCAATATGATAAAGAGATATATAAAAAAACCCACACCCAACATTGTACCCAATGGGGAAATGTTGAAAACTTTCCCTATAAGATCAGGAACAAGACAAGGATGCCCACTGTCACCATTGTTATTAACAGTGTACTAGAATTTCTAGCTAGAGCAATCAGACAAGAAAAAATTATAAACGGCATCCAAATAGGAAAACAGGAAATAAAGCTCTCGCTATTTGTGGATGACATGATATTTGGAAAATTCTGAAATGTCTACAACAAAGCTACTTGAGTTAATAAATGTGTTCAGCAAAGTGCTGAACATGCAAAAATCAGTAATGTTTCTGTACAGTAGTATCAAGCAATCTGAGGAGGAATTCAGGGGGGAAATTCCATTTATGATAGCAACAAAAAGACTCAAATACTTAGGAATCAATTTAATCAAAGAAGTGCAGGACTTATATGCAGAGAACTACAAAACAAGGCTTAAAAAAATCAGTGAAGACCTAGACAAATGGAAAGACATTCCATGATCATGGATTGGAAGACTGAATATCATGAAGAGGTCAATCCTGCCCAAACTGATTTATAGATTATGCAATACTAATCAATATTCAACAGCCTAATTTACAGAAAGAGGAAAGGCAATTACCAAATTAATTTGGAAGGAATAGTGCACCTAAGTAGCCAAAAGCATTCTAAAAAAGAACAGTGACATGGGAAGAATCCCACTGCCTGACCTTGAAATATATTACAAAGCTACCATGGTCAAAAGAGTATGGCAGGAAGCTGATGTGGCTGGGTTGGGGCATGCTGGCCTCACTCATATAAGATCCCAGGTTCAATCCCTGGCCTCAGTACCAAAAAAAAGAAAAGCCAGTATTGCATTGGCAAAACGATAGAAGACACATCAATCAGTGGAACAGAAATAAAAGTCCAGAAATAAACCATCACCTCTATGGCCAACCGGTTTTCAATAAACCTATCAAAGCCATGTTAAAATACAAAACAGTCTCTTCAACAAATGGTGCTGGAAGAATGAGGTACCCAAAACAAAAAGAATGAAACATGATCCCTATTTCAGTCCTATACAAGAATCAACTCTGAATACATTAATGACCTAAATATAAAAGCCAGGATCATAAAACGACTAGAAGAAAATGTAGAGAAACATTTTAAAGATCGTGTGGTATGTGGTGGTTTCTTGGAACTTATACCAAAGCACACACACACACACACACACAAAGATAAATGAGATCTTCTCAAAATTAAGCACTTTTGCCCCTCACAGGATTTGTCAAAGGGGTGAAAAGGTAGATGTCTCAATGGGAGAAAATATTTGAAAATTACATATCTGAAAAGGTTTTAATACCCGTGATATATAAAATGATGACCAGACAGCAACAAAAAATGACAGACCATACCAATAATCAGGAAAACATGACCCAATACAATGAACAAACTAAAAACCAGGAAGAGAAGTGGAACATTGAACAAGTAATTAAAGCTCTCAAAACATGTATCATGGAACAATTTGATGAAGTGAAGGAAGAGATTAAGCATATTAAGAAAACACTTGGAGAGCATACAGAAGAAATTGTGCTCATGCACAAAAAGATCATGGAGATGATGGGGATCAATACCACAATCCAAGAAATAGAAAATACACTCTCAGCAAATAACAGCAGACTTGAAGAGGCAGAGGAAAGAATTAATGATGTGGAAGACAGTACATATGAAATCAAACAGATAGTAGAATTAATCAATAAAAAGATAGAAAAAATCCAGGAGGGACTTAGGGACCTGAATGACAATGCAAAACATACAAACATACACATTATAGACATCCCAGAAGGAGAAGAGAAGGGAAAGGGGATAGAAGAAGTGTTAGAGGAAATAATGGCTGAAAACTTACCAAACCTATTGAAGGAGATGGATGTACATGTCCAGGAAGCAAAACGCACCCCAAACAGCCTAAATCCCAACAGGCCTACCCCAAGACATATACTTGTCAAATTATCCAATGCACAAGACAAAGAGAAAATACTAAAAGCAGCAAGAGAAAACAGAATCATCACATACAAGGGAGGCTCCATAAGATTAAGTGCTGATTTCTCATCTGAAACCATGGAGGCAAGAAGGCAGTGTTATGACATAGTCAAGGTAATAAAAGAAAAGAATTTCCAACCAAGAATACTCTATCCAGCAAAGCTAGCATTGAAAAATGATGGAGAGTTCAAAATATTAACAGATGAAAAGAAACTAAGAGAGTAGGCCAACAAGAAACCTGCCTTTCAAGAAATACTAAAGGGAGTTCTGCAGGAGGAAAGAAAAAACAGGGGAAACAGAGTTGGAGGAGAGTGCAAGAACAACTGAAACTACAAAAAGAGAAAAAAAATCAAACAACATAACACAAACACAAATCCAAAGAAAATATGGCTAATATAAGTAATTCCTTGAAAGCAATAACACTAATTGTCAGTGGATTAAACTCACCTGTTAAGAGAAACAGATTGGAAGATTGGATAAGGAAATATGACCCATCTATATGTTGTCTACAAGAAAAGCATCTTAGACCCAGGGATTCAAGGAGGCTGAAAGTGAATGGCTGGAAAACAATCTTACAGGCATACAATAGCCAAAAAAGGGCAGGTGTAGCTATATTAATATCAGATAAAATAGACTTTAAATGCAAAACAATTGTGAGAGACAAAGATGGGAGACTACATATTAGTGAAAGGGATAGTTTTTCAAGAAGAAATAACAATCATAAACATTTATGCCCCTAACAAGGGTACCTGCAAATATGTGAGGCAAACACTGAAAAAACTAATTGAAAGAATAGATGCCTCTACAATTATAGTGGGGGACTTTAACACACCACTATCACCTTTGAACAGAACAGCTCAAAAGAGAATGAATAAAGAAACAAAGGCTTTGAACAATATATTAGAAGATCTGGACCTAATAGATATATACAGAACATTACAGTCAAATACAGCAGGATACACATTTTTCTCAAGTGCACATGGATCATTCTCCAAGAAAAACCACATGCTAGGGCACAAAGAAAGTCTCAATGATTTCAGAAAGATTGAAATCATACAAAATAATTTATCTGACCACAGTGGAGTGAAGATGGAAATCTGCAAGGGCTAGAGGCCCAGATTTGGCACCAAGACTTGGAAGTTAAACAACACACTCTTAGAAAAACAGCAAGTCAAGGAGGAAATCTTAAAAGAAATCAATAAATATCTTGAAACTAATGAAAATGATAACACAACATATCAAAACTTATGGAATGCAGCAAAAGCTGTACTGAGAGGGAAATTCATAGCCATAAATTCATACATCAAAAAAGAAGAAAGAGCTAAAATTGAAGAACTAACTGAACATTTGGAGGAATTAGTTAAAAAAAAAACTAACCCCAAAGAAAGAAGAAAGAAAGAAATAACAAAGATCAGAGCAGAAATAAATGAAATAGAAAATAGAAAAGCCCTCAAAAAATAAACAAAACAAAGAGCTGGTTCTTTGAGAAGATCAATAAAATTGACAATCCCTTAGCTAGACTAACAAAGAAAAAAAGAGAAGATTCAAACACACAAAATAAGAAATGAGAAGGGTGATATCACCACTGGCCCCACTGAAATAAAGAAAAACTGTATTCCAACAAGAAAGACAATTTAGAGGAAATGGACAAATTTCTAGAAACATATAAGCAGCCCACATTGACAAAAGAATAAAATTGATCATCTCAACAAACCAATCATAAGTACAGAGATAGAATAAGTCATTAAATACCTCCCAACTAAGAAGAGTCCTGGGCCAGATGGTTTCACAGGTGGAATTCTACAAAACATTCCAGAAAGAAATAACAATTTTGCTTAAACTCTTCCAAAAAATTGAAACAGAAGGAGCATTGTCTAATTCATTTTATGATGCCAACATTATCCTAATACCAAAGCCAAACAAAAACACCACAACAAAGGAAAATTACAGACCAATCTCTCTAATGAACCTAGATGTGAATATCCTCAACAAATTACTTGCTAATCATATTCAACAACACATTAAATTATACACCATGACCAAGTGGGATCCATTCCTGTTATGCAAGGATGGTTCAACATAAGAAAATCAATTAATGTAATACATCACATGAACAGATTGAAGGAAAAATATCACATGATCATATCTATAGATGCAGAAAAGGATTTGCATCATTGTTCTTTAAACCCACAATTTCTCTAATAAAGAAAAAAATAAAGAGCCTCACAGATATAATCAGGAACAAGATTATAAGTAATTGGGGACTTATCCAACAGTTTAGATGTTCCATAATGTTTGATCATTTACCCCTTAACTAAAATTTGAGCACTCACCCAGCACAGCTATTTATACATTGAAATATATGTGAAATCTCATTCATATTTTTTAAAAATACAGATACCCATGTATAAATATGCTAGTATTTCCTTCATACATTCAGTGGATTTTCTTGGGCACTCCTTGAGGTAGTATTCTCCAAAGCATCACCTGGGAACTTGTTAGAAAACCACGTTCTCAGGTCTTGCCACAGACCTACTGGGGCAGCCAGCTACCAAGATGGCCTCCAAAGACTCTGGCCTCCTAGAATTACTGCCTTGGTGCAATCTCCTCCCACATTAAATAGGGATGAATTTTTAAACCAATAGGATGTTGCTAAAGCTGCCAATACAAAATTACCAGAAATGGGTTGACTTTTATAAAGGAAATTAATTTGAGGTAAAAGCTTACAGTTCTGAGGCAGTGAAAAGTCCAATTCAAGGCACCATCAGAGATGTTTTCTCACCAAAGGCTGGCTGCCAGCAGATCCTGGAGGGTCTGCCAATCTCCCTCTACTTTCTCCTCAAGCTCAGCTGTGGGCAATCTGGCTTCTCTCCCTAGGCATAGCTCCTGGAGCCTCTTGGGGCTTCTCTATCTTTCTGCAGCTGTAGGTGAACCTGGAGTCCTTTCCTTCACATGGTAGGGTCAAAATGGCAGAGCACCCTTTCTCTCTGTCTTTTCTTTGTGTCCTCAGTTTATATAAGACCCAGCAAGAGGGCAGAGACCCAACCTGGGTCATGCCTCACTGATATATACTCTAATCAAAAACCTGAAAGCAATCTAATCAAGCGATCTAATCAAAGGCCCCTTAACTGAATTTGATGCAATCAAAGGACCCCACACTCACAGGAATGGATTATTTAAGAACATATTCTTTTCTAGGATTCACAAAATTCAAACCATCACAACAGAGTGTGATTTCTGAGGCCAGGTCAGAAAAGACATTGTTCCCTTTCACTTAGTTCCCTCTTGTTTGCTTTCTCTATGAAAAGCCAACTGCCATGCCATGAGGTCACTCAATCACGACAGCAAGGTCCACATGATAAGGAACACTGGCAAGTTAGTGGCCAGCACTAACTTGCCAGTGATGCAAGTCAGTCATCTTAGCAGTGCATCCTTCAAACCAAACTACAAAATGGCTGCAGCCCCAGCTGACCATGAGACCACAACCAGAACCACCCTGTGAGGCCACCTGTAAATACCAGGCCCACAAAAATGGCATGAGATGCATTATTTTTCTGCAAACCTACAACTACTCTAATAAAAAATATAAATAAAAAAAAAAACTACATGAGATACCAAATATTTGTTGTTTTAATCCACTAATTTCTTGGGTAATTTTTTACACAGCATTAAATAACTAATATACAGGAAGTGGACTTGGCCCAGTGGATAGCGCGTCCATCTACCACATGGAGGTCCACAGTTCAAACCCCGGGCCTCCTTGACCCATGTGGAGCTGGCCCATGCGCAGTGCTGATACACGCAAGGAGTGCCGTGCCATGCAGGGGTGCCCCCACGTAGGGGAGCCTCACACACAAGGAGTGTGCCCTGTAAGGAGAGCTGCCCTGCATGAAAGAAAGTTCAGCCTGCCCGAGAATGGTGATGCACACATGGAGGGCTGACACAACAAGATGACGCAACAAATTTGTGGTGCCACTGATAAGGATAGAAGAAGTCACAGAAGAACACACAGTGAATGGACACAGAGAGCAGACAACTGGAGGGGGGAGGGGAGAGAAAGAAATAAAAAATAAATCTTAAAATTAATTTAATTAATTAATTAATAATACAGCTACATAATCCATTATTCTGGGAATAGGGCCTAGCAATGAGTGTTTTAACAAGCCCTCCAGGTGATTCAGATAGACACTAAAGTTTGAAAACTAGACCCAGAGATGGGGTTGATAAACTTCCATAAAGAGCCATACAGTAAGTTATATCTTAAAAGCCATATAGTTCTTGTCGCAATTAATTAGCTCTGTCATTACAACATGAAAGCAGCCACAGACAACACATAAACACGGGGGCTTTTCTGTGTGCCAATAAAACTTTATTTACAAAAACAAGTGGCACTAAATGACAGTATGCCGGAAGTAGGATGGCTGTCACAGTGACAGTGGTGGCACACTGTGGCCTTTAGGATGGCAGTGGGCCTGCAGGAGGAGCACCACTCTAGGTTGCCATGCAGGCATGTGGAGCAGGACAGTATCACTGTACTGCACATGAACCTCACTGAGATGGCGATTGCACCAGAGACTACCAGGGCCACAAGAATTTAATTCCTTTTTCACCTTCGATTCAGTTCCAAGGGCTCCAAGGACTCGTCAAAATTCCTAAAAAGTGATCTCCCCAGTGAAGTACATAACTTTAGCTTTTATTTGTCAATGTGGGTAAAGACGACCCTCAAGGTTCGCATCCAGCAAACATTCTCCAGCTCTGGAGCCTCCCAGCTCAAATGTATGGGATTTAAACAAGATTAAAAAAAATTAATTTGTGCAACAAACAACTGGTATCAGATGACACAAAAAAGAATGATCCAGGCAGAGAAGAAATCCCACAACCATAGCACAGAAGTTATCAACCATATATGGTTATCAAGCCATATACATAGGAAAAAGAGTGCAAATTCAGAAAGCAGCTCAAGATGTTTCAGATGCAGTACCTAAGAGAAAAAGGTCAACTCCCATGAACCCTACAAATACAATTCAAAAGACACACAGCAGCAGCAGTGCTTCTCAGCAGCCATATAGGGACAAAGTGATTCATTTACTGGCACTGTAGGCCTACAAGAAACCTGAGCTGCTTGCTCCACTGCAGAAAGATGGCATCAATTAAAAAGACAAGAACTTCCTCAGAGCAATTCTGAAATAGGTAGCCAATCTGAATCCTAAGGTCCTCTCACATACCTTAAAAGATTATGTTTTAAAGAGCCTCGAAGAGGGAAGAGGACTTGCCCCAGTGGTTAGGGCGTCTGTCTACCACATGGGAGGTCTGCGGTTCAAACCCCAGGCCACCTTGATCCATGTGGAGCTGGACCATGCACAGCACTGATATACACAAGGAGTGCCCTGCCACACTGGGTTGTCCCCTACGTAGGGGAGCCCCACATGCAAGGAGTGCGCCCCGTAAGGAGAGCCACCCACCGTGAAAGGAAAGTGCAGCCTGCCCAGGAATGGTGCCACATACATGGAGAGCTGACACAACAAGATGATGCAACAAAAAAAGAAACACACATTCCTGTGCCGCTGACAACAGAAGCGGACAAAGAAGATGCAGCAAATAGACACAGAGAACAGACAACCGTGGTGGGAGGGGGGAGGAGAGAGAAATAAATGAATAAATAAATCTTTAAAAAATATATATATATATAAGAGGTTCCCATATATCCCACACCACACCACACCCCACTCCTTCCACATTAACAACCTCTTTCATCACTGTGGCACATTCATTGCATTTGGTGAATACATTTTGGAGTACTGCTGCATCACATGGATGTTAGTTTACATTGTAGTTTACATTCTCCCCAGTCTATTCAGTTGGTTATGGCAGGATATATAATGTCCAGCTTCTGTCCCTGCAATATCATTTAGGACAACTCCAAGTCTCGAAAATGCCCCCACATCACATCTCTTCTTCCCTCTCCCTGCCCTCAGCAACTACTATGGCCATTTTCTCCACATCAATGATAAAATTTCTTCAATTGCTAGAGTTACAATAGCTCTATAATAGAATACCAGTAAGTCCACTCTAATCAATATTTTATTCCTCCATCCTGTGGACCCTGGGATAGTAATGTCCACTCCACCTTGAAATCTAGAGGGGGCTTAGATCCCACATGGCTGATGGATGTGATTCTCCTGCTTGCAGTGGTAGGCACTCTCAGTTCTCTGTTGTGGGGGTTGACCATATTCACCTCCCTGTTAGTTGGCCTGGGTAAGTCCAATGAACCAGAGAGTAGGAGTTACAACTCTGCTCAGGCTCAGGACCAAGCTGGCACATGCCCAGTCCAGAGCTTCAAGATTCCTGAGTATACACCAACCCCAGTACCAACCACAGGTTCAGTAAAAGTGACAGAAGAGGCATGTGTAGAAAGGTCACATCTGAGTCCAACTCTATCACACTCAGGAACACAAATTACAAAGTAGGGCCCACTGACAAGGCACTGAACTCCAGGGCCATCTGCCATGACCATAGAGCCTGTGTGTCTCCATAGCTCTCAGGAGCAACAGTACCTGGGATTGTATCTAATTGTATCTACTTTGGCTCTCTCTGGGATCCTGCTGAGACATGCATAAGCACGACCCCTCTGATGACCTCCCAACTCTTTTTTGAAGACTCTTAGCCATATAATTTCATTTGTCTTTATCAATATTCCCCTTTTATTCAAGGTCTTTTTCTAATTGCATCATTAGCTAGTGATTGGTAGTAATCCCTTGTCACCAGGGAGGCTCATCCCCGGGAGTCAAGTCCCATGCTGGGGGTAAGATAATGCATTTACACGCTAAGTTTGGCTTAGAGAGTGGCCACATTTGAGCAACATGGAAGCTCTCAGGAGGTAACTCTTAGGCATTCTGCAGCTCTAGGCCTAGTTAAAATTTCAGGCATGCAGGCTCATAAGCATAGTCATCAGTATCAAGGGCTCATCTTTGGACCATCCTTCTTCACTGGTCATTGCCCTTGCACTTGGGGGGTTGTTGCTGTTCCATATATATAGGGTATATAAAAATGTTCAGATATTGGTTGGGTATTTTCATACTAGTTAGAGTTACAAACGACAACTGAGGTAGTGCTGAGTTCTTAAACTATGAATTCTAACTCCAATTCCCCTAGCACTCAGAAGGCCAGGAGACTCAAGACTACCTTCTGACAGTTTTAGTCAAAATGGTAGTTATCCATTTATAAACCCCCTCATCATGACTCTTCTACCTTCCACTTACTTGTTAAGTTTATTTCTCTAAGATGTAAAGCCTTCCAATTGCTCCTATGCTGGTTGAGCCTTGAAATCCTACAGGTTATGTGGTCAACTCCTACTCTCCTGTTCCTAGGGCCTTTCCTGGACAGCTAACAAAATGACAGTGATTGACCAGTCCCAGCCCCAAAGCAAGGGATATCTCCAACTGCAAGCAAAACAATTTCATTCCTCTGCCCCATAATATCTATATCCTTTCTCAGCCTGAAGCAGTTAGAGGGGACATCATCCCAAATGCCTCAAGACTGAGGAATGAACAAAAATAAGGTGGTGGGGGGAGTGTAACTGCTAATTAAAGTAGATTTATTGTTATTGTGGTTATCATCTTATTTTAACTGAGTAATTGTAACAATTTATATAAAAATAAATTTTTAAATAAAAAAACAGTAGTATCTACTAAGAGAAAGAAACTAGACAACAGGTACTACATATTGTTTGACTCCATCTATACAAAATAGAAATAGAAATAAATTAGAAAAACAGAAACAGAATAGCAGATGTGAACGGCAGGGGAAGCATAGAAAGATTGAGAGGCAATTTTTAAGGGGTAGAGCTTTTATCCTTTGTTTTTTGGTTTTTCATTATTATTATTATTATTATTATTGGAATGATGAAAATGCTCTAATAATGACTGAAGTGATAAATGCACAACTACATGATTACACCAAATACCAATAATTGTACACTTTGCATGAACTGTATGCTTTATCAGTACATACCAATAATACTGATTTGTTTGGGAAAAAATAAAGAAATGACACTGAGACTGTCGAGGGAACTTGCCAAGTTAAATAACTCCAGTCAAGTTCCAATGAAGGAGTTAAAGAGAGCTGTGCTGCCTCAAAAGAGTCTTCCTCAACACCTGCACTCCCAGATTATTTGATAAAATATATTGTTGTTGTCTCCTATGAGCAATGCCAGAATTACAGGGATGACATCAATGCCAAGTATTATGAGTACAGGGCCTTGCAGACCAGCATGGAGACTGTCGCTAGAAGATTTATCAGACTTGGTGCAAAATGAAAGTACCTTTCTCTGAGCTCAAAACAGCATCAGAATGTTCATGAAGTTTTACAAGAGTATCAGAAGATCAAGCAGTCTAGTCCCAATTACCAGGAAGAAAAATACAGATGAATTTTCATAATAAGCTGGCTCATATTAAAAGACTAATAGGCAAATTTGACCAACAGCAAGCAGAGTCATGGCACTAGAACTCTGCTGAGGCCAGAAGATGAGAACAAAGTTAAGTCTATTTAATTAAAATTCCAAATGAGTTGCATGAAGATTCCAAAAGGATGAAATTTCGCCTGTTGAAAGTTTCAGTATTAGTAAACTTGAGTTCCCCCTTTTTTTTTTCCACTTTACTTTGCTTCCTTGTATTTTTGAAGCTTTTTCTGGTCCTGTTTTTCCCCTAAAGACTTGTGTTTATGTCAATAAGAAATCTTTTATTTTAGGCAGATAGTGGAGATACAGTATCTATACGTCAAGTCATTTTTTTTCATCAAAAACTTATGTTTGTCACTAGGAATTTTTTTGTAAGATATTGGGAACCCAATTCTCACACTTCAACGTTGTGTGCATAAAAAAATAATAATAATAATATCCAAAGTCAAATGCTTCAGGATAAACATAAACCTATTTTCTGACCCTTCTTAATGTGAACTCTTTGCCATAAGTTGTAGAATGAGTAGAAATGCGCACAAAATACAAAAAATAAAGTATATATGTACGTACATAGATATACATACACATATGTATATACAGGCTGACTTGATCTAGAACAGTAAATCTGCCTGCAAGTTAACTCCTCATTGCAATGGTTGCCTTAAGGTGTTTACTAGTTGAGTACATAGTGTGGTTAAACATAAGCTACACCGCTTCCCACTTGATTAGAGCAACAGGAAGCACACCTACCAGCGTCTGAAGCATGTGCTTGAACTGTGTGTGTACAGGTTATGTGGATGTGAGCAAGCATCAGAAAAAAAGCTGCAACTCCTAGAAGACCAAATGCTAAGGTTAAATAACTGACAGATGCTACTACAGGGTTTTTTTTTCTGTCAAATTGTTACTTTATTGCAGAAGACAACACATTTCCATTTCAACAGTTTGTCAGCTTTAATAATGTTAGGTAAAATCCTTATGTTATTAAAATGAAAGAGGCCTACAGTTTGGGAACAAAAGTATAAAATTAAACATGCAGGTACCTACTTACATACTGCTATAATGTTTTGTTGGTTTTTTTTAGGAGGTACCAGAAAATGAGCCCTGGACCTCCCATGTGGGAAGCAGGCTCAACTGCTTGAGCCACATCCTCTTCTACAAAGTATTTTTTGAAGACACATATGTAAAGAGGTTATTACCTACATGTAATATATATCTGAGGTTTTTTTGGTTTGTTTGTTTGTTTATTTTATCCTGGGCACCAGGATTATTAAAAAGCAGATATAGTTAAACATATCATACTGCGATTCATCAAAACAGCACACATTTTCATTTCATGGAGCATATATGTGACTTAAATGATCACTTGTTTCATCATGTGGGAACATAAATTATGTGGTTAAAAATATAAGGATTTTGAAGTAATGTTAATTCAAGTTGTATTGTCATTTAGTATTGTCTTTCCAAAGTGCTGCCAATTGAAAAGGCAAGCATTATGTTTACAAATCTCTTTTGAAATGTTTGTCAAACTTGGGATAGTATCTTTAATAAAGATGTTTGTCTCCAGCATCCAAAAACAATAACTTTTTAAAAAGTGACAGAGGAGCGGGCATAGCTCAGTGGATGAGTGCCTGCTTCCCATATACAAGGTCACAGGTTCAATTCCTAGTACCTCCTTAAATAAACAAATAAAACTACTTTCTTTATTTCAAGTAGCAACTTCCTTAATAATAATTTTTAAAAATTTATTTTTGCATCTTGGGATGTACATGTTCCTAGAAGGAAAGGTAGAGTATAAAACAAGGGACTGAAAATACAGTGAACTCAGGTGTGTGGTTAGTAATACAAATACAAGGAAGTTTGTTCAGAGAAAGCCTGGTGAGGCTGCCCCAGGGAGCAAAGGGAGTGAGGGTACTGGCTCCCCACCGGCGCTCTGGAGGCGGAGCTCAGGTGTGCCAGGTGAGAGCAAGCCTCACCACTGCCCACCTGCAGCCCAACGCTCTTGAAAGGACAGCGAGACTACAGTGAACCATCTCCCTGGGGGCACTACAGGACCCCTGAGCAATAAGCCACAGCTCCAACCACTGGTTTCATCGCTTCTTCTGTAGCTGTCATTTTGTTTGGCTTAAACTTTCTAGCACTATAAAAATGTGATAATGGCAATGGAATGTTTCTTCAGTGGGTTCTTTGAGCTGCCATATGGTTGGTTGCCTTAGATGGTCAATTTCTGATATTACCTAGCCCTAAATTTTGGCCTTTTGCAAAGCTTGGAAGCTGCATTTGGGCAACAGAGAACAGAGCTCTTGTCCCAATTATCAAAACCACTGGTTTACAGAGCAGATGTGGCTCAAGTAGTTGAGCACCTGCTTCCCACACAAGAGGTCCCGGGTTTGGTTTCCGGTGCCTCCTAAAAACAAAAAAAAAACAAACAATAAGCAAAATAAATGAAAAAACCAACTCAGAGTTAGCAACATGACTCAGCGGTTGAGCTAAGCATCAGCTTCCCACATACGAAGTTCTGGGTTCAGTCCCCAGCCCTGGTACCTCAAAAAAAAAAATTAGTTTAAGCATTGGAATCTTAATCTAAGGATCATGTAATAGATTAACTGGATGGGCAAGCTCAAGGCTTGGCTGGTTTGGAATGGCTGCACAAGAAGTATCAAAACCCCTGCTAATTACATTGGAGCTGGGCTATCAGTAGTAAATGCTTTCATATTTTTGTTTGTCAGAAGTGAAATACCAAGTAACTGACATACCACAGATACCACACGTTAGTCACAGAATATGCAATCAACCAAACTCAAGATAACTGGTGTGAATATGACTGATTGGATAAACTTTCTACAGTGGGAAACGGATGTGGCTCAACTGATAGAGCATCTGCTTACCATATAAGAGGTCCAGGGTTCAGTACCCAGGGCTTCCTGGCCCTGTGGTGAGCTGGCCCAAGCGCAGTGCTGCCACACACAACGAGTACCATGCCACGCAGGGGTGTCCCCCATGTAGTGGAGCCCCACTAACAAGGACTGCACCCCACAAGGAGAGCCACCCTGCATGAAAGAAGTGCAGCCTGCCCAGGAGTGGCACCACACATATGGAGAGCTGATGCAGCAAGATGAAGCAACAAAAAGAGAAACAGATTCCCAATGCTGCCTGACAAGAATGCAAGCGGACACAGAATAATACACAGCGAGTGGACACAGAGCAGACAAAAGGGGAGGAAGGGGGGAGAAATAAATAAAAATAAATCTTCAAAAAAAGCCTTCTACAGTGCTACACCACACGGTGGGCTGTAGTCTCACAGTGATAGCTGGAATACTCTGGATCCACATTTGCCAGTCATTTATAACAAGGACCACAGTAGACAAAATGGTGGTAAGTATGTAGGGGCAAGTCAATACAATTTTGACTATGTCTTCGTACGCTTCAGTGGCATCTTTCTCGCAAGTACAGTCTACTTTTTGGCCTACTACATAGCCATGAAAAATAGTCCTAAACTATATTCTGAAGCAATCTTAGGAGGATTCCTTTGAGGAATCCTCTGGGCAATAGCTACCTGCTATTAGCTAATCACTAACTAATCACTCTCTAAGTGTGTGGTCAGTTTTCCAATCATCATTGCTGATCCAGGATTCATAACTCCAGTGTGGGATATCTTCGTGTTTAAGGACATACAGAGTCTAAAATACTACCTGTTAATGATATTTATATTTTGTATCATCTTGACAGGAGGATTAGGCCCTGCTCTTTCTAAGATCTAACAATCAAAAGACCAGCAGATGGCAGCAGTGGTTAAAAGACCATCTCTGCCACTACAGCAACAATGTTCCTTAAAGAGTTCATTTTCAAATTATAAATGGATCTCAATTATTCTTTTTTCACAAAATATATTTATGTATTCCCCTTCTTGTCCCCCTCCCCCCCACCCTGCTTTTGCTGTCTGTATCCATTCACTGTGTGGTGCTCTGTATCTTTTTTTTTTTAAGATGTATTTTTATTTCTCTCCCCTTCTGGCTCCCCACCCACCCACCCAGTTGTCTGCGCGCATGTCCATTTGTGGTGCGTTCTTCTGTGTCCACTTGCATTCTCGGCAGCACTGGGAATTTCTGTCTCATTTTGTTGCATCATCTTGCTGTGTCAGCTCTCTGTGTGTGCAGCACCACACTCTTGGGCAAGGTGCGCTTTTTTTTCTGCGGGACAGGTTCTCCTTGCAGGGCACACTCCCTGCATGTGGGGCTCCCCTATGTGCGGGACACTCCCACATGAGATGGCACTCCTTGTGCGGCAGTACTGCACTTGGGTCAGCTCACCACACAGGCCAGGAGGCCCTGTGTTTGAACCCTGGACCTCCTATATGGTAGGTGGACACTCTTATCAGTTGAGCCACATCTGCTTCTATTTCTTTTTTTGGTCTTCTCATTTTTTTTCTCTTCTAGGATTCACCAGTATTCAATTCTGGGACCTCTGATGTGAGAGGTTCCCTGTTAGCTGCGTGACCTCATTTCCTGGTTTCTGGTTCACTGCACTGGCACTAACTCACCATGTGGGCACTCAGCTTGCCACGCAGGAACTGGCTTGCCACGTGGGCACTGGCTTACTATGTGGGTGCTGGCTTGCCACGGAGGCACACTTTCTCTTCTTCTTTTTCACCAGGAGGCCCCAGGGATCTAACCATATGGTAGGCGGAAGCCCTATCACTTGAACCACATCCGCTTCCCTCAACCATTCTTCAAGTGTGTAAATGATTGTTCCCCACAAATGTGAGAAACATGGAAAACTGAGTTGCAGGCAAGTAGAAAAGGGAAAATTATTCTGATGAACTGTATATGAAGGACTTAACTGAGTGATTAAAATGTCTACATTTTCACAGCATTATTTGAGAGGGCTCCTTTTACCACAATATGTAAACATTATTGCATAATCCAGAAAACCATATGGAGTCCATTTACAAAGAACTTACACTCCAAATTTCCAACTTACTATCCTCATTAATTGAGAGAGGCAGAAATAATTTAGCAGAGAAAAACTTACTTTATAATAGAATCAATTCCAAATGATCTGGATCCTAGATAAAGAAAATGTCAAGGGTGGTAACTGAATGTTCAAAAGTCCATTTTGTTATTTTTAGTGAAAACTTACATTCACTTCAAATTAGTATTGCCCAACTCTACCTCTCCCACCCATCTTAGCTCTAAATGATTTTTATTATCCCTAGATAAAATCCATCCTCAAAGAACAAAAAATTTTCACCATTATTATATATGTGTGTATATATATAATTAATTGCGTACGTATACACACACACATACAGAAATACACCATTCAAAATTTGGAGGAACATTCTACAGATACTGAAGTGAGTTCTAGCTTATCAGAATGAGAATTTTAAATGGCCCAACACGTCTTTGGATGTATCATTTACTTTTTTTTTCCTGAAATTCCTAGAATCTCTGTTGTTAACTGGTAGTTTTCCTGTTTTTCTCTTGTATTGATTTGTCATTTCCACTAGGCAAAGGAAAATGAGAGAAAGCTGGCTTTATTTATATATGAAAACTAAACTGGAAACACTAGTACAATGTTTATCACAATATCATACGAAATCCAAATTCTACAAGCTCTCACCTGTTAGTACAGTACATTGCTGTGCAGGAGAGATAGAACAGCATTCTGCTTAAATGAATGGACTCTGGTTTAAATCTTTTCTTTTTTTTCAAGAAAAGAAAGAGTTTATAGCCTGGTTGGCCAGCAAGGAGACTAGGCAAGCCTCAGATCAGTCTCCTGGTTTGAATCTTATCTCTGCCTCTTCTTAGTTTTGACTTTGAACAAGTTTTTGAGCCTCCCTATATCAGATTCTTTATCTCTAAATTGGAATAATGATAGTATCTATCTTGCATGAGAGGTTCAAATTAGTTAAAATCTGTAAAATACGTTCAAGAGTATCTGGCACTTGGCAAACACTATATAACTGTTCGCTGTTAATATGTGTTGCTTGAGAAGGTAAACACGTATCTATGGATTGGAGAATACCTTTTAAGAAGTTGTCTCACCCCTCATCCAAACAATTATACTTCTTCCTCTAGCTATGAATTCAACATAACTGGTGTCCCTGTTTTAATACTGATTTGCTTATATAAATAAAATATTTGTAACATTTTATAAATAAAATTCATTTTAATTTCAAATTGAGAAAGCAGACTTGGCCCAGTGGATAGGGCATCTGTCTACCACATGGGAGGTCCGCGGTTCAAATCCCGGGCCTCCTTGACCCATGTCGAGCTGGCCCACACGCAGTGCTGATGCATGCAAGGAGTGCCGTGCCACGAAGGGGTGTCCCCAAGTAGGCGAGCCCCATGTACAAGGAGTGCACCCTGTAAGGAGAGCCGCCCAGCATGAAAGAAAATTCAGCCTGCCCAGGAATGGTGCCGCACACACGGAGAGCTGACACACAAGATGATGCAACAAAAAGAAACACAGATTCCTGTGCTGCTGACAACAACAGAAGTGGACAAAGAAAGAACATGCAGCAAATGGACACAGAGAGCAGACAACGCGGGGGTTGAAGGGGGAAGGGGAGAGAAATAAATAAAAAATAAATCTTTAAAAAATAATTTCAAATTGATATGTCATTAATTATGCTGATAAATGGAATAAACTGACATGATTTTTTAAAAGTTTGGGGAAGCAAATGCGGCTCAAGTGATTGAGCTCCCACCTACCACATGGGGGGTCCCAGGTTTGGTTCCTGGTGCCCCCTGGAAAAGGCAAGCAAGACAGAAAGTTGGCCCAATGGGCAGGCATGGCGAGCTGGCACAACAAAATGATGCAACAGGGCGACACAAAGAGGAAAGACAATGAGAGATACAACAAAGCAGGGAGCTGAGGTGGCTCAAGTGATTGAATGCCTCTCTCCAACATGGGAGGTCTCAGGTTCAGTTCCCAGTGCTTCCTAAAGAGAAGACAGGAAGACACAGCACACACAGCAAATGGACACAGAGAGCAGACAGTGAACACAAATGGGGGGCGGGGGGGCAAATAAACAAATAAATCTTTAAAAAAAAAAGTTTGTTCAGGAGCTATAAAACAAATATATGCCATAAGTACAAGTATACCTGAATGGGGTATAAATGTATTCTTGTTGTCATAGGTATGTCTTCTGGATAGGTAGAAGCTCATACAGTAGCTATCAAAATATTAAACTTGCATCCTGGGGAAGTCCTGCTTCTTTCTCAAATGAGATGGTAAAGAAAAACAAAAAACAAACTCTGGACTACATAAGCCTTACCTAATAAAAGAAAACAGTCCAATATGCCAAGCCCTCAATCAAAATGCTTGCACTTATGAAACTTACTCCTATAATAATGAAACTAAGCCTAATTATAATCAATGCCTAAGAGTTACCTCCTGAAAACCTCCTTGTGGAGGTCTTCCCTATAAGCAAAGCTCTGCAAATAAACTCACCACCTGCTCCCAAAGTGGGACATGACTTCTGGGCATGAGCCTCCCTGGCATCAAGGGATTATTACCAAGTGTTAATCAGCAGTGCATCTGGAAAAAGACCTTTACCAAAAGGGGAAAATATTAAATAAAACAGAGTTTTTAAAGAAAGACTCAATCAAAAGTGCTCCTCAGATTTTATACACCTGTATAATTGTTTTGTAGGTTTGCAACTTCATAACAAAAATATGTTTAAAAAAAAAAAAGTGCTCCTGAGGGCTCTAGGGACATCCAGACACCATAGGCAACCCACAAAGACTCATGTAATCAACCCTCGGTGGGCCCTATTTGGGAAAATATGAAAATACATTTCCCAAATATAACAGTTATACTCATTTAAAATTCCCCTAATCATGATTCTTCTACTCCTTTTATACGAACCTGTAATTTTCAATGCACTCGTCAAATATGTTTCTCAGAGATGTATTTCCTCTTCCCCATGATATCTAAGACCCCTCTCAGCCTGAAGCAGTCAGAGCAGGCATCATCCCAAATCCCTCAAGACTAAGAGAAGAACAAAAATAAGGGGGGGAGGGAGCAGATGTGATTCAAGCAGTTGAGCCCCTGCTTCCCACATGGGAGAGCTGGGGTTCAGTTTCCAGTGCCTCCTAAAAAAAAAATAAATGAATGAATGAAAAAACTAATTCAGGGGAGATTGATATGGCTCAGTGGTTGAGTGCCAGCTTCCCACATTTGAGGTCCCAGGTTCAATCCCCAGCCCCAAGATCTCAAGTAAAATTAAAAATTAAAGAACTATATTATATGAACAGAGAACCCTAAGTTCAACCATGGACTTTAATTAACAGTACAATTATAAAAAGTCCTATCATCAGTTGTAATGAATTTTCAACACCAATGCAAGGTGGTGGTGGTGGGGTGGTGTATGGGAATCCTGTATTTCATGCATGATTGTTCTGTAAACCCACAAATTCTCTAGTAAAGAAAAAATTAAAAATTGAAATATTAATTTTTTTTTTAAAAGAGGCAGATCAGGTTTGACCTGTCTATAGACTAGGCAAACAAGGTAAAATATGATCATATCAAAACTGATCTCATAAAATGTGCCCTAAAGTACCAAAGGGACTGCCTCGTGAATAACTGAACAAGCATTTCTAACGAGTTAGCAGGTGATGCTCACGCTGCGGCTGATCCAGAAACCATGCTTTTAGACTACCTTCGCCTTAGGATTTACGGCCTTAGGGTATACAGCCCCACATTTGAAATCCTAGGTACAAATATTAGCACCAGTAAAGACATGAAATAAACACTGGACTTCCATGTCCACACTTGCATTGCAGGAGCAATGATGTATAATTGTGGTAACCAATACAGTAGCACCTAGCTACATGGGCTATTGAACAACTGAAATGTCGTTAGGCTAAACTGAGAGTGCCATACGTATAAAATACACAGCAGATTTCAGAAGCTTAGTTCAAAAAAAGGAAATATTTCACTGAGAGTGCCTTTTCAAATGTCGATTATGTGTTGAAATGGTATTATTTTCTGTATCCTGATTTAAATTAAATATGTTATTAAAACTAATTTCACTTGCTTCTTTTTCACTCCTTTTTTTAATGTGTGGGCTCATGTTATATTTCTATTGGTCAGCACTGAGCCAGAAGGACAGTGGAGATTGGCTTAAGGGAAAAGAGAGGGCAAAGGACAGTAAGAGAGCTGATTCAGGCAGTAATAATGGAGGGGCAGAGGAAAGATGATACACAGAGATATGATGCATCAGTCGCCAAAAATCAGGCCCCTGACTCATGCTATAAAGGGAAGATGGGTAAATGAGCACCAAGGGTATCTTTATGAGCATCCAGGTAAAACCCAGTACCATTTGCAAAACCAGAAAGTGGAGAGAAAGAGGCTGGGCTTCAAGTGTCTCTGGGAAAAGCAGAGCAGGCTCCCCAGGAGGCAGCTGGAGGGATGCTTCTGGGGCTCAGAACAGAAGCCCAGGATGAAGTTAAGGCCTGGGGGAGTCGCCGGCATCTCAGTGGTAGCTGAAGCCAGCAGTGAGTCAGAAGGCTCCCAAGGGAAGAGCCTGTGGGGGCAGAAGAGCAGGTACCGGATCTGAAAGAGCCCTCCTCAGGAGCCTGGGAGAAGCCCAGGCCACGAAGAATGAGAAAAAAATTCTCTGAAAGGGAAAACTAAACCCAGGAGAGAAGAGTTTAGTAGGAACCCAAATAACCACTAGTTCCTCACTTACAGAAAATGAATAGAAAAAGAAGCAGATGTTTTAGGGAAATTAGAAATAGAACAATAAGAACTAAGATAATCAAAACAACTGAACACGGAGAAAACAAAATTATAGCAAGAAATGGAAGAAAATCAGCTTTTAATTCCAATGATACTCTTACATATACTGAGAAGAAAATTACTAAAATAAAGTAAGAACAGACTTCTAGAACACAGGACAAAAGTCCACATAGGAGGTGCTAGGAGGAAGTTTTCAGCTTATCAGTAACACTGTGAAGGTCACCACCCAGGGGCATGGCCACCA
This sequence comes from Dasypus novemcinctus, assembly GCF_030445035.2. Taxonomy (NCBI): domain Eukaryota; kingdom Metazoa; phylum Chordata; class Mammalia; order Cingulata; family Dasypodidae; genus Dasypus; species Dasypus novemcinctus. Next base: position 108,185,613 of record NC_080678.1, on the reverse strand, counting down.
GAGGGCGGAGTGAAGCGTGAGTTGTAGAATGCTCCCCTGCCCCACCTTACAGCACACCAGCAGGGCTCAGTGCAGGAACAGTGGCCATCAGCTCCAAGAGCTGCCAGACAGACTCTCTCAACAGAGTCTTGGGAAGTACAGAGGGAAGTGCAAAGTCAAGAGGGAAGGAAAAACAAGACACTTGAGGAATCTGAAGCCTCTCGCACCTATAGGTCCAACAAACATTAAACAGAGCCCAACTCCTAGGCAGATTTAACATAAATCCTCACACTAAAGCCTATTATCTCAGTTCTTATTACCAGATACAACATGTTCAGCTTTCAACAAAAAATGACAGGACATGCCAAAAGGCTTACTCTGAAGACGCAAAGCAATCAGAATCAAACTCAGGTGTGGTACAGATGTTGGAATTATTACACAGGGACTTTAAAATAATTACGGTTAATACTTGAAGAACAGATGGAGGGAAGTGATGTGGTTCAAGTGATAAGGCCTCCGACTACCATATGGGAAGACATGGGTTCAATCCCTAGGGCCTCCTGGTGAAAAAGACGAGAAAGTGTGTCTGCACAGTGAGCCAGTGTCCCCATGGCAAGTCAAGTGCCAGCATGGTGAGCCAAGTGCCCACACAGTGAGCTGAGTGCCCACGAGGTGAGCCGAGTGCTCATGAGGTGAGCTGAGTGCTTATGTGGTGAGCCAAGTGCTCACGCAAGTCCTGCATGGCGAGCTGAGTGCCCACATGGTGAGTCAAGTGCCCGTGCAGTAAGCTGAGTGAGTGTCCACATGGTGAGCCGAGTGCCCACATAAGTACCCGTGTGGTGAGCCAGTGCCCATGTAGTGAGTCAAGTGCCCACGTGAGTGTCCACATGGTAAGCCAGTACATGCATGACAAACCAGTGCCCAAGTGATAAGCTGAGCACCTGAGCAGGAAGCCAATGCCCAAACAAGTGAGTCACACGGCAAGAGGATGACACAACCAAAGAGAAACGAAAGGGAGAGTCAAGGTGAAGCATGGCAGAGAACAGGAACTGAGATGGCACAATTGACAGGGAACCTCTCTCCACATCAGAGGTCTCCAGGATTGAATCCCAGTGAATCCTAGAGGAGAAAGATGGAAGACAAAACGAGACATAGATACAGAAGATCACACAGCGATTGGATAGATAGGAAAAACAGTAGGGCAAAAGAGGGGGAGGGTAGAAAAAAAGAACAGATGGATAATGTAAGCAGAAAAACTCAACCAGAAATGCTAGAAATCAAAAGCATAGTGACAGGAAAGAAGAATGCCATGGACAGGTTCATCACACAAAGCCAAGGAAAGAACCAGTGAACTTGAAAAGGTGTCAACAGAAATGTCACAAACTAAAATGCAAAGAGAAGATGAAAAAAGAGAGCATTCAAGAACTTGGGGACATCAAAAGGTATAATAAATGCATGACTGAAATACCAGAAAAAGAAAGAGAATGGAGCAGAAGAAATACTGGAAGTAATAATAGCTGAAAACATTGTAAAATTAATGACAGATAAAGGGAGCTCAGAGAACATCAAAGAGAATAACTACCAAGAAAACCACATCTAGGAATATCATATTGAAGTGCAGAAAACCAAAGACAAAGGGAAAAATCTTGAAAGAATGCAGACAGGAAAAAACACATCTTACCTAGAGGGAAACTAAGATAAGAATGACAGTAGACTTTTCATCAAAAACCATACAAGCAGGAAGAGAGGGGATCATGTAAAATATGAATGTGAGTAATACTGCATATATAAGACTGTTTTTCTCTGAAACTGAACAAATGTATGTTAATGATACAATATGTTAATATCAGGCAAAAAAAAAAACAACCACATTATGCTAAATGAAAGAAATCAGATACAAAGTACTAAATATTATATGATTCTATTTATATAAAATGTAAGTATAAATCAATTTATAAGTACGGAATCAGATTAGTGGTTATGTAGGGCTGGGAAGGATAAAGGGATCAAGAGGTGATTGCTAAGTGGTACGGAGTTTTTCTTTTTGGAGTAATAAAATTGTTCTGAATTTTTTTGTGGTGACAAATGCACCAACATTGTGATTATATTAAAAGCCATTGATTGTATACTCTGGATAGATTTTATGGTATGTGAATATATCTCAATAAAACTTTAAAAAAGTGAGAGGAGTGAATATTAAAAGTCTTGAAAGAAAAAAAAAACACTAATCTAGAATTAATGATTAATGAAAAAGACACACTGAAGCTTATCTTTGTTTAATTCTGATGACGATGAATCAATCTGAAAACCTTCCAAATGAAAAAAAAAAGGTTATTCATAAAGAAGAGAACTATCCTAGCTTTAGATGTCTCAACTGCAATGCTAGAAGGAAAAAGATTGTTTAAGATCATGAAAAGAAGAAATGTCAATCTAGAAATCCTACACATAAACAGTTTTTCATATCAAAGGCCAAAAATCAGATGTATTCGGACAGCAGGGCCTCAGGAGGAGTAGATCACCCAGGTAACTTCTGTAGAGAAAACACCTGAGGAGGTGCTCTAACAAGCACGCAAACACCTCTCAAGCCAGAGGAATATGAAGGGTAGGGAAGAAATGGGAAACAAAAAAATCTTGTTATAGATAGATGGTTAAAACTAAATGGATGGTATTAACATGATTTGACATTTATAATGTAATGTTAGAGAAGAGTAATTGAAACAGAAGAGAAGGGGAAACCAATTAGCAAAATGAAGGAGTATGGGTATCAAGGTGGGGGGATTGAAGCTTTGTGAAGGTTGTCTAAGGAGATCTGGAGAAGAGTGACAACCACACCATGAAGCAGCAGAAGAGCAAGTAACTAATCCTGATATTACTAGATAAAGGCTTAGTTATAATTAAGGATCGGCTGGTAACTACGAGAACTGAAAATCAGAAAATTACCCAATTAACAGAAGAAAAATGAATAAATGAGAAATCTGAACAAGCCAGAACAGGCATATTAAAAGAGTACGCTTAATGTATATAACATATATTATTATATTCTTACATAGTAAACTAAGATGGATAAATATAATCAAATTTATGAATAACTGCAGAAAATATGACTGGATGAATTTCTTATCTAAGAAAGACTGTCATATTGGTTTAAAAAAATCTTGCCATTTGTTGTTTATAAAATATAAATCTAAAACAAAGTGATAAAGAATGGTGAAAATTGCCCAATAAAGTCTCTGCAAGATTTATGTAATAGAAATATGTTTAAAATTTTTTTAAGTTAAAAAAAAAAGAAACCATAGAGGCAAGAAGGCAGAGATTAAATCTAGCTGCCTCTTTTGTGAATAAAATTTCATTGTATCATTACAAAAAAATAAAAATAAAAAAGAATGGTGAAAATGAAGGAATGGACAAAAATTTCAGGAAAATGCAAATAAAGGGAAGCAAGTGTGGCCTTATTATATTATATAAAGTGGATGTGCAGCCTTAATCTTTCAATGGGGCAAAGAAAGGGGGCATGTAATGATAAATGGCAAAATTAATCAAGAAAAGACAAATCTGTATGTATCCAAATAGAGGTAGGAAAAACTGCTACAATTATAAGAGAATTTGTTTAAAGAAAACAATCCACTTTACAGTGGGAGAAAATGCATATCTATAGAGAAGAAAGCTCAACTATCAAATAGAGATCATTTAACTCTTATGTTTCAGAAAATTTTGCAAAAACTGGTCAGGTAATAATAATAATAACTAAAATTTAGTGGATACTTTTATTTAGAAGAGCGACTTTTAAAGGATATTATAAATATATTTTTCCTCTTATAACACTATAAACCTATAACAGATATTATTTTCCCCATTTAACAGATGTGAAAATCGAGGCAGCAAATGGTTACCAACTTCCCAAGGTCACCATGCTCATCTGACAAGGCTCTACTCATAATCATTATGCTGTGCTTTGCTTAGAGAGAAACTGTCACTGAATTCTAAAAGTCAGAAGTTTTGCAAGCTACACTGTCTTGATTGTGGGCTATAAAACTAAAATTAAAAAAAAAATTCACCCAGAAGTTATTGATTCATGAAATGAGACACAGTGTACAAACAAAAACTTTAGATCAAAGAAAAAACAATCAACATCCAATTTACAATTTCCTAGAAAGAAAAAGAAGGGAATAAGTTACATGAAAACTTGAGAGCCACAATTAAAGCTACTACAGAGAAAAATTGTCTTTAACTGATTTTTAAATTGAAAGACTGAAAATAATTATCAACTCTATATTTAGCTAAAAGAATTTTGAAAAATAACAAAATAAAAAGAAAGCATGAAAAGTAAGGATAAAATTCTAAATGAATGAAATTAAAGCCAAAATAAATGAGGAAGGCTAAATAAAACCAAATGCACTTTTTCAGTGTATCCTAAAAAAGACATTATATACCCAATGGGCAAATTAGAGGGGTAAAGTAAAACAGCAAAATTATATAACAGAGTTGAGGAAAGGCATATATCCACAAAGATGGAAGAGTAATAAATTATAGAAGAATCATATGTGACATTTCACAGCAATACGTTTTCAGAATATAAAGGAAACAGACTGTTTACAACAAGATAATAAGATCAATAACTGAAGATGAGATTTGCAAATCTACTGATGATTTAAAACCAGCAGCACTGGAATCTTTAAAGTAAATTCTAGTCAGTCTTTCAGGAAAAGATGAGTCTGGCATTGTCATATACTCTTCCAAAAAATATGGAATGCTCCCAAATCATTACTGAACTATGGTAATCTTAAAATTAAAACCTTATAAAGCAGTACAACAAAAGAAAACTACAGGACAATTTCTTTTATAGTTTGGATGCAAATGTTCCTAATGAAATGTTAGCAAACAAAGTACAGAAGATTATTATTAAAACAATACATCATTTATCTAAGATGTGGAAGATATATATGCTAATTCAAGCCTACTGAGAACTGAAACAAAAGGACCATTTGGCCTTTCATCTCTGTATAAAAGGGACTCAAAAATCTTGTTCGGGGCTCGGGATTGAAACAGAAAGCTCCCGAGTCTGGCCGGCCGTCAATAAACCATTTTTCCTTCTCAAAAAAAAAAACAAAAAAAACCATCATGATCCATTGGAAAATGCTCTCTTTGAAAGTGGTAGCTTTCTTTTGTTCACAGCAGTCTTTTCATCTAAAACACAGTAGGTGCTCAATAAATTTTTTAAGTAAATGGAAGGACAAATAGGGTTTATTTCAATAACATAAGGCCAACTGAAAATAGAAAACTTATCCAATTTATTCTCAATGATGAATCATTACACCATACCTTAATCTTGTCTGCAAGAAGAAAATCACTAGCTAATGAGCAATTAGATGCAGAATTTTAACTATACATTAGCAATATTGATTTAATAATGGAAAAGGGAGGAAAACATAACAAACTGGAGCAATGTTGAAAATGACAAATAGCTACAAAGGTATATGACTTAGATTAAAAATCATGTAAAATGTTAGGGAAGAGATCATACATCTGGTAATGCTTCTGGTGTAAAATACTGTAACAACTCAATAATAAAAAGACAAATAATCCAGTTAAAAAAGGGGCAAAGAATCTGAATAGATAAATCTCCAAAGAATATACACAAATGACAATAAGCACATGAAAAGACACTCAACATCATTAATCATCAGGAAAATGCAAATTAAAACCACACGGTAATATACCTACTAGGATGGCTATTATTTAAAAAATGGAAAATTACTAGTGTCAGTAAAGATGTGAAAAAACTGGAACCTTCATATAATTCTGGTGGGAATGCAAATTAGTGTAACTGCCATAGAAAATGGTTTTAAGAGTTCTCCAAAATGCTAAACACAGAGTTACCTACCATATGATCCAGCAGTTCTACTCATAGGTATACACCCAAGAGAACTTCAAACATATGTCTACATAAAAACTTGTACGTGAATATTCATGGTAGCATTATTGATAACAGCCAAAAAATGGAAACCCAAATGTCCACAAACTGATACGTGGATTAAAAAAGTATGGCATATCTACACAATGGAATATTATTTGGTCATAAAAGAGAACAAAGTACTGACACACTACAACATCGGTGAACGATGGAAACATGCTAAGTAAAAGAAGACAGACACAAAGGCCACATGCTTTATGATTCCCTTTATATGAAATGCCAAGAAGAAGCAAATCTATACAGACAAAAAGTAGATAGTGGTTGCCAGGCAATGGGGATAAAGAAGGGTGAGCAGTGATTGCTAGCAAGTTCAGGGCTTCTTTTGCGAGTGATGAAAATGCTCTAAAATTAGACAGTAGTGTAGCTGCACAATTCTGTAAATATACTAAAGTAAAGTGCACACTGAAGCATACACTTTAAAAATTATGGAAAGTGGACTTGGTCCAATGGATAGAGCGTCCGCCTACCACATGGGAGATCCAAGGTTCAAACCCCGTGTGGAGCTGGCCCATGCATAGTGCTGATGCGCGCAAGGAGTACTGTGCCATGCAGGGGTGTCCCCCGCGTAGGGGAGCCCCATGCACAAGGAGTTTGCCCCATAAGGAGAGCCGCCCAGCGCAAAAGAAAATGCAGCTGCCCAGGTATGGCACCGCACACATGGAGACCTGACACAACAAGTTGATGCAACAAAAAGAGACACAGATTCCCGGTGTCACTGCTAAGGATAGAAGCAGTCACAGAAGAACACACAGTGAATGGACACAGAGAGCAAACAACTGGGGAGGGGGGTAGAGAGGGAAATAAATAAATAAATCTTTTTTAAATTATGAATTATATCTCAATAAATCTATTGTTTTTTAAGTATTACTGAAGGACATAAAACAATGTTTTTGAGAATTATGACTTATCAAAATATTGAGCCATCAAAATTAACAATAAGGGAAACGGACATGGCCCAGTGCATAGGGCGTCCGTCTACCACATGGGAGGTCCATGGTTCAAACCCCGGGCCTCCTTGACCCGTGTCGAGCTGGTCCATGCACAGTGTTGATGCGCGCAAGGAGTGCTGTGCCATGCAGGGGTGTCCCCCGCGTAGGGGAGCCCCACGCACAAGGAGTGCTCCCCAAAAGGAGAGCCGCCCAGCGTGAAAGAAAGTGAAGCCTGCCCAAGAATGGAGGCACACACACGGAGAGCTGACACAGCAAGATGATGCAACAAAAAGAGACACAGATTCCCATACTGCTGACAACAACAGAAGCAGACAAAAGAAGAGCACGCAGCAAATGGACACAGAGAACAGACAACTAGGGCAGGGAGGAGAAGGGGAGAGAAACAAATAAAATAAAATAAAATAATTAACAATAACATTTTAAGGTAAATATTTAGCAAGCCAATTATTTTGTTTGTTTTTCTTAAATTTTTTACAAGGGGGAAGAGATTTCATTAGATACATATTTTTTTAATTCAGGAGGAAAAAGAGACAAGTAAATCTCCAAACAAAACTGCAGAGTGGGCTTTTGCCTTCCTAGGCATTACTATTTATCATAAAGCTGTTTTGATCAAAAGAAAATTAGGTCAATGAGGGAAAAAAGTCCAGAAATAGATTCAAATATATACAGTAACTTAATATACAATAAAATCACAACTTCAAATTAGAAATGCACAGGATGATTAATTTATTAAATATAGTTGACATAACGATTTTTAAAAGTTTGAGCAAATAGGTATGAAATGTAAAACAAAAAACAAAGAAACCCTCAAAGTGAAGACATTTAAATCTACTATTAAAAGATAAAAATATTAGATAAAGGACAACCAGCAAGATGGCAGCAGAGTAAGGAGTTCTTAGGGTCAGCTTGTGCTACAGGGCAGTTAGTAAACACTCAGACCTATCTGCAGCACCTGTTTGGGCTCCAGGAGACCAGAAGAGGATCCTGCAACATCCTTAAAGGAATGGAAGGAGGAGACTGCCCGTCTGCAGAGAAGATTCATTGGTAGAGTGCTCCACACCACATCCTCCGCTGGAGGCATAAACCACCTCAGGAGCTGTTCCGCAGCTGGAATTGGAAGTCCCACTTCCCAAAAACGAGGAAGGAAGAGACAGCTGGGAACCAACTTCAGTTATTGATGAGTAAATTTGGCTGGCTAAGGAATACAGCTAAACTTTCAGCTTCTCCAAGTCAGAAAGAGGCCAGTAGCTGCCATTTTAACTCTGTGCCTAGCATGAGGGGAAGCAGGGAGGGCTGAAAATCACAATGCTGGTGGGGACTGGCTTCTTTCCACCCAGATCAGATTGCAGCTCTAGCCTAAGCCCCAGCCCCACCTCTGGGAGGGAGGAATCTGGGGGGACCTGAACCAGACTCTCCAGGAAACTCCAGGTCACGCTGAAGAGACCAATGATCACCCTACTTTGGCAGCACAAGCAACCCCAGGAGCTATTCTATGGCTGGAATTGGAAGCTCCGTTTCCAAAAACAGGGAAGAAAGAGACAGTTGGCTACCAATTTCAGCTACTGATTAGTAAACTTGACTGGCTAAAGTATAGTCCTAAGAACAGCTGAAGTTTGAACCTGTCCAAGTTGGAAAGAGGCCAGTAGCTGCCATTTGACTCCACCCCCAGCTTGAGGGGAAGCCAGGCTGACTGAAAATCGCAGTGATGGTAGAGACCAGTTTCTCTCACCCAGATCAGCCTGCAGCCCTAGCCTAGGCTTCAGTCCCACCTCTGGCAGAGAGGAAGCCGGCAGGCCCTGCACCAGCCTATCCAGGTCCCTTTGGCTGGCACAGACTGAACAGTAAGAAGTCTACCGGGGTAACTGCAGTCATCTTGGACCCACACTGCATAGACTGCAGCTCCATCCCCTCTCCAGGGAGGGCAGAAAGGAACATGAAGTTTCATCAGTCTTTCTGGGCAACTACAGTCTAGTCCTGCACAACTTCGATTATTCCACACAGCTGTGACTCTGCCCCTATCCCTGGCAAAGGAGAAAGTTGGGAGAAACTTCATCAGTCCCTGAGGCAATGACAGCTGCTTGTGCCTCCACAGCTTATAGCACCAACTACGTCTTTGGCTCCTACTGCACAACCAGCAAGGGAGAAGGGGCAGGAAGCCCTAAACTAAAGAGAAAAACTGCACCCAGAATAGATACTCTACTAAGCCAGATGCCAAGACACCAACAAAAAATTAAAATCCACACCAAGAAACACAAAGATGTGGCCCAGTTAAAGGAACAAGATAAGCCTCCAAATGACATAAAGGAGTTGAAACAACTAAGCATAGATGTTCAAACAAATCTCCTTAATAAATTCAATAAGATGGGTAAAGAGATTACAGATATTAAGACGATACTGGGGGAAGCGGATGTGGCTGAAGTGACAGAGTTTCATCCTACCATATGGTAGGACCTGGGTTCAATCCCTGGGGCCTCCTGGTGAAAAAGAAGGGAAGGCGTGCCCACACAGCGAACCAGTGCCCACGCAAGTGCCCACATGGTGAACCAGTGAGCGCAACTGCCCACATGGAGAGTACAAATGCCCGTGTGGTAAGCCAGTGCCCGTGCGAGTGCCCATGCAAGTGTCCACATGGTGAGTCAGTGCCCATGCAAGTGACTACAGCAAGATGATGATGCATCAAAAGAGAAACAAGGGGAGAGTCAAAGTGAAGCACAGCAGAAACCAGGAATGAGGTGGTGCAATTGACAGGAAACCTCTTTCCCCATCAGAGGTCTCCAGGATCAAATCCCAGTGAGTCCTAGAGGAGAGAAAATAAGAAGACAACACAGACAACAAAACAGCAGGGTAGGAGGAGGGGAAGGGGGAAAATAAGTAAATCTTAAAAAAAAAAAAAAAAGAAGACCCTGGATGAGCACAAAGAAGAATTTGAAAGAAAGCATACGTAGGAAAATAGCAGGCCTAATGGGAATGAAAGGCACAATAAATGAAATTAAAAATACATTGGGGGAAGCAGATTTGGCTCAACAGATAGAGGGTCCACCTACCACATGGAAGACCCAAGTTTCAAATCCAGGGCCTCCTGGCCCGTGTGATGAGCTAGCCAACACTCCATGCTGATGCACGCAAGGAGTGCCGTGCCACGCAGGGGTATCCCCCGCAAGGGGGGCCCCACGCGCAGGAGTACACCCTGTAAGGAGAGTCATCCAGTGAGAAAAAAATGCAGCCTGCCTGGGAATGGCTCCGCATGCATGGAGAGCTGACGAAGCAAGATGACACAACAAAAGGAGACACAGGTTCTGGCTGCCGCTGACAAGAATACAATCAGACACAGAAGAACACACAACAAATGGACACTGAGAGCAGACAACTTGGGGGGGAGGAAAGAGAAATCTTAAAAAAATACATTGGAATCATATAGTAGCAGATTTGAGGAGGCAGAAGAAGGGATTGGTGAGCTTGAGGAAATGGCCTCTGAAAGTGAGCATACAAAAAAACAGATGAAGAAAAGAATGGAAAAAATTGAACAATGCGTCAGGGAACTAAATGACAGCAAAAGATGTGCAAGCATATGTGTCATGGGTGTGCCAGAGGAAGAAGGGAAGCGAAAAGGGGCAAAGGGAATATTTCAAGAAATAATGGTAGAAAATTTCCCAACCCTATGGAAGGACATAGATATCCATGTCCAAGAAGCACAACAGCTCCTATCTGAGTAAAATCTGAATAGATCAACTCTGAGACACATACTCATCAGAATATCAAATGCCAAAGACAATGAGAGAATTCTGAGAACAGAAAAAGAAGAGCAATGTATAACATATAAGGGATACCCAATAAGATTAATTGCTGATTTCTCACCAGAAACCATGGAGGTAAGAAGACAATGGTATGATATATTTAAGATACTGCAAGAGAAAAACTTCCAGTCAAGGATCTTATATCCAGCAAGATTATCTTTCAAAAATGAGGACGAGTCTAGAATATTCACAGATAAACAGAAAATCAGAGAATTTCTAACCAAGAGACCAGATTTTCAGGAAATTCTAAAGGGTATGCTAGAGCCTGAAAAGAAAAGACAGAAGAGAGGCCTGAAAGAGAGTCTAGAAATGAAGATTATTATATCAATAAAAGTAACTAAAAGGGTCAAAAGAGTGGTAAAAATAAAATATGACAGATAAAATCCAAATAATCTTTAAAAAACTTAACCAATAATGTAAAGCACCTGTATTCAGAAAACTATAACTGAATGTTAAAAGAAATTTCAAAAGGCCTAAATAATTGGAAGAGCATTCCATGCTCACAGATTAGAAGACTAAACATCATTAAGATGTTAATTCTACTCAAACTGATAAACAGATTCAACACAATCCCAATACAAATTCCACCAGCATTTTTTAAATAAATTGAAAACATGAATATCAAATTTATTTGGAAGGGTAAGGGGTCCTGAACAGCCAGAAACATCTTAAAAAGGAAAAGTGAAATTGGAGGACTCTCATCTGCAGACTTTAAATCATTTTACCTAGCTACAGTGGTAAAAACAGCATGGTACTGGCATAAAGACAGACACATAGACCAATGGAACCAAACTGATGGTTCAGAAATAGACCCTCTTATGTATGGTCAAGTGATTTTTGACAAGTCTGTCAAACCCACCTCCCCAGCTTGGGCAAAATAGTCCATTCAACAAATGGTGCTGAGAGAACTGGGTATCCATAGCCAAAAGAAGGAAAGAGGACCCCTATCTCACATCTTATCCAAAAATTAACTCAAAATGGATCAAAAACCTAAATATAGGGAAACGGACTTGGCCCAGTGGTTAGGGTGTCCGTCTACCACATGGGAGGTCCACAGTTCAAACCCCGGGTCTCCTTTACCCGTGTGGAGCTGGCCCATGTGCAGTGCTGATGCGCACAAGGAGTGCCGTGCCACACAGGGGTGTCCCCCGCATAGGGGAGCCCCACGCGCAAGGAGTGCACCCCGTAAGGAGAGCCGCCCAGCGCGAAGGAAAGTGCAGCCCGCCCAGAAATGGCGCCGCCCACACTTCCTGTGCCACTGATGACAACAGAAGCGGACAAAGAAACAAGACGCAGCAAATAGACACAGAGAACAGACAACCGGGGGAGGGGGGGAATTAAATAAATAAATAAATGTAAAAAAAAAAAACCTAAATATAAAAGAACCATAAAGCTTCTAGAAGAAAATGTAGGAAAATATCTTCAAAACGTGGTGGTAGGTGGTGGATTCTTAAAGGAAATAAGAGGAGGACTGAAATGGGCTACTGATGTTTAAAATATATAGAAGTTTTAATTAGCTTTACTGTAAAAGTGTGGAAATGTATAGAGTGGATGGTAACACATAGCGAGTAACAGCTAGTTCATAAATGGGGATGTGACTGAAAATGATAGTCTAGGGATATAAACGCCAATTGACAGAATGCTAGAGAATAATCTAGGAACTGAATAGCACAGTAAACCGAGAGGTGGATGAGAACTGTGGTTAAGGGTACAGATGCAAGAGTGTCCTTTGTTAGCTAGAGCGAATGAACGTCACTATTAAAGGGGGGTGGGAATGTGGAAAAGCATGGGAAAGATATAACTGGAGTGACCTATGGACTGTGGTTAACAGTAATAATATGATAGTCTTGCATCTATGCCAAAGATATAGTGTGTTGATAATGAGGCAGTATGTACAATGTGTGAGAAATTTACACTATGGACATGGTAACAATAGGATGATATTATCTATAATCTGTAACAACTGTGCCACTATAGTGTGGTATGTTGATAGAGGTGTGTTGTTTGGGAATTCTGCAAATGTGCATGGCTGTTTTGTAAGTTTACAACTTCTGTCATAAAAATATATTTAAAAAATAATAATAGGGTGGATTGGGGGGAAAATACACCAAATGTAAGATAAGGACTATAATTAGTAATAAGATTTTGACAATATTCTTTCATAATTTGTAACAAATGTCCCACAACAATGCAAGGTGTTGGGACCCATGTATGATGTTATGCATGTTTGCTTTTAAGTTCACAACTTTTACTATAAACTTATTGTTTATGTATATTCATATAAAAATTAGGTAAAGATAATAATAGGGTGGATTGGGGGAAAAATACTTTGGTTAGTAGTAACATTTTGACGATGCTCTTTAATCATTAGTTAAAAATGTTTAACAACAATACAAGGTATTGGTGGTAGGGTGAGGCAGTGAGAGTCCTGTATGATCTTATATATGTTTGTTTTGTAAGTTTAAACTACTACTATTCATTTATTGTTTATGTATGTTTATGTATGAGTGATATACTTCAATAAAAACATCCTAAAGGCAAAAAAATAAATTAGGTTAAGATTTTAAAATTAAGCTACATCGTACTTACAAAGGAAAATAAATGGCACACAAAAATTCATTCATTCATTCATTCATTCATTCAACAACTTCTGAATACTTTCTATGTGCCAGGAACTGTCCTGGATACTTGGGAAACATCAGTGAACAACAGCCTTCTTACCCCGCTCCCTTAGATTTCAGGAAGTGTACAGTCATTCAAGAGGGGAATAAGAGATGATAAACAATAAACAGGGAAGTCATGTGGCTCAACCAGATGGGCACCCTCCTACCACATGGGAGGTCCTAGGTTCAGGTCCCAGTGCCTCCTAGAAGAAGACGAGCAGATGTGACCCTCACCACAACCAGATAGAATGCCACCCCTGCCACGAGCCAGCAGACACCACAGCCCATGGGGTGCAGATGTGGCTCAGGACACTGGGCACTCGCCTCTCATGTGGGAGGTCCCTGGTTCGGTTCCCAGTGCCCCCTGGAGAAGGCCAGCAAACAATGAGTAGACAGATGAGAGAACCATCTAGGTGGGGGAAGGGATAAATAAAGATTAAAAATAAATAAATAAATAAATCTTACCAAAAAAACCCCACAATAAACAGAGTAATGAGCAAACTCCAGGTGAGAAGTGCGGTGGCAAAAATACAAAACAGATGAAGGTAAGGGGGGTAGGAATGCTAGGGATTAGTGCAGCAATTTTGAACTCGGGGTCCAGGTAGACCTGCCTGAGCTGTGGGCTCTGAACATGGTCCAGAGGAGGAGAGGGAGTTGGCCACAAGGTCCCTGGGGAGAGCACACTCCAGGCAGCAGGTACATCTCGCACAAGGATGGAGATGGCATTGTGCTCAGTATGTTTCTAGAACAGCAAGAAGGCCAGTGGGGCTGGTGCAGAGTGATCAAGGGCTGAGGAGGAGGCGAGATACAGAAGTAATGAGCCACATAACCCTTTGGAAGAACTCTGGCTTTTACTCAAAGGAAAATGAAATGCTGGGCAGAGGAGTGCCATACCTAACTCATTCCCCAGGTAGCAAGAACTGCTCTGTGTCCCCTGACATCATCCAGGCAAGAGATGCCTGAGGGTTGTTTTGGGTAATTGCAGGTGATTAGAAGAGGTCAGATTCTGGATATATTTTGGATCTAGAGCCAAGAGGTTCTGCTGATAAGTAAGATGTACAGCATGAAGGAAAAACAGGTCAAGGATGATTCCAAAGGGTCAGCTATCAATCAAGAAGGGGAAGGCTGTGAGAAAATAGGTTTGGGAAGGAAGTGGCCAGTAAGTCAGTTGCAGTCATGTTCAGCTGTGTCTATTAAACATTCAAATAGAGGTGTAAAGTAGACCCTTAGATATATGACTCTTAAGTGCAGGAAGAGGTCTGGGTATGGTGGTTTTAAGCTGTATATTCCCCAGAAAAAAACATGTTCTTAAATCTAATCCATTCCTGTGGATGTAAATCCATTGTAAGTAGGTCCTTCTGCGGAGGTTACTTCAGTTGAGGTGTGGCCCACCTCAATCAGGATGGGTCTTATTCCTGTTACTAGAGACCTTTATAAGAGAATGAAATTCAGACAGAGAGAGAGAAAGCCACAGAAGCAAGAAGATGAAATCAATGAAACCCAGAAAAGAAGGGAGAGACCAGCACATGCAGCCATGTGCTTCGCCATGTTGCAGAGGAGCCAAGGAACACCGGCAGCCAGTCTTTGGGAAGAAAGCAACACCTTGATGATGTCTTGATCTGGACTTTTTTTTAGCCTCAAAACTTTAAGCAAATAAATTCCCATTGTTTAAGCCAAATAATTTCATGGTATTTGCTTAAGCAGCCTAGGAAACTAAAAGAGTATGAGGAGTCATTGGCCACAGAAATACTTATGAGAATCAACAAGAACACCAAAGGGTAGGTCACAGATAGAGAAAGGATGAGGAGCAAGGGCTGAGCTTTGGGACTCTCCAACATCAAGAGGTAGGAAGAAAAGAAGGAGCCAGCAAAGGAAAAGGAGCAAGCAATCAGAGAAGGAAAATTTTTAAAATGTTGTATTCTGGAAGCCAAATGAAGAAAGTTAAATCAGAAGGAAAAAAGTGATCAACAATGTCAAATGCAGCTAACTGGTCAAGCAAGACGAAGCCTGAGAATTCACCACTGGATTTAGCATTTAGCGACATGGAAGTCACTGCTGCCCTTGACTAAAATATTAAGAGTAGGACAGGACTAAAACTTTTAGTTCCTATCAAGATGCTAAATTAGCACAAGTGCAAATCCAGAGAAATGTAAAGAAAGAGAGCAAAGCAAACAGAAATCCTGGGTGCCAATGGGGTTATTTTTGAACTGTCATGTGTACAGCCATGGCTTTGGCCTGGAGGTGTAGGCAGGTATACTGAAGGACAGCATTGCTTTTTCCCAAGCTTTCCCTGGAACAAAGAGCACCTGCTCCCACACATGGGGATGAGAAAAGATGAGCTGAGAAGGAACTGAACTTATATCATATTCTAAAGGATAATTTCCCTAATATAAAGAAATGCAATCGATAATTTTAAAACTTTCCACAAAGAAAATCCAGACCCAGATGATATCACTGGTGAAATTTTATGAGCAATTAAAAAATAAATAACATTGGTCTTACACAAATGCTTCCAGAGAATAGAGAAAGAGAAAACACTTAAGATGTATTCCAAGGTTAGTATAAAATAAATATAAAATCTGACAAAAACATAGGAAAGGAAAATTACACTTTATCTCATGAATAAAGACAAAAATTCTAAACCAATAATCATGAATTACCTTTTTTTTAAAACATCAAAAATCAAGTTGGATTTTTTTCCTGGAAAATAAGATTGGTTTAACATTTGAAAATCAAAACATTAATAGAGGGAAGCGGATGTGGCTCAACTGATAGAACGTCCGCCTACCATATAAGAGGTCCATGGTTTGACTTCCAGGGCCTCCTGGCCCGTGTGGTGAGCTGGCCCATGAGCAGTGCTGCCATGCACAAGGAGTGCCGTGTCACACAGAGGTGACCCCCGTGTAGGGGTGTCCACACTCAAGGACTGCACCCCACAAGGAGAGCCACCCTGCATGGAAAATACAGCCCACCCAGGGATGGCACCACACACACGGAGAGCTGAAGCAGTAAGATGATGACACAACAAAAAGAGACACAGATTCCCAGAGCCGCCTGACAAGAATACAAGTGAACACAGAAGAACACACAGTGAATGGATACAGAATGCAGACAATGGGGGGTGAGGGAGAATGGGAGAGAAACAAATAAAATAAATCTAAAAAGAAAAATTAGTAGAATTACCTCAATTAATATGTCAATATTATTTAATCCATTAAAAGAATAAAGGAGAAAACTATATATTCATCTTAATAATAAGTAATTCAGCATCCCTTGGATGATGAAAACTCCTTGCAAACTAGGAAAATAATGAAACTTCCCAAAAAATATGCACCAAAAATCTTACAGCAAAAATCACACATAATGATAAAATATTGAAAAGTTTCCCTTGAGACTGGGAAGAAAACAAGGATGTACTACTTCTAGTTCATGGTATATTAAAACTCCTAGGCACTGCAAGAAGGAAAGAAAAAAAATAAAAGTTTAAGGACTAGAAAGGAAGCAATTTCTATAAGTAGAAAATACAAAATATTCTACAGATAAAATAATAAAATTAATAAATGGTAAAGTCACCGAATACAAGGTCAATATACAAAAAAAAAAATCAACCACATTTCTACATACAAGCAACACACAAATAGGGAAAAAGTTTTCAAGTACCTATTAATAAATCGAACAAAAGAAGTACAAGGACTCCACATGAAAAATTATCAAACCTTGCTGAGAAAAATTAAAGACCTAATAGAGAGAAATACCATGTTCATAAATTGAAAGGTCAATATTAATATGACCTATACTATCTATAGATCAATTTGGTTTTCAATGCAATACCAAATTCCAGCAAGTTTTTGGGGGAGAAATTTATAAGATGATCATAAAGTTTATGTAGAAAGACAAAGAACTTAAAATAGCCAAAGCAATCTTTTTGTTGCTGCTGTTGTTTTACTTTTTACTTTCAGGAGGTACTGGGGATTGAACCTGGGACCTCATGTGTGGGAGGCAGGTGCTCAATCACTGAGCGACATCCACTCCCCCAGGCCAAAGCTATCTTGAAAAACAAAGGTGGGGAACTTACATCCACAGATATGAACACTTTTTTTGGTATGATTGCATTTATTTGAATCGCCCAGAATAGGCAAATCCATAGAGACAAAGTAGATTAGTGGTTGCCAGGAGCTAGAGACAGGGGCATGGTTAACGGCTATGAATGGATATGGGGCTTCTTTCCTTTAATTTTTATTGTGGTAATATATACACAGGATTAACATTTCTCATTTTAAGTATACATTTCAGTGATATTAATTACATTCACTAAGTTTTGGTAGTGGATGGTGGTGGTGGTAACACTGGGTTGGCTTTTTGGGGTGATGAAATGTTCTGGGATTAAATAGTGGTGATGGTTGTACATAGCTGTGAATATAATAAAGTCACTGAATTGTACACTTTAAAAGGGTGAATACTTGGATATGTGAATTATATCTCAAGAAGAAAATAATGGCATTTGCATAAATTTAGTTTGCCTACTTCTTTACATTCTGCAGAGAATTTGGGATATGGACAAAGTCTCAAAAAATTATAATTTTTTTCCTCTGATCTAGTTCAGATGTTGACGTCAAATGGAAGGGGAAGGAGAAGGCAGAAGGGCAGGTCTAAGACTGCGGTGCCAGTAATTATGGTTCTGAAGGTATTATGTGAAGGGGAGTGAAAAGAACACTTGAGCTGGGCCTACAGTGGACCTGGCTCTGCTAACATTCCAGGCTTCTCTCTGCCCCCTCCAGCCACCGTCATCACCTTGCATCATCTGAACTATTGCAATTACCTCTTTCTTTTTCCTTTTTTTTTTTTTTTTTTGAAGTACCCAGGGGCTAGGGATTGACCCCGGAACCTTGCACTTGGGAAACCGGTGCTCAACCACTGAGCCACTTCAGCTCAGGGGAGCTGAAGTGGTTTTTTTCCACGTTTGCTTGGTTTTATCATTTGTTTTTCTTAGGAGGCACTGGGAACCAAACCAGGACCTCCCATATGGGAAGCAGGTCTCATTACTTGAGCCATATCAGTTCCCTGCAAATGCTTTTCCTTTTTCAATATATTTGTACATTTAATAATTGAAAATATAGACAATAACTTGAAAAAGAAAACAGTTGAATAAAAACATACATTTCTCAATTAAATGTACTGGACACATACTTTTTTTAATCATTCAATATGTTACGCATATTATTTATGGTATAAAGCTAAGTAACAGGGGCTGGAAATATTGGCACAATGCTAGACAAAGAGACAAATGCAATAGAACTGAGAATCCAAAAAGAGACCCACAAGTAGATGGCTACCTGATTTTCAACAAAGACACCACTGCAAATTTGAAAGGAATGTCTTTCAAAAATGGTCCTGGAGGAAATGGATAGCCATAGCTCATATCAAAATATTGTACATATGTATATGTGTATCTAAGTATACATACACATATGTGTATATATGTGTATGTGTATATAAAATACTTTAAGATGTATCATACTTAAATGTGAAAGTTAAACCATTCAAATTCTAGATGAAAATAGAATTTTTGAGTTAGGAATAGGTAAAGTTTTTTTTTCTCCTTTCTTTTTTATTTATTTTTATAATATTACATTCAAAAAATATGAGGTCCCCATATACCACCAACGGTCCTCACCCCACTCCTACCCCCATAACAATAATCTCCTCCATCATCATGAAACATTCACTGCATTTGGTGTAAAGTTTTTTTAAACAGAGCATAAAGAGCACACAGAAGTAAAGACCGGACTAAGAACACATAAAAAAAATAAATTGGACTTCATTAAAATTCAAAACAAGTGTCAGACTCAAAGAAGATATTTCCAATACCTCTATCTGACAAAGGACTCATATAAAGAACATATAAAGAACTCCTACAAGTTAATATGGCAGAGACAAACACCATTTTTTTTTAATAGGCAAAAGACTGGAATAGATTTTTTTTTAATCAAAAATCAGATAAAGATAAAATAATGGCCAGGAAATATATGAAAGCATGTTTGATACTATCAGGCATCAGAAAGATGCAAATCAAAACCAAAATGAGCTCTTCTGTCACTTATTGAACCTGCAGTTGGTGCTGGGATTGGTGTATACTCAGGGGACTTGAATCTCTGGACTGTCCATGTGCCAGCTGGGCCCTGAGCCTCAGCAGAGTTCCAACTCCTACTCTCTGGTTTGTTGGACTTACCCAGGTCAGCTAACAGGGAGGTGAAGATGGTCAACAACCACACAAGGGAAACGAGAGTGCCTACAACCACAAGCAGGAGAACTGCAACGATCATCCATGTGGGATCTAAGCCCCCTCTCAATATAGAGGTGGACTGGACATCACCTCCCAGGGGCCACAGGATGGAGGAATAAAATATGGATTAGAATGGACTTACTGATACTCTACTATAGAACTATTGTGACTAGTAATGGAAGAAATTTTAACATTGTTATGGAGAAAGTGGCCATGGTAGTTGCTGAGGGCAGGGAGAGGGAAGAAGAGAGGTAATGTGGGGGCGTTTTCAGGACTTGGAGTTTTCCTAAATGATATTGCAGGGACAGATAATGGACGTTATATATCCTGCCATAACCCACTGAATGTACTGGGGGAGAGTGTAAACTACAATGTAAACTATTATCCATGTGGTACAGCAGTGCTCCAAAATGTATTCACCAATTGCACTGAATGTGCCACAATGATGAAAGAGGTTGTTGATGTGGGAGGAGTGGGGGCGGTATATGGGAACCTTGTACATTTTTTAATGTAGCATTTTTTGTGATCTATATATCTTCAAAAAAATAAAATTTAAAAAAATGATGGGGGTGGGGGTGGGGAGTGGGGTATATGGGAACATCTTATGTTTTTTAATGTAACATTTTGTGTGATCTATTAACTTTAAAGAAGATAATAAAGAAATGAAATACAATTTTTTAAAAAAGAACGAAAAAAAACAAAATGAGGGAAGCAGATGTAGCACACGTGGTTGAGTACCTGCTTCCCATGTATGAGGTCCCGGGTTTGATCTCCAGTATCTCCCTAAAATAAAAGAGAGAGAGAGAGATACCACTACACTCACCAGTTGGGGGGGTGGAGGGGGAGGGGAAGGGGGGTAGAGAGAGAGAGAAAGCCTAAGACCAGATGTGGCTCAAGCAGTTGAGTACCTGCCTACCATATGGGAGGTCCCAGGTTGGGTTCCCAGTGCCTCCTAAAAGAAAACGAGGAGACATAGAGAGCACACAATGAACAGACACAGCAAACAGCAAATGAAAACAATGGGGGGAGGAAATAAATAAATTAAAAAAAAAAAAAGCATCACCAACAAAACCAAGTGCTGACTAGGCTATAGAGCAACAGGATCTCTCGCATATGGCCGACTATATCATTTGTATCAAATAATACAATTACTTTGGAAAATGTTTGGTGGAATCTATCAAAGCTAAGCATATATATATATATCAATTCTACTTCCAGATTTACACCCCTCAGAATCAAATGCACATGTATACCAAAGAACATGTGCAAACACCCAAATTACAAACAGTTCAAATGTCCATCAAGACTAGAATGGATAAATTGAGGTATCGTCACATGATGGGGGAAAAAACCTCCTGCAACATGCAACAACATGGCTATCTCACAGATGTAATGTTGAATAAAAGGAATCAGACACAAAAAGAATATATATTGGGAAGCAGATGTGGCTCAAGTGACTGGGCTTCAGCCTACCACATGGGAGGACCCAGGTTCAAGCCTGGTTAAAAAAAAAAAAGCAGGCCTGCCTGGCGAGCCAGTGCCCACACAGCAAGCTGAGTGCCCGTGCAGCGAGTCAGCACCTACGCAAGTGAGTCACGCAGCAAGGTGATGATGCAACAAAAGAGAGACAAAGAGGAGAATGAAGGTGAGGCACAAGAGAAACCAGGAACTGAGGTGGCACAAGCAACAGGGAACCCCTCTCCATATCAGAGGTCCCCAGGATCGAATCCAAGTGAATCTTAGAGGAGAAAAAAGAGAAAACCAAAAGAGAAACAGATACAAAAGATCATACAGTGAATGGACATAGACAGCAAAAAACAGCAGGGTAAGAAAGGGGAGAAAAAGAAAAAAGAAAAAATATATTTTTTAAAAAGAATATATATTGTATGATTCTATTTATATGAAGTTTAAAATCAGATGAAATAATATATAACGATAGAGGGCAAAATAATGGTTACCCTTGAGTGGCAATGGGGGAAGTGAGGTCTTGGAGAGAACACAAAATAGCTTTCTGTCCCATATCTTGAACTGAGTGACAGCTATCTATGTACAAGAAAAATTTGTCAAGTTGTTCACCTGGGCCTTGTGCCCTTTAACTCAATCAAAAAAACAAAGATTAATAACTTGAAAGTAATAAAACTTGATCACTGACTGGCTGTGTAGCAGGTAAAAGACATCCATTAGGATAAATGCCATTCTTCACTTGGATGACAGGCTGGTTGGTGATCATATTGGATGGGAAATAAAGGGAAAGAGTCGGGGGCTATAATACTTTTATTTGAATCGATGGAGTTTAAAGAGCCTTTGGATAGCTACAGAGATATACAGCAGAGTGGTGGCCTTTAGGGTCTAAAAGTAGGGGAAAGACAGAGCCAAGCAGTCCGGCAAATAATGCCTTCCCATAGAGGCGAATCAGGGAGAGTAAGGATGAAAGAGGATCAAGAATGGACACCTTGGGAGAAGCAATTAAGAAAGGCAAGAAGAGGAAGATAGCTCCGTGGAGAGAATTGAAAAGAAATAATCACAGAGAGAGGAAAAAACCAGAAACCAACCAAGACAACACTCTAGGAGAGACTGGACATGAGCACCAACTGGACAGAAAGCTCAATTAAAGCAAGCACTAAAGTATCCACAACCTTGCCGTAATAAGGGTGCTGGTGTCCCTCATCAGACAGATCCACAAAGTGAAGCAGTTTAAAATGCCAAAGGGAAATGGGAAAACATCTGCCAGAACGCACAACTTGAAATCTATCTCCTGCACCATGTATACATAATATTTACAGAGATTATCTGAAGGTGATACAAGCCTTTCTTTTCAGAGATATCCTAAATTCTATGCCCGGCTCAATTAGGACCATCAGAAAGCAATCCACGGGACCAAGGTGTTTTGGCCCCTGGAAACCTGGATTGGCTGAGTTCACCTCTGACACAGTGCCATGCTTCCCCTGAGGATCAACGGGAGGCTGCAGGCTGCGCTGATTTCAGGTACTCACTTAGAAAGCATGTCTATGTTACCTTTACAAAAACCAGGAAAGGAACATTGTCTAGACTTCAATGCCAAGAGCTCTAAATGCCTCATGAGGATTTAGCATGATTTCTTTCCATGGTCAATGCAAATCACATCACAGATAATGTCTGCATTGTTGCTATGCCCTGCAAAAGATCAGACAAATCAGCTATAACATCATAGCGCCTATATAGTTCTGTATTCCACTTTGTCCTGATATTGATGGCCTTCCGTGTATTATTCCTGATGTTAACTTCCATCCGTTTCTGCATTCCCATTCTCAACTACAGACCTTAAGGACCTCGTACAAGACACAGTAAACAAAGTAAGGAATAAAATAAACAGCTCACCTGAGATTTGTCCATTTTCTGCTGCTCTGGGAAACATGGAGAGAACAATGAAGGGGGGAGCTGGGGAAGAAAAAAGAAAGAATGAGACCACAAGAAATCTAACCTGCCTTTCCCCTCCTGGATTCTCTTGCCTAAAAAGCTCCACCTGCCAGGTGACTAGAATGCCCTCCCATAGGAAAATGTCCTTTGGCCCTTCTCTATGTTGGTAGTAGTTTCTCCATCTTTTGACAGAAACCAGTTTTGATGTAGTTCAGTGGCTGAGCGCCTGCTTCCCATATGCCAGGTCCTGGGTTCAATCCCTGGTACCACCTTTAAATAAAAATGAAAAGAAAAGAAACTGTTTTTTTACTTAACTATACCAGAAAACCTGACTGCACATTCACCCTCTTGGACTCAGCAGTTCTCATCTTTCATGTTAGGCAGAAATTGGCAATCCAGGATGCCCTTCCCCCACGACCTTCTGAGCCCAGGAGTCAGGATGGAAGCAGCATCTCTCAGCGCCCCGTCTGCTAAGGGGCATGGAGCCAGGCCCCCTGTCACCTGCAAATGTGGGGCGTTTGAAAGGAGTCGAGGGCAGTTAGGGAGGACTGAGAGGAATTTCCTTAGAGTAGGTGGCACTTCTTTTCCACCTCCAGACCACACCCTCTCAAATCCTCAAATGAAGCAACACTTCCTGGGCAGGCCGGCCCCTCTGCCTTGGCCCCAGCTCACCTGTCTCTTCTGAAATCTGGCTCAAAGCTCCTATTACAGTTTGGGGTGGCTTCTGGATGGAGCTCAAGGATTGCAAATTGCTTCTAGCCATTCACAGGTAGGTTTCGCTTTCTCTGGCTCTTCTGCCTCTCTGCTCTGAAGCTCTGAGGGTGGGCCATCTTCCAGGTGGGATTTCATTTCCCAAGGTTCCCTCTTTGCCACACAAGAGCGGCTTTGTTCCCAGGAACCAGGACCTGGGCCTAGGCGACAAAATCATTTGAGTCGGAACAGACATCAGAGCTCCAAACCTTGGAGCTCTCTGACCCCAGGATCTCAGGCTAGTCTTTCAAAGAACGCAAATAATCCCGGACCTCTGGGGATACACAGACTGGCCGGTTCCGATCAGGCCCAGAACCCTTGGATAGTAGTGCTCTGATAGGACACCAAGGACCTAGAAACACAATGGTCACATAATGAAACGGAGGCCACATCTGACACAGGACAGTGCCGTCCTTGGGCTCCTGCCGTGAAGCACACAATGCTCAGTTTGAGTAGAATCGCTGTTTGGAAGGAGGAAACGGGAAGGGAGGTCGCCGTGGACGCGCTCACCGGAGCCCGTCCCCTGCGGCTTGGGGCTCCGGGGAAACGCGCTTCGGCCCTCGACTTGTGGCAAGGGACTCTCCCGACCTCCCGGTGGGCGAGGGCTCAACGCAACACCTCTCGGAGGCACGCAGGGTCCTTCAGGAAAGGGGCGGAGGGCATAGCGAAGAGCACCCGAAAGAAGCCAGAGAGCGCCCCGCGGAGGCCTATCCTGAGAGCCCGACTCCGGCTCCGGCTCAGCCGCAGGGCCCTCCCCAGCCTCCGCGAGCTCTTCCGCGCATGCGCCACGCCGCCCGCGCCAGCGCCCGCGCTCGCGGGGAGATCGAGCGAGATGGTGCCTGCGCAGAGGGGCCTTACCCGTTTCCCGCGCAACGGGGACCAAGGTCCATTTCCCGTCAGCCCCAGCGGCTGATTGGCGCCCTGGGCTCCGCGCGGTGCGGCTTGCCGCAGGGACTGCCAGGAGCCCGCAGGGGCCGGCAGGGGGCGGCGGGGGCCGGTAGGGAAGCAGCGGGGGGCGGCAGGGGGCTGCAGGGAGGCGGCAGGGGGCGGCAGGGGGCGGCAGGGGGCGGGCGCTACCCCACGTGGAATGCCTTATTCGGACTCTAAGCGGAAGGAGCTGGAAGGAGGAACAGCGCGGTGACAGCAGGGCTTTGCTCCTGGCAGTAAAGCGCACAGGGCTGGTGGGGTAGCTGAAGTAATGGAGTTGATAAAATATTGTAAAGCTAGTATAGTGTCTCATGCACACCAACTGAAAGGATCGTTCCTTGTATTAGAGTTTTCTAGGGAGACAGAACCAACAGGTAATATGTGTAAATATTAGAGTTTTATATGAATTGTCTCAAGTGACTGTGGGTTGCACAATTCTGTAGGGCAGGCTGGGAACTCTGATCAAAGTTTTTCAATGAATTTCCCAGGCTGGCGGAAATAGAAATGGAAATTCTCTCTTCTGGCTGCTGAAATCATCACATCTCCTTTTTTAATATTTATACATTTTTTTCCTAGCCCCCTCATTGTTTTTATGCTGGCTCTCTGCTTTCTGTGGTCATTTACTATGTGTTTTTCTGCGTCTGCTTGTTTTTTCTTTAGGTGGCACTGAGAACCAATTCTGGGACCTTCCGGAGTAGGAAAGAGGTGCTCATTCTCCTATGCCAAATCAGCTCCCTGGTCTGCTGCATCCCTTCCTGTCTCTCCTCTGTGTCTTTTTTTGTTGCATCATCTTGCTGCGTCAGCACTCCTGCACAGGCCAGCACTCTTGCACAGGCCAGCATGCCATGCAAGTCAGTTCTCTTCTTGGGCCAGCTTGCCACTCCAGCCGGATCACCTTCACCAGAAGGCACCTGGGATCGAACCCTGCACCTCCTGTATGGTAGACTGGAGTCCCATCGCCTGAGCCACATCCGCTTCCCATTACCTCTTCTTTTCAGGCCGCCAACTGATTGGCTCAAACTTCTCTCCTCATTGAAAGCTATCTCAGTTGATTGTAGATCTAATCAGCCATAGATGCAATCATCTTACTGATTATTTAAGTCCATGAAATATCCTCACAGTAACAAGGCAGGCCAGTGCTTGCCCTGACCAAACAATGGGACACCATCACCTGACCAAGTTGACACATGAGCTTATCACACACACTCCTGTAGTTTACTTAGTCTGTTTTATAAGAAAATTTTCACACAGCCTTGTCAATCTTAAAAGGACTGTATACAACCTTTTAACATTTCACAAAAAACACGATTTGAAGGGCATAAGTGTTACATAGCATGTTTCAGTAAACAACTATCTTTTTCTTGGTCAAACAAAACCTGGCATTTTCTTACAAACATTTCAAATAGAAATGCAATAGAATTCAATGAGCAATAGATATATTCATACCTTACCTAGAGTCACCAGTTGTTAATATTTTGACATGTTTTCTTTATTTGTATGTACTAATTTTTATTTGTGCTGAGCCATTTGAAAGAAATATTAAAAAAAAAAAAAGCTGTACTGGACTGTGGGAAACAGGCAAGGACGACTTTATTCATAGCTACCAAGGAAGGGGAGAGAGAGTAGACCTCAACTCCATTGATAAAAAGGACAGCAAGCTTTTCAAGAGCTGCGTGTGGTTTGGAGGATGGTAGAGGTTTGATCTTTGACATTGGCAGTAGTTTAATGAGATTGGAGTTAGGAGCACTTGGTTAGATTGTTTTACTCTGCAGTAATTAGGCCACCTGTCATCTGTAAGAGCTGGGACAGAGGAAGGGAAGAGGGGGAAGGAAGGGCCAAGGCTGATAGCTTGGAATAGCTAGTATCTGAACTTGTCTTTCCCCTCCTTTTTCCCCTGCAGTCTGAGTTGTTTTTCTCTGCAGTCCTTCAGTTGCAAGATAAATTTCAAAGTAGTCAGGTTGGAGGAGGGAGACTGTAGGGGCATGCAAGGAGCAAGGCCAGCAGCCTGTTCAAGAGAAAACCAATCTTGGTCAATAAATTGCAGACATGATGACACTTCAGCCCTAAATATGTCATCATGAATCTTTTACAATTAAGGACATATTCCTTCATAATCACAATACCATTATCACACCTATAAAATTTAACAGAAATAAAAAAAAATCTATCAAGTTCCTGCTCAAATTTCCCCAGTTATCCCAAGAATGTCTATTATAACACTTTTATTAAGATTTTTGAAGTTGTTTAAAAAAAAAAAACAGGATCAAGTCAAGAATTATACATTAAAAAAAAAGAATTATACATTGTACTTGGTTTACTTAGCATTTTACCCTTTTTAAATTCCAAACAGTCCTCACTCTGCTACCAATGCTTTATTTTTTTAATAAAATTTTTATTAGAGAAGTTGTAGGTTTACAGAAAAATCATGGAGAAAATACCAAGTTCCCATATACTTCCCTCCCATTATTGACATATTGCATTAGTGTGGAAGCTTTGTTATAATTGCTAAAAGAATATTATAATTGTACTATTAACTATAGTCCATAGTTTACATTAGGGTTCACTGTTGGTGTTGTACAGTCCTATGGTTTTTTTGGGTTATTTTATTTTTATTCTAGTAACTTATATACAACCTAAAATCTCCCCTTTTAACCACTTTCAAATATATAATTTAATGCTGCTAATTATATTCACAGTGTTGTGCTACCATCACCACCCTGCTTTGTCTTTTGTGACATTCCTTTATCTTGTCCAGGGGGACAAAGAAAGTAGAAGGTGAGCCTGAGACATTGTGATTTGACAAAGTACAGGGAAGTGCAAAAAAGAATAACAATGTCACATCAAAAGGGCATCAGACCTGGAAGCGGACTTGGCTCAACAGATAGAGCATCTGCCTACCACATGGGAGGTCCACAGTTCAAACCCAGGGCCTCCTCGACCAGTGTGGAGCTGGCCCACGCGCAGTGCTGATACACACAGAGAGTGCCATGCCATGCAGGGGTGTGCCCCAAGTAGGGGAGCCCCATGTGCAAGGAGTGTGCCCTATAAGGAGAGTTGCCCAGTGCAAAAGAAAGTTCAGCCTGCCAGGAATGGCACCACACACACGGAGAGCTGACACAGCAAGATGATGCAACAAAAAGAGACACAGATTCCCCATGCCACTGACAAGAATGGAATTGAACACAGAAGATCATGCAGCAAATGGACACAGGGAGCAGACAATTGGGGTGGGAGGGCAAGGGAAGATTAAATAAATAAATAAATAAATAAATAAATAAATAAATAAATAAGACATCAGACCCAATTTGAAGGGGCTCCCACTGGACAAAATTTGAGCATTAAGTAGAAAGTATAGGAAATTAAGTAGACACACTTCTCCTATTCCTCTAACTAAGCTAATAGTCATGGACATTATATACAATAAGACTGAAAGTCAGGGATAAGAAGGCAGATGGCCAGGGACCTGAAAACCCCAGGAAATAATATGCATCAATAAAATTGCCCTGTTTCAAATAAAAAACAGGAAAAACATAGCAGTGAGTTCCAAGCACTTTCTTTTTGCATCATATATCCCAAACTGGGGCCTGGAGAAGCAGGCAATCTGGAAACACTGACAGGTACAGATAAGACCACCCCCAACAAAAATCATAGTTCTCTAAACAGAGGACAAGGAAAAGGTCAACATAGTAAGACAGAAAACATTTAGACAATAACTGATATATTCAACTATACACAATAGTAGTAGTAGTAATAATAATAAAAGCTGCAGACCTACCTCCACCCAGTGGGGAGCTTAGCCTTCCATCCTTTTACATAATTATAGCTAGCTTCCTCCTCCAACAGTGTCAAGAAAGGCTGAGTGTGAAGCTAGGATTTTCATGAGCTTCCAGCAATAAGCCCTGCACCTGCTTTAAATGTCAGTGTAGACGACTTTGGAGGAGCGACTAGGCCCCTCTCCCTCTCCCATCCATGTGGTTTCCTCAGGGAAGAGCCTGGACCCACACTCCTGCCCTGTCTGACTGAGGAATATTTATTGCCCTGCTGTCGATGGAGGCTAAGAGGAGAACCCCAACTTTCACCCCTACCAGTGCCCCTCTCTCTGGCCTTTGCTGCATCAGAGGGGGTCTTGTGTAACAAAGATTTAAATGAGAGCCAAACTCTGGTAACATAATACCCAGGATACAATAAAAAAAATCACCCATCATGCCAAGAACGAGGAAAACCACAACTTGAATGAGAAATGCAATCAAGGCTGACACCAACAGTGGGATGAACCAGAGGTTGGAATTATCTGACAAGGATTTTAAAGCAACTATCATAAAATGCTTCAATGAATAATTATGAACAATTAAGTCTTGATAAAGAAAGAGAAGATATAAAGAAGAAACAAATGGTAATTTTAGAACTGAAAGAAATACAAGTGCAATAAAATACTCAGTGGTGGTTTCAACAGTAGAATAGAGAGGACAGCTGAAAAAAACCAGTGAACTTGAAGACAGAACAGTAGAAATTGCCCAATCTGAAAAGAGAGTAGACTGAAAAAATTACTAGGACAATGTGGAAAAATAATAGCATTTACATCATTGGAGTCCAAAACGAGAAAAAGGTAGAGTTAAAAAATCATTTGGCAAAATAATGGCTGAAAAATTCTCAAATTTGACAAAAGGCATAAGTCTACAGCCTGAACCCCAGACAGGAAAAACCTAAAGAAATCCATGCCAACACATATCATAGTGAAGAACACATCACTGAAAATGAAATAAAGAAAAAAATTATTGAAAGCATCAAGAAAAAAACAATTCATTAAAGAATAAAATAGAGAGAAAAAAAAGAATAAATGGAAATTTAATAAATTCTTAGACAAAGGTAAACCAAGAGACTTTGTCACCAGAAGACCTAACCTAAAAAAATAACTAAAGGAAGTTTTTGAAAGCAAAAGAAAGTGAAAAAAAGAAGGGAAAAAAGGAGTAAAAATATGATTAAGTACAACAGACTTTCCTTTCAAGTTTTCTAAATTGATTTTGATGGTTGAAGCAATAATTATAATATTGTTCCATGTGTTTCTCAATTTATGTAGAGGAGATATTTAAAACAATTACATAAAATAACAGACTTTTTAAAAATGAAGACTACATTTGATTGTAACATATTGAATATAAATAAATTCTTAAAATCCATGTCTATAGTGATACACATGAGAAAGAAAATAAAGAACACCTCTTCTTGAAAGAACACCAGCTAATGTATGCAAAAGGAATGACAAAATGAGAAAACACCATTTTGCAATCTCCAATGTAATAATTGATTGAGGAAAGTATAATTGATACAAGCGTAAAGTATCAGAGTAAAATTTATTGGGGAATAAGTTATTCTCAAAATGTCAAGGATCACCCCTAATTTCAAAGGGAAACAAAGTATCTTTCCGATGGAAAATATCGTAAAACAATTAATCAAACATAGTATTATTGAGAGATGACCAATATAACATCTATCATTTCTTCTACTTTAAGAAAAGCCAGAATATAAATTCTCATTCACAGTAGCATCAAACATATACATTAGTTAGCATTAAAATTTTTTTAAACCTCCGAAGAAAATTATAAGCTGGACTGTGCTACATGGGGGGGTGGGGGATGGGAAAGTCTTGAATGAATAGAAATACATACCACTTTCCTAAATGAAAAGACTGTTTTAATCCAATCAAATGTCATCAGGGTTTTCGGTTTTTGTATATGTTTTTGCATCTTGCTGTTTCATTTTATTTTGTAAAAATGTTTTTAAATATAATTTATTCCATGGTAAATTTATATCATTAACATTTTTAGTAGATTTTTAATTTATTTTTAAAAGATACATAGATCACACAAAATATTACCTTGAAAAAATAGAGGAGATTCCCATATGCCCTCATTAACATTTTAATAATGGCTGGTTAGCAACCAACAAAATTCCTGAAATTAATTACAGGAATCAATACAAGCCTGTCAGGACAAGCTAGCTCTAGCAAACGCTGTATATGCTCCTCTTTTCCAAATAGTCTAAATGATAGATTTAACTTATTTTTTAAATAATTATAGATTCACAGGGAGTTACAGAGCTTGTACCCAGAGGTCCTTCATACCCTTACCCAGTTGTGTCCTTCACCTCCCTTCACTCTTTAGGTGAGGTATGGCTTCCTGCCTCAGGTTATAGGGAAGGCAGAATACATGACACCTCCCACTGGACAGACGCCATCAGTGGCAGCTTATTGGGCCATATATACACAGACTGGGCAAGAGAATATCAGGTTCTACACAGGGCTACCTGGGGGATGCACTAGGGAGCAAAGTGAGCAAGGAGGGGCTGTGGGGGGCAGGCTCTGTTTGGTTCCTGCTGGATGTGTAATTGTTTTGTTGGGAAAATTCCCTGGACTGGCAGGGGACTGAAGCCCATTACTGGGGGATAAGCAGACGCCGTGACTGGTCTCGTGATAAGTAGAGTTGCTTGGCTAGGATCTTATCCACAGGAACAGAGTTAGGTTAGGTCTTTCCAGGCCCTCCTGGTTCTACCAGATGTGAAGGCAGCACTTAATATTGAATTTTAGATGAACTGGAACAAATTATATGGTGTTAATATAAGGTGGTATACGGAAAAAGATACACCTAATGCAAACTATGGACTAGAGTTAACAGTGATATTTAATATTCCTCCATCAATTGTAACAAAGGTACCACACCAATGCTAAGTGTCAATAATAGGAGAGAATTAGGGGTGAGAATTTCTTCTTTTTGGAGCTATGACAGTGTTCTAAAATTGATTGTGGTGATGAAAGCACAACGGTGATTATACTGAAAGCCATTGATTGTACATTTTGGGTGGATTGTATGGTGTGTGAATAAAACTACTTTTAAAAATATATACTGAGGGGGAGTAGATGTGACTCAAACAGTTGAGTACCCACCTCCCAATTGGGGGTCCCAGGTTCAGTTCCCAGTGCCTCCTAAAGGGGAAAACAAAAAACAAAAACAGACAACGAGCAGACAACCAGCAAACAGACAAGGGAGCCATCTCTGGGAGGGATACTGAGTCTCAGTTATTGGTCTTTCAGGACCCACTTCCCCATAGTTTACAATTTTCCTAACTGGAGTACATTATTGAAACCAGGAAACTGACACTGGTATAAAGTATGTGTATAGTTCTGTGTCATTTTACCGCATGTATAGATTTCTGTTAACACTACAATCCAGATCCAGAACTCTTCCATCACCACAAAGATCTCCCTTGGGTACCCTTTTTGGTCACACCCACCCTCCACCCTCCCTAATCCCTGGCATTCACTCTTCTGTTCTCCAGCTCTAATTTTGTCATTTTGAGAATTTTAAACAAATGGACTCACACATTATGTGACTGCTTGAAATTGGCTGTTTTTCGCTCAGCATAATGCCCTTGAAATCCTTCCAAGTTGTTGCATGTATCAATAGTTCATTTCTTTTTATTGCTGGGTAGGATTCCATGGTATGGATATACCAGTTTGTTTAACCTTTCACCTCTTGAATGGATTTTGGTTGTTTCCAGTTTTTAGCTATTACAGTCAAAGCTGCCAGGAACAATCAAATACAGGTTTTGGGGAGGACTTGAGTTTTCATTTCTCTGGGGTAAATGCATATGGTAATTTCATGTTTTGTTGTTTAAGTCACATGGTAATTTCACATGGTAATTTCATGTTTTGTTGTTTAAGAAACACCAATTTTCCAGAGTGGTTGTACTATTTTACATTCTTACCAGCAACATATGAAATCCAGTTTCTTCACATCCTTCCCAGCATTTCGTGTTGTCACTGTTGTTTTTTTAGCTATGCTAATAGGTATGTAATGATAACTCCTGTGGTCTTAATTTGCATTTCTCTAATGGCTAATGATGTTGAACATCTTTTCACATGCTTATTTGACATCTTTATATCCTCTTTGGTGAAATGTCTGTTCGTGTCTTTTGCACATTTTCTAATTGGATTTTTACTGTTAAGTTTTAAGAATTATTAATATATTCTAGATATGAGTCTATTGTCAGATATTTGACATACACCTGTTTTTCCCCATCAGTAGCTTCTCTATTCATCTTCTTAATAGGGTCCTTCACAGAGCAAAAGTTTTTTATTTTGACAAAGTCAAACTTATTTAGTTTTTCTTTTATGACTTAAGCTTTTGGTGTCATTTCTACAAACTGCTCACCAAGTTCTAGGTTCCAAAGATTTTCTCCTAGATTTTTTCCAAACTTTTCAGTTTTACAGTTTACATTTCAGTCTTTGATCCATTTTGTTATTTCTTGAATAAGGTATAATAAGGTTTAAGTTGACACTTTGGGGTTGCTGTTCTCGTTTGTTTTGCCTCTGGATAACCAATTGCTCCAGCACCATGATAAAATCCTATCCTTCCATGCGTTTGCACTTTTTTTATGGGGGTTCTTTCCGGGTTCTCTATTCTGTCCATTGATCAATATATCTCTCCCTTTGCCAAAATCACAGTTTTTATTATTATAACTATGTAATAAGTCTTGAAATTGAGTAAAGTGATTCTTCCTACTTTATTCTTTTTTCAAAATTATTTTAGCTATTCTAATTTCTTTGTGTTTCATATAAACTTCAGAATAATCTTGTTGATGGCTACAAAATCTCTTGCCAGACTTATGAGAACAGTATTAAACTGTATATCAGTTTGAAGAAAATTGACATCTTTACTATGATATCTTTCAATCACTGTTTTGTAGTTTTCAGCATAAAAGTCCTGGGGTATGTTTGTTTTGTTTACACCTAAGGTTTGTTTTGTTTACACCTTAGGTTTATACCTATGTAGTTCATCTTATTTGAGTGATTATAAATTTCACTGTATTTTAAATTTCAGTTTCCAAATATAATGGCAAAATTTTTAAAAGCAACTTTAGTGAAATTATTAAATAGAACAATTATAATCTTCATCAGAAGAAAAAAATGTAAAATAACGGTGAGATATGAATGATGTATACAATGATATGGAGGTATGTAAATATACTACTGTAAGATTCCAACCTGTTTGGTAGTGCTTCCATAGAAGAAAAGTACCAGAACGAAGAACACTGGAATTTCTTACTTGATAAATGTATTTCAAAGCTATGGGGAAAGAATTTAATCTTCAATTAATCTTGTTAGGACAACAAGCCATCTGGAATAAGATTGTACCTGTACCTCATCCATTATAAAAAAGAATTTTATATCAGTTCAGTTTTTGAAGTTTTTAAGTAAATTACTGTTCTTAAAGTGAATAATGTAAAATATTAGTATTTAGGTGGAATGTGCCTAATATTCAAGGCAGAAACAATAAAGTTAATGACTGATAAATTTCATTATTGAAAAGTAAATGCAAATGTAAAAAAGCCACAGAAATACCATTTTGACTTATTAGAAAAGTTTAAAAAGAATAATCATTATCTATGGTTGGTATAGGTTTGGGCAACTATTCCTGGCCATAACCATCTGCAACGTTGGGAGGCTACTGGGTATCAAAATATAAATGGACTTAACCTGCCAAGTCCATTTCTAAGATTATATACAAGCATAATTGTCCAAAGATCTATAAACACTGTTTCACTTTATGATTCAGAAAAAAATTTTTTAATTAATTTTTAAAAGACTCAGTTTCACTGGATCATGTAGAATATTACACATAAATAAATAAGGCATGCTCCCATTCTTGTGAAAATTACATGCATATTCTAAAGTCTAAAACCCAAATGAAAAAACAACAACAAAACCCATGTTACAATATACAGCAGCAAAGTACGGAATGTGTAACTGAAGACATGGCAAGAGTCACTCCCTATGTACTTACTAATTTTCCTATTGGGAATAATGTAGAGAGGCTGCACCCTCAAAGAACATAAATCTACAAATGTTCTAAAGAAATTTGTTTTAATCTGCTTTTTATTTCCCCAGCATTTCCCAGTTGACTATCATTTTAACAGCACCATACACAAAATCAAATTTTATTAAAAATCAAAATCTATTCCAGAGTTATCAATTTTCACATTTTACAAAATCATCATTAACATCACTACTAAATGAATACTTGGGTGAGCTCGGTTTTCAAAAATGATTCTCAATTATTTTTTAGTTTTCATAATAAATAAGAATTTTATTGAAAGAGAAATATTTTCTTCCAACAAATCATAACAATGGATACCTTTAAAAGATTCTGAATTATAACAACACTGAGTAGTAAATAGCAACACAAGTCATCAGATCAGTCACAGAATTGTCAAAGCCATACTAAACATTTACAGGATACAGGCAAGCAATGAACTGAAGTTTTGAGTGCTAGTTAAAGGGACCAAATATAGTAACAACATAGTCCCCATTTTACTATTCAAGAGTTTTTTGAAATTCTGATTCCTGACAATTTTTAAAAGATTAAGAGAACTAACTACAACTTTCAAATATTTATTCCTATTATTTTAAATTTGAGTGAATCCTGATTTAATCCATAAAATGTGACAGCGCTATATTACAGAGGCAATCCTTGCATTCCCAGGATTTTGGGTTTTTTTTTCAATCTTAGGAGAAGTATATTGAATAAAAAATTGCTTTCTTTATACAAAAAAATACACAGTCTCAAAGCACTAAGAAATTTAAATATCCAAGTTATAGCTAACAGGTGGCAAGTCAACATCCAGGGTTGACAGAATGCTTGAAGGAGCCTGCTAGAGTGGACTCCCACATCAGAGAAGGCATCAATTAAATATCAGTCTCCCAACAGCACAACTGAAATTTCAGTTATGATAGCATAGTAACTGTGAGTAACTGCATAAAGTACAGACTTCTGTAAAAAATAATATTTTGTGTAATCTATGTATCTTTAAAAATACATAAATTTTTTTAAAAAAATAAAAAAATAACCACTTACTGTTCCTTGCATAGACAAAAGAAGGGTTTTCCTAGAAAATAAGCTGTATCAACTTGAACTGTCTTAACTAGTACTAAATGTGGCACTGTACTTCAGCACCCATTTTGGTTCTGTTTAAGACTTGAATATGTCAGTACATCTCTGTCCTCTGGTTTCTCTGTCCTTTTTTCAGGGCCACTTGGTATAATCTTCTGATGTGAGTTCAACAAAAGCCTCACCACTCCATCTGCCTTCCCTGGTGCAGATGAAATGAAAGGCTGACGCTCCATCTTGAATTTTGCAGTTGGAGAGGAAATTCTGCACATCCTCAATAGAGCAAGGCCAGGGCAAGCCACGGAGCTTGACCACGAATCCTTCGCCTCCCTTGGGACCCAGCATCATGGAGACTTGACAGGGCAGGCATCAACCAGCTCAGTGTGCAGGTTACTGTGGCTGAAAAGAAAGAGAAAACTACTTTACAAACTTTTCGATTTAATAATTAAAGAAGAAATAATAAACACTATTTTCCTCATTTACAGATAGGGAAGGTAAGTTTGATTGATATTAAACAAAGGCCTTAAAGAAGACATTTTAGGGAAGCAGATGTGGCTCAAGAAGTTGGGCAACCACCAAACACACCAGAGGTCCCAGGTTCTGTTCCCCATACCTCCTAAGAAGACAAGTACACAGTGAATAGACACAGAGAGCAGACGGCGAGCGCAAAGAATGCGATGGAGAGAGAAATAAATAAATGAAAATAAATCTTAAAAAAAAAGACATTTTAGAGCTGAGATTTAATTCCAGATCTCCCTGATTCCAAAACTTGTACAACCATTCTTACCCACCCCCAAGCACTACCTAACACTTCTCATAGATGTGCACACTTAAACAGAATAAGAGTGGCTTTCAGAGCACATACTGCAGTGCCCTCTCTGACAAAAATTCATAGAAATGACAAAAGATACTTTAAAACTATAAATGGGTATCATAGCTGGAAAATGAGAAAGGTCACCCTCAATGGACATAAAATTTTGAAGAATTCAAAGACAGGATGACCACAGGTTTAGACCCATCACCCAGAACGCTGTAGGAGATGACAGTTGAAAAGCTGCGAGAAGCTCCATGGGTGGTCCGAGCCCTGAGGCTCCCTCCTCCCTGAGCCTGGAGAGGCAGCTGTCTGCTCACTCGCAGGCTGAGGGTGGCCAATGAGGCAGCGGCAGTGGCCCCCTCTCCCCCAGCAGCCAGGCACCTTGGGAGTCCCATGCCATTGCACTGCCCCCTGGCACCCCACACCCCACTGAATGTCCCATCCTGCTATTCAACAACCCAGGTAATGATTGCAAACTCATGGAGTTAATAATTAGAATATAGGTCACCAGAAAAGAGAATGAGGTTAGAGAATGAAAGTTGAGGTTTAATCTGCACAGAATTGCTAAAAAGGTTTTTTGTAAATCTTTGGAAATGCACAGAAATGGTGAAAGCACATCATAGCATTTGTGTAACTAGCGGTGTTAATATGGGTATGATAGTGGTTGAAAGAGAAAGTCTAAGGTCATATTACTAGAAAGAAAGCTAAAAAAAGTAACACAGGACTGTGTTGCGTAGCAAAACCTCATGTGAAATAGGAGTATGGGTTAACATTGCGTATATATCACTATTTTTCCTTGAAACAGAACAAATATATATTAATATTACAAGATGTTAATAGAGGCAGTGGACTTTCCCCAGTGTTTAGGGCATCCATCTACCACATGGGAGGTCCTCGGCTCAAACCCCGGGCCTTCTTGACCCATGTGGAGCTGGCCCATGTTCAGTGCTGATGTGCACAGAGTGCCCTGCCATGCAGGGGTGTCCCCCACGTAGGGGAGCCCCACATACAAGGAGTGCACCCCAAAGGAGAGCCACCCAGCGTGAAAGAAAGTACAGCCTGCCCAGGAATGGTGCCACACACACAGAGAGCTGACACAACAGGATGACGCAACAACAAGAAACACAGATTCCTGTGCCACTGACAACAGAAGCAGACAAAGAAGACCACACAGCAAAATAGACACAGAGAACAGACAACCGGGGTGGGGAGTGGGAGGGGAGAGAAATAAATAAAAAATAAATAAATCTTAAAAAAAAAAAAAAGACGTTACTAGACAAAAATACAACCAAGCAAACTATGGACAATAGTGTATACTAATATACTTAAAATTTTCCATTAAAGGTAAAAAAGAAAAAAAAAAAAGGATGCAAAATGTTAATAGGGGAAGTGGATGTGACTCAAGTGATTGGGCTCCCACCTACCACATGGGAAGTCCCAAGTTTGGTTTGTGGTGCCTCCTGAAAAAGGTGAGCTGGTGTGATGGGCAGGCACAGTGAGCTGATGCAACAAGATGACGCAACAATGAGACACAAAGAGGAAAGACAATGAGAGACACCACAAACCAGGGAAGCAAGATGGTTCCAACAACTGAGTGCCTCTGTCCCACGTGGGAGATGCCAAGTTCGGTTCTGGTGCCTCCTAAAGAGAAGAGGAGGAGACAAAGAGCACACAGCAAAGAGACACAGAAGCAGACAGCGAGCGTAAACAATAAGGGGGAATAAAGAAATAAAATAGTGTGTAGTAATCTATTAAAAATCTTCCATTAAGGGTAAAAAGAAAAAAAAGGTACTACAAATTGTTTGACTCCATCTATACAAAATATAAATACAAATAAATTAGAGAGATGGAAACAGAATAGCAGCTATGTACGGCAGGGGATGGAAAGAGAGATTAAGGGGTAGCGTTTTTTGGTTTGTCTGTTTTTTGTTTATTATTATTATTGGAATAATGAAAACGCTCTAATATTGATTGAAGTGATGAATGCACAACTCTGTGATCACAAGAAATACCACCGACTATACATTTTGGATAGATTGTATGCTTTATGAATATGTATCAATAAAATTGATTAAAAATAATTCGGGGAGCCAATGTGGCTCAGTGGTTGAGTGCTGGCTTCCTACATATGAGGTCCCAGGTTTAAACCCCAGCCCCAGTACCTCAAAAGTAAATTTGAAAATTAAAAATAAAAATAATTTAGTAGATGAAGGCCATCAGTGCACCAATTTTCTTTCTTTCTTTTTTCTTTTTTTCTTTTGAGGTAGCAGGTAAATAGAGGACTTGGAGTCATTGGCAGGACTTTCCAGTCAAGAAACGCAAGCACAACATCCAAGGAAAACCTGCACCCCAAAGGGTGGCTGCCAATCAGAAGGACAAGAGTTAACACCGAAAACACCTAGCCAGTACAGAAAAATGGGGATTTTGAAAGATGTTTACCTGACATAGCCAAAGAAATGAGAGATAAGACATCTATAAAAGGAGAAATGCCTATTATGAAAAAGAACGAATTAGGGGGAGCGGATGTGGCTCAAGTGCTTGAGCGCCTGCCCAGGCTGGATCCCCAGTACCTCCTAAAACAGTAACAAAAAGCAAACAAATGGAAGAGGGAAAAAAAACCTCTGGGGAGCTGGTGTAGATTAGTGGTTGAGCACTGGCTTCCCACATTATGAGGTTATCAATCCCCAGCCCAGTTAACTAAAAAAAAAAAAAAAATTAGGAGTCTGAGATGTTAAAAAGGTCAAAATACAAAAAAAAATATTTAGACAATGTTAATGAAATAAATAGCAAAGAGGAAGAAAATTTGAAGCATAAGACAGTGAGCTGGAAGATCTGGTCAATGTTCCAGAATGCAGTGCCAAAGAAGAGTAAGCATGATTTATAGTTTTAAGGGACTGAGCTAGGTTTCTAGTGGCCAACTACTAAATGTTTTAGAAGAAGAGAAAAGAGAATGCACTGGGGGCAGTACTTTAATAGTAAGATAATTTCTCCAAACTGGAGAAAAAATATGATCCCTGCATTATATGTACTATTATATTAAAACAGGAGACTATTGAACATAGTAGGAATATACAAGTCAGGTTAAGACAAGGGTACTTTCTTGTTAGGCTTATATTCATTCCATATATTATCATGAAAAACTTTTTTGATAATTTTATTCTTCTGTGATAGTCTTAACTATAATTGTTAAGTATAATAAAACTCTTGCAGTTAATAATACTTGCTTCCATATTTTATGTTAGGAGGAATATTTTCACAGAATATAATTGGTGATGGAAGTTGAATTTCACCTTGATCAAACCTTTTCAATTTTTACCTACAGTCTAGGACTTTTTATCATGTCATAATTAACAGAACCAATAAAATAATGTGCCTTGTGGACAGGAGCAACCACCTGCTTTACCCTTATAAGAAATTTTGGTTAAGGTGAAAATGAATGACGACTACAACAGGACTTTTGGCCAGCTCTAGAAAGGAACCACGATTTCGACCTATTCTCAAACTGTAAATGGATATAACTTTCTGATAAAAAAAAAAACAACAATAAAATAGAAAGGAACCAAAATAAGGCAGCAACAATGTTTCCGGGAATCCAAGAGAGCAATGGCTTCCATCTGCTAAGGGAATGTAATTTTGATCCTAAAATTCTCAATTAGGAGAAAAAAAAAAAGTATAAGGCCTATAAACGCAGATTTATTTCAACCCATGAGCACTACTTGAAAGAATCATTAGATGATGTAAAGTACCAAAACCGAAAACTGATTCTAAAGGCGCTCGAGGTTGGGGGCAGCACGGGCTGAGTGGGCGTTGCCAGGCTCCCTGCCGCCCCGCGCGCCCTCCTGCCCCTACCAGCCCCGCACCCCGCCAGCCCCCGCGCCCCGCCAGCCCACGCGCCCCCGCCGCCCAGCGCCCGGCCACCCCACGCGCCCCTCTGCCCCCGCGCCCCGCCAGCCCCCGCGCCCCGCGGCCCCGCGCGCCCCGCCAGCCCCGCGGGAGGCCCGGAGCGTGCGCGGTGGCGGGGCTTCCTGGCGCTCCCGGCCTCGTGGCGCCGCCCGCCCTGCCGCCGCGGTGCTGCGACCCTACGATTTACCGAGCCTTGCTCCTAACACTCCCTGTGGAACTGAAAGCCTCCCTGGCCGCAGGGCGGGGGCTGGCCTGAGCACTGAGCCTTCGCCGGAGCCGGGTTGGTGCCGCAGCTGGCTCCCTCCCCGGCCGGCCCGGGGCACACTGGCCAGCGCCCGGGGGCGTTCGTGCCCGCGGAGGCCTGGACACTCCCGAGCCTGGACACTCCGGCTGGCGCCCCACGTGGGCGTTCCGTCTGGATCACGGCTGGTGGAAGGCCCCTCCGGCCGCGCTGTTAAAGTACGATTCCTTTGGTGATTTTGTTCAGGTGTCGGGCACGCCGGGCAAAAGGGCCCTGGGGGGAGGAGGTGGCGCAAACGGTGGCGCGCCTGCTTCCCACCTGGAAGGTGCGGTTCAGGCCCCGGTGCCTCTAAGAACAAAAGGAGCAAACCAACGAGGGAAACAACTCAGAAGAGCCCGTGTGGCTAGGGTGGGGGTGGGGGTGGTGGTGGTTGTTCAAGGTCCGAGGCTCAATCCCCGGCTCCGGGGTCTCAAAAAAAGAAGGGGTGGGGGCACTGGTTTGAGTCTGAATCCCCTGCTACTTGACAACCCTGCAGAATTATATGTGGAGGGCACAGGAGATCTTTACAAATGACCTAGGAAATAAAGAACCCAAGTGTTTGATAGAGACACTGCAGAATGGTTAGGAGCCTGGGCTGTTTCACAGGAGAGGGACCTTCTTGGGTCCCATTCACCCGATGGGAAGTACTGGGTGATGGCACAGCTGGATCTTACTCGTGGCCATGCCCCAGTGGGACGCACTGGCGTCTGTTCTGTGCGCGCGCCAGCCAGCTTGCGGCTCAAGTTTCACCTCATCTCTTTTTTTTTTTCCTAGGAGGTGGGGGTTGAACCCAGGGCCTCATATGTGTGAAGCACGCTCAGCACCGAGCTGCACCCTGTCCACTCACCTCATCTCTTAGATGTGGGTAGCAAGACTCCAGCAATCTGCATGGCAGAAACGGAGGCAAAACAAGCACAAAAAGACGTTCCTTTGAATAGCTATTTTCCTTCATTTGATTCATGAGTTTTTTCTTGGAGGTCTTTCAAGTGGAAGTTTAGTCTCAAATTCATGGTCAGGTTCTTAAAAATGAAATTCAGCTACAAGAATATTTATTTTTACCTAATCTAATATCATAAAGATTTGTTTTTGTATTATTAAGAAGCACGTTTTGTTGCCTTCGGGGGACTGTTACTTGTAAATACGGGAGGATATTCCACGTCCCCGTCCCCCGTGGCCTCTCCTCGGTCTGCTCACTGTTCACGGTAGTTGTCTGCTCCCTTTCTCTCCTTTAGGAGGCACCCGCGTGAACGCATGTGGGAGCCAGACACGCAACTGCTTCAGCCACATCTGCACCCCAAGGATATTTTAATGAAATAAATGTAATTCTGGAAAAATGAGGTTAGAAAGAGGAACTCACCTAGATAACTGCTAATTCTTCCTGGTCGACTAATTCTTCCTGGGGGAAAATGGGAACAAAAATAGGTTGAGAGGATATTTGATTGGAAGAACTGCCAACTTATTGATGTGGAGAAAGTGGCCACAGTAGTTGCTGAGGGCAGGGAGATAAAAGAAGAGATGTGATGTGGGGGCATTTTCAGGACTTGGAGTTGTTCTGAATGATATGGCAGGGTCAGATGCTAGATTTTATATCCTGCCATAACCTACTGGATGGACTGGGAGAGAGGGTGAACTACAGGGTAAACTATTATCTATGGTGCGCAGCAGTGCCCCAAAATGTGTTGGCGGTGTGCGATGAGTGTGCCACAATGATGAGGGAGGTTGTTGGTGCGGGAGGAGTGGGGTGAGGGGAATACAGTGGGGTGGGGGCGATACAGAACATTTTTTTTATTCCTCTACCCCCAGGCCGGGAAGCCCGGTGGGTGCGCGAAGAACAAGCCCTCAGGGCCTGCGCCGTCCCCGCCCCCCTGCTGCCCACCCTCCAGGGCCCGGGCTCCCTTCCCACCTCCCCACGCACCTCCCACTTCGCGCCTGCCTGTTCCCACTGCCGGACCCCTTCCCCGCGGTCCCCCTGAAGGGCCGCCTCCGCGAACCCGGCCCTACCCCAGACTCGCCCTTCTCCCAGCCTGGCCGGGACGGCCGCGGGCCCGGCGCGCACGCGCACCCGGTAGGGCGGGGCCGCGCGCTCGGCGCGCGCCCGCACTAACCCGCTCCGGGTCCCGCGACGCCACCGTGCCGCCGCGGCCAGCCGCCCCCCGGGAGGAGGCGCGCAGCCAGCCCCAGGCAGCGCCGCGTGGGCGGCCCCTCCAGTGGGGAAAGCAAGTTTAGCGCCCGGCGCGGTTAGCCACCGAAGGGCCTTGGCCCTTTAACACGCTCCTCGCTCTTATATTTCTCAATGTAACATTTTTTTGTGATGTGTGTATCTTTAAAAAAATACAATTTACAGACATGGTGGGGTGGGGGTGGGGAGTGGGGTATATGGAACCTCATGTTTTTTGTATGTTTTTTAATGTAACGTTCTTTGTGCTCTATTAACTTTCATTTTAAAAGTGTGAAAAAAAACTGGAAACGTTTTCTCACCTTAGGTAAAATGAACTGCTGGAGACGAGTCAGACGTGCTGTGTAACCTGCGTTCCCTCTGAGCGCTAGGTCCTTTAGAGTTAAAGAGGAAAGGCAGGCCACCTGGGCCCTGAGCGGCTGTCAGCCGCGGGGAGGCCAGCTGCGATCGCGGCCCCGAGGGCGCCGGCCGGCCCTGGGCAGGAGGAGCGCTGCCCCGAGCCAGGCGGGAGGCAGGACCCCCAGGAGGAGCCTGCTAGGCCCTGACGAGGGAAGCACGGTCCTTAGGCATGGTGTGTCACAGACCTGCTGTGAACTTCGGTGGGTTTTTGTTTTTTGTTTTTAAACTTGGCTTTGTTCCTTCAGTTATAAGATACTACTTAATATCAAAACCTGTAAATGTCGGAATAAAATGGCATCTAATTACTTTACTGAAAGGGATTCCTCCAGATAATGTGAATGTTATGGATAGCATTAAAAATAGGGCTTGTTGTTTCTTTTTTTTTTTTTAACGTAAACTCAGTTCACTTCCAATATTTTTCTACCTCAAGTAATAAGAGGATTACTCATATGGAGATGTGTGCCAAACACTGGGGAGATACTGAGATAAATAAGTTCCTATCCTATTTTAACACCTTTCTCTCCCCCTTTGTCTGAATATCGGCTTTACAGCATAGGCCACCTTTCTTTCTTCTAGTTTAGGTTATGTTTGGCAGAACTTTGCCATATTATGATCTTTCAAATCATTTTTCCCCTTTCCTAGTGTAGCAGTTTGATATAGTTAAGAATTCCAAAAATAGGTATTGGATTATGTTTGCATTCTGATCTGTACCTGTGCATAACTGAGTTGTGATTAGGACATTGAGATAAAAGGCATGGCAAAGAACAGAGTTGGGGGTTTCTTAATGTTGGGATTTTGATGCTGGAGTTTGATGCTGAAGTCTTAAGTTGGAGCCCCAGGGAAAGAGACAGAGCTGTTTGCCTGATAGTCTACAGCTGTCCTTGTGGAGGGAGGCAAAGCCTAGAGAGCCTTATAATCTACAGCTGTCCTTGTGGAGCAAACAGGAGCTGAGCCAGAGGAACCCAGGAAGCCTGGACCCTTGCAGACGTGGCAGCCATCTTGCTCCAACACGTGACAGTAGACTTTGGTGAGGGAAGTAACTTACGCTTTATGGCCTGGTATCTGTAAGCTCCTACCCCAGATAAATACTTTATAAAACCAGTTTCTGGTATTTTGCATCAGCACCCCTTTGGCTGACTAATACACCTAGCATCGACCCCTCTCCATTCCAGGTTACACTGTGAATTTTCT
The DNA here is from genome assembly GCF_030445035.2 of Dasypus novemcinctus. Classification (NCBI taxonomy): domain Eukaryota; kingdom Metazoa; phylum Chordata; class Mammalia; order Cingulata; family Dasypodidae; genus Dasypus; species Dasypus novemcinctus. Next base: position 108,141,194 of record NC_080678.1, on the reverse strand, counting down.
TCATCATTCTTATAGTTGGGAGCCTGTTTTCCAGACTTCAAGAATTCATATTTGTTTTGTAATGCTTGGATCATATATAAATGCAGTTAAGAAAGAAAATCTGCCAACAGGAATTCCTGTCCTGTATACGAAGAGTGTTTATAAATGTAGTTGTGCCACTGATCAAGTGCTATGATCTTGAGTCTCGCCTGTGCCTTAATTTTCTTTTTGGTAAATGGGAATCTGTCTTTCCACCTTCATAGCATTTGCACACTTTTAAACATTATTGGATTTTAAGGCTGGATAGATTGGGCAGCCAACATGAAAACTGTTAACTCTCAGGTTTTTGCACTTAGGATCACCAAAATAAATCATTTAGAATCATTAAAATGTGCTCTAAGTTTATAATGACTTTAAATTGTCATATTCTCTACTATACATTTTTAAACCAATAAAATTTTTTAAAAACCTGATTCTAAAAGGAAGACATGGCATTAACAACAGTGATGCCATAAATGTAAAAAAAAGATATTGACAAGTCTAAAATATAGATTTTTTAAAATAAAATTCCAAAACTAAGATTGCAAATAATTTCCACATGGAAACTATCAAATAGAAGGTAGAGCAGGCATGTGTGTAATATGGGACCTAGTAATCCTGCTCCTGTGAATGTGCCCAAGAGGAATTCTCACAAGTGAAAGGCGGAGGCAGATAAAAGAGCATCAATTAAAAGTGGTAGACAGAGAAAGAATCAATTAGAAGGAGTCTGAATGGAATGAATACACATAGAGCAACATAAGTGACAAAAGAACAAAAAATCACCAGTAGAATCTTGGTTATGTTCATTACAAATAAGTGGTCATAAAAAATTATAACTAGATGGGAAGCAATTGTAGCTCAACTGATAGAGCATCTGCCTACCATATGGAGGGTCCAGGGTTTGATACTCGGGGCCTCCTGACTCATGTGGTCAGCTGGCCCATGTGCAGTGCTGTCACACGCAAGGAGTGCCATGCCAAGCAGGGGTGTCCCCCGCATAGGAGTGCCCCATGCGCAAGGACTGCATCCCTCAAGGAGAGCCACTCCACGTAAAAAAAGCATAGCCCACTCAGGAGTGGCCCCAGAGAGTTGACGCAGCAAGATGATACAACAAAAAAAGTGACAGTTTCCCAGTGCCACATGACAAGATGCAAGTGGACACAGAAGAACACACAGCAAATGGACACAGAGAGCAGACAACGGAGGGGAAGGGGAGAGAAATAAAATAAATCTTAAAAAAAATTATAACTGGAGATCAAGCTTACAATGTAGTTTGTAGAACTGATGGGCTTATTACTAAGTAGCATGGCCAGTATTCACAGCTCACGAATAACCTAACATGGCTGAAGTAAAACTAAAAGTATGTTTTTAAAAAAATTATACATTTTACAAGTTCGCATATAAATAAAAGGATACCCACAATACACATTAGAATTGCTGCCTATATGAGTTCAGGGAATGGAAGTAAGATACAGGAATTAATGGAACTAAGAACATAAATACAACAAAATGACCATAAGTATTTTAAAATTAAGGAAAAAAATTTCCTGACCACTATCTATACAACTGAGGCTCAAATTAAAAAAATATATGTAATAGCTAAATAAAGAATGTATTTATATTAAAACAAATATGGAAGTCTTCCACTTCTGGGCAAGATGGAGTTTCAGGGCCCAGGTTAACCTACCCACCTGAAATAGTTGCAAAATTGACAAAACATGAAACAACAGTTTTCAGGCAACAAAGGATAGTGATAGCACTGATAGATGGGAAACAAATAAGATGAGCCCTACAACTGGCCCAGCATACTTCCTGGAGAGAGATTTTAGCCTGTGGTACCAGGGTAGACAGTTAAGATGGAGCCTGGAGGACTCCCTGGGTTAAGGAGATGGAATTGAGAGTGTGGGGAGATCAATACAGCTACCCAGTGTTCATAGGATAAAGTATCAAAGGGGAGAGTGTTGCACAGAGAGGAGTCCCCAGAGATCTGCAGCGGGTCCCCTTGAATATTCATTTAGTACGGTACTGATCAGGAAATTACTCAGGCTCAGGCAAAGACCCATCCAAAAGGATTGGAGGAAGCAATGCCCAGGACTCTTGGAGGACCTGGAACAGTGCCTGCAGTGGGAGAACTTCATAATTCATAGGCCACTGGGTAGGGTTTGCAGGAAGAGCTTGCCTCAGAGGTGGGGGAAAATAACTTTCACCTGAGCAATGCACTGGACTTCCCTAAGAAATCATACAAAGACTAGGAAGACCGAAGAGGACAAAACCATTTTTAAGTAACTTAACCTATATCCCAAAATAAAGCTCAAGAAGATTTTTTGTAATACAAAAATATCCAGCATCTAACAAAGTAAAATTCATAATGTCTAGCATCCAACAAAGGATTACAAAGCATGCAAACTGACAAGAAAATATAACCTTTAGTGAGGGGAATAATGAATGAATCAAAACAGATCCAGACAGATGCAGGTGCTAGAATTAGCAGAAAAAGACTTATAAAGACAGTTATTACAACTATATTCTATATACTCAGAAAGTTAAATACAGGCTTGGAAAATACAAAAAGACCCAAATCAAATGTTTAGAAAAGAAAACTAGAAAGTTGAGATGAAAATCACTCATCATACCAAGAAGAAGGAAAACTTAAATGAGAAAAGAAAATCAACAGTCATCAACACCAAGATATTAGAATACCTGAGGATTCTAAAAGCAGCCATAATAAAAATGCTTTAATGAACAATGCAATTATAAACATGCTTGAAACAAATGAAAAAAAAATTGATCACCGCAGCAAAGATACAAGATTTTAGGAAGTATTGAGCAGAAATTCTAGGACTGAAAATTTTCCCGAAATAAAAAATGTCTCTGGATGAGCTTAAAAACAGGATGGAGGCTGGAGGAAAAAAAAAAATCAGTGAAAAATAGAAAAATAAAATTACCCAATCTGAACAGCAAAAATAGAAAGGAAAAATGAACAGAGACTTAAAGAATTGTATAACTACAACAAAACATCTAACATTCATGTCATCAGAGTCCCAGAAGGGAAGGAGGAAGAACATGGGGCTAGAAAATAATAGCAGAAATAATAGCAGAAAATTTTCCAATTTTGGGAAAAGACTTCAAGGGGTAATATGGGAAAACTATGAAAATTTCTACATAATTAGACAATTCTGGTGAAATTTACCAACACTTCAAAAGCTACTATATGGGAAGCGGACTTGGCCCAGTGGATAGGGTGTCCATCTACCACATGGGAAGATGGCGGTTCAAACCCTGGGACTCCTTGACCCGTGTGGAGCTGGCCCATGCGCAGTGCTGATGCGCGCAAGGAGTGCCGTGCCACGCAGGGGTGTCCCCTGCATAGGGGAGCCCCATGCACAAGGAGTGCACCCTGTGAGGACAGCCGCCCAGTGCGAAAGTGCAGCCTGCCCAGGAATGGTGCCGTACACACGGAGAGCTGACACAACAAGATGATGCAACAAAAAGAAACACAGATTCCCATGCCGCTGACAACAACAGAAGCAGACACAGAAGAACATGCAGCAAATAGACACAGAGAACAGACAACCAGGGTGGGGGTGGGGGGGAGGGGAGAGAAATAAATAAATAAATCTTAAAAAAAAAGCTACTATAACCAACATGTGATAGATCATTTAAATAGCCCTCTAGTTACTAACAAATTTACTTGTAATTTTAAAAACTCCCCCAAAAATCTCCAGACCCAGACGGTTTCACTAGAGAATTACACCAAATATTTAAAAAACAATTCAAATTAATTTTATGCAATCTACTCCAGAAAATGGAAAAAAGGAGGAAACAATTCCCAATAGAGGGAAGCAGATGTGGCTCAACTGATAGAGCGTCGGTCTACCATATGGAGGTCCAGGGTTCAATCCTCAGGGCTTCCTGACCTGTATGGAGCTGGACCATGCACAGTGCTGCTGTGCACAAGGAATGCCGTGCCACACAGGGGCACCCCCACATAGGGGTGCCCCACATGCAAGGAGTGCACCCCGTAAGGAGAGTCACCAAGCGTGAAAAAAGTGCAGCCTGCCCAGGAATGGTGCTGCATGCACGGAAAGCTGATGCACCAAGATGACACAACAAAAACAAGACACTGATTCCGGGTGCCGTTGACACAGGCAGATACAGAAGAACACAGAGCGAATGGACAGAGAGAGCAGACAACTAGGGGGGAGCGGGGAAGGGGAGAAAAATAAATAAAAAATAAACCTTAAAAAGAAAATCAATGTAGGGAAGCAGATGTGGCTCAAGTGATTGAGCTCCTGCCTACCACATAGGAGGTCCTGGGTTAGGTTCCCGGTGCCTCCTGGAGAAGACCAGCAAGACAGTGAGCTGGAGCAATGGACAGGTGTGGCGAGCTGACTCAACAAGATGACGCAACGCAGGAGACACAAAGAGGAAAGACATAAGAAAAGCAGAGAGCTGAGGTGGCTCAAGTGTTTGAGCACCTCCCTCCCACATCAGAGGTCACAGAACCAGTTCCCAATGCTTCCTAAAGAAGATGAGCAGACACAGAGCACACAGCAAATGGATATAGAGAGCGGACAGCAGCAGACAGTGAGTGCAAACAATGGGAGGGGGGGACAGGGAATGAATAAATTAAAAAAAATTTTTTTTAAATAATCAATGTAATCTAGAGGATCAACAGGCTAAAAAGGAGAAATCATATAATCATATCAGTTGACACTGAAAAGACATCTGACAAAATCCAACAAGCTTTCATGATAACCCCAAATGCGTTAGGATTAGAGGGACCACCTCGACTTGATAGCTTGATAAAGAGCATCTAACATAGTTAATGGTGAAAAACTGCATGCTTCCCCCCAGGTTGGGAATAAGGGAAGGCTGTCCACTTCACCACTCTTATTCAACATTGTACTGGAAGTCCCTGTCAGCCAAATTAGGCAAGTAAAGGAATGAAAAGGCAGATTGGAACAGAAGACGTTAGAGAGCCCCTTGTACTACATAGAAAATCCCAAAGAAACTACAAAAACCCCCTGGAACAAATAAGTTAAGCAAGGTCACTGGATACAAGATCAACTGTTACAGATTGAGTTGTGTCCTCCAGAAGGACATATTCATATCCCAACCCCCAGTCTCATGAACGTGACCCTATTTGGATACAGGATTTTGAAGATATGATTTCTTAAGATGAGACCAATCTGGATCAGGCTCTGACAGAGAGAAGAGAGCCATGTGACGGAGGCAGGGATGGAGTTATGCCACCAGCCGGGCAGAACCCTACCGACTTCAGGGGAGCCTGGCTCTGCCAGCAGCACCTGGGTTTGGACTTCAAGCCTCCAGACTGTGGGACCAGAAATTCCTGTTGTTTTAAGCCACCTATTTTGGTGCTCGCTTCAGCAGCACCACCCATTTTGTGATACTTAAGTTAGGCAGCCCTAGGGAACTAAGGTGTCAACATCAATGTACAGAAACCAATTGTATTTCTATTAGCAATAAAGTATGTGTAAATCTAAACTAAAAATACAAAACCATTTTCAATTGCTCAGAAAAACTAAAAACTTAGATGTAAATCTAATAAAATATAGATGGGACTTGCATGCTGGAAGCTACAAAAAGCTTATGAAAGAAATCCAAGAAGATCTCAGTAAATGAAGAGACATGCTGTGTTCGTAGATGGGAATTTCTCCCCAAAATGATTTATTGGTTTACAACTTTTCCTATCAAAATCCCAGCAAGGGAAATCAAGGGAATCCAGAAGAGAAAGGAGAGTCCATCACCATGTGACAGGAAAAACAAGGCCCAATGATAGCTAGGAGTGAGCCCGGAATGCCACAGCCTTAAGGGAGAAAGCATCTCCTTGTTGACACCGTGGTTTTGGACTTCTCCTAGCCTCGAAATCACAGTTAACCTGATGAGGCTGACTGCTAACAAGTTCTGTCCCACCTTATGCCCTGTTCTTTTGGTGATGATTTCACTTCTGTCAGAAGCTGTCCCCTCCAAAGCAAACATGCAATAGAAGAAACAGATCTCAGCAATGGCACAAAACCCACTCAAGCATACTCAGCTATTGCCTTGTTATACACACAGAACCAGTAGAGCTGAGATTTTACTTGGTACATGTGGCTCGGTGGGTCCACAGTAGAAAAGGTTGTTTCATGGTTTGAGGATGCTGTTAATATCTAGCTATGCTCAGAGATGTAGCCACCAAGTGCAATTAATGTCCCATGATGATGGAGGAGCTTGTTGTTATGGGAGGAGTGGGGTGAGGGGGGTGGGGGGTATAGGGGACCTCAAAAATTTTTAAATGTAACATTAAAAAAAATAAAGACAAAGAAAAAATACATATATAGCTATGCAGCTGAAGTGAAGATATTTCAGTCTCCTTTCCAAGAATGGCTTCCAACAAGACATCATGGATTAAAATGGACTGTTCCTAAAAGCAGGCTATCACAATTTTTCAATGGAAGGCTCAGCTTAATCACAGCCACAAGAGCCCAAGTTCAGGGGCACAAATCCCCTGCTCTGCCCACTTTACACATTGAATCCCCGACAGAAGAGATGCTGGCCCTACCTGCAGGCCCCATTCTGGCATCCGGGCTGCTGAGCATCTCTTCTTGTAGGTCAGCCTGGGAGGGCCTCCTCGGGAACTCCCAGGCCAGGCCCTGCATCTCATGAGACTGATCAATGCTCTTTCATTCTGATGGCCCTTGGGATTTCTCTTCTGACCCTGTGAGAGATGTGAAACAAGATGTTTTTAAGCAGCAGGTGGGCATTCTGTATAAAAATAAGGTCAGGGTGCCAGGAAACAAGGGCTCTGGTCTCCTTCACCTTGGGAACGCTCCTGGGAATGTTTCTTCTTCTTTGTGGCCAGCACTCATGCCATTCAATGGAGACATCACCTAGCTGGATGTGAACTGTCAGGGCCTCTTAGAAGAGAGGATGAAGATTATACCAAGGGTTGTTTAAGTCCAGTTTTCTGGGTTTGAAACCATCCCAACACTTAGTAATTTGTCTGCAAGGCTTTATTTTCTGACTTTTTGTGTCTACTCCAGAAACCTTGGCGCTTTGCATTCACATATAACCAAGAGCCATGACCCTCAGTCCTTCTCCAGGCTCCAGCTTGAACCTTCAGAAGCCCAAGAGCTAGGGGCTTCTGTACATTCTCCAGAAAGTAATGAGGGAAGCAGATCTGGCTCAACTGCTGGAGCATCTGCCTACCACCTGAGAGGTCCAAGGTTCAAACCCAGGGCCTCCTGACCTATGTGGTGAGCTGGCCCACATGCAGTGCTGATGCATGCAAGGAGTGCCGTGCCACGCAGGGGTGTCCCCCATGTAGGGGAGCCCACATGCAAGGAATGCACCCTGTAAGGAGAACTGCCCAATGCAAAAAAAATGCAGCCTGCCCAGGAGTGGCACCGCACACATGAAGAGCTGAGGCAGGAAGATGACACAACAAAAAAGAGATGCAGTTTCCCACCGCCGCCAGATAATGCAAGTGGACACAGAAGAACACACAGCGAATGGACAGAGAGTAGACAACTGGGAGGGGGGAGGAGGGAGCAGGAAGGGGAGAGAAATAAAATAAAAAAATAAATCTTAAAAAAAAAAAAGTAATGGGAAGGTCCTAAGAGACAAATCATTCCCAGTCTCTAGAACTAGAGGAAATAATGTCTCACTTATCTGTCACTCATAATGAATTTTTCAGAGTACTTTTCCTTTAAGTATCTGAACTTTTAAAAAAAATACTTTGGAGGCAAAATTTCCCCAAATGGATCTCTTGTTTTGTTATCTTTTTAAATATCAATACATCTAAAAATTTAAATATTTTTAAACAACTTTGATGATTAATCAATCAACACTAGAGCTTGTAAGATGCTTTGGCCTGGTGCTACAAATGCACTCAACAGCTCTGGGTTTTTTTTCCAATCACTTTCTAGTGAATTGACTATAACATTTCCAAAGTTCTGAAATGGCCAACAGACCACAGAAAGACATTTCTTTAGGAACCTGCTTGGCCCAGCCCGGGGCCAACCGCCCTCTCCCAGCCAAGACGGGCCGGTCCTGGCAGGCCGGCTGAGTGCGCTGTGACCGTCCACGGTCAACACCGCGGACGGGGCAGCCGCGTGCGGGAAGGGGGACGGCCGCGCACAGCAAGGGGCGCCTGCGAGGCTGGAGGGCAGGAGGGCTGACCCCTGGGGCCAGGGACTAGGCGGGTGGGGGCTCATGGGGACTGGGGTGCCCGGCAGGGGCTGGTTTCTGGAACCCAGGCTGCTTGCACAGATGCTTTCCCCGCCTGGTACATCACCAAGGACTCATGCATCTTACACTTCAAACCCACGTGCAACAATCAAGGTGTCAGGGAGAAAAAGCAAGGCTGGGGCAGGGCAAGGGCAGCGCGCATGCCCCAGGGCCCTTCCAGGCCTGCTACTGGCTGCACCCTAGACAAGACAGCTGGCACGGGGGGAGGAGCATTTGGGGGACATCGGGGGCCTCGGCCTCTCTCTCAGCCCCCCAGGGAAAAGGCAGGCTGTGGGTAAACATGGCCTCACAGCTCTGCTCCCCCAGAAGCAGGGTCAAAGGCCGCCGGGGGGGGCAGTAAGGGGTGAGAGGTATCCCAGCGGTTCTGGAAGATGCAGGTGACCTAAGGGCAGGGGATAGGCTCACGGACCTCGCAGAGCAGAGGAAGCCAGTCCCTAGGGTCCCCAAGTGCTGCCAAGGTCCCCAAGGACCCCCATGGTGGCACAGGCAAGGAGGTGGCCAGGGCTCGGCAGGACCTTGCAGAGGCAGGAGGCCGGTGCCCTCGGGTGCAGGCTCAAGGATGGGGCCAGGCCGTGGGACCACCGGTCGGCCAGCGTCCACCACCCCCAGGCAGGAGCAGGTGGTGCAGCCCCTGGAGAAACCGAGTCGAAGAGGAGTCAGCTCCCTGAGGACAGAGGGACAGGAGCTCTCTGAGGGCCGCATGCCATCGTGCACGCCGCGGTCCAGCTCCCCATTCCTGCAGGGATACCCCCTCCCCATCCCGCCAAGCTGCGCTCCTGCCGATCGCCCCACAGCCCACAGCGGGCAGGGCGGGCGCTCTGAGCCATCCACTCCTGCCCGACACAGGGGCAGTGCCCAGCTCTCGGGGCGCTGGCACAGCAGGAACAAAACGAATGAAACACTTAGTGAGTCCTAGAAACCGCCCCGGTGCCCCCTCACTCCACCAAGCCCTTCTGGGCCCCGCTGTGCCCAGGGGCTCCGTGCACCCCGCTGCTGTGGGGTCCCTGCCTGTGGCGGCTTGCTCGGTCGGTAGAGGTGGGGTCTGGCTGCGGACAAGGGGTCAGTCCCGCTTGGGACGAAGGGTCGGACCGGCAGCAGACGAGGGATTGGTCTCAAAAGGGGTTGCGCGGTTCGGCTGACGGGGTTGCCCGGCGAAGCTGGCAACGAAGGGGCCGCCCGGAGAAGCAGGCGACGAACTGGGGACAAGGGAGGCCAGGCCCTTGTCGGGGGCTCTCAGGACTGGAGGGCGCACGGCAGAAGAACTACCGAGGAGACAAGGTAAACACGCAAGTCCACTTTATTGAGGGAGAGGCAACAGTTTTATAGGGGCTGGGGAAGGCTGATTGGTCGAAGCCATGCCCTGTTCTGATTGGTTGCCGGAGAAAGGTCAGTGGGTGGTACTGGATGGGGGAGGGGTGGTGGTTAGGGATTGGCTGTCGCTGTTGCTGGGGGAAGGGGCAGGGTTTAGGGATTGGTGGCTGCTGTTGCTGGGGTGGAGGGCAGACTGGAGTTTCCCGCCCACGCCTGGCTGTTGCTGCTGTTGGGGGAGGGGAAAAGGGCAGACTGGAATTTTCCACCCTGCGCCTGCGCAGGGAGAAGGAAGAGGAAGGGTGCCGCCCCACAGGCATCGTGTGGCGCCATCCGGGAGGAGGGGCGGCCGTGGAAGCATGGCTGCTGAGAAGGGGAGACCCGAGGGCACTCTGCGCCCATGCCGAGCTTCCTTCAGGGGTGGCGGTGGGCCCGACCAACCACCCTATTATGGGGGCAGCGGAATTAGGCCTACCGCGGCCGCTCCCCTCGCCAGGCCAGCAAACCACACTTCAGCCCGAGGGGTGACCGCCCCTGCCTCTCCGTGTGAGCCCCAACCTCAGGCCACAGCTTCTCCCCACAGCAAAGAGGGAGGAAGACGCTGCCGGCAGGGCCTCGGGCGCTGGGCCTTTCCCCAGGACCCAGCCCCCTGGGTGGGTGACTGTGGGTGTGAAGGCATGCCCCACAGGTGGGGGCGGGACCCAGGGGCCACCAGCCAATCTCAGGGGCTGCACGGAGCACCCTCGCCCCGGAGCGCCCCGAGATGGGGCAGCGCGGGCTCGGCACCCACTGCAGCTTCAGGCAGCTGCCGCCTTCCAGAGACATGGCCCCTTTGGACACCTGCCCCCAGGGGACACCCAGGCACCCTCCTTCCACCTGCCGACTGCCAAGAGACCTTGTCCAGTGTCCTGCACTGCCCAGCGGGCGCTGTGGGTCCCCAGGCCCACCTGGAAGGCCCTCGTTCACCACGGCAACTATGTGATGCTGCAGGAGGGGAGGGTGCCCCCCGGAGCTGGGACCGCAGGGTGGGGTGGACATTCACGGGGTGCCCACAGGAGCTTCCTGGGTCCGTGATGAGGGCCCGCCTGCTGTCCACGGAGCACACCCCTCCATGGGACCCGTCTGGGCCGGAGGGCTCCACTGGGGAAGTCTGACACAGGACCCGGCCCCCGAGCTCTGAGGCCGGAGCTCCAGGGGCTGCAGCAGTCCTGGCATGTGTAGGCAGGAGTGCCAGGGCATGGCCCTGAGGCTGGGCCTTCCGGAAGCCACGGGACTTGGGCTGGGCAGCCTCCACCTTGGGGGCCCACGGAGGCCACTCTGTGCCCAGGGTGATTTTGTCTCTGGGCCAGAGGGTGCCATTAAAAGGACATGAGACTTCCGGTCAGCCACCCCTGGCCGAGTCTGAGCTCTTGATTTGGGAGGCAGACCGCTGTGGCTGGCCTCTGGGAGCCTCAGTCTCCCCATCATAAAATGGGACTCAATGTTCTGTTGTGGGGGAAACGGACTTTGGCCCAGTGGTTAGGGCGTCCGTCTGCCGCATGGGAGGTCCGTGGTTCAAACCCCGGGCCTCCGTGACCGGTGTGGAGGTGGCCCTGCAGTGCTGATGCACACAGGAAGTGCCCTGCCACACAGGGGTGTCCCCCGCATAGGGAGCCCCATGTGCAATGAGTGCACCCGTAGGGAGAGCCGCCCAGCACGAAAGAAAGTGCAGCCTGCCCAGGAATGGTGCCGCCCACACTTCCCGTGCAGCTGATGACAACAGAAGCGCATCAGCGGACAAAGAAACAAGATGCAGCAAATAGACACAGAGAACAGACAACCGGGGGAGGGGAGGGGAATTGAATAAATAAAAAATAAATCTTTAAAAAAAAAAAATGTTCTGTTATGGGTTGAACGGCAGCTCCCAAAAGCACTTGCGCGATTCCTAACCTCTGAACCTCTGACAGCCCTTGGGATGGGCTCTAATCCAGTACAACCAGTGTCCTTACAAGGAGAGAGGACTGGATGTGGCTCGGTGGTTGAGCACCTGCCTCCCATGTATGAGGTCCTGGGTTTGATCCCCAGTACCTCAAAAAAAAAGGAGGAGGAGACACACAGAGAGACAGAGTGGAGAAGGCTATGGGGCAGCCAAGATGGGATGCCCTGGCTTGGCAGCCTGCCCCCACCAGAAGCCGGCAGAGGGGCATGGGAAATCTCCCCTGCAGGCCCCAGAGGGAGCCCGGCCAGGCCTGGATTCTGGACTCGGGGCCTGCGGGAATCCTCTTCTGTCATTTAAGCCCCAGCCTGTGGCGCTTGGTCGTGGCAGCACCAGGAGTTGAAGACGCTTTCTTCCCCACAAGGTGGATTTGGGGGCGCGGTTCTCCTGCCACTGTCATGAGATGGGTAGAGGGTGCCCCCTCCCCAGGGGGAGGTGAGGGCTGAGGACAGTGCCTTGGCCATGGAGAGGGCTTGCAGCAATGGCTCGGGCCTGAGGTGGGCAGGAGGGAGCGACGGGCCGTGGAGTCTGACATGTCCCCTTCTCCATGTTACAGGGAGGGAAACCGAGGCACAGGGCTGTGCAGAGCCCCAGCTGATGTCCCAAATCCTCCTAGGAGCTGGGGTCAGGCTGAGGACGTGCACCCAGCAGGACGGCCAGTCCACTGTCCTTCCACCGCCTTCGAGCGTGTGGGGGGCTCCTGCTCTGCCCGGCCCCAGGCCTGGCCCCACGCCCACCCTCTGCACCTGCCCCCTGGGTTCTTCTAGACCCCCAGGAGGGGCCCTGAGCACTGCCCTAAGGTGGGGCCACACCCAATTCCCATAGCCCCGTGCACTCTGGGCACAGCCTCTGCCTGTCCCACAGAGCAAGGCCTAGAAGCAGCACGGACCTGCTCGAGGTGGCCGGCAAAACAGCGGGGGCCCTGCGGCTCAGCGGTGTGACTCAGGGTGCCCCGACACCCCGGAGCTTCTGGGATGGAGTGAGGCTGGTGCCGCTGGGGGCTCTGGTTCCCCGCCACGGGACTTCCCTCGCATGGCAGTGTGCCCGGGGGCCCAGCAGCGCTCCAGTGCTGTGAGAACTAAGGGAAGCAAGCCCGCCCTCAGCTGCATGCCTGGCACCCTGGAGCGGCAGCCCTGTCCAGAGGGGCCTTCCCAAAGTGCTTGCCCGCAGAGCCGGTTCTTCCTGCCTGCCCAGGGGGCAAGTGTTCCCGGAGGAGCCCTGCAGCAGCAGGAGGCTCTGCCTTGCCCCTGCCCACCCGGCCCGGCCTGGGACCCGCCTCCCTGCCCACGTAAACACCAGAGGAGGGTTGTAATCCCGCTTTGCCTCCAGGAGCCAGGCACCACCAAAGGGCAGGTCCAGGGGTGGCCTGGCTGAGGGACAGTGGCCGTAACTGAAAATGCAGTGTCCTCGGCCATCAGCTGCGAGTCATGGCTGCACCTGCACCAGAGGGGCTGCACAGGTGAGTCGCCTCTTCACTCAGGCACTCAGGAGCTCGGCCATCCGGGGTCTGCCTTCTGCAGGTCGAGGGGATGCCGGTCACCCCGAACCCCTCCTGAGCCGCCCTCCATGATCAGTGCCCCAAGGCAGGCCAGCAGGAGCGTGAGAAAAGACTGGGGTGCAGGGCTCGGCTGAGCAGGGGGCAGCTGCGCCCGGGGGGTGTCGGGCAGGCAGGGCCCACCAAAGGCTTCCGCCAGACCCCTAAACAAGGCCAAGCTCAGATCTTCTGCCTGCGTGGGTGTGCAGGGACTCAGAAACGGGCACTGCTGTCGGCTGGCCCAGAGACTGCAGGAAGCGATGCTCAGGAGGTGCAGCACAGCGCAGGATGGAGGGAGCCAAGGGCGTGGACGAGGGCGAGGTGGCAAACACACAGGGCCAGGCAGATGAGGGCTGCACTGAAGGTGGGGGTGAAGCAGGGTGATGCATGAGAGGTGCAGGGAGCTGGGGAGGGGGAAGGCACACATGGTGAGAGATGGGAGAATGGGGGACAGGCACAAAGAGAAGGGGTGTGTGGGGGCAGAGCTGGTGTCCCAAGGGCCACGGGAGCTGGGGAGGCCTAGGACACCTGGGCGGGCTGAGCGTGGTGGTGGGTGGGCTGAGGCCAGGGAGGAGGCAGGGGGGGAGGGGGGAGGGTGAGCAGGGGCCCTGGGGGAGGAGCAGGGGTGAAGTAGATGGAAACCATGGAAGACCCCAAGGAAAGCACAGGCGGGTCTCAGCAAGCTCCATGGCCCAGGACAAACGCCCAACACCCACCCCCAACAGCACTCCAAAGATGGCCAGGAACAGGGCAGGCCCACAGAGAGACAGCGTCCTGCACTCCCCCCACAGGCCGCCCTGCTGCAGGAAGAGCTCAGAGAGCCTTAAAGCTCGGAGCCATCCATCTTCACCGGTGAAATCTGCAAAGTAACTTTTCTTTTTAATTTTTTACATTTTAGTTTTAATTATTTTTAATAAAGGTACTTAAAACAAATACATCGTTTTCAGAATTGAAGAACTGTAAAAGCCTTCTAAAGAAAAAAGAAATGATATTTCTGTTTTTCCTTAGCATATCACTTATTTTTTGAGTGGATGTTGAGAGAAGAGCTGCCATAACCCACTGGGTGGACTGGGGGAGAGGGTAAACTACAGCATAAACTATTATCCATGTGAAGCAGCAGTGCTCCAAAATGTAGTCACCAAATGCAAAGTAACTTTTAAGGAAACACTGAACTCAAGGCAGAGTAAAGGCCAAGGTCACGGGAGGAAAAGGAGAAAATAGGTGACAGAGAGGTTTCCATGGACGCCACGTGGGAGGAACGCCGGCCGTGGGCCACAGACAGCGATTAAAACACAGCCCATCTGAGTGTGTGTGTGCACACGTGTGCGATGTGTCTGTGTGTGCATGTAGCCCTGTGTACGTGTGTTTCTGTCTGCATATGCATGTTTGTGTGCCTCTGCATGTATGCACATGTTTGTGCGTGTATGTGTGTGGTGAGTGTGTCTGCATGTCTGCATCTAGCACGTGTGTGTATGTCTGCATAACATGTGTGTAGAAGTGCTGGGAAGCATACACGTTCCATGTCACATGTACACATGTGCATGGACTCACACAGCAGGTGAACACAAGCACTCTCAGGTTAGGGGGGCCTCGTCTCTCTCCTGCTCTCTTTCGACTCCTCTTCTCTTCATTTATCCCTGTTGGCTGTTTCCCACACTTTCTCTGGTGAATACATATGGCTTTGTCATCAGCATAAGAAAAGTGCACGTCCTCCCAAACCCAGGGCACTAGGCTTCAGCAGTGGCCCCCTGGGGGAGAGGGAAGGGGGTCCCTGCCCTCAGGGGCTTCCGCGCAGGCTCCTGGAGAAGGGAGACATGTTCCCACCACTGGGTGTGGCCCAAGGAAAGGGGGGGGGCCCTGGGCCCAGGGCAGAGGAGATTTGTGCTCTTCTGGGTGGGTGTCAGGAGAGGCTGCATCAGGCTGCATGAGACAAAGGCCCCTCCACACACCTCTCAACTCTTGATCGTAAGGGACCCGGCAAATCACCTCCATTCTCTCATGGCTGGAAATGTGTTCTGCCCTGCGTCCTGAGCAGTGCACACACTTTGCCTCTCTTTTCCTCAGACCCCCTAACTTCTCCTCTCCAGCTGGCAGAAGGCAAGGCTCTGCATGGGTGCCAAGCCATGCCACCCTGCGGGAGCTGATCTGGGGCAGCCCAGCAGGTCCCCAAGCCAGCCTATCACATACCCTCCCCTCCACTTCGTTCTTTCCTCCAAAACTTACACTATTCCCCACCCCCAAAGTATTCCTTTCTCTCCCCCTCTGTCCCCAATGCCTTTTAGGCCCACCCTGCCACCTCTTCTAGGAAGCCTCCCTGGCTCCTCGGGCATCCTCAAGGGATGCCCGGCCTCTTCACGAGGCGCACCTTCCACTCTACCCCGCTCAACTCTCAAGGGTGGGGAGTGGCTCCCTGGAGGGCTGCACGGTGAGGTTTCTGAGCTGGGGTCTCCGGTGGACTCCCACGTTCTGAGTTAGATTAATGATGCCTGCCACAGGACAGGCCAGGGCAGAGCAGGCGCAGCTCTGGATCTGCATCCCTCTGGCTCCTCAGTGCCCCTCATTCAACAACCGGCTGGTACTTCGCATTCCTAACCAGATTATTCATTTACTCATTAAAAAAAAAAAAAATTAGTGTTTACCATGTGCCAGGGTCTTGGAGACACAGTGCCCGCTCCCTGCGTTTACCTTCTTCAGGACCGGGTCAGGGGAGGGGATAATGATAAACAGATCAACAGACAAACAGAAGGTGGTGAGATAGTCTGTGGGGCCAGGGGAGGCTGAGCAGGGGACCCTGGAGCAAAAGCCAAGGCCTCAGGCTGCAAGGAGCTGGGCTGTCCCAGGGAGGAAGGCCGGCCAGGGCTGGCTCTAGTGGTGGCACCAGGGCAGAACTTGCCAGGAGCTTGGCGGAGTGGGCGAGCGAGGGGCTGTGCTGTGAGGAGTCTTCGCGCCTTCTCGCGGGGTCCTGACCTGGCACCCGAGGACCAGAGGGTGGGTCAGCCGCAGCACAGCTTGGCAGGGGCTTCCCCCCAGCCGCTGTGACCCGTGGGGCCTGGGGGGGGGCACTCCAGGGAGCAGCTATTGACCACGTGGACGGAGCTCGTGACGACGCCAGGTGTGGCCAGACGCGTGTCTGAGCCTCCGTTTCCCCACCAGGGCCAGCGTCTCCCCTCAGGGCTGACATGCCCAGCATTGGTCGCCCACCGTGCGTCATGGGGATCCCCTGCGGTGGGCGCTGAGCTTGGAGAACAGGGCTTGGTTTCCGTTTCTAAAAGGGGGAAGGGGGTGGCGCTGTCCGGGTTGGACTGGGGAGAGCAGCCCCTGGTCTCTGCTGACGTCACTCCTCCCCCTGAGTCGCTGTCCCAGGACTGCTGCCTGCCTCCTGTCCCCAGGCCCCCAGCCAGGCCTGCCCGCACGCCTGGGGTGGCACTGCTAGCCTTGGCTTGGACCCGAGCCCAGGCACCCCCATGCCACTGCCCCGACCGGCACCCCAAAGCCAGGACGCCAGCTGTCCCTGGCCCACCTCCGGGCACTGCCCCCAGGGAGCGCCTCTGTGCGCACACTTTCCCCTCCCCCCCAATGACCGCGGGGCGGGGGGGGGGCACCGGCGGGGAGGCCCACCCCTCGCACATCCTAGAGCCCTAGGGCCCCAGAGCAGCCCTAAATCTGGAGGGGAGGGAGGCAGAGCGGTGGGAGTGGGCTCCACCTCCCCCCCTGGCTGGGGCTGGGGGTAGTTCCGCCTTCGTGTCAAAGGCTTTACTTGTGGCAGGACATCCGGTCTCCTGAAATTGAACTTTTTGATTCACTTCACTAGCTTCGGATATTTTGGGTATTTAAGCTACACTTGCGAGCAGTTAACATTTTTCACACTGGGCTAGGGGAAGAGTTGGGGTCCCTCTCCCCCCGTGGAGGGAGCGGCGCCCTGGCCGGGCAGCTCCTGGCCTCACCTCTGCGTGATGATCCCAGGACAGGCTGGGTGGGGCTAAGGACCACTGAAGAGGGGGCCAGCTGAGCCCAGGGCCCGCGCCCTGTCCTGGCAGCCCCTGCAGGACGGGCACGGCCAGCGGAGAAGCGTGTTCTCCATCGCGCCAGCCAGAACCAGGGCAGAGAGGGCGCAGGGTCCCGGGCAGAGGAGCAGACACGGGCAGACCTGCCGGCCCAGGCGTTGGCGCACGTATTTGCCCAGCTGACTTATTACACCCGCTTTAAATTAAAACCCTCCGCGTACCAAAAGCAACCAAAGTAAGCAAAGTCCCCTCCGTCCCGGGCCCCGGAAGCGTCCACCAGGGCCCTCCCCTGTGCGCTGACCCCGAGGATGCGCGGGCGGGGCTCCGGGAGGTGGGGTGGGTGGTCCGGGGAGGAGGTAAGGCCGACTGGGGTGGGCGCAGCGAAACCGAGCAGGAAATCCCCCTTCCGCGGAGGGGGTGGGGTGGGGTTGGGGGTGGGGGTGGGGGTGGGGGGTGGTTGCAGGGGCGCTGGGGGCTAGCGGAAGACGGGCGGCAGTCGGCGCTGGGCGCGGGGGCGTAGCCGCCCCGGGTCACGGGGAGGCCAGCGCGGGGGAAGCAGAGGCCCGTGCAGGGCGGTCTTGGCCGGCCTCGGCTCGGAGGCGGCCCCCCTGCCCTGACTGCAGGCCCCCAAGCGCCAACTCACCCAGCACGGGGGCCAGCCTGCCGCCCGCCCCATGTCCAGCAGGGAACCCGCAGGCGGGAGGCCTGTGGGAACGAGCTCCAGTCCCGGGATGGACTCCGGCCTCCCTCCCTCAGACCCACAGGGTGGCGGCACCCGCCGTGCATCTTAACGTGGCTGCAGCACACACGGAAAATGCTGTGTTTAATCTCTGGAACTGCGCTATGCCGTGAGCCCTAAACTGAACCCATGGATTACAGCTGGTAGTAGAGTGGGAATCACGTGCGCTCACCCACTGTAGCGCAGGTACGCACAAAGGCAAGGTGTGAATGATGGCGTGGTGCATGGGAATCCTGTGTTTTACACATGATTGTTCTATAAACCCACAACTTCCCTTTAAAAAAAAAAGACACACAGCCTGAATTTAAGGAGGCATAACCTGTGAATGGCTTGAATCAAAGGGCCAAGAAACTCAAGAGAAAACGGCAAACACAGAAAACTTCAAAGAGGGAACAGTTTTAAAAGAGAGACTTGAGCAGGTGCATCCATATAATAAGAGGAGAACGGCAGCCAAGGACCAAGGCGAGACTAAGCCAGAGCTGCAGAGGCCCGGAGGCCACCATCCCCGTCGTGTCCAGCCCATCCTGATGCTGTCAGGCCAGCTCTGTCCATCTGCACCAGCATGGCCTTGGCCGAGCGGCCACCTCCTGTCCCCTGCTCTGGCTGCCCAGCTGGACCCCTGCTCTGCTGCTGCCCCTCACCTCCCTCTGCTGAACACTGTACAAGCAGCAGGATCTTTAGCCCGCAGGTGTGGTTCTATGCAGCCACAAGGGCTCCCACTGCATCCAGGAGGGAGGCAGGCCTGGTGACTTGGCTTCACCCTGCCTGGAGACTCACCTCAGGCCCAGCCCCAGTGCCGTCCGGGGGTCCTGAGCTCCCTGCCCCCTGGCTCAGGGCACCTGCCACTTCCTCTGCTAAGGAATGCCTTTTCCACCCTCCACGGTTCATGCCGAACGTCCCCCAGCCTGCCCGCCTGGCAAATCCTCCCCGGGCAGCTCCAAGATCTCAGGGGGGCAGAGCCTTCTCTCTGGGGTGTGCCAGAGAACCCAGCTGGCAGCCCCCCTTCTCCACCTCCCCTCACGGGAGCTCGCGCACTTCGACTGAGCCCATCTTCTCTCCAGCTCCTTGCATTTGGAGAAAGCATCTCGGGCAACAGAAGTTTGCAAATGACCATCACACACCAGGCTGCCTCCAGCTCCAAAGCAGACCCCAGGCAAGGGGCTGCGCCCATGGGGTGGCCTTGTGCCTCTGGCTGAGCAGGGGAGCTGCTGGGAGCAGGTGGAGATGGGGGTGGGCGCTGCCAGCCCTCCCCAGGTGTCACTGCGAGGAGCCGGGGCCCCTTCCCACACACCGTCCCAAGTCTCTGCCGCCAGCCTGTGATGGTTTGAGGCTCTTAGGACCCCAGAAGAGTATGTTCTTAGAGTTCAACCATTCCTGTGGATGTCACCTACTGTAGGTGGGACCTTTTGATTAGGTTACTTCAGTTAAGGCATGGCCCAAGGACAGTCTTAATCCTCTTACTGGAGGCCTTTATAAATGGAATGAATGTGGTTAGAAAAAAGTCACAGAGAATGAGAAAGATGAAACAAGAGAAGGGAGAGCCCACAGACACACCACGTGCCCGGCCATGTGACAGAGGCATCCTGGACCGCCAACAGCCGGCCTTAGGGGAGAAAACATCGCCTGATGATGCCCTGATTTGGGCATTTTTCTCGGCCTTGAAACTGTCAGCTTGTATGCTAACAAATCCCCATTGTAAAGCCAACCCATTTCTGGTATGTTGCTTTCGCAGCCTAGCAGACTAAAACAGAGCCACTTTCTGGGGTGAGATAGAAAGCACATTGACAATTTATTCTGATTTCCCCGGAACCAGGCTCATCATTCCCAATGAGCACCATTTCTCCCGGGGGAAGTGGTCTAGGGGCAGAGACCCCCAGCCGAGCATGCCCAGGGGCATGGGATGGAGGGGCTGGCAAGGGTCCAGAGCGCTGAGAAAGGGTCCAAAGCCGGGCAGCAGAGGGCCCAGGGGGAGGAGGCACAGCTCAGTCTGGGTCAGGGGCTAACTCTGGTGGGGGTCCTGGGGGCTGCCTGGGGAGGGGTGCTGAGTGGCCCCCCTGCAGGAAGTGGCCGCAGAGTCCCTTGTCTGGAATGAAACTGCCTTCCCTGCTGCCGAGTAGATCACGGTGTCCACGTTGGGGAGGGAGGTGCCTTGCCCTGGACGGCATCCTGCTCCCCAGAGTCGGGTGCAAGCCTCACCCCTGCCCTGTGGCCAGAACCACCCATGATCAAGGTCTTGGAAGCTGGGGCTGGCGCAGGGGAGGCCAGCCTGAGGGGGTGGGCCGTAGTCCCCGGGACACTGCGATACCAGCAGGAGACGAGAGACGACAGCCAGGGGACAGAGGCCGGGGCTGCGCCGGGGACGGCGGCACGCCACCACCACCGCGCTACCGGTGCCGCAAGGAATAGGAGACAGGAGACCACAGCCAGGAGACAGAGGCCAGGACTGCTCTGGGGACAGCGGCAAGCCACCACCACCGCGCTACGGGCACTGCGAGGAATAGGAGATAGGAGATGATGGCCAGGGGACAGAGGCCAGGGCTGCACTGGGGACGGCAGCACGCCACCGCCACTGTGCTACAGGTGCTGGGAGGAATAGGAGACAGGAGACGACAGCCAGGGGACAGAGGCTGGGGCCATGCTGGGGATGGCAGCAAGCCACCACCACCGCGCTACGGGTGCTGTGAGGAAGCAGGCCCACCGGCACCTTGCCACCCGACTTGTGGCCTCCAAATCTGAAACAGAACACTTCTGTTGTTGTAGCCAGCCAGCAGTCCACCTGCATCCTAGCTGCCCTGGCAAGCTGAGACAGCCCGTTCCTGAGCCTCAGTTTCCCTTCCAGCCCCAACCCCAGCACCCAAGGATGGTCAGCTGGTGGCAACCACAAGCAGCCCCGGTGAGAGGGGTCCCTGAGGGCTCGGTGGCAGGCTCTCTCCGGGTGCTGGGGGGCATGCTGGCTTCTGGGTGCTGCCCTGGGCACCGCTGGGCTCCCCCTGCTCCCCAGGAGGCGCACGTGCTGGGCCAGGACAGCTCAGCTTCCAGAAGGTGCCCACACACGAAGGAGAGAGAGAGAAGGCAAAACAGCAGAGCCTGGTGTGCTGGGACTCATCTGCAGCTGAGCGCGCACGCACCTGCGTGGGTGAGGGTGGGGTGGGGGTCTGTGAGAACCGCAGTGTCCATCTCGAGCCCGCAGCCGCGGGGCTCCCTTCCAAGGGTGGGGGGAGCAGACCTGGTCGCCCGTCGTGCACGCCGCGCAGGCTGTGGAACGTGCTCCGCATGGGAGCCGCAGAGTTGTCAGAAATGTAGGTCATCCTCGGCGCCGCCTGGTAGCCCTGCCCGCCCCCGCCCGGTCCAGCCTGCCATCCTCCTCCCCGCTGCCCGGCCCTGCGCGGGGGCCCCGGGGGCATCGAGAACCTGCAGCTCTGCTTCCGCCCTGCCTGCGGGGGGCGGCGGGCCAGCCCCTCGGCCCTCCTTGTTAAACAGCGCTAGAACCCCCGCCCTGCGCCTTTCCAAAGGGCCGCGCTGGCTTCGCCGGGGACTGGGAAGGCGCTGCATCCCAGGTGGCCGGGCAGCACCTGCAGAGGACCCCGGAAGGTGGGCAGGGCCCCAGCCCCCATGGTAGGGGTCACCAGCCTTGGCCTCCCGACTTCCGCACCGCAGTCCTGTCTAGGAGCAGCTCTGAGCAGGCAACCGTGGGAGCAGGGGACATCCATCCTCCAGCCCGGTGGGAACCTGGGCCCCTGGGTAAATGCCCGGTGCTTCCAGAGAGGACCGAGGACAGGCTGGGCTGGGGTGGTGGAAGGTGGGGGCTCTGGGACACACACCCCAGACTCTCGGGGTCGACGGGGCATTGGTCATGGGTGGGGTGAGGAGCGGGTCCCGGGTGACCCAGTTCTGTGGCTTGCCCAGGTCCAGCCCCCAAGTGGCCACTGTGGGGTTGGCACCCCACCCCCACCTCACAGGGAGGGTCAGTCTGGCCCCAGGCGTATCGGAGGACACTTCTCCAGCCCAGGTGTCAACAGGTGCCTCCAGACGGGAGTCTGCAAAGGAGCCAGACCCTCTGTGAGCTCAGGGCTTTGATGAGTGCAGGGGATGGGGGGCAACAAGACAGGCTGGGGTCAGAGTCCAGCAGCCCCTTCCCACAGGCGGAGCTGCACTGCACGGAGAGGGAGGAGCCTGCCGCCGCCAGTGGGAACAAGCCTAGGCCCTCCCTGCGGAAGGGGCGGGATGGGTGCAGCCTGAGCCCGAGGCGGGAGGGACACCCGGGTCTGCACAGGGCAGGGCCTCCAGGCCTACCAGGCCCCCGGGGGCTGGACTGCTCAGGCCACCGTCCTCAGAGCACCCACTGCCACCAGGGGGGAGGGAGGCGCTCGGGGACAGGGTGCTTCCCCTCCTGTGGTCTGGCCTCCTGCCACCCCTGCCCCACACTGGTGCACCTCTTGGAGCTGGGAGGAGGCTGGTGGGCTGGGCTCCCAGGGCTGCAGGAAGCTGTGGGGGCATCAGCACCTTCGCCATGCATCTGCCATCTCCTTCCTGTCGCACAGTCTGAGACACTGCAGCAGCTGAGGCAGGGTGCAGCCCTCCCACCCCATGCGGGGTGGCAGGTGGCCCCGCTCAGCCGCCGCACCCCCGAGAGCCGCTCCTGGGCCCTCCCCCACCCCACACGGGCCCCTGTCTGACAGAGGCCTCCCCTTGCACCCCAACTCCTCAGCACCTGGGCCTGTCACATGCCTCACAACCCTCCAGGCAAACTGCCCCCGCCCCTCACAGAGTTTCCGCGCCTCCCTCCCTGCTGAGCCAGGACACTCCGGGCCCCTAAACCCCGTGGTCCCCGCTGCACAGGGGCTGTGCTCACCAGCCTTGGGAGCAGGGAAGGGGCGCTGCAGGGGTGTGACAGCACCCACTGGCGCTGGCTCCCCCGCCAGCCTCGGCCACTTCACCCTGATGTCCTTCGGGCTGGACGCCCCAGCCCTTAGGTCCCGGGGTCCTTCTGCGCTCCATCAGCTCCCCAGACTGCAAATTCCCAGAGGGCACGGGGGCCGGTGCACCCTGCTGCAGGAGGGACAGTGATGGTGATGCTGTGGTTGGCTGAACAATGGCCCCCAAAGACATCCATGCCCGCATCCTTGGAGCACGCAGGCAGATGCGTCACCCCCACGGCAAAGGGACTTGGCAGATGGGATTAAGGGAATTGAGCGTGAGGTGGGAGATTACACTAGATTATCCAGGGGGGCCCAGTCTAATCTATGAAAATTAGAGAACCTCCACCAGCTGGGGTCAGAGAAAGCACGCAACAGTGGCGCCTCATGGCTGGTGCCAGGACAAGGGGCCACCCCCACGGGCCTGGGAAAGGCCCTGAGGAGCTGAGCGCAGCTCCAGCTGGCACCCAGCAGGGGCGAGACCTCAGTTCTACAGTGGCAAGAACGGGGTTCAGCCAAGCCCCAAGCGAGTAGGAAGCTGGCCCCCTGGCACTTCCAGTGCAGCCTGGAGACACCTCCTGACCCACAGAGCTGTGGGACACACGTGCATCGTCGGAGCTGCTGGGTGCATTGTCACTTGTTCCAGCAGTGAGAGGAAATGAATACTGATGGGACACAGGGGGCGGGGTCTGGCTCTTCGAGGTGGGTGCTGGGCCTGGGGTGAGCCCCCAGCCTCTGGGTTTGCACTCTGTCCCGCCCCTGGGGTTGCAAAGGGCACCCACGGGGGCTGCCTGGGCAGGACTCCAGCCATGCTCATAGCGACATCTGTCACGGGTACCCGGAGCCCTGGGGGTCTCTGGCCCCCTCCCACACGGGCAGGTGAGACCAGGACTAGGCTCCAGCCCCATGGAGCCCCCGGGGCACCCACCAGTGCCTCTCAGCTGGGAGGACTGTCGTGTCCCCCGTAAAGATGCGTTCAAGTCCCCCTCCCGCGGGGCCTCCCTGCACGTAGGGACCTTGAAGACGTTCTTAGTGAGGACGGGGCCCGAGGGTGCACAGGCTCTCCAAGTGAATCAGGGTGGGCTCCCCCTGTGACGGGGCCTTTGCAGGAGAGGAACTGTGGACAGAGCCCCTCAGTAGAAGCCAGAAAGCAGCAGCAGCCAGAGGAGGGAGCCACGGCTTGGAAGCAGAGGCCAGCGGAGCCCCAAGGGTGTGGGCCGACTGGGGGCAAGGTGGCCTGTCAAGACCTGGACGTGGCCGCCTGGCCTGGAGAACCACCAGGTAGCCCGCCCGTGCTGGTAAGCCACCCAGCGTGGTGTGTGCCACGGCAGCCCTGGAAGCAGACACAAGACCACCGCTGTCACAGCCAGAATGCCCCAACCCGCAGGGTCAGCCTGTTGCCCTCCCAGGCCCCACCCCACCCTGGAGACTTTGGGTGCCACTTCGGGGGTTGGCAGAGCCCACAGGAGCTCCTGGGGTGGGCGGCACCCTGCCCCGCCTCCTGCCGGAGGTCCTGCTGCCGTCTTGGACCCCTGCCCGGTCGCTGGCCCACTGCCTGCCCAGGCCCCCGCCACGTCCCTGTGCACCCACGGCGCCCACCTGTAGCCCCCTCCCCTGCCCACGTCCTCTGTTCTCATGACTTGGTGCAAACTGCACTTTTCCTCCATCTAACAAGCCAAGGCCCCGGCAGAGCCGTGCAGCACCTGAAGCTGAGGGCAACACTGCCCTGCTCCCACCCATGTCGCTGTGCCCTGGCCATGTCCACCTCGCCAGGCTCCCCCCGGGCCGAGACCCTCCGCAGGGGCTGAGAAATGGGATTCGAGAACAGAGGGCAGCCCCTGCCACTGAGCGGGGCCCGGGGCACCCATGCCTGTACCTCCTCCTCCTAGCCACCCTCAGGCTCTCCCCACCACCTGTAAAGCACCGCTGCACACTTGGTTCAGCTCAGCCAAGTCCCCGTTGTGCAGGTGGGGAAACTGAGGCACAGGGCCGGACACAATGTGCCCAGGTCCAAGGACTGAGGTCACCGTGCTCTCACCCGCCGGGGAGCAAGTGGTCCTCTGCGGCAGGCAGGACAGAGGCTGACCTCACCTAGAGAGGAAGGACGGTGGGGCCCAGGAGGCCAAGCGCCCAGCTGGGAGAGGCCCCGGCCATGGGCAGCTGCTCCCGGCCGCTGTCCAGAGGTGAGTGAGAGGAGTGGCGGGTGTGTATCCCTGTATTCCTGTGGGGGCAGGAGCACAAAGGGGAGTTTGCTCAGGGGCCCCAGCTCTCCAGAACCCACCCCCAGCCTGGCCCAGAAGGGGCAGAGCGAGCACCCGCGCGGGGCCAGGCCGGGAGCCGCGGAGGTCTGACGCTGGGACTCAGGAGGCTGGAGGGACTCAGGAGGCTGGAGGGGCTCAGGAGGCCTTCCTGGACGAGGGGGGGCCTGCAGCCCTGGGAAGCCCCCTGTGAGCGGCCGAGGGGCCGGGCCACCCTGCCCCCCGAGGGGCGCCTCCCGACTCCAGGGGCCTGAAGAGAGGCGGGGCCGCTGGGAGGCAGCTGCAGGGGCACGGCACCATCTCAGCCCCCGGGCGGCAGCACCCGCGGCACAGCCTCCTCCGTCCACCCTCCTCCTCACTCTCCAAAGGGCCCGAGCTACCGCCCTGGCTCGACTCCCGACCGTGGGCAAGCCCTTACCCTCTCTGTGCCTCACGTTCCTCATCTGCCGAAGGCCTGCCTGCGTGGCCTGACGTCCATGGAACGGCCCCACAGAAGGACGGCCGCTGCTGCCGCTGCCCCGGCCTTCTCCCTGCGCAGCGCCCACAGGCCCCCTCGTCGCTGGCCAGGCGACGCGCCGATTGCCCCCCCGTCACCCCCCACGGGGCTGCCCCCCCTTGGGCCCCGCACCCCCACGGGGCTGACCCCCCTCCTTGGACCCCACACCCCCATGGGGCTGCCCCCCCTTGAACACCCCCCCACGGGGCTGCCCCCCCCGGACACCCCCTCACGGGGCTGCCGCCGTGGCCTGAAACCAACCTCCCGAGGGACAGCCCCTGCCCCATGTCTCAGGCGGGCACAAAGCAGACGGGCCACGCTTTGGGGACATCTCCCAGGGGCCGGCTCCTGGGGGGTTCCCCACGTCCCAGCTGAAACTCTGCAGCCCACATGCATGCACCGCAGGGAGGCACGCCCCTGGTAGCCATGGAAACCAGCTTTGTTCCCAAGCCAGCGAGCTGAGGCCCAGCGGGGAGAAGTGTTGTCCTTGGGGTCGTGTACGGCACCTCCAGGCCCCACTGCACAGCCCCTGGTTCCCCAGGAACCCTGGGGACAGGCAGCATCGGGGACATATGCTGGGCCCAAGGCAGGTCCCCGAGCTCACCCGTGGCCGCCTGATGCACCCACCCCTCGAGGGCCCACGGTGAACACCACCAGCCCCTGCCGTGGCCTGCCTGGGGGCCTGGGCAGAAGAACCCCTGGCCTCCTCGTCAGCTGTGAGCACCATCTCCCCACCCCGCGAGGCTGCTGAGACGACAGACGATGGGTGGACAGACAGGATGACCCTGCACCCTCCAGAGGGGCCACCCCAACCCCACCTTCTCCAGGCTTGGCTTTCTAGACCTCCCCACCCAAGGATGGCACTGGCCGGGCAAGCACGAGAGATGAAGGAGGGGGAAGAGAGAGGGCGGGGGGCACTGCAGGGGGACAACACAGGCTGTGAGGGGCCGAGGGGGTGCTGCAGATAGCCTGTCCTGAGACCCCGACCTGAGACCCTGCCACCAGACACCCGCGTCCCTAGGCCTCTGACATGAGACCCCCCCATCCTGATAATCCCACCATGAGGCCCCCCGTCCTGGGGACCCCAACCTCAGACCCAACCACGAGACCCCCCATCCTGACAAACCCACCATGAGGCTGCCATCCTGAGGACCCCGACCTCAGACCCCTGCCACAAGACCCCCCATCCTGAGACACCCCCCAACATGAGCTGCATCTGCCGAGGGTCCCACTGAGGCCATGATGCCCTGGGAGCTCGGCAGGGCATGTGAGGGACTGAGCCCTGGGTTCTGAGCCCCCCGTCCTCGTCAGAGGGTCTCCATCAGGCTGTGTTGGAACACACCATCTCAGAGCGACTTTGGGAGCCACTGCGGTAGGTCCAGGAGGGGCTCGGGTTGCTGTAGGCAGCTTCCCGCAGGCGATCTCTCTGGGGTCCCTGAGGCAGCCCCTTGCCCAGCCCACGAGCGACCACGGGGACGCTGTGCCCGCTCCTTCTGGGCGTGGCCGCAGGAGCCCTTGCTGCTGGATCCTTCTTCCCCACACCAGGGAATGAGGCCCACACCCCTCCCCCCAGGGCACACTGAGGCCTCTGCCCAGGATCCATCCCAGCGGGCGGCAGGGACAGCTGGGGGCTTTCCCCCAGGCAGGGCTGCCACGTTCCGGGCCCCTGCAGACCGGATAGCCTCCTGGCTCCACGGCCTCCTGGGAAGCCCTGTGGCCACTGCCCGGCAGAGCCCAGCCCAGCTATGGGGGAGGTGCCCCGGCCCCAGGACAGGAAACCTTCCCAATGCCACTGCCCTGCCACGGCCCCTCCTCCAGGAAGGCCACCTGGACTGAGGCAAATAGCAGTGACCGTGGCAGGAACTGCAGGGCCGTGGGGGCAAGCCCTCTGTCCCCATTTCCCAGGGGAGGAAACTGAGGCACATGGGGGCCCAGGAGCCTGCCTGAGGCCTGCCTGGGGGCCCTGGCGCTTCTGCCTCAGGAGGATCATGGCGGTGCCAGAGGTTCTCAGACTGGAGCTCCCCGAGTTCTCAGAATGCTTGACGGGGGGTTTGCTCCCTTCTGGCAGATGCAGGATGGAGGCTCCCGGGCAAGCTGGCCAAGTCCCCAGGTGGGCCAGGCCTGTGTGCACCTGCTGCCCCCACCAATCCACAGCCCCAGGTGCCCCGCGGCCTGTGACCCGGGGGCCCGTGCACATGCCTTCAATCCCAGCACCACAGGCAGGATTTACCTGCCTCCCGCTTGCTGCATTATGAGATTCAGGCAGTGCCTACACAGCATTCTTACCAAAATGGTGGGGCCAAGTACAACTACATCTTCTGAGCTAAATTCCAGCTCGGGGGAAATACTGGGGGTAGAAGAACTAGTTGAATCACATCAGGAGAAAGCAGCAGACACCACGAGGACGTTGTATAGTGTAACACTCCAGTTACAGGGTCACAACAATGATATGACACTGGAACAAGCCAACGGTTCAAAAAGGCAGGGGGAGGGGGAGGAGGGGCTGCTTTAGATTAAAGAGGCTTCACAACCAAATGCCACATGTGGGTTTTATATACCAACTGTAAAAGGGCACTTTCAAGACAATTAAGGAAAACTGAATAGGTACCAAGAAATTGCCATTAAATTTGTTCAGCATGGTAATGACTTTGCAATTTTGTATGAAAATGTTCTTGTTTTTTATTTCACAGATCCATGCTGAATATATGGGGTGAATGACAGGTCAGGGGTTTGTTTTAAATATTTCAACCAAAAAAAGAATAAGAGAAAGAAAAAGGAAAATAGAAAGGCAGAGAGGGAGAGCCTGAGGGAGAGAAGGAAGGAGAAGGGAAAGAAAGAAAAATGAGTAAGCAAAGCAAGGTGGTATAATTTTGACTGTTGAATCTGGGTAATGAGTATGGGAGGTGGGTGTTAGTTTTATGTCATTTGTGGACCCCAGAAAATTACATTCTTAAACTGAACCTACTTTGAACCTTTGATTATATTAGATCAGTTCAGGGCCCTTGGATTAGATTGCTCCAGTTGGTGTGGCCCAAGGGAGTCTTAATCCTCTTACTGGAGTTCCTTATCAATGGAGGAATAAAAATCACAGACACTGAAAAAAGCTGCAGAGACAGAAAGGAACTGAGAAACTGAGAGAAGTCCCCAGGAGCCCACAAAGCCATGTTAGCCAGAAGCCAGAAGTAACGAGGTCCAGAGGGGAGAGAAAGTGCACCCCACATGTGCCTGACTACCAACAGCTGCAGCTCAGGAGAGAGCGTCACTGGATGACGACTTGGTTTGAGTCCTTTACAGCCTCGGAACTCTACACCTTTAACCTAAATAAGCCCCACTGTAAAAGCCAACACACTCCTGGTATGTTGCTTTGGCAGCCTTCTGCAAATTAAAAGGGAGTTCATTTTGCTTTTCTCTTTAACTCTGAATGCATTTGAAATTTTTCATAATAAAAGGCAAATTTTAAACATGGTTATCGGGAAACGGACTTGGCCCAGTGATTAGGGCATCCGTCTACCACATGGGAGGCCTGTGGTTCAAACCCCGGGCCTCCTTGACCCATGTGGAGCCTGTCCATGTGCAGTGCTGATGCGCGCAAGGAGTGCCCTGCCACACAGGGGTGTCCCCCGTGTAGGGGGGCCCCACGTGCAAGGAGTGCGCCCCTTAAGGAGAGCCGCCCAGCATGAAAGAAAGTGCAGCCTGCCCAGGAATGGCACCGCCCACACTTCCCGTGCCACTGATGACAACAGAAACGGACAAAGAAACAAGACACAGCAAATGGACATGGAGAACAGACAACCGGGGGAGAGGGGAATTAAATAAATAAATAAATCTTTAAAAAATAAATAAATAAACATGGTTATCAGCAAAGGACTATACATTCAAGCCACTGAAGCTGACCAGAAAAGTCTCGAAATGACCCCAAACACATATGGCAATTTAATATGTGATAAAGGTGACATTTCAAATCAGTCTGCAACAGCTGGTAGCAATCTGGGAAAAAAATTAAGTTGGAATGGTGAAAAGTGGAGGGAAGCAGATGTGGGTCAAGCAATTGAGTTCCCACCTACCACATGGGAGATCCCAGGTTCGGTTCCCAGTGCCGAACCCAGGAGAAGACAAGCAAGACAGCAAACTGGCAATGACAGGCTGGCACAGCAGGTTGATGCAGCAAGGAGACACAAAGAGGAAACACAATGAGAGAGACAAAAAGCAGGGAGTGGATATGGCTCAAGCAATTGAGTGCCTCTCCCACATGGGAGGTCTCAGGTTTGGTTCCCGTGCCTCCTAAAGAGAAGAAGACCTTTCTCGCCACTGCACCCGCATGTCCCATCTGGGAACCTTTCACTCTGGGCTCCTTATGGCTTGGGCCATTCTCCCCCACACCTTCCAGCACTGTCCAGGGGTGATGCTGACAGAAGGCAGACTCTCCAGCCCATTTCCATGTCGGCAGAAGAACCGACAGGTGGGAAACAGGTCAAGCCAGCTTGGCCACCCATTGCCCAAGTGCTTGGCCTCAGTTTCCCCTTCAGAATCACTGCACAAGGGAGCCAAGGCTGCAAAGGAGCCTCTTCACCGACCCTTCTCACACAGGCGGGTACAGGATTTGCCACAGCCCCCCAGTCCAGCACCCCGGGGCCCAGCCCTGCCTCCCCAGCCTGCATCTGACCCTTGTCCCCTGCCACAGGGTGACGGAGAGCCTGGGCTTCAGGCCTGACCCTGACAGGGAGGCCTGCCCTGGGACCACCCCCACTGCCCCAGACCCCAATGTCAGTACTGCGACCCCACTGGCAGGACTTGCTCCCCATGTACCACTCGCTGAGCTCTCGCTACACACCAGGCCCCATGTCAAGTCCTGCATTCACCCAAGGGTCCTCCAAAGTCAGGATGACCCCATGAGCAGGTGAGAAAACAGAGGCTCCGGGAGGCAAGGTCACTTGCCCAAGGTCTTACAGCATTTGACTGGCGGGACTGGGGCTCAAGCCCCAGCCACTGGTGAAGGCTTCCCTGCCCTGCCCGACTCGCCCCTTTCTGGGCCCCACCAGCCAGGCAGATCAGGGTAAAGGCCTGCCCCACTGCTCTACCCTATGTCCCTGAGTGCTGCGGCTCCTGGGGGAGCCCAGGATGCCACTCCTGCAGCTACTCTGCTCCCATCAGCTCAGAGTGTGGTGGGGGCTGAGCATCATCCATCACCTCCTCAACCACCACCCCCTCCATCATCCATCACCTCCATCAACACCATCACCTCCATCAATGTCATCACCTCCATCAACCATCACTGTCACCACCACCATCCTCTCCATCACCCACCACCACCCCCTCCACCATCTATCAATGACCATCACTTCCATCAACCACCATCACCTCCATCAACTATCACCTCCATCAACCACCACCCCCTCCATCATCCATCACCTCCATCAACACCATCACCTCCATCAATGTCATCACCTCCATCAACCATCACTGTCACCACCACCATCCTCTCCATCACCCACCACCACCCCCTCCACCATCTATCAATGACCATCACTTCCATCAACCACCATCACCTCCATCAACTATCACCTCCATCAACCATCACCTCCATCTCCCACCACCATGACCTAACACCATCACCACCCCCTCCATCCCTCACCACCACCCTCCATCATCTATTATCTCCATCAACACCATCACCTCCATCAACCATCACCATCACCATCCCCCTCCATTACCCACCACCACCCCCTCCATCACCCATCACCACCCCCTCCATCATCTATCACCACCATCAATGCCATCACCTCCATCAACCACCATCACCTCCATCAACTATCACTTCCAACAACCATCACCTCCATCAACCATCACCATCACCACCACCACCCCCTCCATCACACACCAGCCCCCCTCCATCACCCATCAGCTCCATCAATGCCATCACTTTCATCAACCACCATCACCTCCATCAACCATCATCGTCACCACCACTACCCCCCTCCATCATCCACCACCAACCCCTCCATCATCTATCAATGACCCTGACCTCTATCAACCACCATCACCTCCATCAACCGTCACCTCGTCTCCCACCACCACCCTCCATTATCTATCACCACCATCAACCATCACCATCACTGCCCCCCATTACCCACCACCACCCCCTCCATCACCCATCACCACCCCCTCCATCATCTATCACCTCCATCAATGCCATCACCTCCATCAACCATCACCTCCATCAACTACTATCACCTCCATCAGCCATCACCTCCATCTCCCACCACTATGACCTAACACCATCACCACCCCCCTCCATCACCCATCACCATCACCCACCATCACCTCCACCACCCCCAGTTCCCACTTACTGAGCTTTTACCACAAGGCTAAAACTGTGCCGAGTGCACTACATAAAATGTCACAGTTCATCTCAAGCCTTGGGGGCACAGCTGTCATCTCTATTTTGCAGCTGAGCAAACTGAGGCTCAGAGAATTAAGAGAAGCTGCCCAAGGCCCCCCATCTGGGAAGGGGCAGTTCACGGGCAGCTCTGCCAACTGCCAGCCTGCCCCCTTCCTGGCCGCACTGCACCCCTCCCAGGGAGGACACAACGCCCACTCTTAGTCACTGACTGGGGGACCCACCACAGCCACCCAAAGTGGGCACAAGTGGGAGAGGGCTGCTGGGCCCGAGACATGAGGAAGCCTGCTTGCCTCCTCCTGCGCTCCCACCAGCATGCTGGAGTTAGGGACAGAGGCCAGACCTGACAAGGGAGGTGGTCAGCAGACAGGCCAGAGGAGCACACAGACCTTCCCCGAGCCTGCAACGGAGGCTGAGGGGAGCGGGTGGGAGACTGGGAGCAGAAACCCCAAGAAAAGGGGTGGCGGGGTCCCCACAGAGTGGCCAGGTGAGCAAGGACCAGACACGTACCTGAGGGCATCTTTGGAGAGGTCACTGGGACTTTGGCCAGAAGCGGGGCCATGGGGTGCCAGACCATGGCCAGCGGGACTAGAGTGAGGGGCCAGCAGGAGACAAGGGGACCAAGGAGGGGGGCAGGGAGGAAGTCACCACGGAGGGGTAGCTCACGGGCTGGTGCAGGGAGCGCAAGGCAGAGAGGGAGGGCAGGCTGGGGCAGCAGCGCTCGGAGGCGCAGAGCCCAGGCCAGGAATGGGTGGGTGGGTGACCAGCCTGGACCTGAGTGATGCTTCACAGGGGCACCTTGGTCCTTGGTCTGGATGCGGTGGGAGCTTGGGCACAGAGAGAGGAGCAGGGTGGGGGGCTCTGGAGAGAGGAGGCTGAGCCGAATCCCCGGGAAAGAGAGAGGTGGGGAAGGCAAGAGGCTCAGGAGCCCAGGGGATAGGTGGGATGGGAAAGTTTAGGTGGTGCATATGTTTCCACAGTTTAAAAACAGAAGTGAAAACAGAGTAACAAAAGAGACAATGAGGGAGGCGGATGTGTTCAGGCAACTGGGCTCCCGCCTACCATATGGGAGGGCACTGGTTTGGATCCTGATGCCTCCTAAAGAAGACAGCAGGCAGGTACAGAAAGCTGGCACAAGAGACACAAGAAGAAAAAACATAATGAGACATGCAATGAAGCAGGGAGCAGAGGTTCCCAGTGCTCCTAAAGAAGACAACAAGCTGGGGCGATGGGCAGGTGCAGTGAACTGACACAACAAGAGACACAGGGAGGAAAAATAATGAGAGACACAACAAAGCAGGGAGTGGAGGTGGCTCAAGCGATCAGGATTCTCCCTCCCACATCAGAGATCCCAGATTCGGCTCCCAGTGCCTCCTAAAGAAACAAGGAAGATGAACAGACACAGCATGTGAAAAACAAGGGGGTGGGGAGATATAAATAAATAAATCTTTTTTTTAAAAAAGAGACACAATGACACATGATACATAATAGCAATCCGTGAACCTGGCTGGAATCTAATAAGGGAGGGGAAAATGCCCAAAAGAACATTTTTGGGACATATGAAAAAATTGGAATACAGACTAAGTTTAAAGCAATGTCAAAGTCCTTGAACTTGATGACTGCACTTAAGGTGGTTATATAAATGAATATCCTTGTTCTTAGGAAATGTGCATTGGAAGTATGTGGTCAAGGAGCATGATGTACACAACCTACTCTCAGATGTATAAAAAACAAGTAGGGAAGCGGCTGTGGCTCAACCACTTGGGCTCCTGTTTACCATATGGGAGGCCCTAGGTTGCCTTCCCAGGGCCTCCTTGTGAAGACAAGCTGGCCTGCGCCCACAGAGAACTGACAGCCCATGCAGGCAGAGAGCTGGCAAGGCAAGATGATGCAACAAAGGGAGACAAGCAGACCCAGAAGAACACGCAGTGAATGGACATAGAGAGCAGACAGCAAGCAAGCAGCAAGGGGGGGCATAAATAAAATAAATTTTAAAAACAAAAACAAAAACAGGTAGTCAGACAGACACACTGACAGATGAGTAGATGGATGGCTAGCTGGAAAGAAACAGTAGTAAGTGTAGCAAAATGATACATTTGGTTGATCTGAGTATCCAGGGTGGGGTATGTTGGAGTTTTCCGAATAGGTTTTGTATTATTTCTGCAACTGTCCTGTAAGTTTGAAATTACTTCAAAATAAAAAGTTTAAGGGAGAAAAAAAAAAGACACCCAGGGAGAAGGTCAGGAAAGCTCAGGCCTGCCTTTCCAGAGTCCCTCGGAAGCCCTCTCTCTTGGCCCCATTTGGGCACCCCACACTGAACGCCCTCCATCAGCTGGACCCCTTCCCCAAGCACACCCCCTCCCAGTCTCTCCAGGAGGGTGACCAGACCCCAGACTGGGCTGAGGATTTATCCATAGCAAGGACGGGGCCACCATAGCCCGGCCAGCGGCTCCTCTATGGCTCAGAGTGGGCACCACGGACGGGGGAGGCTGCGGGAGCCCGACTGAGCCCAGCCCACAGCCGCACCGGGAGGACAGGCCTGGTGCTCACCGGCCCTCCCGAGGCCTTGGCACACGCTGTTCCCTGCAGGGACTCGCCCCCCTCGGCCCGGGGCACTCTTCCTGCTCCCGTGCTCTGAGGAGCTCACGTTCTATTACAGAGACCCAGGGCCAGTGCGGGTGGGGAACAGGGCCACTGCTCAGTGGTACAAGCTTCTATTTGGGGTGATGGGAGAGTCTGGGTGAAGAAGGATGGAAATGGTGAGTGTAACACCACTGAACTGTATACTTGAAAGTATACAATTTCCGAAGGGAAATGGTGTGCTGCATACGTGTTACCATAACAAAAAAAAAAACCTCCTTCGTCATGAAGCTGCCCTAATCACTGGGTTCAAAGAGGAACCCCCCTTGCGCTCCCGCCCCCTTCCTGAGCCACTTTCTAATTATGTTCACTTACTATGCTTTCCTGGAGCAGGGACCTTGTTTCTCAGACTGACTGGCACAGAGTGAGCCCTCGAAAGGCACTGTGGCAAATGAGGTGACAACTAGGTAGCACCCCGATTTCTTCCTGGGGTTGGTTCCCCAAGTAGTCAGCCAGAGCCCACCTCTCAGGGGTGGTGGCCCCAGAAGTGACAGCAGCATGGTGGGCAGTTCCAACTTGGACCCCCTGGCCAGCCACGCCCTCGCTGCCTGCCTTGGGAGGTGCTCTCCGCCCTCCAAGCTGCCCTGCTGCTTGGGGGTGACAGTTTCCACGCCGTGCCTGCGAGGTGCCCGGCAGACTTGTGACTCAATGGCTGTGCAGAGCGTGCAAGCTCCTGCTTGGGGGCGTCTTAGTTTGCTAGAGGCTTCCTCCAACGTAAAACACCAGAAGTGGGTTGGCTTTTATAAAGGGAATTTATTAGGTTAAAAACTTACAGTTCTGAGGCTGTGAAAATGTCCACACCGAGGCATCGTCGGCGATGCTGCCTCACCGAGGTCGGCTGTGGGCAAGCCCGGACCTGGCCACGTGGTGCGGCCCGATGGATGGCGGCTGGTCTCGGCGGCCTCTGCTTTCCCCTCCGGGCGCCTTTTTCCCCAGGCTTGGCAGCGGGCGATCAGGCGCATGGCTTGCCTCTACCTCTCCTCATCTCCTTCAGCTTTTTGGGGGGCCTCTTTCCTCCATGCTCTGCTGACTGCAGCCTCTGGGGGTTCCTCCGTCCCTGCCACTTTTTTCTGTGCCTCTGCTTTCGGTCCTCCCTTTGTAAAGGGCTCCAGCGAGAGGACTGCGGCCCTCCTGGGGCACCGATCAATCAACCAAAGGCCCCCAACTGGGTCCATCGAAAGGACCTCACACCCCCAGGAAGGGGCCGATTCAAGCACATAATTTTCTGGGGTCCACAAAAGGCTAACACCAGGAAAGGAAGTGCACAAATCTTGGATCAGCAGGTGGGATCCAGAGACCCCAGCCCCTCCCCACAGGGCGGGGCACCCTGACCCCCATGCCCCTTGCGGGATGTCCCGTCTCAGTGCACCTGCCGGGGCCCCGTCCAGTGTGGGCTTCCTGGGATGCCACGCTCCCCTTCCAGGGGAGAGTGGGAGGGGGAGCTGCCCTCCAGCCAGGAGCCCCCCATGCCACTGGCCCCATCCTCCTCCACCCCACCCACACCTGTTGTGCCGGTGACGGGGGTCCAGAGTCTGATGCGTCCTGTCCATCCTGAAGGAGGCCCGGAGAGGACACGAGCCCACCACCCCACAGCAGGCTGGGCTGTATCAGGCATGCTTACCGGTGCTCTACCCCAATACAGCCGGTCAGGCCAGTGCTCGCCAGGGTCTTGTGGGCAGGAGCCGGCCTCTGCCAGGCCCCCCTGGCCTGGGGACAGCGCTGCCACCAGGGACTCAGGAAGCAGCCCGCACCCCCCTTCCATCATCTGGAGCTGGAGAGCTGGGCCGTCAGAGCTTCTGGAGAGGTCGGCCCCCCGGTCCGTGGCCCTCGGGTCCCTGCATCTGATGCCAGGGCCTGCCCAGAGCCTCTCCTAGAAGATGCACTGGGCACCAGGCAGCACAGACAGAGGCTGGTCGCAGAGGGAGGGCTCTGCACTGGAAGAGAAGGGGGGGCATGAGGACGGCGGGCTGGGCCTGCAGGGGCATCGGTGGGGGGGGCACCAAGGTCCTGCCAGCCCCTGGATCGCAGAGGGGCTGATGTGGGGGGCAGGGGCTGGGCCCTGGCTGTCGGGCAGCCCCAGGCTTCAGGGCCCTGTGGCTGCCCCACCTGTGAACTGCGATCCGTAGCTCTGGGTGCCGGTTTCCTCACCTGGGAGATGGGAATCAGAGACCCCCCACCGCCACATGCCGCAAGGATCAAAAGAGCTGGTTCCGGCTGCTATTCCCTGAGGCCCGCGAGTTCCGGGAGCTATGAGGGGCCCCTGCTGTCGCCCCAGTGGCTCTCAGGTCCATCTGTCCAGGACCCTAAGGTCCTGCCCTGCACGGGGGCCCCATGTCCCCCACAGCCAGTCCTGACCCCGGGGCCAGCTCCTCTGGAGGAGGAGTCACACTTGCCAGTTTCCCACCCTGGAAAACGCCGCTCTGCGGCTGAAGACCTGGCGAGAACTGGATGCCCCCACGGGGCTCAGAGAGCAGGCTGGGCCCCCACCCGCCCGCCAGCACCAATGTCCACCCCTCAGCCTGCACTCCTTGATGGGCCGTGGACCCAAGCCCCCCGCACAGGGCGCCCCCCGGGTCTGAGCAGGGCAGCTGGGGAGGAGCTGGGAGGTCAAGCGGCTGAGAGGTCCCCGGGCCAGCGCCCCCCCCCCAGCCCACACGCAGGAGGATATGCGCAGGCCCCCCAAACCCCTGCAGCCCTGGAGTGGTGGGCTTCCTCCCCTCGGCGGGTGAGAAGAGGTCCTGGCCCCAGCCGGCCCCTGCCCAATGGTGCTTGCGCCTCCCAGCGCCGCCAGCACGGCTGGCCCGGCCACCCCCCGCCTTCCCGGAGGACCGCTCTCGGCGTCCTCTCACGGCCTTGGGCCAGCACCCAAGGGCTGGCCAGGGCCGGGGCTCAGAGGCTCGACCTCCTGGGCCCAGAGCTAGAGGAAGGTGCGTGCTGCCCTCCTCAGGGCCCCGGGAGGTGGTGGAAGGCTCTACCCTGACCTGCATCTCGGGCGGCTCCACCCTCCTGCCCGAGGCGCCCGCCCTCACCTGGGAGGTGCGCCCTCCCTGAGCCCCTTGGGCAAGCTCTCGGGACCCCGACCTTGGCCAAGACCTTCAAGGCACGGGCGAGGCGAGGGAGTCCACGTCCTGCACCCGGCGGGTGCCCGGCACCCAGGACACACACGAGGAGCGAGTGTCACCCTCATGCACGCCAGGTGCCATACGCCCGAGGGCAGCCGTCCAAGCACCACTGTACCTGTTACAGCGGCCCCGGCCACCTAAGGCAGGGTACGGGGAAGTCGACAAAACGCCTCCCACGGAAGACGACCGACAGACGTCCTCACCGAGCGGTACCCAGCAACTGGTCCACCCTCTAAAGGGAAAAAAACCCTGAAGGCCAGTGGGAGGTCACCAGGCTAGGTCACCGGGCAGAGGGAAGCCACCTGTCAGGGGAGCATGGAGTGGGGCCAGGCCCGAGCCTGCGTGTGGTCTGGGCAGGATGGCTAGGAGGGCACAGAAAGGCGAGGGGGTGCCAAGGAAACATGGCACCTGCTCTCCAGAGTGCACCCTGGCTCAGAGGGGAGACCTGGGTTCAGATGCTGCCTCTGCCTCTCTCCCAGAAGCCTCACTGGCAGAATCAACACAATGACGCCCACATCAAAATATAAAGCCAATCCCCTAGAGATGGACAGGAGAGGACAGCGGTCAGGGTGGGATGCCAGAGAAAGGGAGTTATTGTTTAATAGGTGCAGAGCTTCTGCCTGAGGTCGTGAAAAAACTGCGGTGATGGATATTGGTGATGGTGGCACAATATTCTAAGTGTAATTAATACTGCTAGGGAAGCGGACTTGGCCCAATGGATAGGGCGTCCGCTTACCACATGGGAGGTCCACAGTTCAAATCCTGGGCCTCCTTGACCCTTGTGGAGCTGGCCCACGCGCAGTGCTGATGCATGCAAGGAGTGCCCTGCCACACAGGGGCGTCCCCTGCATAGGGGAGCCCCACGTACAAGGAGTGCACCCATAAGGAGAGCCGCCCAGCGCGAAAGAAAGTGCAGCCTGCCCAGGAATGGTGATGCACACACGGAGAGCTGACACAGCAAGATGACACAACAAAAAGAAACACAGATTTTCGGTGCCGCCAATAAGGACAGAAACGGTCACAGAAAAACACACAGCGAATGGACATTGAGAGCAGACACCTGGGGGCGGGGGGGAGGGAAGGGGAGAGAAATAAATAAAAAGTAAATCTTAAAAAAAAAAGTTAAAAAAATACTGCTAGATTGTACACTTGAAAGTGCTATTAAAACGTGAAATTTTGAATCATAGGTGTATTACTGCAGTAAAAAGTTTTTTTAAAAATTCCAAAAAATGTTTTATTCACAATAGTCAAAAGGTACAACCAACCCAAATGTCCCTCATCGAAAGAATGGGTAGACAAAATGTGGTGCTTTTATAAAAATGGAATACTATTCGACCATAAAATGGGAAAAAAGGAGGTTCTGATACATGCTACAACCTAGATGAACTGTGGAAATTTAACAGAGTGAAAGACATAGATACAAAAGAGCAAATATTGTATGATTCCATTTATAAGAAATGTCCAGAATTGGTAAATCTATAGACAGAAAGTCGACTGGAGATTACCAGAGGAGGGGAAGGGGGTTGCTGCTTAAATGGGTGCAGAGTTTCTGTCTGGGGCAACAAGAGTTTCAGTAACCAATGATGGTGAGGGAACAGGGCATTGTGAATGTAATTAGTACCAGTGAAATGTACACTTAAAAATGGCTAAAATGGGACATTTTGTGTTATGAGTATGTTACCACAATAAAAATTTTTTTAATTAAGTCCTACATCAGCTGAACACCCAGCACCGCCCTCGGGCCACAGGCTGGTCAGGGCCCCCCGGGAGGCACTGTGAGTGGATGTCCACGCACACAGACCCCCGTCAGCACGGGCAGGCCTGGGCTCCGCAGGTCAGTTCCCTTGGGGAAATGCCCTCCTGCCCTTTCCCTCCTCTTGCCAAGCCTCAGTCACCCCTCACATTCAGCAGCTCTTCCAAGTCCCAGCCGGCACATGCCCAGTGGATCCCCTCCAGTGCTGTGAGCGCGGCAAGATGACCAGAGGCTGCCCTCGGGGCCACCCCAGGCCACATGGGGGCTTTGAAGCCCCTGGTCCCTGCAGGGTCACACGAAGGCAGCCCCAGTCCCGGCCGGCCCCAGGAGGAGCTGCTGTTCCTCCCCGGAGGTGACTGGCTGGCCTGCGCACTCACTTCCTCCACCCTCAAAGGCCCCACTGCCTGTCCCCATCCTCTCTGCCGGGGTTCAACAAGAGGGACCCATGAGCGCGCTTTCCCTCAGAGGGGTTTCCAAATCAGACCAGCTAGTTAGTGGTCTGGGGGCCCCACCCCACAAGTTTCGCTCCATTATACTTTCATTGTCTGAGCGTCTTCTGATTTCCATTACGCTTCCCTCTTTGGTCCACTAGGTATGCATACAGGCGTTCTAAATTTTTCAAATACATGGCATCTTCAGACTTATCTTTTCCACAGTTAATTTCTATTGCGACTGCACCAGAATCAGGAAACAGACTCTGATGTTTGCTGCGGCACAGTTGAGGTTTGCAGGCAATTTCTATACATGTTCCAGTGGCTGTGATGTCCTGTGTGGGCCCATGAGATGCCCTGCCACTTTGGGAGGGCCTGCCTGGGTGGGTAAGGCACGAGTGGGTGCAATTCCCCTCTCACCCACCCCCAGTGGAAGCCCTCAGCATGGCCTGGGAGGGAGCCTTGCCCTTGCCCTCTGCCAGCTGTGCTCCCCAGTGTCCTCCAGGCAAGAGCCCCTGGCGCGGGCTGAGGTGACAGCAGGGGGCCTACCTGAGCCCTGGCCCCTGCCCCCAGGCGCAGGCGCCCTCCAGCACTGAGCTACCCTTCCTTCCAAGCTCAGGCGGGCCAAGGCTCTGCCCCAGAGCCTGCCCTGTGGGACACCAGCTCCGCCCCTGCCAGCCTCAAGGCTGCAAGCGCACCCTACCAGGAGGCACCTGAATCTGGAGCATTCGCCTCTGGGTGCTCTTGCATGGAGCCAGAGGTGGGTTCCACCCCTTCCCAGCCTCCAGTCCCTGCCTAGAAGAGAAAGCTGCCTGTGGGGGGACCTCAGGCTGGACATGAGGGGACGGTCCCCTGAAGTGCTGACCGGCTGATCACAGGAGGTCATGGGCCAGAGGCTGGGGTGTGACGGACAAGGGCCCAACAGCTGCCCCCAGCTCAGAGGAAGGGCGTGGTCTGCAGGGGTGGCATGGGCGGGGTGCCTGGAGGGTGTGGCCAGTGATGCCCTGTGGGCGGGGCCAGCGAGGACTGTGTGGGCGGGGCCTGGGGCGGGGCCGGAGGGAGCAGTGTGGGCAGCGCCTGGGAGCTCACCTGCTCCCCGCCTGGCCCCACGCCCCACGCTTCCATCCTGCCCACGGTGGGGGGCAGGGGCAGCGCTTTACTAACAACCGTTATAATAACATGAATAACTGACAAAAGCCTCCTGCCTGCTCTGAGTAATTAACTCAAGAAGGCGGCTCCCGCAGGAAGCCTCTTCTGTGTAAGTCCCTGCCCCACCGCCCCATCACCCTGAGCGGGTCCATCTGCCCACCCCCTCCCACCCTCCTGCCCTCTACCACGGGGCCCTCGCCCCACCTCTGAGGGCCGAGGCCTGGCTCCCATCAGCCAGGGGCAACCTCGCCAGGCCGGGGGGCTGCACGTGCCATGCCACTGAGTTAAATGCCCTGAGAGGGCTCACCCTTGTCTCACGCCAGAGAGGAGATGAGTGCAGAGTGGAGGTCGTGGCAGAGCGCATGGCGTCCTCTGTGGGCCATCCCAGCGGGCAGCGCGGGCCTCGAGGCTGTTTCTACACAGATAAATGCGGCTCCTGACCCTGGACGAGAGAGGTGGTCCACAGGGCACCTGGTGCCACGGCGGGGACATGGCCCCGTCTGGGACACGACTCCCAGGTCAAAGACCTCCTGTGCTGCATCCAGAGCTGTTGCTGGGATCCAGGGTGAGGCCGCCATGGTGGGATCTGGCTGAGTGCCCATCACTGGGGTGCAGGGGGCCCACCCTACAGAGGGGTGGGGGAGAGGCAGCAAGGGAGGGGTGAGGGATCGGACTCCACTAGCTCCTGCACCCGTCAGAGGACCCCTCTCCCAGCCTCCTCAGCTCCTGCGGAGCTGCCACCTCCACTGAAGCTCCTCTTTGTTAACAGCATTGCCTTGGCAACCAGGTCCAGGGAGAAGCTCTCTTCAAGGTAGAGTATGAGTGACACTTGAAGAGAAGGAAGCAGCAACCAAGGCCTCGGCCCTGCCCCCACCTCTCCAGGCTGAACAGGCCCATAACCCTGCAGGGCCCCCTGGCCCATCCCCTCCCTTCCCTCAAAGGATGGGGCCACCATGTGGCCAGGCTGGCACCCCCCCACACACTCCCAGGCACAGGTCTGAGTCCCCTCCCGTTCCCGCTGCATGCAGCACCCCCACACTCAACATCCAAGGTGCAAGCTGAGCCACCAGAGCAGCCTGCACCTCGGGCAGTGACAAGGAGCCTTCCTACGGGGAGTGGCTCCCAGGATCACTTAGGGAAACCAGCACATGGGGAGGGGCTGAGGACCGTTGGGGGCTAACCGGGGAGGGAGAGGGCAGGGGCAGCCCCACGTCAGAGTCCTGCATGGGAGCAGAAGCTCCTGGCTGTGGTGGGGACAGAGGGCAGCGGAACTGTCCAGGCAGGGGACGGCCTGAGGAGGGGGCAGTGGCAGGACAGGTGAGGAGGGGGGGCAAGAGAACACTGGGGTAGGGTGGCCTACGTGGGCTGGTGGATCCGTGGGACCTGCGGGGGTGGATGAGGCAGCTGGGTCAGCTCAGCACCAAGGGGCGGAAGACGCTGTGGCTGGGAGAAGAGGGCATGGGGCCGGGGGGCAGCCCAGGAGGGGAGATGGACCCTGCATGGCCGGGAGCTGCATCATCAGGGTGGAAGGCTCCAGC
This sequence comes from Dasypus novemcinctus, assembly GCF_030445035.2. NCBI lineage: Eukaryota > Metazoa > Chordata > Mammalia > Cingulata > Dasypodidae > Dasypus > Dasypus novemcinctus. Next base: position 108,098,663 of record NC_080678.1, on the reverse strand, counting down.
CCAAGAGCCCCTGACAGCGCACCCCTTGGAGTGAAGGGGGCGAGAGCCAGATTGGAGTGGGCTGGGAGTGGGTGGCAAGTGAGGAAGTGGAGTGAGCAAGCGGGGAAAACTGCTTCAAAGTCAGCCTGGGCAGGGGAGGGGCGGAGAGTGGGGAACAGCTGGTGGGGACACAGGCTGTGAGAGGCCTGCTGTGGTTCGCAAGATGGGAGAGGCTTTATGCAAGTGACTTTGCCTCCTGAGGCCTCCTCCTCTGAAAACGGGACGGTCACGTCTCACCTGGGAGGAGGTTCGGGCCAGGCATGTGGGGTGGAGCACCCACCCCCTGTGCCAAACGCTGGGCCCTGGGGGTGGGGGGGTGGGCAGCACCTCCTCCTGGCCTCGTGGGGCTCCACTGTCCAGCACTCGAGTTCTGTCAACATCCTTTCCTTTGTCAGCATGTTTCCTTCCCCATCAGCAGCCTGGGCCACTTGGGATTCTGGGGTTAACATCAGATGGGCAGATCTGACCACACTGGTCATTGGGCCAGAATGCCACCTCCGCAGGCCACCCACAGCCCCCAGTTCCCAGGCAGCGGTGGGGGCAGCTAGAGCTCTGAGGCTCTGAGGCCTGGAGAGGACTTGGGGCCAGCCAGGATCACAGGGTGGGGTGGAAAGAGGCTTCCCACTGCGCAGGCCTCGGCCACTTCCCTGCCATCCCCAGGCTGAGGGGGCAGGAGGGCAGCCCGGCGGGCACACTGAGGAAGCGCAGGCTGCCTGGGGCGCAGGCAGGGCCGGCCTTCCTGCTTCCCCCACTCTGAGAAAGGCAGAGGGGCATTTCCCCCCTCCTCCCTGCAGGGAGCCTGCCCAGGACAGGAAGGCTGGGAATCTGGGAGGCTGCAAGCTGGAGGGGTGCCAGGGCAAGACGGGTGGCCATGGGCAGGTGGGGGACGCGACTCCCCAAAGCTGGCCTTGCAGGTGGGGACAGTCTCAGTGCTGCCCCCCAACACACACACACAGAGCCCCAAGCATGGCCCCTCCTGCTGGAGCCCACCCTGAGCCGCACAGAACCCTACAGCCCTCTCAGAAGGGACAGAGCAGTCCTCCAGTCCAGCCTGCCCTCCGGGCAGCACAGGACACACCCTGTCCCCAGCCCAGAGGGAAGGCCAGCAGCCCAGGCTGTCCCCTCCTCCTGGGAGCCACCGCGCCACCATCCACAGCCCCAGGGGCCAAAGGAGGGCTTCCCAGGATGAGGCTGCCATGGGGCACCTGGCCGAGGGCTCCCTGTGCACAGAGGGCAGCTTGGGGTTAGGAGCTGGCCCTTCCGGGAGTGGACCCCAGGAGTGGGGGCTTGGGGCTTACCCTCCCCTGGGCATGCCCACCTTCCTGGGGTGTGAAATGGGGAGGCCGCTCTGCATTGCCCTAAGCCACCCTCCGAATCACCCAGCTAGTGGCTTGGGACGTGCTTTTACTGCAGGGGATGTGGGGGGACCTCGGGCAATGTGCCCATGTCACTCCTGTGCTGGGGTTCCCTCGCCCTGTCCCCAGCCCTCGGCAAGGACAGGGACCAAGAATGCACACACCGCTGGGCGCCCCCTCACCTCGGCAGGCCCCACGAATGGACCCCACCTTCCCCTCATGGCCATGCTCTTCTCAGAAGCCCCCTGTTTACAACCCTTGGAGAGCCACAGCCCACCAGGCCCAAGACTGAAACCCCGGGCCCCCCGGCCCAGCCCCAGGGATCCCAAAGGCTTCAGGGGAGCCTGCTCTGGTGTCCCTGGCCCCCCGGTTCTCGCCACCCCCGTCCCCCCACACAGGCCCCTGAGCTTCCACAGCTGTGTCCAGGCTGCCCTCTGTGCTCCTGCCTGCTCCGGGGCTTCTGGCTGTGACTCCCAGGTGTCCCCACACCCAGCCTGCTCAGCAGAGCAGGGAGCAGCACCCTGCAGGCATTCAGAGCCACCGGGGATCCCCTCCTCTTGGCCCACCGCCCCAGGCTCTGTGCCCAGAAAGAGGGGACCTGGGGCACACACCCTGAACAGAGGCCGGTGTGTCCTCACCGGGACCCTGCCCTCACGTCCAGGCCGGGGGCTCCCCCGCCATGGCCACCATGCCGAGGGCCCCTCTTTCCTTCCCTCGCTCCGTCCCTCCGTGGATTCTGCCTGGAAGATGTCATTGCTAAGTCAACACTCATCCACTGGAGAGAGGTGGGAAAGCAAGGACAAGGAACAGAGAGGCAGGCTGGAGGGGTGGAGGCTCCAGGAGGCTGACATCCGCTCAGCACTGGAGGCTCTGGGAGAAACGGCGAGGATAGACCAGGGCTGAAGCAGATTGCCAGCGGGGGGCTGCTGGGGGAGCATGCAGGGGTGGACTGGGGGCTCTGTCCAGAGAAGCCTCATTGTCCTTGGAGCCACACTGGCTGAGAACAGCCAGACAGGGCCTGGCCTGAGTCCCCCACCCCCCTCCACCCCTGTGCCCCAGGACCAGCCCTGGCAGCCCCGGGCGGGAGTCCAGGGACCCTCCCCTCCCTAGCGGACATGCAGAGTTCTGCATTCCTACACCAGCACTGGAGCCCTGAGCGCCTCTCCTAGCTCAGTCACTCAGGAGTGTCAGTGGGGGACCTGAACACCGCCCCCCCCCCACGCCCCCGGGTGCCAAAGCACCTTCAAGCAACCTATTTGACAGATCTGGCTTCAGGGAGACGCTTGGCTTGGTAAAGGGATTTTGTCACTAAATCCCAAAAGTCTGTGACTAAAACCCAAAGATTCCAGTCCTGTCATTCGTTTGACAAGTGGGGAAACTGAGGCTGGTTCAGAGTCTCTCAGGTCACAAGTGAGTACCCCATCCTCCAGCTGGCTCTCCCGCTGAGGACGGGAGGGTGGACTGGAGTGTCTGCGCCTCACCCGAGGCCCCCACCCCCCAGCCTCCCACTCAGGGGTCGCTCCTCACTGCGGGGTGTGCATTTGAGCTGGGATACCTCTCCCGCCACCACTGTAGCCTGTGGCCACTGGGCACTGCCCTCCCTCTGCCCTGCCAGGCACAAAGCTGGAAGGCACCCGCCTTTCTCCCTCCTCTCTCTCTCTGCAGTTGCTAAGTTACACCAAAAAACAAACAAACAAACAAAAAATCACCACTCGGCTCTGTGTGAACTCGTTCCATGGCCATGATTTGCCAGGTGGAAGGCGGCCATCAGGCTGACAGCTTGAGGCGCCTCCCGGAGAAAAACAAACTTGATGGCTGGCTCCAGCCCCTTTGGCATACCTGGGGTGCATCTGCAGGTGCGCCCATGCCTGGGAGCCCCTGCCAGCAGGGCACAGCCTAGGCGCTCCTCTGAGGGAGAGGAGCCTGGGGACGCAGCTAAGGGGGTGGGAGGTCCCTGATGCGCTCCGTCTTCATCCCTGCTCGGGGCAGCGGAGGGGATGGGCGGGGGCAGGTGTTCAAGGCGTCGCCGCGGGGTCCTCTGTCCGTGGAGCCCCGGCTACAGGTTCGGCCTGGGCATCTGCATCTGCCCTAGCTCCTGCTGCCGGCCAGGCCCGGGGTCGGAGAGCAGCGGGCCTTCCAGTGACCCTCGCCCGGGTGCGCGCCGGCATCCCACCACCCGCCTGGCCCTGCACCCTCCACCGCAGCCCTCATGGCCAATTCCTCGCCAGACAGCCAGGGCGTGAGAAGCCACCGCGGGGCCCAGGATGTGCACGAGTAAATGGAAACTTCCAACTGCGCAGACCGGAGCCGCTCCGGCCGCCCAGCCCCCTCCCCGCGCCCGCCCGCGCAGCGGACCCCCTCGGTGCCCACGCACGCCGGCCCCGGGCGCCCGACCACGGCCCCAGACCCGCAGGCCCGAGGCGGAGTTGCGGGCCCCTCGGTGCCCCGCCCGCCGGCGCCGTCCCCCCCCCCCGCGCACCTGGGCCGCGCCGGGAGCCCGCTCCCCGGCCCGCCGATGGCCGCGCCCGCCCCGCGAGGTCCTGCGGCGGAGCCCGGCGGGCGGAGGGAGGGGACCGGGGCCGCAGCCTACCTGGGTCCGGGTCCGTGTCGCGCCCGCGCCGCCCTCGCGCCGCAGCCGGGCCCGAGCAGCCCGGGGCGGCCGGCGGCTCACGCTCCGCGCCAGCCCACCTGCGGCCGCCCCCGCGCTGCGCCAGCTGCGGGCAGAGCAGCTCCCTCCGCAGCCGGCGCGGGGAGCGAGCCGGGGAGCGAGCAGGAGCGGGCGAGGGGGTGGGCTGGCGCCTGCAGAGGAAGCGGGGCGGCGCCGGGCGCAGGCTGAGGCAGGGCGCGGGGCGAGGGCGCAGAGAGCGAAGGCGCGGGGCGCGGACAGGCGCTGGCGGGGTAAGGGTGGCGCGGGGTGCGGAGGGAGAAGGGGCGCGGGGCGAGGGCGCACAGCCAGGTCTCGCAGGCGACGGCGCAGGGAGAAGGCGCGGGGTGCAGGGAGACAGTGAGGGTCTGCGCGGGACTGGCGGAAGCCGGCCAGGCCTTCGTTTTAAAAAGCAAAGGCGGGGAGCGGCTGCAGCTCCGTGGTTGAGCACCTGCTTCCCAAGTACGAGGTCCTGGATTCTATCCCCTGTACTTCCTTTTAAAAAAATGAAAAGAAAAGGCACAAACAACCCGAAAGACAGGCGATGTGGGGACTCCTGAGAGCTACCAGATTTTTTATTGGTGGCACTTCCGTGGCCATCACAGCCCCCGGATAAGGCTGGTATTTTTCCTCGTCCCACCGAGGCTGGTAGAAGTGTAGTGACAGCGCAGGATCTCGGAGCTGTTCTGACCCTCCAAACGCCCGCAGTTTCCCCAAACCAGTGAGAGAAGCGTCCAGGTCTTTCGGTTCGCAGGGGGCCCTCCTATCTGTCCCCACCCTCCCGGCAACAACCCTGGGGCAGGGGTGACCCTGCAGGCAGCACAGGCTCGGGGGATCACAGGATGGAGCCAGGAAGGACTCTGTGTGGAAGGTTGGGCAGGGGCCCCCCAGCACCCGTCAGGGTGGCCCAGGCGCCTTCTCCTTCATTCATTTGGCACGTGTTCACTGAGCATCTACATATGCCAAGCCTGCGCTGGGCATTGGGATGCCGCTGTGGCTGTCCCTGCCTGGTTGGGGTTTGCATTCTTGGGGAGGGTGGACAGGCCGTAAAGGAGCACACAAGTAAATATTTCACATGTCAGACAATACAGGTGATCCGGAGGAAAAACACAGCAGGGAGCGGGAAAGGGAATGCTGTTGGATTGGTGGGGTTGGTTATTTTTATTTTTGGGTGATCAGGCAAGGCCTGGCCGAAAGGGTGGTTTATGCACAAAGTCTTGACTTAAGTGAGCCACGCTGAAGCTGAAGCATGAAACTTTGGGTCCAAAGGAGCAGCACTTGCCAAGGTCCTGAGGTGAGAGTGTGCTGGGCAGGGATCAGGAAGAGCAAAGGACAAGGGTGGAGTGGGAATGAGCAAGAGAGAGGGAGATTCCAAGGGGTGCCAGCATGGCCAACTCAGGAAGTACCTGGGGGGCCATCAGCCACATGGCTCTGACTCAGGATGCTGGGAAGCTGCGGAATGTTCTGTTTTGTTTCGTTTTAACAAATACGTCTTATTATGGAAAGTGTCCAACATTTATAAAAGTAGGGAGGAAAAAGGTAGACTAGCCCCAGTGACCCAACTTCAACAAGCCAAAAGTCCTTCCGTGGAGAGAAATTTTTAGGGGTAATGAATGGGTATCTGTTATCTTGACTTGTCCTGTGGTTATATGACTGTGCAATTGTCAAGCCTTAAAGAACTGGACACTGAAAAGAGTGAGTTTGGCCACGACTAAACCAACACTAAATAAATCATGTTTTAATCCCATGGGGGTTAACTGCCTCTTTCTGTTCAGATGGCCCATGAGTTTTCTGTTCTCCCATCATCGTTGCGATTTCTATTTTCATGGGGAGAATGAAAATGAATCGAAACTGCACCCTCGCCATTGTCGCCACCATCCAAGCAATTTAAGTTTTTCAAAGATACTTGTTTCTGCATGAAAATAAATAGAGCCGATAAAAGACTGTTACAAAGAGATGGCCATGGCTTGGGCAAGGATGGGACAGCAGTGCCATGATGACAAGAAGTGTCTGGAAAAAGACACATCCTGGAGACCAAGGCTACTGTGTCAGCTCGGCCAGGTAATTGTGTCCTGTTGTCCGGTCAAGCAAGCACTGGGCTAACTGTAATACAAGGGCATTTATGGACTTTAGTCACCATTGGCTCTACTGCAGTGGTAAATCATAGATAGCTGATTACAATTACATCCATCAGGGAGATTGCCATCAGCAATGAGTGATGCTTTATCCAATCAGTTGAATGCCTTAAAAGGGGACATGATTCCAGCATTAAGAATTTCCCAGCTCGTCTTTGGACAGCCAACGTCTCCCAGAACTCGTCAAGAACCTTCACTGGACTTTCATTGCAGCCCCTGGTTGCAGCCTGCTTGTGGAACCTGGACTTGTGCATCCCCATGGCTGCGTGAGAGACTCTCATAGAATCGCATACTATTGACATATCTCCTGTGGCTTCTGTTTCCCTAGAGAACCCTGACTAATACACCAAGCCAGAAGGACTCACTGGGGTTGGAGGTGGAGGGATAGCGTCTGGTGTTTTATTTTATGCGTCGGTGGATATCAGTCCCCCTGTCAGTCACTCCTGCCATCCCGTCCCCATGCCCAGGAAAGGCAGCTGTGCCCAGTTCCAAAGAAAACCCCTTGACTGGAGCTTTTTATTTTTTTAAGCCACTCCACCCCACTCCCACCCCAAGATGGCTCCCTCATCTGTTTGCTCACTGTTTTTTTTTGCTTGTTTTTGCTCATTGTCTGCTCATTTTTTCTTTTTTTAAGAAGGCAACAGGACCGCCCATGTGGCAGGCAGGCTCTCACCTGCTCCAGCCACATCTGCTCGCCCATCTCCACTGGAGATTTTAAGCAGGACGTGTGGCAGGCGCTTCCCCATGGCCTGCCTCGGTCTCCTCTGCAGCCAGCGAGGGCGGCTGCCCAGCCTGCCTAGGAGGCACGCCCCCCTTCCTCTGGTTGACACTTTATCTGGGCTGCCTTTAGGGTGGAAGGATTTCTGAAAGTTATTGGGAGCCTGAATCCCACCCCCACACACCACTTGGTGCTGCAAAAACACACCTCCCATTGTCTTGCCCCAAAAGGCAAAAACCTCTAATGTAGGCCACCCCTCCCACTCCTACGCAGGCTCACAGCCTTTCCGGCCCAACAGGAGTGCCACCCAGGAAGGAGGGATGAGGCCTTCCAAGCCAGGCCCCTCACTTCCCATGCTCCCCGGGCAGCACTCGTGCCCCAGAACAAGGTCTCGGTTGCTCCCTTGCCAGTCCCCTAGCTCTCCTTCTCCTTTTTATGTTCACATCCCCCAGCGGGCAAAGCTCTGTCGACCGAGGGAGCCACCTCAGCCTTCTTGAACATCTCCCAGTGTCCATCTGAGCGCCACAGAAGACAATCACACAGCCCTGCTGCCTCCCTCACATCACAAGAAATTCCTAAGCGAACCTGAGAACACAACCCTCCCAGACTCCCTGCCACGCTCCTTCTCTGTTTTAGTTGGCTACAGGCTGCCATGCCGGGGCAATATACCAGAAATGGGTTGGCTTTTCTAATGGGAGTTTATTAAGTTAATCTTACATTCTGAGGATGTGAAAATCTCCAAATCGGCTTCATCAGAGATGCTTTCTCACCAAAAGTCGACTGTTGCGGTCCTGGACTCCTGCCACGTGGCAAAGCAAAATGGCAGCTGGCCTCTGCCTTCCCTCCAGGCTCCCCTCTCCCCAAGCTCAGCTGTGGGCCATCAGGCACACGGCTCATCTCTCCCCAGGCCTCTTAAGCTCAGGCAGCTGCACTGATCCCAGCCTCCAGCTCTCAGTCTCAGGGGGCTTCTCTGGCTTTCTGCAGCTGTAGGCAACCCTGGGGTCCTCTTTCACATGGTGGGGTGAAATGGCAGCTCTTCTTCTGTGTTCCGAATGCATACGACTCCAGTAAAAGGATTAGGACCCACCCTGGGTCCTGCAGTATCATCAGAGACCTCAACTGGAGCAAGCTAATAAAAAGTGAACTCCCATCTGTCTTGGCCTGGCCGTGCCTATTTGTGTATGCATGTGTGTGCTGGGTGCACGTGTGGGTTTGTGTGTGTGGGTGTGGAGGGGATAAGTGGCTGCAACCTGGAGCACAGGGAGCCTCTGCACCTGTGAGAGGAGAGGCTGAAGATGAGCCTCTCCTCTCACAGTTCTGCATCTCATGCAAAGCGTGGCCTACCTCTTGCCCTCACCTTGGGATTCGGTGGCAGAGTTCAGGTCTTTAATGTGGTGTCAGCAGGAGTAGAGTCAGAGCCACTCGACAGCTCTGCAGCAATGGTGGGAGCAATGTTCCTGGGCAGTCACAGCCGTCCCCTCTTTCAAGCCCCAGGACAAGTGGATTCTAGTCTAACCCCAGTGCTGCCTGTTCCTGGGGCTCGAGAGCGAAGCCCTGCCATGAAGAGTTCCTTGGAGTGGAAGACGCCATGGGGAGGCCCACGCAGTCTCAGCTGCTCAGGTCCTCTGCCCAAAGGCTACCCCCCCCCCTTGAACTCACCATTGCCTGACACCCACCTGGGTCTGGCCTGCATACCCTCCCAATTGTCTACAGAGTAAATGATATCCCTGGGGGAGCAGGGAGTGATCTCAAAAGCCGAGATAGGAAGCAGCTGACAGCACAACTCCCTTACAGAAAAACAACCGGACAGTAAAGGAAATGGGAAGCAGGAGTCTAAGACAGGACAGATCAAAATTTTAAAGTAATAACATATAATGATAAATATAACAAAGCAAACAAGAAGACACGGTGACCATGTGGAACATGAAAAACCTGAAAAGAATAAAGTTGAAATATTAGGTAATAAAAATATGTTATTGTTTTTAAAAAGTGATCTCATCAATAGGTCCCTTGACTGATTCTAACAAAAGCTTCCATATACAATAGATTCACACACACAGGAATGGGTTAACTTAAGAACATAATTTTCTGGGGTTCAGAAAAGACGAACCAAGACTCTCCTTTTTGTAAATTGTGAAATAAACATCCGTAAGAAATCTATATGTACAGTTTCTAAAACAATCACCACAGGAAACCCATTATGCCATTATGAACCATGTTCATTCATTGAAAACACATTTTTCAGTACCTGCTATATGCCGGACACTATTTTCAGGTTTGAGATAGAGACTTGATTAAAACAGATCAAAATCCCCACCTTCATGAGTGTTCTAGAGGGGAATGACAACAATAAACAGAAAAATATAGGTAGTTTATATTATCTGTTAGGAAGTAAGTGCTAATTAGGAACAAAAAAGCAGAAAAAGAGATATGTACCCTACTTGCACAAGAGCTCTTTCAGGTGGAAGTGCTGGGTCCTAGGAAATGAAATGCACACGTTCAGCTCTTTGGGGGCATGTTCAGTTAGTTGTTTTTAAAGTAGTCACACCAGCAGTGTGCAGAGTCTGTGGCAGGTTGAATGCCCACCCCCCAAAGTCACCCACACCCTGACCCACAGTATCTGTAAATATGTTTCCTTAAATAGCAAACGGGACTCTACCGGTATGATGAAGTGAAGGCTCTTGAGTTGGGGATATTATCCTGTGATTATCCAAGTCACAAGCATCCTTATAAGAGGACGGGAGAAGGGGCAGAGCCAGAAGAGACGTGAAGGCAGAAGCAGATGTCAGAGAGCGAGGACGCTGCCACCCTGCTGGCTTTGGAGATGGAAGGAGGGGCTGCGGCCCTAGGAATGCAGGAGGCCTCGAGAACCTGGAAAAGGTGAGGAAACAGATTATTTTTATTTTCATTTCTTAAAATTTCTTTAGGAGGTCCAGGATTGAACCTAGGACCTCATATGTGGGAAACAGGTGCTTAAACCACTGAGCTACACCCACTCCCCAGGAAACAGATTCTTGAGCATCTTTTCAGATGTCCATTACCTATTTGGGTTTACTCTTCAGTGAAGTGCCTGTTCAAGGTTTGTTTTCTTTTTCTTATTGGTTTCGAATATTTCTAAATGTCCTAGGTGCTAATGCAAAGAGAGTTAGATGTCTGCAAATCTTTCTTCCCTGCTCATGACTTTATTTTTGCTCCCTTTGTGTTGTCTTTTTGGAGAGAATTCCTTAATTTTAACCGAGTCCCATCTTTGGCTCTCTTCCTGAATGGTTGGAGCTCTTGATGTACTCCTCTCTCAGCTCTCCAGACATTCCCAACAATTTCAGCCTTCTCTCCATTTCCCCACACGTTACCTGATGCCTGCTCCTCTTCCGCTGCGTTGGGAAGTTTGAACCATAACTGGGAATTGTCTCAGCTCTTCTCCCCAGAGTACACAATTGTCTGCACCTGTCCCCCCTTCCCTCCTATCCGAATGGGTGACACAGTCCCTTTTCTCTCATAGGTCACCCTCTCTCCCTCTGCCCTGGATGCCATCCCCTCCTACCTCCCCTTTACCACTGTGCCATCAAGCATGCCTTCCCTCCTGGTCTAAACTTTCTCATCTCCATAAGCCTCCCCGGGGCCTCCCCTAAGTCCAGTCCCGTCCACCTCTACCCATTCAGTGCCAGGATCTCCTGCTCGCGGCGTCGCCCACGACCTGCTCTCCATGTTGCAACCAGAGCGGTCTTTCAAACACTCAAATCGCATCATGTCCTCTCCTACAGAAATATGTAAAGATTCAGCTATCTAAGAAAATGTCATCGATACCCACGCAGACCTGGATCCACGGAACTGCCGTCAGTGGGAAATTCTCACAGCGGTGGGGGGGTCGCCGTCAGCCCTCACCGTGGGAAGCCCCTGCTCTGCCTCAGCAAACTGCCTTTACCAGACACGCCCAAAATCCCCCTGGTCTCTGGTTGGGGCAGGTGCAGGGTCAACCTGCATGTTAGCCCTGAGTAAAACTGACCTTCCCTCCCAGTTTTAAGAAAATAAATAAAAATGAGTCCTCCTGCTCACCAGACTTTGGAAGCCACTGCTCTATTTGGAGCTAACATGACCTAACAGACACCCGTGCTGTGCCCTAGAAGCAGGTGGTTTTATTTGATTCTCACCTGATTCTGTGAAGCAGGTTGTAAGAGCCGCTTTTATCCATCCTCACGAGGAAACTGAGGTTGGGAGATGATGGAGGAGCTCGCCCCAGGCCTGTTTTGCTCTTTGTTCACCTCCTCCCCACCCCGTTGACAAGGGAGGCTTCCTGCCCGAGGGTTTTGCGGACAGCTGAGCCCACGACACTGAACACTGGACAGAGGAACTAGAACTGCAGCACGTCACAGAGACGGTCCGCGGGAGAAGGATGACACACAGCACAGGGCCCTGGGGCTGCACCAGGGATGAACAAGCAGGGGCTGCAGGAGGCGGGCTTTGTGGTAACAAGAGGATGAGGTGCTCCCCAGTTCCCACAGAAGGTGGATGGACTGGTTTGCCCAATTCTGCAGGGTGGCGGAGAACTGAAGTCCATTAGGTTGCGGGCCAGGTGGAGCGCAGCTGGAACAGCGGCTAGGGGAGTGAACTGGGGGGGCCTTTCCTGCTGGGTGGGGGTGTGGGAGTCTTAATCAGTGACCCGAGGGTATCAGGAATGAAAAACAAAGAAAGATTGGGTTGAGGGGATATGAGAGCATTGATTTCTCAAGCTCATCAGACAACTTTATTGATTACAAGGGGCTCTTTATATACCACAGTGTACGTGTCTACAAGCAGGCCCACAGCAGCCTACATGCCATTAAGCATAAGCATTAGCATTAACATAGTGTACAGGACATCAAGGAGCAACACTATTAACAATCAACATTACCTATAGTCTAAAGAATTTTCTTTTTAAAAAAATCTTATCTCAAGGTGCAAAGTCTAAGTGTTCTATACTTCACAAAAGGTATGAGCTCATCTTTTCCTTTAGCCTTTAACAGCTTCAGCCCATTTGCCGGGAACTCCCAATCACTGCATTCCTTAGGTTGCAAGCATAGTCAAGGAGACAGCACGTCTTTCCTTGAGAGGCCATTGTGCCTCAGTTTCCAACATGGGGGCACATAGTGAGAGCTGGGGGACTCGTGACTGGGCCTTTGGGACCCGGTAAGGCTCAAAGGTGTCAACACAGCCCTTAATAGTGCATCTTAATTTGAGGCCTTACACCCCAAGGTGACTCAGCACTTGTGGGACAGATGAAAACTCAGACATTTATGAACTTGATTAGAACCAGGGCTTTTAATCATATTTGTTATGGCACCATATGTGGGTCAGTGTTCCATTTCCTTGCTTGCCTGTTTGCCCTTGTTATCAGACACAACTCAAGTGTGACCTTTGGTTTGCCCTTCGGGGTGACCCAAGGCTCCGGGTCCTTTTCAGAGGCAGGGTGGAACCCAGATGAGGCCCCCGGCGACCCTGTCTCCAGTTCCTGGGTCTCCACTGTCAGAAATGGTTACGGAGTTCTGCGAGGGATCCGTTTAGCACTTTCTTTCTGTTTGGTCTCACCCCATCCTTTTCTGGAAGAATATCTTGAATATCACAATTTCTGATATGTTAATGCCACAAGACTCCAGTTTCTCACATTGATGCATTATTTTCACATTTCCATATTCTGTTGTTGGTCATTTCAACTGAAATTTTGAAGGAAATCAGAGTTGCATGCAACGTAGCCGTTTCACCTGGATGTCTGTTGCGTTGATTACAGAAGCTAAATGCTATTCTTGCCCAGAATCTGGAACAAGATTCTGAATGTAAACACTCGCTCATCTGGGCTAGGAGCTGACACTCAAGGCCATTCCAGAGTGTGTACTTTTGCCGAATTAACAGGGTGGGAGGAGGGGGATGGTGGAGGAGGGGTGGTCCTTAGAAATGCACCTGGGCTTCCCTCTTCTGCCCCTCACTTGGACCCACTCAAAGCTCACTATTTAGGGGCCTCTTCGCAGAGCCAAGGGGAGTGAGAAGGAGGCTGGGTGTGAGGCTACAGGGGCCCCATCCCCACTGCACCCAGAGCAGCTCCACAGGGGTCTGCCAGAGCAGGCCAGCTCCTGGCCAGCAGTCTGTGGATGAGAGAGCTGGGGCACAGAGGCCTCATCCTGAGCCAGGAGGACTTCTGACAGAGTCACAGGGCCCGGGGTGGCTTGGAGCTGTACCCCATGAAAACGTGTTCTGGAAGTTAATCCCTTCCTCTGGGTGTGAGCCCTTGTAAACAGGACCTTTTAATGAGGTTGCTTCCAGGAAGGTGTGACCCAGGATGGGTCTTAATCCTGTCCCTGAAGGCCTTACAGGGAAGGTCAAAAGAGAGAAAAAAGCCACAGAGGGAGCAGCCCAAAGCTGAAAGGAAGGGAGAGGCTTGCCTTGCCCTGTGACAGAGGAACCCGGGACCTGAGATCGCAGTGGCCAACCCAGAATGTAGTCTTTGGGAAGAAAGCATCGGCTTGATGGTGCCTTGATGTGAACTTCTAGCCTCGAAACCATGAGCATGTAAGTTCCCTTTGCTTAAGCTAACCCACTACATGGTATTTGCTTTAGCAACGAGCAAACTAAACCAGACCCTGACCCAGGAGGTGGCGGGGAGCCCAATCTTGCCTTCACCCAAGGCTGGGGTTCAGCCTGTCTCCTTAAGGATGTTGGGTTTCTCTCATATCAGAGGAGGGGATTTTTTTATAACATGGGAAGTTTCACAATGCAAAATTCCAGCAACTCTCAAGCACCTCCACGCTGGAGAGCTTCTGCCACTGATGTTGGGAGCAGCCCTGGCCGCTGCTTCTGCCCGCATGCTCTGTGCTCTGTGGTCCCCTCCCCTACCAGCAGCAGGGCTGCAAGGCTGCGCCTGCTCTGCCCCTCCACCAGGTCAAGCCAGCACCCGTGAGAGCCAGCTTCTGAGGACAAGCGGGCGGTGTGGGGCTTCAGGGCTCAGGAAGGCTCAGGACTTTGTATGTCTGCAGCCAAATCCAATTTCATGCTAAGATTGACAAAAGCCCATACTGCTTGCATATGGCCCCCGGCCACTGGCCACAGGGAAGTGTGGCCTCGGTCAGCACCAGGGACAGCAGCCCGGCCGCCATGCCCAGTGGGTCCCTGGAAGTTGGGTTGTGAGGGATGAGAGGCCTCTTGCCTGACAGCACACCCAGGTGCCACAAATGCCACAGGCAGCCGGCCCACCCCGTCCCAGCATCGCAATCAGGGCCACCGCACTGGACCTTTGGAAGACGCATGAGCCCCTTTCTGGCTTAGGGGCTGGACACCAAGCGTTCCACATGAGTGGGCTTGACAATCCTGGGGGACATCTCTGATGGGTCCCAAACCGGCAGCTTTGCCCGACCAACACAGACAGGCCTGGGCTCTGCGTCCTGGCCCAGAATGCTCTGTATCGCCCTGGCTTGCATCCTCACGCTGCTGGCCCTGGGCTGCTGGACTTTCCAAGGGTCCGAGGGATGGGAATGGAAGTGCCTTTAGGGGTCCTCCTTTGTCTGGGAAAAAACCCAAGGCAGTAGGACCCACTGCCATAGGAAGGCAGTGCCCTGGGATAAGGGCACCCCATGCTCCAGCCACAGGCACCAACCCAGCTGCTCGATGCCTCCTAATCGATGCTCTTTTCCAGCATCATTTAGTGGTGTACCACTGCTCTTCCTCTACCCCGTTTTGCTAGGCTGTGAAAACGCAGTACATCAGAAATGGGCTGACCATCACAATGGGGATCTATTAACTTACAAGCTTACAGTGTTGGGGCTGTGGGAAATGTCCAGATCAAGGCATCATCAGGTGATGCTCTCTCCCCTAAGACTGGCTGCCGGGGGTCCTGGACCCCTCTCTCACATGGCCAGGCATGCGGCGGCATCTGTGGGCTCTCCCTCTCTTCCAGGTTTCACTGCTTTCAGGTCCTTGCTTCTGTGGCTTTCTCTATCTCTCCCCCACCCCTATATTCATCCCGTTTATCCAGGACTCCAGGAAGAGGGTAAAGAGCTCCCCTGGGCCACGCCTTTAATGGAAGTAGCCTAATCTAAAGTCCCACCCACAATAGGGACATCTGCAGGAATGGGCCGGCTTTAAGAGCCTGGTTTTTGGGGGCACATGCAGCCTCACACCCCACCCCCCAAGCGGCTTCTTGCCTGACCTTCTCCTCTGTCCCCAGACACTAGGCACGCCCTGCCATCCCCCATGCCTCACTGCAGGGACCGGTGGGACGGGCATGCTTGCCTCCAGGTTGCAGACAAGGCAGTCGTGATTCAGCAAGGTGAGCCCCTGTTCTGTGCGGTCCTCCAGGGCAGAGGACCATGGGCAAGGCCTATGGGTAAGAGGCACGCACCGCTGAGCCGGGGCGTTCCTTCTCCAGGGAGCTAGAGGCCACGTTCGGATTGGAGAGTCAGACGACAGACCAGCGCTGCATGGGACTCACAAGGCCTCTCTCCCCCGAAGCTGGTGGCCCGGTGGGGAGCGCCGGCACATGTGCAAACCACCGCACATGGTCAACATCTCAGCGCCACCTCATCTCAGCTGACAAGGGGGTACACGATGGTGAGGCCCCTCCCACGTCCTGCTGGGCACCAGGGAAGCAGCTCCTCCTAAGGGAATGGCCCAGGGCAGATGCTGCAGGGGTGGTGGGGAGGGGGCGCTAAGCTTGGGGGTTTCCAGCTTAGGGACTGCGAGGACTTAGTGGCACCTACGTGGTGGCTGTGCAGCAGTCTGGGTCCCGGAAGAGGTAGGGTTTTCCCCATGGCCACCCCTCTGGCTACGTCGCCTTCCTTCACCCCTGGGCTGCTAAGATCAGTGCAAGAGGCCCGCCCTGGCCACATGATCCTCTTCGTTGGAAGCCCAAGGTGCCTCTCAGTAAGGGGATTCCATGGATTTGGAGGAAGGGGGCGAGGGGGACACTGGGGCACCCCACTGAGTGGGTGGAGAGCGCTGGCCTCAAGGGTGTGCCAGCTGTGTGGACTGTGCAAGTCGCTCCTGTTCTCCAGGCGAGTCCACCTTGGTGGTGGTAACTCACATCAGCTGCCAAGAAAGCACTCAGCACTCGCTGGGGAGCGAGAGGGGTCACCATTCTCCATCCCTCCTCCACACGCCCCTCCAAAATGCCCCTCCAAAATGTGTGTCTCCGGGGTGAGCAATCAAAGCCCGGGTTTTCAATCCTAGAGAACCTCGTTTGCAAGTGCTCCACGCCTGGGGGCTGAGCGCCTTTCTCAGGAAGAGTGGTGGGTGTCCTGCCTCCCACAGGCAGCCCCGGAGCCTGGGGACGGAGGGTCCTCAAAGAGCAGGGGACACCTGAGTCCGCGCCCATGCCACCATCCCGCTGAGGATCCCCCTTCTTCCCTCCCCTTTTCCCCCTTCCTTTCTCCACTAGAAAGAGGAGCGCGCAGAGGGAGGAGGGCGTGTTATGTTTCCCTGGTGAGGGAAAAGAGCTGTGTACTCTTGCCTTCCGCAAGGTTTGTGTTTGTCAAAATCTGATTTCTGCCAGTCATCATAAATTAAGCGATTCATTTCTACTTTGCATAAGAAGCTCTGATAGATTTAAAAAAAAAAAAAAAGCCCTTGCATGATGCCACTGTTTTTAATCTCAACAAACCATAACAGATTAGAAAGTTTTCTCCATCCTTCTGATTTACCTGCTTTTAAATGTCAGCTTCAAGGAAACAGACAGTGGCAGTTTCCTCAGGGCTCTGGGCTGGGAGGGGCCATGAGCTAAAGGAGAAGAGGGAAGGAATACAAAGAAGATGGAGTAAAAGGGTTTCCCAAGACCAGCATTAAAGCTTGTTGCTCCAACACGCAGTGCTGCTCCTGGCACAAGGCAGGTCTTTGGTATGTGTTTTTTGAAGGAAAGAAGGCAGGAAGGAAGGAATGGAGGAAGGAAGAGAGGAGGGAAGGTAAAAGGAAAAGAGGAAAGGGAAGCAGACTTGGCCCAGTGGTTAGGGTGTCCGTCTATCCCGTGGGAGGCCTCGGTTCAAACCCTGGGCCTCCCCGTGTGGAGCTGGCCCATGTGCAGTGCTGATGTGTGCAAGGAGTGCCCTGCCACTCAGGGGTGTCCGCCACATAGGGGAGCCCCACCTGCAAGGAGTGCACCCCCGTAAGGAGAGCTGCCCAGAGCAAAAGAAAGTGCAGCCTGCCCAGGAATGGTGCCGCACATACGGACAGCTGACGCAACAAGATGTTGCAACAAAAGAAAACACAGATTCCCGGTGCTGCTGATAATGATAAAAGCAGTCACAGAAGAACACACAGCAAATGGACACAGAGCAGACAACTGGGAGGGGGGGAGAGAAAAATAAATAAAAATTAAATATTATAAAAAAAAGGAAAAGAGGAAAGGAGGGGAGGAGAGGGGAAGAAGAAAGTGAGAGAATGAATATACAAATGGACAATGTCCAGGAAAGTGACCCACCATCACTGTAACCAGACCAGGAGAGCCTGGACCACCACCTGCAGTGACGGGCCTGGGAAGCTGGCCAGTGTCTTCAGCAAGCATCCCAGGAAGTCAAACCACAATGTATAGCAACCAACCCCGGGAAGTGGATGTGGCTCAGGCAACTGAGCTCCCACCTACCACATGGGAAGTCTGTGGTTTGGTTCCTGGACCTCTTAAAGAAGACAGCAAGCTGGCGTGATGGGCAGGTGTGGCAAGCTGATACAACAAGATGACATAACGAGAAACACAACAGGAAAAACATAATGAGAGGCACAACAAAGCAGGGGGCTGAGGTTCCCTGTGCCTCCTAAAGAAAAAACAAGCAAGACAGTGAGCTGATACGACAGGCAGGCATAGCAAGCTGATACAACAGGAGACACAGGACAGAAAAAAAACATAATGAGAGACACAACAAAGCAAGCAACAGAGGTGGCTCAAAAAATTAGGAGCCTCCCTCCCACACCAGGGTTCACTTCCCAGTGCCTCCTGAAGACACAGCACACAGCAAGTGCAAACAATGAGGGGATGGGGAGAAATAAATAAATAAATCTCTAAAATAAAAAAAAAAACAATAGACCCCAAATGACCAGGACTTGATCAATAGCTGACAGTTTCCCTAATGTTTGGCCCTTTTCCCCTAACCAATCATGTAGGATGCCCCACTTCTAGTTAGCTCACCTCCAGCCTCCCCAGGTCACCAGCCTCCAATCAGGGCAGGCGGCCTGGGGAATAAATGAAACACCCAAATGAGTCAACAGGAAATGGTACGGCAAGGATGAGCACACAGTCCCCATCACTGCAGTTTACCGAGGAAACCACCGCCACAAAAGAGAAGCCACCAGCGGAGACAAACTTTCAAGTGTTCGCAGAGATTCCAGGCATTTTCCTATGTCTTCTCACCCATGCACTGTGGTTAAGAAGACAGGGGCAGGGAATGCTCCATTATCTTTGTTTCAAAACTTCCCATGGATGGGTAAATTCCAGAGAGCCAATGCTGTCCACCGTCTCACCATTGGTGACCTTTGTGTCCTTGCACTCCCTAAAGGATCATCCACTTTTTTAAAAAAAAATTGCATTATTTATTTTAACCGCCCCCCACTGTTTGTGCTCACAGTCTGCTCTCTGTGTCCATCTGTTGTGCACTCTCTGTGTCTGCTCATCTTCTCTTTAGGAGGCACCGGGCGCTGAGCCTGGGACCTCCCATATGGAAGAGAGGCGCTCAATCACTTGAGCCACATCAGCTCCCTGCTGTGTTGTGTCTATCATTGTCTTTCCTCTTTTGTGTCTTCTTGTTGCATCATCTGGTTGCATCTGCTCACCGTGCCTGCCTGTTGAATCTCCCATGTGGAAGCTCAATTACTTGAGCCATGTCTACTTCCCAGGGAAATCCACTTTTACAATGGCAAAGGTTTTTTGTTTTGTTTTGGTTTGGTTTGGTTTTTGTTTGTTTGTTTGTTGTTTGTTTTTAGGAGGTACCAGGGATTGAACCTGGGACCTGTACATGGGAAGCAGGCTCTGACAATCCACTTTTAACCTTCTCCAGAGGGTACCTCCATTTTCCCAATAGTCATGAAGTTGCATGCTTTTGCAATTTGTCACAGTTTATTTCCATTTCTAACATAACAATAAAACACTAAAAATAATCATTTTAAAAAAGAATTCAAAGAGAATAAGACTTTAGAATAAGCATAATTAACATCCACAGAAAGATTGCAGAATTAGGAAGCCAGAAAAATATTTAATTACAAATCTTGAAGGCATCCAGATTGGAAGGGAAGAAGTCAAACTATCTCTAATTTGCAGATGATGTGATGTTGTATAAAAAAAGAAAATTCCAAGAAATCCATTAAAAAATTATTAGAACTGATGAACAAGTTCAGCATGGTTACAGGATATGAGTTACATAAGAAAATCAGCTGTATTTCTATTCATTAGCAATGAAGAGTTCGAAAATGAAATTTTTAAATTTTTAATTTACAATACCATCAAAACATTTTAATTTAGGAATAATTAAGAAAAGAAATGCAAGACCTGTACACTGAAAACTATAAAACACATTTGGAAGAAATTAAAGAAATCCTAGATAAATGTTCATGGATGAGAAGAGTTAATTAAGATAGAAATACTCCTGCAAAGAGATTTATAGAATCAACACAACCCCTATCAAAATCACAGCTGATCACTTGTGGACTCTCTCTAAGCAAAACTCAGCATATAAATGTATTACCCTCTCCCCTACCCCAGCAGGGGTCATGACTCCCAGGGATGAACCTCCCTGGCACCAAGGGATTATTACCTACCAAGTGCTAACTACCAATGCACCTGGAAAAAGACTTGGCCAAAAGGGGAAAGGGTAAATACAAATTTGTTTTTATGGCTAAGAGATTTCAAAGTGAGTTCGGAGTCATTCCAGAGGTTATGCTTATGCACGTCTCAGCAGGATCTCATTGACTGTCACAGTAAATATTGCCTCAAATAGCAGGGCTCCTGAGGGCTCTAAAGACATCCAGACACTACACACCCAAGGCAGATAGCTCAAGAGTTTGGCCCCCTGCAGCAGGCCTTACCTTGGAATGTATACTCCCCATTGTGACAGATTTGGAATCATTTTTGGTTTCCCTACACATGGCTCTTCTGTCCCTTCTATTTGAACCTATCATTAGTACTGTACTTGATAGGTATATATCCAAAAGACTTAAATCTTTGGTCCATCCATGTGCCAGTTGGGTCCTGAATCTCAGCAGAGTTGCTACACCTACTCTCCAGTTCATTGGACTCACCCAGGACAACTAACAAGGTGATACTCATGGACAACACCATCCCAAGGAACAGAGAGATTCTGCAACTGCAGATAAGAAAGTTCCATCCATCTACCCCATGGGATCTAAGCCCCTCTCAATTAGAGTCAGAGTAGTCATCACCATCCTAAAATCCTCAAGATTGGGTAATGAATAATGGACTAAAGTAGACTTACTCTTATTCTACTATAGACTTACTGTTATTCTAACAATGGAAGAACTTTTATCATTGATGTGGAGGCAGTGCCAACCAGAGGTTCTGAGGGGAAGGAGAGGGAAAAATAGGTGCAATGTGGTAGCATCTTCGAGACTTTGGAATTGTCCTGCACGATGTTGCAATGATGGATACAGGCCATTATATATTTTGTCATAACTTACAAAATTGCACAGGACAGAGTGTGAACTATAAAGTAATCTATAGTCCATTGCTAGTGGCAATGTTTCAATATGTGTTCATCAATTGTAACAAATGTACCACACTAATGAAGGATGTTGTTAATATGGAAAGTGTGGGAGGGAAAGGGAGAGGGGAATATGGGAATCCCCTATATATTTTTAAATTTATTTTTATTTCTTTATCTGCCCAACCACTCCTGCTGCTTGCACTCGCTGTCTGCTCTCTGTGTTCATTTGCTGCACATTCTTCTGAGTATGCTTGTCTTCTCTTCTCATCTTCTCATTAGGAGGCACCAGGAACTGATCCCGGAACCTTCCAACATGGGAGAGAGGCACTCAATCGCTCAAGCCACCTCAGCTCCCTGGTTTGTTGTGTCTCTCATTGTCTTTTCCTCTGTGTTTCTCTTTTTTTTTTTTTTTTTTTGCATCTTCCTGTTGTGTCAGCTCTCTTTGCAGGCCAGCTCATCATGTGGGCCAGCTTGCCTTCACCAGGAAGCCCCAAGAACAGAAGCTGGGACCTCTCATATGGTAGATGGGAGCCCAATCACTTGAGCCCTATATTTTTAATGTAATATTTAATTTAACATTCCCTCCCCTATATTTTTAATGTAATATTTATGTAATCTAATGTTTCTTTAAAATAAATTACTTTTTAAAAAATCCCAGCTGACTTCTTTGCAGAAATTGAGAAGCTGATCCTAAAATTCATATGGAAATGCAAGAGGCCCCAACTAGCCAGAACAATCTTGAGAAGAATAACAAATTTGGAGAACTCACACTTCCCCATACTAAAACTTAATAAAGAGCTACAGTAAGAAAATGGTTTGGTAATGGCATAAGAATAGACACATATATAATAGAATAGAATTGACAGTACAAAAGTAAACCCTCACATTGTGACCAATTTCTTTTAGAAAAGGTTGCCAAGACAAATCAATGAGGAGAGAATGGTTTTTCAATAACCAGTGCTGGGATAACTGAATATTCACATGCAAACAGATAATATTAAGCCCTTACCTCACACCATATACAAAAATTAATTGAAAATTGATCAAAAGCCTAAATGTCAGAGCATAAACTAGAAAACTCTTAGAAGAAAACAAGTATAAATCTTCATAACTTTGGATTGTGCAATGGATTCTTAGCTATGGCATCAACAGCACAAGCAAACCAAAAAATGCATAAATTGGACCTGTAACAAAATTAAAAACTTTTGTACCCTAATGGGACACTGTCAAGAGAGTGAAAAGACAGCCCATGAGATGGGAGAAAATATTTGCAAATCATTTACCTGACAAAGGTCTAGTGTCTGGGATATATAAGAAACTTTTACAACTTCATGCTACAAAGACAACACATCTAAAATGTGAGAGTTTATTTCTAGAACTCAATTCTATTGGTCTATATGTCTGTCCTTATGCCAGGACCATACTGCTTTGAGTATTGTGACTTCATGCTCTATTTAAAATTGAGACACGTGAGTCCTACTTTGGTCTTCTTTACAAGATTGTTCTGCCTTTTCAGGGTCCTTGTAATTTCATATATTTAGAGTCAGCTTTCTCATTTCTGAAAGAAAAAGGAAAAAAAAAAGGCTTTTGGGATTCTGATAAAGATTGCCTTGACTCTATAGATCAATTTGAGGAGTCCTGTCACCTTAGCAATAATATTAAATCTTCCAATTCATGACGATGAATATCTTTCCATGTTATTTAATTCCATCTTACTTAATTTTTGTTAGCAATGTTTTATAGTTTTCAGTGTACAAGAATTGTGCCTCTTTGGTTAAATCTATTCTCAAGGGTTTTATTACTTTTTATGCTATCAAGAATTCTGTAAATGGAATTATCTTCATTTTATTTTTGAGTTGTGGCAAGTGAACAGATATACAACTGATTTTTATGTGTTAATTTTGTATGCAGAAATTTTGCTTATCTCAGATTGTGTGTGTGTATGTATGAATTCTTTATGGATTTCTGGAATAATAACGTCATATGTGAATAGAGATCATTTTACTTCTGGTCTTCCAATTTTGATGACTTTTTTTCTTTTTCTTACCTATTTGCTCTGGGTAGAGTTTTCCAGTATAATATTGAATAGAAGTGGCACAAGGTAAGCATTCTTTTGTTCCTTTTTTTAAAGATTTATTTATTTATTTAATTCCCCCCTCCCCCTGTTGTCTGTTTTCTTTGTCTATTTGCTGCCTCTTGTTTCTTTGTCCGCTTCTGTTGTCGTCAGTGGCACGGGAAGTGTGGGCGGCGCCATTCCTGGGCAGGCTGCACTTGCTTTGGCGCTGGGCGGCTCTCTTTTTGGGGTGCACTCCTTGTGCATGGGGCTTCCCTATTCGGGGGACACCCCTGCATGGCAGAGCACTCCTTGCGCGCATCAGCACCGCGCGTGGGCCAGCTCCACACGGGTCAAGGAGGCCCGGAGTTTGAACCGCGGACCTCCCATGTGGTAGACAGACACCCTAACCACTGGGCCAAGTCCGTTTCCAGCATTCCTGTTTTGTTCATGATTTTAGGGGGAATATTTTCAGTTTTTCACCTTTGACT
Source organism: Dasypus novemcinctus (assembly GCF_030445035.2). Classification (NCBI taxonomy): domain Eukaryota; kingdom Metazoa; phylum Chordata; class Mammalia; order Cingulata; family Dasypodidae; genus Dasypus; species Dasypus novemcinctus. Next base: position 108,075,570 of record NC_080678.1, on the reverse strand, counting down.
ATGATGTTAGGTGTAGGTTTTTCAAAAATGCTCTTTATCAAATTGAGAAAATTCCCTTCTGTTCCTTGTTTTTTTTTTTAGTGTTATTATCACAAAAGGGTGTTTGATTTTGTCACATGCTTTTTTCTGCATCAATTGAGATGATGCAATTTTCTTTACCTTCATTTTATCAATGTGGTGTATTACACTGACTGATTTTTCTAATGTTGCACCACCATTACATTCTTAGGATAAATTTCACTTGATTATAGTATATAATCTTTTTAACATGCTCCATGATTTGGTTTGCTAGTATTGTTGAGGTTTTTTGCATCTATGTTCATAAAGGATTTTGGTCATAGTTTTCTTTTCTTATGATATCATCATCTATTTTTGGTATCTGGGTAATGCTGGCCCCATAGAATCATTTAAGATGTATTCTTTCCTCTTATTTTTTGTAAGATTTTGAGAAATATTGGTGGAATTCTTCTTTGAATGTTTGATAAAATTCACCAGTGAAGGTACCTCATCATGAATTTTTCTTTGTTGAGAAGATTTTAATTACTAATTCAATCAACTTACTTGTTATAGGTCTGTTCAGATTTTCTATTTCTGGAGTCAATTTTGGTACTAGAAAGCTGTCTATGTCTTCCAGATTGTCTAATTCCTTGTCGTATGATTGTTTCCAATATTCTCTTATGGCCCATTTTATTTCTGTAAAGTCAGTAATAGCATCCCCACTTTCACTTCTGATTTAGATATGAGTCTCCTCTCTTTTTTCTTAGACTAGCTATAGGCTTATCAATTTTGTTTGTCTTTTCAAAGAACCAATTTTTGGTTTATTGATTCTCTCTCTTGTTTTTCTATTCTGTAGTTCAATGATCTCCACACTAATCTTCATTATTTTCTTCTTTCTGCTAGCTTTAGATTTTGTTTGCTCTCCTTTTTCTATTTTAAGGTATAAAGTTAGGTTATTGAATTGAGATCTTTATTCTTTTTTACTAGAGGCATTTAAGCAATAAATTTCCTGCTGAGCACTGCTTTTGCTATATCCCATAAGTTTTGATATGCTGTGTTTCCATTTTCATATTCAAGGTATTTTCTAATTTCTATTTCTTCTTAGATCCATTGATTGTTAAAGAGTATGTTGTTTAGTTTCCACTTATTTGTGAATTGCCCAATTTTCCTTTTGTTATTTCCTTCTGTTATTGATTCCAAGCCTCAATCCATTGTAGTTGGAGAAGATACTTTGCCTGATTTGCATCATTTTAGATTTACTGAGTCTTGTTTTGTGGCCACCTAAACAAAATGGTCTATCCTGGAGAATGTTCAATATGCACTTGAGAAGAACATGTATTCTGCTATTGCTGAATGGAACGTTGTGTTAGGTATATGTCTGTTAGGTCTAGTTGACTTAGTCCTTTATTTCTTTATTGATCTTCTGCCTGGTTGTACTATATATTACTGAAAGTGGGGTATTGAAGTTTCCAACTACTATTGTCCATTTCTCCCATCCATTCTGTCAATTTTTGCTTCATATATTTTGGGGCACTGTTGTTATGTGTGTATATGTTTAATTAGGAATAAATGTAACAAGAATTGCAACACTGTGTACTGAAAACTACAAAACATTGCTGAGAGAAATTAAAGATCAAAATAAAAGGGAGAGATTCCATTTTCATATATTAGAAGACTCAATATAATTAAAATGCCACTTCTCCCCCAAATTGACATACAGATACACTACAATCCTTATGAAAATCCTAGCAGGGCTCTTTAGCATAAATTGATAAGCTGATCCTAAAATTATATGGAGATGCAAAATAAAGAGACTAGCCACCAAAATCATCTTGGAAAAGAAAAACAAAATTGAAGGACTTATACCTCTTAATCTCAAACCTTATTATAAAACTACAGTAATCAAGATAGTATGGTATTAACATAGGGTAGGAATATATAGATCAATGGAACAGAACTGAGAGTCTAGAAATAAATTATTACATTTATGATCAATTGATTTTCAACAAAAATGCCAAGAAAATTCAATGGGAAGTGAGAGTGTTTTCAACAAAGGGCACTGGAACAATTGCATATCCAAATACAAAAAGATAAATTAGTCCCTGACCTCACAGTATACACAAAAGTCAACTCAAAATGTCAGTGCTAAAACTATAAAACATTTAGAAGGAAACATTTAGGGAAGCGGATTTGGCTCAACTGAGAGAGCATCTGCCTACCACATGGAAGGTCCAGGGTTCAAACCCAGGGCCTCCTGACCCGTGTGGCAAGCTGGCCCATGTGCAGGGCTGATGCACGCAAGGAGTGCCATGCCATTCAGGAGCGTCCTTGCATAGGGGAGCCCTGTGCGCAAGGAGTGTGCCCTGTAAGGAGAGCCGCCCCATGTGAAAAAAGTACAGCCTGCCCAGGAGTGGCACCACACACATGGAGAGCTGATGCAGCAAGATGATGCAACAAAAAAGAGACACAAATTCCAGGTGCTGCTGACAAGAATGCAGCAAATGGACATAGAGAGCAGACAACTGGGGCGGGGGGAAGGGGAGAGAAATAAAAAATAAATCTTTAGACAAAAATTTTAAATTGCAATGACTAGATAGAGAGATATACTGTGTTCTTTGATGGGAAGATGAAATGTGGTACAAATGTCAGTCTGACTAAATTAGCATAGATTTTAAATTCAGCATTCTAAAAATTATTCAAAGGGGGAAATATGTAAGAACAGTCAAGACAGTTATGGAAAAGCAAAGAAATGATGATGGAATGCTCTACAACATGTAAAACATACAATAAACTATTATATTGGAATAACATGTAGAGGTACACATTTAGAATTGATGCACAGATCCTTGAAAGAGAATAGTGTCCTGAAACTGGACCATGCATTTAGGAATTTGCTACATAAACTCAAAGAGGATAAAAATACGGACTGGCCTTCTCTGCCCAGAGGAGCCCACATCAATATCTCAGTGTGTAATCCTGTTCTTTTCTCCCATTTCTCAATAAACTCTGTCCTTTTCTCCTAGCTCTCAATAAATTCTTCTTACTAGCCTAACTAAAAAATATATATATGGGCTATTCAACTATGGTACTGGGGTGACTGACTATACATTTATAAGATAATAAACAATAAAGGTAGACAGTCACATAATAGTAAAACAAATCCAGATGATATATTTACCCAAAGTATCCCAGCCAAATTATAAAATTATTTGAAGAAGATATAAAAGAATATATATTGAGGTAGGAGAGCCATTCTTAAGACAAAATCGCAAAATCTATAAAAAAGAATAATAAATTTGACTATATCAAATTAAAAGCCAAAGTGTTCCCTACCATAAAAGACTAAATACAAACATAAAAGGTAAGTGCCATTGTGGACATAACATATAGCACATCGACAACAGGCAAAGAATATTTCAAAGACTCAGATGCATCTGGAAAGAAAATTCAAGACAGAGGTGGGATATTACATACAGGTGAGTCAAAGAAGAGACTTGTTTTTTTAAAAGGTGGGGCAGCTGACGTAGCTCAGTGGTTGAGTGCCTGCTTCCCATGTACGAGGTCCCAGGTTCAATCCCCAGTACCTCCTTAAAAAAAAAGAACATGCAAACCGTGAAGGGACATGAAAAACTGTTCAATCTCAAGATAGAAGATATATTTTTCACTCGCCAATTTGGCAAAACCTGTACAGACTGACAAAATTAAAGACTAATGGAAAATATAAATTGGTACAGCATTTCTGGAGGGCAATTTGATCACATGTATTAAAATTTAATAGATATGTGCAATCCCTGAGAGCAAATAATTCCACTTCTACACATAGGCATAAACAGGATTTATTTGACATGACTTATAATAATAGTAAATGTAAAGTAAAAGGAACCACCCAAAGGACTATCAACAGGGAAAAGGGTAAGTAAATGGTCACTTTCCAGCGGTTTGGATATTACCTAGTTCTCGCTGCAATAATAGGGAAATGCTCCCAAGATTACACGAAGCGGAGAAGGAGCATTGCAGAAGCATTCACGGGATGCCCATTTATGTTAACCATCTATGTCAACTCAGAGAGGAAAGCCGAATTTTGCCAAAGCCGACACCGTCAGGGGCACAGCGCCCACACAGCTGGCGGTGGGCTCCCCGGGACGGGCCTGGGGTCTGGAGGCCTTGAGGCTTATCCGGCGTTGGCCTCCTCTTAAACAGAACATGTTCACGTACCCTTCGTGCAATCGGGATTCAGGAGTCAACTGTAACTATAAAGGATTTGATTTGGTTCCAGGCAAAGAAAAAGCCGACCTCCCAAAGCATCCGCTGGGTCTTAGTGCCACTAGGGGGGGTCCTTGGGGCTTTTCCCAGGTCCCGCTCAGCAGGGACATGTTTCTCTCCTTAAGAGCAGTGTGGTCTTGAGAGCTTGTGCATGTGAGACAGAAAGAAACACAGTGACAGACAGGGACAGAGAGAGGCACAGAAAAAGACACAGAGAAAGAGAGGGAGAGAGGGGAGGCGCGGGAGGGGCGGTTTTCCCCTGGCTGAGGGGATGCCGGGGTCCCTCGCCGCCGCCTGCGTGCTGGAAGCAGCGCGGGTGCCGCTGCCTTCCTGATCCTGGCGCCCAGGGTCGCCCCAGGTCCCCCACCGCTGACCCCGCTGCAAGGGCTGGCGCGGGGCCTCCTCGCCCACCAGCAGGGGTCAGCAGAACGCCTCCCCACCTCCAGGAAGCCCGTCCTTCCCGTCCTTCCCGGAAGGGCGGGCTCCGCGGGTTCTCCGAAACGTCCAAGGACAGGGGACAGCGCATCTCCGCAGGAAGTGAGGTGAGGACGCGAAGACGCCGCCTGCGGACAGGGGCCCCGGCTTCCGAGGCGGGGGGCTGCGGACACGTGCACGCGAGGGCCTCCTGGCGGGGTCCTCCGTAGCTCCCAGGGCCCAGCCAAGAGCTTCGTCTGCGGGGAATGAAATCCAGGCGCGGGAAATGCAGGACGGGGGCGCAGGGAGCGGGGAGCAGGGCCCCCGAAAAGGCGCCGAGGAGTGAGCGCAGCAGGGGCGGGTCCCGGCCGACGGGCTGACAAGGCTCGGCTTTTTCCTTTCTTCCACAGCCCCTCCCTCACCGTGCCATGGTGTTTTGTTGGGATTTTTAAATTTGCTATTTAAGTAAATAAAAGTTAGAATTTTAAAGTAGCCTGAATGTTAGCATTCATCTTTATGTTGCTCATTGCCGGTTTTAAATGCAAGTTTAAGGGCATTTAACTGGTGCGCAGAGTCGCCAACCTATTTCATAGCGCGTACGCCACGTGTAACTGTTCTTACCGCTGCAGTGGGAACGCTGCGCAAAGCTGACTCGTTGTTCTTCCTGCACCTCTTGAAATGCATGCCCTGCCCGCGCTCTGGCCTTGGCTTGTTGGTGAGTAAGAAGGACCATAGGAAGGGACTCGGAGTCACCCTTCCGGCCCCTTTATGCCTGTGTCATCGTTAAAACCTACAAAATTGTGCAGGGCAGAGTGTAAGCTGTAGTCCATGGTTAACAGCAGTGCTTCCATATGTGCTCATCAATTGTAACAAAGGTACCACAGTAATGAGGGATGTTGTAATGTGGGAAAGTGTGGGAGGGGGAGGGAGTGGAACATACAGGAATCCCCTGTATTTTTCATGTAACCTTTATGTAATCTAAAGCTTCTTTAAAAATAAAATTAAAGTTAAAACACAAGTGGTCGGGTGATACAGGACTGTAACGCAAGTGAGAAAGGACCTGCAAGGACTCCTTGGCCGATGGCGTGTCTTGGAAGGCCCGGGCTCAGCAAATTCTGGGAACCAAAAGAGTGGCCCCTCAGAGCTGTCAGCGCCCCCACCTTCCTCAGCCGGAACGTGACGACTTGTCCTCCCTCTGAGTCTCACTGAACTCCCACTCATGAGGGTCCGCCGATATTCTGTGCCAGGGGGCACCGCAAACGCTGTGAGCAGCGGAGCGAGGAATGAAGGTGCGTCCTCTGCTCACACACACTCCACTGTGCCGTCAGGCTTCACTTACAAAACACCAGTTCAAAGGTTTTAAATTAAAAATCCCGAAAAGGAGACTGCAGGGCTTAAACCAAGTGCAGGCCCTTCGGAGCAGGGAGTTCTGTGTGAAGCTGGTGCCAGGCACGTCCGTGCAGGCAGAGGTTATTGTGGCCGGGTCTAGAGTCTATGCTAAGGAAACCCATCACAGGGAGATCAAGGCTCCCACTTCCCCGCCACATGGAGGCGTCTTCCTCACACCTTAATAATAGATTGGTCCTCTGTTGGGAAAATGCACGTATTGGTCAGCCAAACAGTGCTGATGAAAAGCATAAGAACTCTGTTGGCTTTTATAAAGGGTCTTTATTTGGGGTAGAAGCTTACAGTCACGGAGAGCATAAGTTACTTGCCTCACCCAAGTCTGTTGCCACGTGTTGGAGCAAGATGGCTGCCAGTCTCTGTGAGGGTCCAGCCCTCCTCTTCCTCTTAAGGCTCCGTGGTCTCAGCTTCTTCTGATCTCAGCTGTGGGCTGGCATAAGGCTCATCTCTCTTCCCAGGGCTCATCTCTTTCAGGGCTCAGCTGCTCTGCTCTCTCCACAAGACCGGCTGTAAACTATCAGGTGAATGGCTCGGCTCTCTCCCAGGGGCTCCAGCATCAAAATTCAGCTCTCTTCTCTGCCATGTCATTTTCTGTGAGAGTGTCCACCCATTCAATGTCACACTGATGTGGCAGAATCAAAGCCCTAATTTTAATCAGCCAAGAAAAATTGAAACCTCTGAATTTAACACAATCAAAGGGTATCATGGGCTCAGAGGAACAGACCAGCTTACAAACATAATCCGTATTTTGTTTTGGAATTCATCAATAATATCAATCTGCCACATGCACCTACAAAAACAGCCACGAAAACATGGACTGGGCTTTATTGGTATGCATATTTTGACCATTTATGAGCTAATGGAGTAAGGACTCTCTCCGTCTATAGCTCAATGATTAGGAAATCCATATTCTGTGGCTGCAAACACTGTCTGCCAAGGAAGGCTCTCAAGCTGACGTCACAGGTCTGGGCCCCTGCCTGCTCCTTAGACATGCACGGTCAACTGGGGGGCCCACTGCACCCCCTTAGGTACCTCCCCCTTTATTGTTGGGCAAGTCAAAGGTTGAATTCTGTACCAACAAACACGTTCGTAATCTTTATCCGCTTTCCTGAGGGTGTGACCCCACTGTAAATAGGGCCTCTCGAAGATGTAATTTTTAGCTAAACTGTAGCCCAACTGAATGAGGCTTTATAAAGAGAAGAAACTGGGAGCCAGAAGTCAGAGAAGGTCAGCCCAGAAGAAGCCAGAAGTCGGTGGAAACCAGAAGAGCTGATGGAAAGGAAAGGGCTTCACCATGTGATGGAGGCAGAGAAACCAGCCGAGGAAGCCCGAGGATGGACGGCTGCCAGCACCGTAAGGCTACAGACCCCCGGAGAAAGCCAGCATTGCCCTCTCTGATTTTGGACTTCTGACCTCAAAGTCATTTACTTTATGAAAACTCCAATTAAAATGAGTATATGGTATATTTTGTAGCTTAGGTTGAAATTTTTAAGTAATAACATCTGACTTGTGTATGCTTAAACACATGCACATAAAGGTATATTAAACTTAAGGAGAAGCAGCTGCATGATAAAGAAGAAAGTTCTGGTTAATCAAAATTGATCTTGGGGGAGCAGGTATAGCTCAGTGGTTTGAGTGCTTACTTCCCATGTACAAGGTTCCAGGTTCAAGCCCCAGTACCTCCCCCCAAAAAACAGACCTTGGAGGATTTGAGCTACTCTTTTTTTTTTTTTTAATTTTATTCATTTTGTAAAAATATTACATTCCAAAATATATGAGGTCCCATTCAACCCCACCACCCCCACCCCACCACTCCCCCCCCCCCCCCCCAGCAACACTCATTCCCTTCATCACGACACATCCATTGCATTTGGTAAGTACATCTCTGGGCATCTCTGCATCTCATGGTCAATGGTCCACATCATAGCCCATACTCTTCCACATTCCATCCAGTGGGCCCTGGGAGGATTTACAATGACCGGTGATTGTCCCTGAAGCACCATCCAGGGCAACTCCAAGTCCCAAAAATGCCTCCACATCTCATCTCTTCCTCCCATTCCCCATACCCATCAGCCACCATGGCCACTTTTCCCACACCAATGCCACCTCTTCTCTGTGGACCTTGGATTGGTTGTGTCCGTTGCACCTCTATGTCAAGAGGAGGCTCAGATTCCACATGGATACTCAATGCAATCCTCCTGCTTTCAGTTGTAGGCTCTCTAGGCTCCATGGTGTGGTGGTTGTCCTTCCTTCTTCAACTCCATCTTAGCTGTGGTAAGTCCAATAAATCAGAGTGTAGGAGCTGAAGTCTGTTGAGGCTCAGGGCCTGGCTATCCTATTGTCAGTCCAGAGATTCAAATCCCCTAGATAGATCTTAAACCCCAGCACCAACTACAATTCCAGTAAAGTAGCATGAAAGTCTTGTGATCCCATCTGAGTCCAGTTCCATCACGCAGAAACACCAGCTCCAAAGAAGGGCCAACTGACATGGCAGTGAACCCCATCTGCCATGACCATAGAACCTGTTGGTCTCTTTAGCCCTCAAAGGAACCAATACCTGGGGTTGTATCTACTTTATCTGTCTCTTAGACCCTGTGATTTGAGCTACTCTTGAAGAAAATGTGGTAAAAAGTTATTCTTTACTTTGTTTAATCTGCCTATATAGCAGTGTCCTTATTTTGATCAGACTACTATTACTTGGGAGACTGTTTTTCGCTCATGACCTTGTGCTGAGTTTTGTAATCATCTTCAGTTATAAAGTTATTCTTTACTTTGTTTAATCTGCCTATATAGCAGTGCCCTTATTTTGATCAGACTACTATTACTTGGGAGACTGTTTTTCGCTCATGACCTTGTGCTGAGTTTTGTAATCATCTTCAGTTATCTTTAAAATAAATGTGGCAGTTTGATATTATTTATGAATGCCCCCCAAAAGATATTATGTTTGTAAACTGGTCGGTTCCTCTGAGTGTGATAACCCTTGCATTGTATTAGATTCAGCTGAGATGTCTGATTAAATTATGTTAAGATTAGGGCTTTGATTCAACCAAGTCATTAGAGTGCAATTCAGCATTGACTCCCCGCCCCCTTAGTGAACTGATTAATACAGACTGTCACAGGGAAGGAGACACAGAGGAGAAGAACACAGAGGAATACAAACAGCTCATTAGAAACGGCAGAGACCCCGGGAAGAGATGAGCCTGATAGGCTACAGCTGACCTTGAGAAGAGAGCAGAGCAGCTGAGCCTGGAAAGAAATGAGCCCAGGGGAGAGAGATGAGCCTTGGGCCAGCCTATGGCTGAGATCAGAAGAAGGTGAGACCACAGAGCCTTAAGAGAAGAAGGCAGGCTGAACCCTGCAGACGTCACCTGCCATCTTGCTTCAACACATGGCCATGACTTTGGGTAAGAAAGTACTTCTTATGGTACCTTAAACTGGGCCTGGTGACTGTAAGCTTCTACCCCAAATAAATACCCTTTGTAAAAGCCAACAGAGTTTGGGTACTTTGCCTCAGCATCCCTTTGGCTGCCTGATAAAATAAACAGTCAGAGCATGGTGTCTCACTTTTGAAAGAACCAAAGTCCCCTAAAATAACGGAATCTTCTGTTACACATGTCAGAAGTGTTATTGTCACTCTGGTTAGTGAGGTCGCTCTGGTGAAGGAGGCTGGTTGAGTTACAGATCCCAGAATACACATGTTCTTATTCTTAAGCTGCATTCCTGTGAGCCCTTGTAAACAGGACCTCCTAAAGATGTTAGTTTTAGCTAAGGTGTTGCCCAACTGAATGAGGGTGTGTCTTAATCCCGATTACCAGAGGACCCAGAAGTCACAGAAATGAAAAAGTAGAGGACATGACCCCTGGAGACACAGCCAAGGCATGCCAAGGATTGCCAGCAGCCAGGATCTGAATCCTAGAGTCTTCGGGGAGAAAGCCAGCCTTGCTGATATCTTGATTTGGGGCCTCTTCTGGCCTCAAAACCACAAGCTGATAAATTCTCATTGTTTAAGCCAACCTACTGTGTGGTATTTGTCATAGCAGCTCACACAACTGAGACACCAAGTGTACAACCCTGTCTTGTTCTCAGGAATGTATGATTCTATCTCAAGTAAATGACTGTTCCCTTCAGACAAGCCCTTCTCATGTGGTCTTCCTCAAGATCAGACAATAAAATCAGAAATAAAAACAAAACTGTCCACGTGGTTTTACACCTAATTCATCTTTGGTGCTTCCTGGATAGCCAAAAGCCCCCAGAGGCTTGCTCTCCCACCTTACCACCCAGCACGGCAGGGCGCTCACATGCAGAAGGCACCTCAGCAATAGCAGGTACAACAGCATTCTTCACATTTCAATTAGCGCCACACTTTAATTAGCACAACCTAGAGAGCTGGCCTGCTGACCTGTTTCCCCAGCCCGCAGGGCTGAACAACCTCTAAAATCTACAAGAGCAGCCTGACCTCTCCCAGGTTGCATTTGCATATGGCAAATGTGCAAAATAGTAATAGTTTTAAATAAATAAAAATGAGCTTACACACATTAGAGGGTGCATATGGAGGCCTGCAGTTACACTAACGCCCTCACTGTCTGTCACGGGTTCTTACCCTCTTGGGGGAACCCTCGGGTAATAGCTCTCGATTAAACCCCAGGAGATGTGAACATTTTCTTCTGTGTTGTTGGTGACAGTAATGGTTGAACGAACCAGACCGTTGGTCTTATCAGCAGGTGGTTTCTGCTTTTCGGCCACATTTGCTCAAAGACCCATTTTAAGCCAAGAGCCAGAAATTCATCTCCAGCAAAGGCAGTCTCCACGTGCGGGTGGAAAGGCCTGTGCTGGGTGCACTCAACACGGCCTACAAAAAGCCGGAGCCACAGCACAGGCTCCCCAGCAGCAGCGAACATCGTCCCCAGAACAGCCTCCAGCAAGACCAGGGGTTCTTCTTATTGTAATTATTTTGTTTTGTTTGTTTTGTTTTTTGTTTTTTGAGGTACTGGGGACTGGGGATTGAGCCCAGGACCTCATAGGTGGGAAGCCGGCCCTCCACCACTGAGCCCCAGGGGCTTCCTGAGTTAGTTTTTTCATTTGTTTTGCTTGTTGTTTATTTCGTTTTGTTTTTTTCAGGAGCCACCAAGAGCCAAACCCAGGACCTCCCCTGTTGGGGCGAGCACTCAACTGCTTGAGCCATGTCTGCTCGCTCAGGGGTTCTCAGCAAGGGGTGCCTGAGCTTGCATTTAAATGCAAAAAACAAAACGTTATTCTTGTGGAGACATTTGATTTGTTAATACACAGCATAGTGTGGACTTCCTAAGGGGTCTGTAGAACAAAAAAGGTGAAGAGCCCTGAGCAAGACCACCTGCCAGGGAGCTGGGGGAGGACACTGCCTGCAGAGCAGGCCAAGGCCTGGTCTCCAATTCCAGGAGACTGTGGGACGCCATGAGGACACAGAGCCCCACTGCCCACGTGCCCGCATGGAGGACACACAGCGGCCGGGCCGTGGCTGAGCACCAGCTTCCCCTGCCCGCAGGGGAGAGGGGAAGCTTCTCCAGGAACCCCTGCTTCAGCCCTGACCATCGCCACCTCGCCTGTTAAAGAGGTTCTGGGCACAAGGAGAAGCCTCGCTCTTAGGCCATCAGTAGGGTTCCTTCACGCGCAGCCCTGGCCTTCTCCCTTCCCCGAGCCAGCGGGGAGAGGCGGCCGGGCTGTGAGCCGGGCTCAGAGCCAGCCAGGGCCCCCCATGCCCCCAGCTGCAGGGGCCAGGCCCCGGGGCCAGCGCCTGTATCCGATGGGCTCCCGGGCTTGGCCCTGGCTTTGGCACGGCTGGCTGCCTCCTCTGAGTTCCCGTCTCTCCTTTCTGTAGAGTGACCATAACTGGCTTGTTGGGAATTTTAAGTGGGGTGAGTAGTGCAAGGCACTTGGAAAGGCGTGGCATCACGAGTGCTCACGGGGCTGCTCCCATCTCTCATCTTCACTTGGAGACCGGGAGGCAGGTCATCGCTTGGGCTCTGGAGACCAGGACCTCCTTGCAGCTCTGCCCTGGGCATCCGTGGAGGTAATGGGTAAGTGCTTCCTCGGGGCCCACTTGCCCAAGACAGGGGAGGGGACCTGAGAAACAACTACAGGGGTTTTTACACAGCTTCCCTTTGGGTAAGTCCCCCCCAAAAGATGTGTTGAGGGAAATGGATGTAGCTTAAGTGGTTGAGTGCCTGCTTCCCATGCATGAGATCCTGGGTTCAAACCCTGGTACCTCCTAAAACAAACAAACAAACCAACTCTGGGGAGTGGATGTAGAGCTCAGTGGTTGAGCACCTGCTTCCCACATATGAGGTCTTAGGTTCAATCTCTGGTACCTTCTAAAAAAAAAATCCTAACCCCCAGAAGCTGTGAAAGTGACCTCATCTGGAAAAATTTCAAGTCAAGATAATGTCATCTTGGAGTGGGGTGGACCCTCATCCAATATGGCTGGTGTCCTTTTAAGGGGAAGAGACAGAGATGAGAGAAGGCCATGTGAAGATGGAGACAGAGGATGGAGTGACATCTAGAAGCCAGGAGCACCAAGGGTTGCCGGCAAATGCCAGAGGCTAGAAGAGGCAAGGAAGGACTCTCCCCTACAGCTTACTGGGGGAGCGGGGCCCTGCTGACACCTTGACCTTGGACTTCCAGCACCCAGAACTGTAAAGCAATCAACTTCTGATGTTTTAAGCCACCCAGTTGGTTAGGGCAGCCCTAGGAGCCGGACATCTCCCCCCTGCAGCTCTCACGGAGGGAGGGAGGGAGCAGGGAGTCCTGGCTCTCCCCACCGGCGGGACCCTTACCCCCCAGCCCCCTGTGCCTTTCTGGGCTCCCCCTCCCTGCTGCACCTGACACTTGTGCCTCCAGTTCTTCAGGGCAGAAATTGTTCCCTCGGGCTGGGTGAGACGTTGCCTCGGTGAAGTTCTGAGCTTCACTCCATGTGGATCTGAGGGTGAACTCTGGACCCCAAGGAGAGATGAGGGCAATGGAACAGAAGGTGGGCCTTGGTGCCTGGTTACTGTCCCCCTCCCCGCTACATGCCAGGACATGGCTGAGCATTCCACACTGGCCCGAAGTGCTGTGGTGCCTGCCATGGGGGCTTGTAAGTGCTAATGTGCCCTGCTAACATTCACATCCTCCCATCCTTTTAAATAACATTTTAATGAAAGCCCTGGGTGATAATTATCTCTGCATATGCTTTTTTCTAAGAATTCATATTTAGTAGAATTACTGGGTTATTATAAGGATTTTTACACATATAGCCAAACAGACTTCCAAACTGGTTGACACCTATTTCTACCCTCACCAGTAGTAAATTAGAGTTCTTTAACCCTTGCCAAAGGCATATTTCATAATCTATACCTCTATATATCAATGCTCACTTCATAATTGAAGAATTCTCTCATTGTTTTTACTTAAATTCCTGTGAAAGTGGATATATCAGTTGGCTATTGTCAGTGCCGTGTAACAAACAGCTACAAATTCTCCATGGCAAAGAATATAAGCCTGTGTTTCACACTCATGCACCTATGGGGTGCCCAGCTTCTGGGTCAGGTTGGCTCAGGTCCGCTCCCCAGGGCTTGAATTCTCTTGGGACCAACTGGCAGCCTGGACACATCCTTCTCCTGGTGTCCACAGAAGCACAAGTGAACACGCCTAACTGCCCAGCACGTTTCATGCCTCTGCTCACACCAGGGCCACCAGCATCCCACTGACCTAAGCAAGGCACATGCCAAACCCAGTGTCCAGGGAGGAGGCCTGCCCCCTCTCAGGACACCATGTATGGTGGCTGTACACCAGCACGATGCTGAGTGCCACCGCTGCAGGGGAATGAGCCACCACGGGGACGCGAACACCATTTCACGTGCCGGTTAGCTGTATTTCTCCCTTTGGGATAGTGCCTATTTGGGAATGCCTGGGACCAGATAGGCTGTTTAGACAGTGCTCTGGGGAGGTAAAAGAGTTGAGGCAAGAATGGCCTTGTGGGGAACAGATGTAGCTCAGGTGTTGAGTGCCTGCTTCCCATATTCGAGGTCCCAGGTTCGATCCCTGGTGCCTCATTAAAAAAAGAACAGCCTTGTTATGTTAGAACAGCAATAGGGCTGGGTGGGGTGGAGGGCACTGGAGCAGAATGTAGGGGAAGGGGCTGGTGGGGAGATGTGGGGGGGAGGGAGGCAGGGCCAGACCTCCAAAGGAAATGTTCTGCCTGGCGGACCCAGAGGGGAAGCAGGGGGAGCCCTTCTTAGGCTGTTGCATTAGTTTGGGTATGACTGTTAGATCAGAGCAGGAGCGTGGGGGTGTGGGGGGAGGAGGGGAGAACAACAAGGTTTAGACATGGATGAGATGGAAGCGAAACGGGTGGAGCGTGGGGGTCAAGGCTTGGCCCTTCAGGTAAGGCTGAAGTGGGGAACACGGGCTGAGGATCGTGGTTTTCTTTTTTTTTTTTAAAGATTCATTTTATTTATTTCTCTCCCCTTCTACCCCCCCACCCCAGTTGTCTGTTCTCTGTGTCCATTTGCTGCATGTTCTTCTTTTTGTCCACTTCTGTTCTTGTCAGCAGCATGGGAATCTGTTTCTTTTTGTTGTTGTTGTTGTTGTTGCGTCATCTTGCTGCGTCAGCTTCTCGTGTGTGCAGCTCCATTCCTGGGCAGGCTGCACTTTCTTTCATGGTGGGCAGCTCTCCTTACAGGGTGCACTTCTTGCACATGGGGCTCCCCTACACGGGGGACACCCCTGCATGGCAGGGCATCCCTAGCGTGCATCAGCACTGCGTGTGGGCCAGCTGCACATGGGGCAGGGAGGCCCGGGGTTTGAACCGCAGACCTCCCATGTGGTAGACGGATGCCCTAACCACTGGGCCAAGTCTGCTTCCCAAGGATCATGGTGTTCGAGGTGTGCTCAGCAGTCACTCTCTTTGAACCCACCCTATGAGACATGGATGTGGAGGAGGCCATGGGCTTCTTGAGCCTTCCTGTAGAGACATGGAGAGTCAGCGTGCAGAGGGAATTTAAAGCCACGGCCTCTGTCACGTCACTCAAGAGGGATGAATGGTCAGAGGGAAGATCAGAGGGCTGACCTATGACACAGCCACGGCTCAGAGTGGGAGGTGAGACCCAGAAGGAAGCCTGTTGAGGAAGGATGGAGACCAGAAGAGAGTGGGAAAAGTGCTTCAGGGAAGAGGGCATCTATCTTCATTTGCCAGGCCTGCTGGAACAAAGATTTACGGACTAGCTGGCCTCAACAGGAATTTTTTGTCTCACAGTTTTCTAGGATATTAGTCCATCAAGGTCCCAACAGGGCCAGATTCTCTCTGAAGTCTCCAGTGTCCTGGTGCTGGCTTGAGGACAATCCATGACTCAATCTCTGCCTGTCACAGGGCTGCCTCCCTTCCATGTCTCCTCTTGTGCCCAAGTTTCCTCTACTTATAAGAACTCCAGTCATATTGGAGCAAGGCCCACCATGATTGAGTTGACCCCCTTGCTATAGTTTTCTTTTTTCAGTGCAAGTAGTTTGGGGGCTGATCCCAGGAAGCACCTCGGGAAGGGGGGTGGAGATGGCGACAAGGAGGCAGAGAGCGCAAGGCAGCGGGTCTCAGTGAATGACTGCTGTGGGTCCCTGAGCTCAGTCCTGGGGCTCTTAGGAGACAGTGTAGACCACACATCTGAGTTTTCCCTGCAGATGTGGATAGGGCTGGGGCAGTGGCCCACCAGCTCCTGTGTCCCGTGTGCCTCGCTCCAGGGGGCACTGACTCCCTGACATTTCCAGCATGCCCAGTGTGTGGACAGGGCAGGCTCAGGTGACTTGAAAAGCCCCCAGGTGAGAACTGCAGGTGCTGGCAGCTGGAAGTCTTGTTTTGGGGTTTGGGTACACAGTAGTGGGGTGCTGAGGGGACATGGGGGGCAAATCTATAGCATCTGCCACATCTTTATTGAGTGCCTACTGTGTGATGAGGCATCATCATGGTATAGCTCCTAGACCCTTCCCCTGACCCCTGGGTCAGGGGCCTCTCAAGGACTGACTTTGGAAGAGGGAGTGGATTAATGGCTCTGGGGGCCTGGGGCATAAGTAGGATCAAAAGGATGGAAAGCCATGAGTCCTCTAAGGTATCAGCTCCTTTCATCTTCACAATTGCCCTCTGTCCTCTCAGGCCTTCCTGGCTGGTTGTCCTGCACCTAAAATGCTGCTCCCCAAGATGTCTGGATTTTGGGTCTTCTCAGCATTCAGATTCAGATGCTATTTCCTCTGGAAGCCTGCTCTAACCCGCTGTAACTAAACTGTCCCCGTCCTGCTTCACTGGGTGTCCTGCTGCCTCTAATTTACTAGGTTCTAGTCTTCTGTGTTGGGAGGGCTCCCCCATTCGATTACCCCCATTCCTCAGAAGCCCTTTCACCTTAGACAAGGCCTCCAGCTCTGAGCCTTACTTTCCTTCTCTGCAAAATGGCAGGGACAACTGTGTCTACCTTGTAGGATTGGGAAGCAGGTTGGGAGGCTCCCTTTCTCCCAAGCAGAGGAGAAGGGGTCCCAGTGCATGTTAATCTTGTACCCTGCAAGGTTGTTTAATTTGTTATTGACTCTATTGCTTTTCTTGTGAATTCTTTGGTATTGTCTATACAAAGGATCCTGTCATCTTGAACAGTTTTATTTCTTCTTTTTCAATTTGGGTGACTTTCATTTCTTATTCTTGTCTAATTGCTCTGGTTAGAACTTCCAGTACAATGTTGAAGAACAGTCATGAATGCAGAAACCATTATCTTATTCCTGATCTTAGAGGGAAAGTTTGTCTTTCATCATTGAGTATAATGTTAGCTGTGGCATTTTCATAACTGCTCTTTAGTATGTCAAGGAAATTCTCCTCTCTTCCTATTTTTCTGAGTGTTTTCATCATGAATGAGGTTTGAATTTTTGCACATATCTTTTCTGTGTTAATTGAGATGGCAGTGTATTTTTTTCCTTATTCTAGTAATGTGGTGAATTTCTTTGATTTCCTTCTGCTGAACCAGTCTTGTATTCCTGGGATAAATGTCATTTTATAATGGTGAGTAATCATTTTAATATGCCATTGGAGTTAATTTGCTAGTGTTTTGTTGAGGGTTTTTGCATCTACATCTATAAAGGAAATTGATCTGTAATTTTCTTCTATTGTGATAACTTTCTCTGGTTTTGGTATCAGAATAATGGTAGTCATGGAGTGAGTTAGGAAGAGATCTCTTCAAATTTGGAAGAGATTGAGAAGGGTTGGTGTTAATTCTTCTTGGAATGTATGGTAGAATTCACCAATAAAAGCAACTGGTCCTAGACTTTTCTTTTGTGGGAGATTTTTGTATTGATTCAATATCTTTACTTGTAATAAATCTGTTAAGATCTATTTTAGTCCATTTATGCATACTGTGTGTTTCTAGGAATTAGACCATTTCATCTAGGTTTCCCAACTTATTGGTGTATCATTGTTCATAGTAGTCTGTTGAAATCTTTAATTTCTGCAAGATCAGTAGGAATGTACCCCCTTTCATTTCTGATTTTTCTATTGTGTGTGTCCTTTCTTTTTGACAGTATAGTTAAATGTTTGTAAAATTTTATCATTCTTTAGAACCAACTTTTGATTTTGATTCTCTCAAATATTTTTCTGTTCTATATTTCATTCATGTCTGCTTTAATACTTATTATTTCTGCTAACTTCAGGTTTAGTTTGCTTTTCTTTTTCTTGATCCTAAAGATGTGAAGTTACATGATGTATTTGAAAGCTTTCTTTTTATCTAATGTACACATTTACAGCTGCAGTTTTCACCCCACACACTGCTTTCAGTGCACCCCATAAATTTTGTTATGTTGCATTTTCATTTTTATCCATTTCCAAGAGTTTTATGATTTCTCTTGTAATTTCTTTTGTGATCAAATGGTTTAAGGGTGTGTTGTTTAATTTCCACGTATTTGTGGATTTTCCAGCATCCCTTCTATTACCAATTTCTAGCTTCATTCCATTCTAGTCAGAAAAGAACCTTTTCATGAATTCAATCTTGTCAAAGTTAAGACTTGTTTTGTGATCTAACATACATTCTACCCTGATGACTGATCCAAACCAAATGGAGAAAAATGTGTATTCTGCCATTCTTGGGTGGATGGTTCTGCATATGTCTCCTGGGTCCCATTATTTTACAGGGGTTCTTACCAAGGGGTCCTTGAGCTTAAATTGAAATTCAAAAACATTCCTGTGGGCATGGATTGGTTGGGGTGTCGTATATTTATTAAATAATACACAGTATAATGTGGACTTAGTAAGGGGTCCTTGATTTTCACCTAACCGGCAAAGAGGTCCATGGAACAAAAGAGGTTAAGAACCCCTGTTTTATAATATGGTTCAAGTCCTCTGTTTCCTTTATTGATGTTCTGTCTGGATGTTCTATCAATTATTGAAAGTCATTTATTGATGTCTCCAACTATTATTGTAGAACTATTTCTCCTTTCAATTCTATCAATGCTTGTTTCATGTTATGGGGCTCTGTTATTAGCTGCATAATTATTATTAATTGTTCTATTTTCTTAATGTATTGACCCTTTTATTACTATATAGTGTACTTGTCCTCTCTTTTTTACTTAAAATCTATTTTGTCTCCTATTATTCACTTGGAATATTTTTCCTATCCTTTCACTCACCCTTTTTGTCTCTGGATTTAAGGTGAGTCTCTTGTAAACAGCATACAGTTGCGTCATGCTTTTTATCCATTTTGTCAATCACTGCCTTTTAATGAGCTAGTGTAATCCATTTACATCCAATGTAATTACTAATATGGCGGGGCTAACTATAGACATTTTCCCTTTTTTTGTGTGTGTAAATCTTATACCTTCTGTGTCCTACATTCCCTCGATTGCCTTCTTTTTTATAGTTAATATTTTGTAGTGAAGCTATGTGATTCCCTTCTCATTTCCTATTCAGGATATTTTTAAGATATTTTCTTTGTGGTTAGCATGGGGATTTACATTTAGCATCCTTAATATATAACAATCTAAATTGAATTGATACTAATAATTTGCCTTCCATAGGATCTAGGAACTTTGCTCTTATACCCCTCCAAATCTGCACATAGTGTTTTGTTTTTTCACAAATTTCATCTTTATATATCATGTGCCCAATAACATAGAATTATTATTTTATGCTTTCATATTTTAAATCATGTAAAAATAAAAAGTAGAGTTACAAGCCAACATGACAATAACTCTGGCATTTATATTTACCCATGTAGCTACCTTGATTGTAGATCTTTATTTCTTCATATTGCTTCAAGTTGCTGCCTGGTATCCTTTCCTTTCCTCCTGGAGGACTCCCTTTAGTACATATTGTAGGGAAGGTAGAGTGTAACAAACTTCCTCTGTTTTTGTGTTTTGAGGGATATATTGATTTCTCCCTCCTTTTTGAAGGACAGTTTTGCCAGATACAGCATTCTTGATTGACAAGTTTTCTCTTTCAGCACTTTAAGAATGTCTAGTTACTGTGTTTTCACCTCCATGGTTTCTGATGAGAAAACAGCAATTATTCTTAATGAGGATTCCATGTATGTAAGACGTCACTTCTCTCTTGCTGCTTTTAGGATACTCTTTGTCTTTGTCTTTTGACAGTTTGACCATAATGCATCTCAGTGGGGATCCCTTTGAGTTTCTCATATTTAGAGTTTCTTGAGCTTGGATGTTATACTCACATCTTTCATCAAATTTGGAAATTTTTTCCCATTATTCCTTCAAGTATTCTTTCTCTTTCTCTTCTACTTTGGAACAACCGTATGTTGGTGTGTCTCATTTTGTCCCACAGGTCTCTTGGCTCTGCTCACATTTTTTCATTCTTTTTCATTTTTCCTCCTCAGCCTGAATAATGTCACTCATTTTGTTTTCAAGGTCACTGATGCTTTCTTCTCCTTTGTTCAAATCTGTTGTTGATACCCTCTAGTGAACTTTTAATTTCAGTTACTGTACTCTTTATCTTCACAATTTGTTGCTTTCCTTTTTAACATTTTTAATTCTTCCTTTTGCTTGTGTATCATTTTTTTCTGATTTCTTTTAGTTCTTTGTCCTTGTTTTATCTCATTGAGCTTATTGAATCTTATTTAGTAATGTTGACTTAATGTCTTTTATTACGAATTCCAAAGTCTGGCCTGATGCAGGGACAATTTCCATCATTTTATTTTGTTCCTTTGAATGGACCATGATTTCCTGTTTCTTTGTAAAACTCGTGATTTGTTGTTGAAGTCTAAACATTGGGTATTTTCATGTATTAACTTTTAAGATCAGATTCTGCCACTTTCCTGGGTTCTGTAATGTTTATTTAGTGATTGTTGAAGGCTGTAGTGTGGATCAACTCTGTGTTGAGGGTCTCCTTCTACATGTAGGCCAGTTTGTACTGAGCTCTCATAAACCAGCCCATATTGAAGAATTAGGTTCCTCTCTGATGTTTCTATGCATGCATCTTGCCCTGGGCATGTGTAGTAGCTTTCAAAAATTCTCTGGCATGCACAAATTCTCTTCTGTGTCCCAGCTTCTGATCCTAAAGAGAAACTCCTCAGCTCTTCCTCCTGTATCCCAGGCACCTTTTATATCTTCACCACATTTTACCCCAGTGACTGTGGCTTATTTCTTCCCCATGATCTGTCTGCCCTGCTTCTCCACCCATCTTCTCTGCCCTGCATACTTTCCACATTAGGCAAAACCAGTGGTCACCTTGAGTCAGTCTTTCAGGAGCAGGTGTGTGCAGACAGGCAGATGCACTAAATGGGACCCACCCCATGAAACTACACCACCACACTCACCTTTCACTTGTTTAACTACCATTCACCCTTGAAAGATGTCCAGAATTCTGGGGAAGTTGTTTTTAACCATTTCAACTTGTTTTGTTCACAGTTTGTGGGAAAAGGGGTGGTGTGCACCAAGAGTGCCCACCCTATCAGCTTGCTGACATCACTGCTCTTAACCCCTTCATGCTTAATAAAAAGGCATCACACACTTTTCTTAAGATCATGAGTACGATAAACATTTTTCCTTGCTTTGTAAAACCCCCATGGTCCCCAGCCTGCTTTTCCAGCATTCTGTGCTTTCTGTTGTGGCTGTCCTGGGCATATTTGTACATGAGCCAGCAAAAGCCATCTAGTGCCCTCTGTCTCCCACCTCTTCACCGGGTGTTTAGACCCTCTCCCCTCAGACTATGCTCTTGGGGTAGGACCAACCAGCCAGGCACCAGGAGTGAAAAAATCTAATGGTCCAACAGTGAAGAGCAAAGGCGCATTAATTTATTAATACTCTGGACTTACATAATTATAGACTTTCACTCTTCATAAAATAAAATTTAAAAAAAAATGTTGACTGAGTCAGGCTTCACATCCTACAAAGAAAGAATGTGTGGTCTGGGGAAGCTGCTTGTACAGTTGATCTGAAATTGAGTCTCCAAATGGGGCCTAAACTGAACAGCCGAGCCCCTCCCCAGGGCTTTAAGCCCCTCTCCCTCGCTCCTGGCTCTGAGTTGACCCATTTCGGCCTCGCCTTATGCGGCATTTTGTCACAGGAACAACCTTCTTACCACCAGCTTGGGAGAGGATTTGCTGGCACACAGATGGCCTGGGAGGTGAGTGGGAAATGCTGTCCCTAAGCCCGTCCTGGGAGCTGGCTGGACAGACAGAGGACTCGGCTGCACAGGAGGGCAAGGGGCAGGGAGGGGGAGAGGGGGCTCCCTCAAGCAGCAGCAACACCAGACAGGAAGGCTTTGAAGGTCAATGGTTATTTGTCCCAGGGTAAGCCTGCACATACAACCTGCATACACAGAAATGGGCCCCTCCAGAGAAACTTTTTTTAAACTTGGGAGAAATTATGGTTTTTTCCTTCACTAGCCATCTAACTCAAATGATATTAAACTCCAAAACCTGCCATGTTTTCCCCGTTCTTGCTGTGCACTCAATTGAAAGGCAGAAATGTAGCATTCAGGAAGACGGGATTGAGGTGGAGAACAGCCTAGTTCCCTAATGAAGTGAATGCCTGGTGCCCTCAGTCACAGCTGCCCTTGCAGACCCTCCTGAGGTGCTCGGGGACCCCACGCCAGGTTCCGGGGGCCTGTGGGCCTGGTGATTTCACAGACACAGAGAGACCGTGGGCTACGCCTGGTGGGAGGACACTGCTCACTAAAACTCATCCTTCTTGGGCGTGGATTCTCCAGCAGGGGCAGATGGAACCAGATGGGGACTCAATTTTCTTCTCTAGTGGAGAGGACACGGTTCAGTGGAATCCTTCTGGGCTTGGGCACAGTTCGGGGCACCTGGACGGAGAAGTCATGCTTCCAGCTAGTGACCCTGGGGGCTCCTCACCACCTTCTATGACACGTTCAGAATGTGAGACTCCAAAGTGGGAAACCAGGAACATGGAGAAAGGAGATGAGAAATTCAAAGGCTTCTCTTTGCATGAAGTTAGGGAGGGAGACACAGGACAGGATACACATGAAACAGGCTCTTTGGGCTTTTTCATGGAGTGGAATTTGGCAGATGGATGAAGACGAGGTGCTGTGAGAGGCACAATCCATGTCCAACCCCCATGGGGCCCCAGGATGCGTTATTCTAGCAGGTGGAGCATACATGTGTCTTGGAGAGGACAGAAACTCACCATGTAATAAACTCTTTTAATCATCAGCAACAAATGCCAACATCTTTTTGACTGTAAAAGCAAAACTATGTGAGCATCTCAGCAAGTCAACAATCCTGGTCCTTTGGTGCTTTAGCCTTAGGGCTTTGCAGGCAGGGCTTGTGGAGGGCAGGTGGCCAGTGCCCGGGAGCAGGGATGGGGGTACACAGTGGGGGGACAGCAGTACTGCAGGCACACGGCAACAGGGACCCCCTCATGGCAGGGTGGGGCACACAGGGTTGGGCTGCAGACCACCGGCATGCATGGGCCTCACACTGGGGTGAAGGTGAGGCACCTCCCCTGTAGGACACAGAAGAGTGAGAAGGTCACAGGAAGGTCACCCAACTTGGGAGCGGAGGCTGCAGTTCCCTTGGCATGGTGGGCTGGGCTCAGGATACCTGCACCCATCGGTGGACCTTTCCCTGGCTGCTGGCCTCCAGCCTCCACTCCACTTGGTGACAAGATTCAGCTGTGACCTCCTCTGCAGGAGCCCTCCCACCCTCCCCAGGCCTGACCTCTGACCTTGGCCTCTCCCTGTGGCCCGACTCCCCCTGGGGTCACAGTGTTGCCTGGTTTGGGCCTCAGTGAGTGTCTGCTGAAGGAGGACCCCTCCCCATGGCCCTGGGCCACTGCGGGATGTGAGGCTGGGGGCTGCAGGGGGCACCTGAAGGCAGAGGGTCTGCCCCACCCACTGTGCGAGGAAGCCTGTGCAGACCCTGCGTCTGTCTGCGGCACCCGCCGCCCCGGCGCTGCTGTCCTCTCTGCCCCTCCCTCCCGGGCTTGCCGAGGACCCCCACCCTCCACTCAAGGCCCCCGCAAGTACCAGAGCACATTGGCCTCTCCCTCACTCCAGTGAGGAAGGGTCTCCCCGCGCCTTCAGTCATGCCCCTGCGAGAAGGGAGACCCCCAGCCTTCCAGGACACCTGCTCGCCTCCAGCGGCAGCACC
Organism: Dasypus novemcinctus; assembly: GCF_030445035.2. NCBI lineage: Eukaryota > Metazoa > Chordata > Mammalia > Cingulata > Dasypodidae > Dasypus > Dasypus novemcinctus. Next base: position 108,051,895 of record NC_080678.1, on the reverse strand, counting down.
TCAAGGCCCCGGCGTCTGCCTTTAGAGCCCAGCACCCCCAGTGCCCCTGAGGCCAGCCTCAGCAGGACAGATCCAGCAGGGCCCCAGCGGGTCCTTGCCTGCCACCCTCGGCTCAGGCCCGGGGTCATGGTCCTCCAGCTCGCCCGTGCACCCGTGTCTGCCTGGCCTTCCACGAGGGACGGCCCATGCCCCGCTCTGAGCCAGACGCCTGACATCAAGACAGCCCTGCTCTCGGGCACGTGGCCCCTCGGGGACTGAAAAGTGAGCCCAGGGTGCCCAGGTCCTCGAGGGGCCTGCAGAGCTGTGCACATCGCCAGGTGAGGCCAAGGGGCCTGGAGACCCCCTCCAGCCTGTGGATGGAGGATGGGCCAGTATGCATGTCCGAAGCCATGGAGTTCGGGAAACTTCCATGGCAGCTAGAGGAAGCTAAGACACCGCCCAGGGCAGCCATGCAGGGACCCCAGGAAACGATCACATCACAGCCTCCAAGCCACCCAGGAAAGGCCACTGGAACCACGTGAGTTCCCTGGGCCCTGCTGACCTCACGTGTCCCTCCCCACACCCCAACCACACACCGGGCCTGTCCTGTGTGGTGGGGTCACCTCAGGACCTCATGCACGAGGGACGGCGGAGGACACAGAAGGCAGGTGGAAGCCAGCCCCACGCAGCTGGGGTCGAGGAGGGGCCCGGCATGTCAGGGATCTCAGTGCTTTCCTCCGCAAGACACGGGGCCTGACCCCCAGCCCAGGGCACAGTGGGTATTGGATTTGGGGGTCACGAGCCACCCAGGAGCTCTCAGAGAACCTTCCAGAATGCGGACACGCTGCTGCTGGATGGACACCTCCTGGGTCGGAGACCTGCTGTCCCCTGGCTGGGGTCACTCATTGGCCCCGTGGTTCCTGTGCTGACCTGCAGCAACCCCACCATGATAGGGGCCGGGGCGGCCCGAACAGGGGGCTCAGGATGTGGCCAAATCTTACGTTCACTAAGCTCTCCCCATCTCTAAGCTTTTATATACACTCTTCTTCTCTTTGGAATGCCCTTTTTTTCTCATCTACTCATCTTTCAAAAGACAACCCGAACTTTACCTCCTCCACAAAGTCTCATTTCCATAAAAAATGACTGCGCCTGGGAAACCAGCAAGATGACAACGGAGTAAGGAGCTCCTAGAGTCGGCTCCTGCTACAGAGAAGTTAGTAAACAAGCAGAGCTGTCTGGTGCTACCTGAAGATCCTGTTTGGGGGCTCCAGGAGATGAGGAGGGCATCCTGCCACATCCTTGAAGGAGTTGAAGGAGGAGACTGCCCATCTGCAGGGAAGACTCGTAAGTACAGGCTCCATGCCCCGGAGGCCGATGCCCATCCTCCCCTGGAGGCACAAGCCACATTGGGAGCTGTTCCATGGCTGGAATTGAAAGCTCCACTTCCCCAAAATGGGGGAGGAAGAGATGGGTGGGCACCAACTTCAGCTACTGATGGGTAAACTCAGTGGGCTACAGTATAACGCTGAGAACAGCTAAGGTTTGAGCCTGTCCAGGTCAGAAAGAGGCCAGGAGCCACCATCTTAACTCCACGTCTGGCACGAGGGGAAGCGGGGCGGACTGAGGATCCCAGTGCTGGTGGGAACCAGCTTCTTTCACTCCAGGTCAGATGGCAGCTCCAGCTTCGGCCCCAATGCCACCTCCAGCAGGAAGGAAGCTGTGAGGACCTGTGCCACCCTCTCCAGGAAATTACCGGCTAAACCGCAGACACCAGTGATTATCCTACTCTGGTGGTGCAAGCCACCCCAGGAGCTGTTCTGTGACAGGAATTGGAGGCTCCATTTCCCAGAGACAGGGGAGGAGGAGATGGTTGGCTGCCAATTTCAGCTACTGATTCGGAGACTTGGCTAAGAGACAACCCTGGGGACAGCTGGGGTGAGAACCAGCCCACGTCAGAAAGAGGCCAGTAGCCACCATTCTGACTCCACCCCCAGCCTGAGGGGAAGCCGGGCTCAAAGTTTCTTTCATGTAGACCAGCCTGCAGCCCGCCTAGGCTTCAGCCCCACCTCTGGCAGGGAGGAGGCTGAGGAGCCCTGCACCAGCCTATACAGGCAACAGCAGGGAAGTCTGGCTGGCATAGACTGAAAATCAGAAGACTACCAGGGCAACTGCAGTCATCTTAGACCTGCACTGCAGTGATTGCTGCCCACACCTGCAGCTCCATCCTTGCCCCAGGTAGGGGAGAAAGGGATGTGAAGCTCCATCAGTCTCTCTGGGCAACTACTGTCTAGACCTGCACGTGGATTATTCCACACGGCTGTGATTCTGTCCCTGTCCCTGGCAAAGGAGAAAGTTGGAAGAAGCTTCATTGGTCCCTGGTGCAATGAGGGCAGCTTGAGCCTACACAGCTTACAGGACCAACTACATGCTTGGCTCCTACTGCACAACCAGCAAGGGAGAAAGGGCAGGAAGCCTTAAACTAGAGAGAAAAACTGCACCCAGAAAAAATACCCTAGTAAGCCAGATGCAAAGATGCCGATAAAAAATTACAATACACACCAAGAAACAGGAAGCTATGGCCCAGGTAAAGGAACAAGATAAGCCTCCAGATGACATAAAGGAGGTGAGACAAATAATTATAGAAGTTCAAACAAATCTTAATAAATGCAATGAGATGGCTAAAGAGATTAAGGATATTAAGAAGACATTGGATGAGCACAAAGAAGAATTTGAAAGCATACATAGAAAAGTAGAAGATCTTATGGGAATGAAAGGTGCCATCAATGAAATTAAAAAAAGATTGGAATCATATAATAGCAGATATGAGGAGACAAAAGAAAGGATTGGTGAGCTTGAAGAAATGGCCTCTGAAAGTGAACAAACGAAAGAGGAGATGAAGAAAAGAATGGAAAAAATTGAACAAGGTCTCAGGGAACTAAATGACAGCAAAAGACGTGCAAACATACATGTCCTGGGTGTCCCAGCAGGAGAAGAGAAGGGAAAAGGGGCAGAAGGAATTTTTTTTTGGACTTTTTTTGGTCTTTATTTGTTTTTTTAATATTACATTTAAAAAATATGAGGCCCCCATATACCCCCCGCCCCCCTCATCCCACTCCTCCCCCCCATAACCACAACCCCCTCCGTCATCATGAGACATTCATTGCATTTGGTGAATACATCTCTGAGCACCACTGCATCTTATGGTCAATGGTTCACACCATAGCCCACACTCCCCTGCAGTCCACCCAGGGGGCCATGGGAAGACATACAATGACCGGTTAACTGTCCCTGCAGCACCACCCAGGACAACTCCAAGTCCCGAAAATGCCCCCACATCACATCTCTTCCTCCCACTCCCTACCCCCAGCAGCCACCATGGCCACTTTCTCCACATCAATGCCACATTTTCTTTGATTACTACTAATCACAATAGTTCATGAATAGAATATCAGTAAGTCCATTCTAATCCATACTCTATTCCTCCATCCTATGGACCTTAGAATGGTTGTGTCCACTCCACATCTATATCAAGAGGGGGCTTAGATTCCACATGGATGCTGAATGCAATCCTCTTGCTTTCAGTTGTAGGCACTCTTGGCTCCCTGGTGTGGTGGCTGACCTTTTTTACCTCCATGTTAGCTGAGTGGAGTAAGTTCAATAAACCAGAGTGTAGGAGCTGAAGTCTGTTGAGGCTCAGGGCCTGGCTATCACATGGTCAGTCCAGAGATTCAGAAGGAATATTTAAAGAAATAATGGTAGAAAATTTCCCAACCCTGTTGAAGGACATAGATATCCCTCTCCAAGAAGCACAACAAACTCCCATCTGAAAAAATCCAAATAGACCATCTCCAAGACACATACTCAAAATGGATCAGAAAACTAAAACTAAAAGCAAGAACCATGAAACTTCTGGAAGAAATCATTGGAAAATATCTTCAAGACTGTTGTGGGAAACTGACTTACCTGTTTGTTACTGTAAATGTTACACCTGTTAAATGTAGCTGTTGTTAGATGTTGCAGTTGTTTCCTGTTTTTGTAAATGATGTTGCAGTTCAAATAGCAAACAACTGCTTGGTAGTGTCCCAATAAATGCGATGGGAAAACCAGGGTTGAGGCTCTCAGTTCCAGAAGCTGTGAGTCCCCTGGTCTCAGGTTTCTCTCCCCTCTTGTATCTCTACCTTTATTTCTGTGTTGCCTTCCCTTCAAGCCAACCTATTGTGAGCTGAATGTAGCACAAGACCTGGTGGTACATGGTGGTTTCTTAAAGGAGGTAAGAGAAGAACTGAGTGGACTACTGATGTTTAATGTATGTAGAAGTTTTAATTAGCTTTACTGTAAAATTGTGGAAATGTATAGAGTGGATGGTAACACACAGTAACAGCTAGTTTATAAATGGGGATGTGACTGAAAATGGTAGTCTAGTTATGTAAATGCCACTCACAGAATGCTTGAGAATAATCTAGGAACTGGATAGCACAGTAAACCAAGAGGTGGATGAGAACTGCGGTTGATGGTACAGATTCGAGAGTGTCCTTTGTTAGCTAGAACAAATGTCTATCAGTACTGCAGGGCGATGGGAATGTGGAGAAGCATGGGAAAGGTATGGCTGGAGTGACCTATGGACTGTGGTTAGTAGTAACAACACGATATTCTTGCATCTATGCAAAAGACGTACTGTGTTGGTTCTGAGGCAGTGTGGGAAATGTGAGCCAAATGTACACTATGGACATGGCAGTAATCAGATGATATTATTTTATCTGTTGCAAATGACACACCACATTGTGGTGTATTGATGGAGGGGTGTTGTTTGGGAATTCTGCACATGTGCATGATTGTTTTATAAGTTTACAACTTCTGTCATAAAAAAATACATTTAAAAAGTAATAATAGGGTGGGTTGGGAGAAAAACACACCAAATGTAAGATGGGAAGTATGATTAGTAGTAAGATATCGACAGTGTTCTTTCATAGTTTGTAACAAACATCTCCTAACAATACAAGGTGTTGGTGGAGGGTTGATGTATGGGACCCTTGTATGATGTCATGCATGTTTGCTTTGTACGTTCACAACTTTTACTATACACTTAATTGTTTATGTATGTTCATATATAAATGATATAAAGATAATAATCAGATGGGTTAGGGGAAAAATACTTTGTTTAATAGTAATATTTTGACAATGCTCTTTAATCATTAGTTGAAAAGGTTTAAAAACAACAAGTTATTGGTGGTAGGGTGAGATGTTATATATGTTTGTTTGATGTCATATATGTTTGTTTTGTAAGTTCACAACTATTATACATTTATTGTTTATGTATGTTTATGTATGAGTGATATATTTCAATAAATGAAAAAATAAAATGAAATGCCTGTGCCTCCTGGGACTTCCCAATCCTCCCTGCAATCACAGCACTTCTCCCCCAGCACTGACCCTGAGCCACGAGACCCTCTACTCATCTGGCCTGGGGACTGTGACTCTTGGGCTAGGGAGGGGCTCCTGCCCAAGCCTGGTTGGTGTGCAGCCTTTGGATTTTCCAGGGCAAGGGAGTTTTATTATTTTTCCCTGTTTTTCAGATGAGAAAAGTGAGGCTTTGAGAGGTTAAGAAACTAGGCCAAGTTTACACAAGTAGTAACTGGTTAAACAAAGTTCTTCCTATGGTCACCCCTGAAAATGTTACAGGGACCCCTTCCATCCTTCCACAATTGTCCCCCAAAGAGGCTTTCTGTGCCTTCATACATGCCGGATCCAAACATGCCTCTTGGTGTCAGAGAAATGACCAAAAGTATCATTGCAGGCCCTTGTCCAACCATAAATGCTCATTCATCCATCCATCACACCTCCATCTACCCACCTATCCATCCATTATCCATCCATCCATCCACCCACTCTTCCACCTTCCCATCCACCCATCAACCCATCCATCCATCCTCCCATTCATCCATCTATCCCTCCATCCACAGAGAGTGCTGCATCTACAGGCCCAGGCACAGGATGATAAGTGCTTCAGAAAGCCGATCCTGTCCCACTGATGCCTGCAGGGCAGGCAGGTGTCCGTCCCCCACCCTCTCTCTGTGCCAACACTAAGTATCATCACGAGCACCTTGACCACTGGGCTGATGAAGCTCATGTTGATTTCCCACTCTCTCTAGACTCGCTGCCTCTCTCTTCACCCAGAGCATGCCACCCTGGGATAACATCCATCGAGTTCTACTCATTCACGAGAACTTTGGGTTTTGTCGCTGTTGGGCATAGAATGGAATCTTTTTCTTGGTTTCTTGCTCCTTTATTTCTGCTCATTTATTCTAGAACACGAGCAACTGATTCTGGGGCTGGTGCTCCCCAAGGGCAGCAGGTCCCTCTGCTTTCCTTCAGGGCATGGTCTACGGGACACTTGCAGTCTCTTGCCCCAATCATGCCCATCCTGGGGCTGCAGGGGCACCCTGGAATGATCTGAACAGGTGCTGATAGAGGGGCAGATGTAAGCGCCTGGACACCTCCACCCAGGAGAGGAGCCCTCTGGGGGCTGCAGGGATCCTGAGTCCGTGGCATGGGCATGAGGGGGTGAAGGGATGTGAGGTTGGGGGGCGGCTCTCCTTCCTCTCTGGCCATCAGCGATTGCCAAGTGAAGCCAGCTACCATTACGTCTCCTCAGCTCGCTACTGCGCAGCTCAGGGCCTTTCCTGAAGGGACCGGCAGAGCTGATAGGGAGCCTCAGCATCCAGGGCTCTGGGGCTTGGACCCTGTTTCTGGATCTCCTGGGGAAGTGGGAGGGAGGGTAGCCAGGTGCCATCACAGACCAGAGGCATGAGCAAAGACTTTCCTAAAGATCGCTGGTGGATGGACACTGTCACGTTAGGATTTCCCCAGCCCTACGTCTGTGCCCCCTTTGGTCCAGCTCCATCATGGGCAGGATGAGAAGAACAAGACTCAGCTGCCCCTTGGGCACCCGTGCAACCTCAGCCCCACCCCAACACGCTCCAACAAAGGCACACAAACACAGGCGGGTTCCCATGGAGAAGGAGTCTGCTGGAACATGGGTTGGAAATCAAGACACCAGTGCCTGTGAGAGCCTTGCATGTACAGCCCAGTCCACTACAGAGACGCGTCAGGGACCACCTGACGGCCAGATGTGGGCCTGCCGGGGACTTGCGGCGAGAAGAGCTGCCCCCTGCAGCACCCAGCTCTTTGCTGAGGTGGAGCCTCTGTCTCCACATCTGGGAGGTGCAGAGGAGGTGGCCAGGCAGGGGGTGAGGGCTGGCCAGGGTGGGCGGCTGGCTCACTGCACCCAGGTGAGTGATGCCAGATGCGTGACCTTAAGGGCCTCAGGCTGCGCCCAAAGTGAGCCTGTGTCCCGGCCCCAGAGCAGTCCCAGAGCACCACCCGAGCCACAGATGCAGCAGTCAAGGGCCAGGTGCCTCCAGGGCCCCTGCCCCACCTGCACAAAGCATGACAGCGGGAGGCCACGCAGGGTGCACTGCAGGCCGAGCCAGGGGGCCCACGGCCACATGAGGACAGCTGCCAGGTGATGTAGGATGACCACACGAGATCCCAAGTGCTGACCCGAGCACAGGCAGTGCAGGGCGAGGAGGGCGGTGGGCTCCGGAGCCAGGCCACCGGGTCCTGGTCCTTCCCCGCCCCACAGTGGCTGTGTGAGGTGGGGCAAGGCACGAGCCTCTCTGCGCTCCAGCTTCCCAGTCTGTACAGCTGCACGTAACCACAGTGCCAAGGCTCAGGCCAGAGGAGGGGCCGGAGTGGAGGACTGTAGGGCCCCCTGAGGGCAGCTGCCCAGGAGGTCCACCACGGGCGCAGCACCCCCCTGGCTCCAGGTGCACACGCAGCGCTGCCGTTTACCCCCCATGCTGGGGAGCCCAATCCAGGGGACCGTGGCTACCTGGAAGAGCCCATGGGGGCTGCACCCCGAGGCTCCCACGTGGGAGGCCACCTCCCAGGTGGTATAAAGCCAGCTGATCCCCAGGGCTGCAGGTGCAGGGGCTTGTGGGCCAGGAGTTCTGGAGCCGGCGGTCAGCCCTGCTCTGCAGCCCCTTGCCCTTGACTCTGGCCGTGGCCCTTCAGCCTCCAGCCTGGACAGTCCCCTGCCCATCTGAGACCACAGGGAGGAGTGTGTGGGTGGCCACGGCCAGCCCCTGGGGCCTGCGTGCTCCTGAGGCCATTTCCCAGGGCTGGGCCCCGGTCTGTGGGCAGGCGTCATGAGGGAAAAGCACTGGGGCGTCGACCCGCCATGGGGCATCACCGTGCCTGCTCACCGTGCTCTGGAACGGGGCCACACCGGGTGCACTGGGGTGCAGCGCCGACTCAACAGGGCACACAGGAGGTCCAGCTTGCCCTGCAAGGAGACGTGGCATGAGGGCGTGACACAGCCAGGCGACGCGTCCAGAGAGGGCCAGGCACCCCGCTGAGCCCCAAGAACCCGCATGAGCTTCGGAGCGTAGCCTGGCGGCCTGCATGCCTGCTGCGGTGGTGGTCGCTGTGTTCAGTGTCAGAATCTGGAACAAGACACTCTTGGTGTGGGGGGTCAGTGGCTCATTTAGGGGACAAGTTCCCAGGCCGGGTGAGCTAAACCAGGAGCCAGGAGAGGTCCTGGAGGGGGCGGTCGGGGGGCGTAGGGAGCTGGGCAGGAGCCCACGGTGGGCAGGGAGGCCTGAGCCAGGGTGGAGTAGGAGGGGGCAGGCAGGGGCCAGGCAGGAGGTCCCATGCCCGGCTTGGGAGCAGGTTCCTGATATGGGGGTGGGGAGGGCAGAGAACAGTCCAGAAGGAGCCCTGGGCCGGTGGAGGGCAGCTCCTGGCTGGCCTGAGCCACCAGGGTGGGGTGGGTCTGGTTTGAGCAGGCCGAACAAGTCACTGTGTCAGGACAGGGCTGGGGCTGGCTGTTCCAGCACCTTCTGGGGCCACAGAGGAGCATGGAGCAGAGGCAGGAGCAGGACGGAGGGGCCTGGCCAGGAGGAGGTTTGGGCTCTTGTCCTCCAGGTGGCCCTTTCACCCCAGGACCCTTGGCCGGGCTGGGCTCTCCCAACCAGGTGGGCAGCAGCATGTCCAGAGAGGGGCAAAGGGGTGAGACTTGGGCTCCCAGGACTCAAGGCCCAGCCCTGGTTACTCAAGGATGGGGTCTTGGGGCTCCTCTTCCCTGCAGCCCTGCACCCTGTGTCACCAGTCACGCAGCCAGCAGCTTTTGTCCTCATTCTGTCAAAAAGGCTGCTGCTGGGCCGGACACAGCTGAGGCATCTCCGAAGAATTGAGAAGGCGCTAACAGTGGCTGCTCAGCACGTCTCTATTTCTCTGACTCATTCACCCCTCTTTGTGGCTCAGGCTGTTTTTCTCCCTACACTGCTGGCTGGGGTTTGAAACCTGAGCCACCCCTGAGTTGAGGAAACCTGGGTGGCAACCAGTTACCTGCCTGCTGTGGGCCACCTGCCAGCACCCAGTGACCAGGTGGGGCAGGGGCAGCTGGGCTCAGTCGACTTGGAGTGCCTGGGGCACAGGCCCCCCAGCTTCGTGCCCTCCCCTGGCCCCCGGCACCCAGGGAGGAAGCAAAGCACCCAGTACCCTGGACTCCCCCAGGTGGAGCCTTCCAGCCGGGCCTCTGCACCTGAACCATCACCCTCTCCCCTGCCCCAGCCCTCCTCACCTCTAGTTGGCTCAGACACCCAGTGCCCGGGCAGCCACAGCAGCGGGTAATCATCACGGGGCATGGCGGACTGCAGCACACTGTCTGGGGGAAGAGAAAGCATGTGCTCCAGGGCAGCACAACCGGGGGGGCTGGTGCTGCCACTCAGCTGATGTTTGTGGGGTGAATAAGGAACAATCGAGTGAGGGACCCCGGATTACATCAGCAGCCCGCGACCCAGGGAGCATCCTCTGGGGCAAAGAAGTCAGCATCTGGCTCGTCCCCAAAGTGCTGCAAAGCTCCCCTGTCCCCTCGCTCCTCTGACGCCCCCGTTGGCAGAACCTCAAGGAGGCTGTGCCCTGTGTGGGACCTGGACCGAGGGCCCCAGAAGAGAGGGGTTCACACCTGCAGCTGTGCTCTGTGGGGGGAGCCGTCTGTAACAGGACGTGCCCAGGACATCACTATTGGACGTGTGGCCAAAGAGAAGCGGGGGCTCTGTACACTCCAGGAGCCTCATGAAGGAGGAAACATGACTAGGGAGGAGCCTGAAGGCAGAGGACAGAGGGGACCAAGGATGGCGCCGTGTGGCCAAGGTATGAGGCCAGCCAAGGACCCCGAGAGCTGCAGTGACCGGCACCGGAACATGTGGACCTGGGAGAAAGCTGGACTTCTGGGCTCCAGACCAGAGACAGTGACCTCCAGGTTCAAGCCACCCAGTGCATGGCATTTGCCAGAGCAGCCCTGGCAAATGAAGACACCATGTGCTGGGCCAGCCAGGGGTCCATGCATGGGCAGGGGATGCCCCTCAGCCACCAGGCTCCAGCTTTGAAAGCACGACCGCCCCAGGCCCACCTGGCCCCATGGCTGCTGCCCTGAACCTGGCCCTGGGCTCCCCCAGGTGGGCGCCCCCTGCAGCTCCATGCCAGGTAAGGTCCCTCACCCACCCTCAGCCCTGCAGGCCCCAAGGGCTGACCCGGCCAGGCCCCTCTGCCCACCAGGAGACCATGATTAAGACAAGGGCACGGAAGATCCCAGAGCTGGGTCCTTGCAACATGAGGCTCCTTTGCCAGAAGCTTCCCCAAGTCCTGGGCAAGTACCATCCTGCCAGCCGGCAGGGGCCCAAGGGCCCCACTTGTCCCAGGAGGGTCCATGGCAGACCCCCCACAGGCAGCCCACACTGCCCCTTTGGTGGGAGCCTGGGAAGGGGGACTCCTGGCTTCCCTAGCAGCCCCCATTCCCCACACCTGCACCCCCCTCCTCCTGCTCTGCAGGCTCTTGGCACAGGCAGTGGAGCTCCTGGGGTGGGAGCGGACCCCTCCGTGGGCCGCGGGAGGCTCGGTGCATGGCAGATGAGCTCACAGGAAGTCAGGACACACGTACGACTTACCTTACATAGGTCCGGTGGCTTCTTTTTACACTAGAAAGTTAAAAAGACATAGCCAAATAAGATTAATAAGAAAATGAAATAACACTAGTATTTAAAATAACAAGTAAAATACAAAAAAAAAAACTTTAAAAATGGACATAATATAAAAAGTTTTTGACACTGAGTCTTTCATCACTGTAAGGTCTGTTGTCTTGTATGTGCAGTAACAATTTCTCCTGTATATTCCCCCAGGGTCTTATTTTTCCACTTTATCTTCAAAGAAGCTGTAGGTTACAGAAATGTGGGAAGGGGTCCACCTGGGGCATGCCTCGAAGGCATATGAATATGTTCAAGGGTTCACTGTCTGGATGGTTGAAGACCCACACAGTAACCACAAGAATATTGAATTCCCATCCTGGGGAGTGCTGCTGCATTCTCTAACAGCATGGCAAGAATCTCCCAAGTACAAGGGCAGTGCCTAGTGAAGGAGGAGAGACCATGATGCCAGGCCCTCGATATTGACAACCATACTTACAGACCTGTCCTTGTGAATTTGAAACTTAGCCTAGCATTATATATTGCCTAAGAGTTACCTCCTGAATGCTTCCTTGTTGCCAAAATGTGGCCTCTCTGAAAGCCAAACTCAGCATAAAAACACACTATCCTTTTCCCCGCATGGGACATGATGCCTGTGGATGAGCCCCCCTGGCACCAAGGGATTATTACCAACACCAACCAACAACGCATGCAGACAAAGACCTTGACCAAAGGGGGAAATATTCAATACAAATGAGCTTTTATGGCTTAGAGATTTTGAAGTGAATCAGAAGGCCATTCCAGAGGTTACACTTCTGTGCATCTCAGCAGGCTCAGCAGGATCCCATTGACTGCCATGGTAAACAATGCCTCAAACAGCAGGGCTCCTAAGAGCTAGAGACACCCAAACACCAAAAGCAGCACAGAACAGCTCAGGAGTTAGGCACCCTATCAGCTGGCCTTACTCTGGAATCTATGCTCCTCAGTGTAACAAAGTTAGACTCTATAGTTTTCCTAAACAAGGTTCTCCTGCCCCTTTTATTTGAACCTATAATTAGCACTCTACTTATTAAATGTATGTTTCAGAGACTTAAAATCTTTGGTCCATCCATGTGCCAGTTGGGTCCTGAATCTCAGCAGAGTTGCAGCACCTACTCTCCAGTTCAATGGACTCATCCAGCACAACTAACAAGGAGATGATGATGGACAACGCCCATCCCAAGGAACAGAGAGTGTCTGCAACTGCAAGCAAGAGAGTAACATCCACCTACTGCCTGGGAAACAGGGCCCCTCTCAATCAGAAACTGCATCACCATCGTCAAATCCTCAAGATTGGGGAATGAACACTGGACTAAAGTAGACTTATTACTATTCTATTATAGACATCATTCTAGCAATGGAAGAACTTCTATCATTGATATAAAGGCAGTGGCCACCAGAGGTTCTGGGGGGGGGGAGGGAAGAAGAGGTGTCACATGAGGGGAATTTCAGGACATTGGAGTTGTCCTCCAGGACAGGGCAATGATGGGTACAGGGCATTATGGATTTTGCCATAACCTACGAAACTGTGCTGGACAGAGTGGCAACTGTAATGTAAACTAGAGTCCATGGTTAGTAGCAATGCCTCAATATGTGTTCATCAATTTTAGCAAATGTGCCACACTAAGGAAGGTTGTTATTGATGTGGGAAAGTGCAGGAGGGGGAGACGGTGAGGTTTATGGGAATCTCTTATGTATATATTTTTTATGTAGCATTTATGTAATATAAAGCTTCTTTAAAAATAAATATTTTTAAAAAAGACATAACCTGTGCTGGAAGGTACGATTTGGGCTCAGCCTCAGCCCCTGGGACAGGTGGGGACCCTGCTCGGAGCCGTGGGGCACAGACCAATGCCTGCGGGGCTGTGGACAGCAGGGCTGCCTCTGAGCCTCAGTTTCCTCCTTTGTCACAGGGACACAGCCCCTCCCTGGAGGGCTGGGGCAGGCCAGGCAGGCTGAGGCCACCCCAAGCTGAGAGCCCTTGGCGGGATGGTTCCCGCAGTCTTTTCCTCAAGCGCTCCCTGGGCAGGGACCCGCCTGCTCCTTCTCTTCTCCCCACCCCTGCTTTCTCCTCCTCCTCCCTGTAGCTCTCTGGACGGTCCTCCAGCCCCTCGAAGGCCCCTCCTTCCTAACCCAGGAGCACTCGTCTCTGTCCTCCTGCTGCCCTGCTGCACACTGGCCTCTGGTCACCTCTAGAAGGGCCGTGGGCACTGGAGCAGCCTGGCCCAGCATGCACAGCCTCCCCGTGAGCACCTCGTGGCAGGTGGGGCAGGAGGCCAGTGTGCCTCTAGGCTCCAGGGTGGGGTGGAGCCTGAGCCTTGGTCAGTCTTGGGAGCTGCCACCATAGCAGGGGCACTCACCTGCCTGTTCATGTAGCAGGGCACTCACCTGCCTGCTCAGGCAGCAGGGGCACTCAACTGCTGCTCAGGTAGCAGGGCACTCACCTGCCTGCTCACATAGCAGGGGCACTCACCTGCCAGCTCAGGCAGCAGGGGCCCTCACCTGCCTGCTCACGTAGCAGGGCACTCACCTATCTGCTCAGGCAGCAGGGGCACTCACTGGCCAGCACAGGCAACAGGGGCACTCACCTGCCTGCTCAGGCAGCAGGGGCACTCACCTGCCTGCTCACGTAGCAGGGCACTCACCTGCCTGCTCACATAGCAAGGGCACTCACCTGCCTGCTCACATAGCAGGGGCACTCACCCAACAGCACAGGTAGAAGAAGCAGCACAGCAACAGGAGGAAGAGCAGGGCAGCTGTGCCAGCCACCACGGGGATCCAGGGGAAGTCGCTGCTGCTGGTGCTGATGAAGCTTTCAACAACGGGTGGTAAGGGTATCTCCAAGCCACGGGGCTCTGCCTCCTCGCCGCTGCCCTCGCCCTCAGGGGTCCCCTCCTGCTCATCTCTGCTGTTCCCATCACCACTGCGGTACTTGGAAAGCCTCTCGAGGGCTCTGGCTGTAAGATGCTTGAAGAGCTTTGCGGGGGGCTTCTCAGGATGCTTTCCAGGTGCCTGCTTGGGGGCCTTCCCAAGGAGATTTTTTGGGGGGGCCTCCTGGGCCATCTCAGGGGCTTTCTCAGGGGTTTGCTCAATGGGGCACTGGCTGTTGACCTTGCTTGGGTTCCCAGCCTTGTCTTCAGTGGGTTTGGCAGCAGGATTCTCCCCCTGTGGAAGGGCCACCATCACTATCCAGCCTTGGCTGCCAGAGAACAGGTGTGGCCGAGGGCTGGGCTGGGGCTGGGTGGCCCCCTGCCGGCTCCCATCCCCTGGCATTCCACCCCCAGCTCCTCCTCTCCTCAGGCGCTCCACCTCAAGGGACCCTAGGGGGGCCAGGAGTCCAGGACCAGATGCCCAGACCACCTCTGCAGAGCCCAGGGCCATGGACGCCACATGTGGTGGAGGCTGCCCCATCCCCCTGCCTGAACCCTGACCTGGAGGGGTGGGCCCTGGGGCCCACACAGCCAGGGGTGCTGCAGGCCTGGACTCTGGTCTTGGTGGACCCCTACCCTACCCACTCACCCTGGCTGCCAGCTGCCCCCCAGTGTGTCTGCATCAGGGCTGGGCCGATGGGCCCCATGACGGGGGTGCCCCCACCCAGTACTCACACAGTCCTTTCCTCTGAATTTGAGGTTGTTGGCGATGAAGGTTATGCCTTTGTTGAGGCTGATTTCAATGAAGATGGGCCTAAAGCACAGAGGGGGTGGGCCGGTGACAAGCAGGTCTCCTCCGTGGCTGAAACTTGGCCCCCAGCTCTCCTGGGTGCAGTGACTTTGCCAGCAAGGCACTGGGGTAGCGGAGAGAATGGGGTGAGCTCTCCTTCCCCAGAGCATGATGTCGGCCTGGCTTGGAGACCCTGAGGGACACGGCTGGCCCCAGGAGCCCAGCATCGTCTGCCCACCATGTGGCCATGTGCCACAAGAGCAGCAGCCATGGGGGGGCTCCCTTGGCTCCTCTGTGCAGACAGGGCATGTGGACTCAGCTCTGGCGAGTGGCAGGAGCCCTTTGGAAGCAGATGGGCTGAAGCACGTGCCCCAGAAAAAACCATGTTCATGACCTGCACCCCATCCTGGGGTGGGAACCCATCATCAGTGGAACTTCTGAGGACATCGTTACGCTGTGGTCAGGGGAATGAGACTGCCCTTACTGCTGTGACTGGGGGCTTTCAAGGGAAAGCCACTTGGAGGAGAAGACCCTGGAAGTCCATGGGAACCCGGCAGAGAGAGGAGGGTACACGGCCGTGTAATGGGGGAGCCACGGGACCCCAGGATTCCTGGCTGCCAGCACCAGAGCACTGCCCACCCTAGAGGAAGCCAGCTTCCAGCCCCAACACTGGCAGCCAAGAAATCCCTCTTGTTAAGACAACCCATGGCTTGGTAGATGTCCCAGCATTGGGGAAACTAAGGCAGGCACCCTCCATCTCCTGCCATCCTCAGTAGAGCCAGGCCACACGGATCCCTGCCCACCCACAGGACCACCCATCAAGGCAGGTACAGAGGGCTCCCCAGGTGCCCTGGCCGAGGGTGTCCTCACCCAGGACCCCTAAACTGCTGCCCACCTGGTCTCCTGCCACGAGGGTCCCAGGTCGGGGCACTTACTTTCCAAGTATCTGAGGTTCTACTCCAGGACAAGTTATGACATTGTCTCCAGAAGAGTTTGCTGCTTTATTTAAAAGAGAAAACCCACAGCAGAAGGTCAGTGCACATCCATCCATCCACCACTTCCTGCTGCCCTCAGCCAGACAAGTGGACCCTGGCAGGGGGCCAGCCTCTCCTTCGGTCACCATCTGCGGTCACCCCTCGGGTTGAAGTGTGGTTTGCTGGCCTGGTGGGGGAGCAGCTGCGGCAGGCCAAGCCGCTGTCCCCATAATAGGGTGGCTGGTCGGACTCACCGCCACCCCTGAAGGGAGCTCGGCATGGGCGCAGAGTGCCCTCGGGTCTCCCCTTCTTGGCAGCCATGCTTCCGCGGCCGCCCCTCCTCCCAGATAGCGCCACACGATGCCTTCTTTCTCCCTGCGCAGGCGCAGGGCGGAATATTCCAGTCTGCCCTTTTCCCCTCCCCCGACAGCAGCAACAGCCAGGCGTGGGCGGAAAAATCCAGTCTACCCTTTTCCCCTCCCCCGACAGCAGCAAAAGCCAGGTGTGGGCGGAAAAATCCAGTCTGCCCTTTTCCCCTCTCCCGACAGCAGCAACAGCCAGGCGTGGGCGGAAAAATCCAGTCTGCCCTCCACCCCAGCAACAGCAGCCACCAATCCCTAAACCCTGCCCCTTCCCCCAGCAACAGCGACAGCCAATCCCTAACCACCACCCCTCCCCCGTCCGGTACCGCCCACTGACCTTTCGCCGGCAACCAATCAGAACAGGGCGTGGCTTCAACCAATCAGCCTTCCCCAGCCCCTATAAAACTGTTGCCTCTCCCTCAATAAAGTGGACTTGCGTGTTTACCTTGTCTCCGCGGTAGTTCTTCTGCCGTGCACCCTCCAGTCCTGAGAGCCCCCGACAAGGGCCTGGCCTCCCTTGTCCCCAGTTCGTCGCCTGCTTCTCCGGGCGACCCCTTTGTCGCCGGCTTCGCCGGGCGACCCCATCAGCCGAACCGCGCAACCCCTTGTGAGACCGATCCCTCGTCTGCTGCCGGACCGACCCCTCATCCCAAGTGGGACCAACCCCTCGTCCCAAGCGGGACCGACCCCTCGTCTGCAGCCAGACCCCACCTCTACTGACCGAGCAAACCGTCGCAGTTGGCGCCCAACGTGGGGCAAGGCAACCCCACCACAGCACAACGTGGGGCAAGGCAACCCCACCACAGCCTCACTCCATAACCTGGCGGGCCCCCCCTCCTTTCTTCTCACCATGGGACTTCTCTCGTGCAACATTGCTGCTACCTGAGCCTTGGCTACCTCATATGATCCACGGCAGTCTGGGAGAATCGCTGGATGACTTTCTCCTTCCATGTCGGGGGCTTATACCGACCCGCTATGATTAAGAGGAGCCTTGGATTTCTCGGGAGCACGCGCTTGCACGTCTGAAGTAATCCTACCACAGCCCTACGCCCTCCTCTCTTCTCACCTTGGGACTTCTCTCGTGCAACATTGCTGCTACCTGAGCCTTGGCTACCTCATACAATCCACGGTGGTCTGGGAGAATCGCTGGATGGCTTTCTCCTTCCATGTCGGGGACTTATACCGACCGCTATGATTAAGAGGAGCCTTGGATTTCTCGGGAGCGCGCACTTGCACGTCTGAAGCAACCCTACCACAGCCCTACGCCCTCCTCTCTTCTCACCCCTATCTTTTCGCTCTGCATTGCTGCTCCTGAACCTTGGTGACCTCATACGATCCACGGTGGTCTGGGAGAATCGCTGGATGGCTTTCTCCTTCCATGTCGGGGGCTTATACTGACCCGCTATGATTAAGAGGCACCAATAAAACTCTCAGGAGCACGTGCCTGAGCACCTCCACCCATGCCTTCACCTCTGCCTCCTCCCCTCCGTGCTTGCTCCCCTTTGTCTTGCTCCACTGCTCGTCGTCCCACCCTCCCCTCATCGGGGCCTTCTCTTGGCCCGCAACCACCGTCGGAGTCCCATTGGCTCCGACCCCTCGTCTCACCGTGCACCTCGGCTCCCATCGCCGCGCTCTCAAGGTAAGGGCCCCTTTTCTTATCGGCTCCAAAAGGCCATTAGCAATGGGTAACATCCTATCTGCTAAGCAAGCCCCACAAGTTCGGGCCCTTGCCGGTCTCCTAGACACTCACCGGTGTAAGATCTCTTTCAAACAGCTTCTATATAAAAAAGGATTTAAAAGCAGCTATACCAAGAAAGTAAGAATTATGAGTCAACTGTAAATAAATTATATATTTCTGTTAATGTGTTGTAATTGTTCTGTGTTTGTCTGTTCGTTCAATGTCAACGTATATTGTGATACCTCCAGATGGTAAATATAAATTACTAGAAATCTTTAAAAGAGCTCTATTCAAATGGCCAAAAATTAAATAAGCGCTTATATTAATACTTAAGTTTATTATATTAATACATAAGTTTAAATGTTAATAAGATATCTACAATTAAAAATAATTGTAAGTCTTAATTAACAAAATTAACTGTACGTCTTCATAAAAAGTTGTTCTTGCCTAGATTAAAATGAATAACTTATTTTTCTTCACAGGATAATATAAAGAATGTAAAACTTATATGAATATTAAAAAGGTTAAAAGTTTGTAAAAATGCTAACGGAAATGTAATAAGTTTTGCAAAAAGACGTATTGTGTCCTAAAGTAAGATGGCTAACTTTTCATAAACTCTTGAAACTTAATTTGCATGCGGCAAGTGTAAAAGGTATTGTGATAACTTTATATAAGGGAATGTGTTCTGTAAAGATAAAATTTATCTTCAATAGTTTACATTAAGGTATTAAATGGCTAATTCCAAAAGTTCATTCTTAAATATATATATATAAAACTAAATTGATGATAATAATAATAAAAGGTAATTTTATAACAGGAAAGATTAACAGCAACCAAGCTCCCCTGCCAACTTGCTTTTAGGAAACGGTTTCTAATATTGCATGCTACTAAGTATTTAAAGAAAAGTTATTCTTAAGGAAACAGAAGATGATTTTGTCTTTGCAGCCATTGTCTATTTAGCAACACCCCTCGCTATCGGCCTAGCCACTGTTGCAACGGACGATTGAAACCTTAAACAAAGACTCCTCCTCACTGTCATCTTCCTATCTATCGTTACTATATTTACTGCCCTCATTCTCCTTCGTTTATAAAGCAGTCTCCTACAAACCACAAAGCTTCTGTCTTAAACATACCATTCTCAACCCTATCCTCTAAATGATCTTCTCACTTCCCCCACAGCCTTTAGTACTT
The DNA here is from genome assembly GCF_030445035.2 of Dasypus novemcinctus. Lineage (NCBI taxonomy): Eukaryota > Metazoa > Chordata > Mammalia > Cingulata > Dasypodidae > Dasypus > Dasypus novemcinctus. The sequence continues at coordinate 108,032,988 of NC_080678.1, read as the reverse complement.
TATTTCTTCCTTATAACCTTTGCTTTCTTGATAATATTTTCCGCCATCTGTCTAGCTGCTACCACCCCAGAAGACTGGAGCCTCGGCCAACGAATTCTACTCTCCATCGCCTTTCTGTTTATTATCCTCTTTTATGCTTTACTCCTTATCTTCCTCCCATAATGACTTCACCAAGCCTCCTCTTGTCCAAAACCATCACCCTTCTTTTCCTCACACTTCCCATTGCACTCACCAACCCCAGCCATCAGCCTTTTAATTGGACAGTAAGCCTCTGACAGGAAAAAGTAATCCTCTCCTACAATGTCTTCGCTGCCAAGGAGAGATCAACTACCTGCAACGCGCTGTCATCCTGGACTTTTAACAGCAGATGGACCTTATAGCCACTGAGATCAACGAGAATTGGACATTGGCCACCCTTGCTTGCAACGGCAAGATACCGCCCCCCAAATTGTACATTTATATCCCCAGCATACTCACCTCCCTCTTCAGCCCCGCTTACCTCATTGCTTACTGCCTCTTGGGCCTTGGCTACTTGTTGCTGCTGCCATCCTGGCCCTTATTTGAAAAGAAGGGGGAAATGCGGTCACCCCTCGAGCTGAAGTGTGGTTTGCTGGCCTGGTGGGGGAGCGGCTGCAGCAGGCCAAGCCGCTGCCCCCATAATAGGGTGGCTGGTCGGACTCACTGCCACCCCTGAAGGGAGCTCGGCATGGGTGCAGAGTGCCCTCGGGTCTCCCCTTCTCGGCAGCCATGCTTCCACGGCCGCCCCTCCTCCCAGATAGCGCCACACGATGCCTTCTTTCTCCCTGCGCAGGCACAGGGCGGAATATTCCAGTCTGCCCTTTTCCCCTCCCCCGACAGCAGCAACAGCCAGGCGTGGGCGGAAAAATCCAGTCTACCCTTTTCCCCTCCCCCGACAGCAGCAAAAGCCAGGTGTGGGCGGAAAAATCCAGTCTGCCCTTTTCCCCTCTCCCGACAGCAGCAACAGCCAGGCGTGGGCGGAAAAATCCAGTCTGCCCTCCACCCCAGCAACAGCAGCCACCAATCCCTAAACCCTGCCCCTTCCCCCAGCAACAGCGACAGCCAATCCCTAACCACCACCCCTCCCCCGTCCGGTACCGCCCACTGACCTTTCGCCGGCAACCAATCAGAACAGGGCGTGGCTTCAACCAATCAGCCTTCCCCAGCCCCTATAAAACTGTTGCCTCTCCCTCAATAAAGTGGCCTTCGTGTTTACCTTGTCTCCGCGGTAGTTCTTCTGCTGTGCGCCCTCCAGTCCTGAGAGCCCCCGACAAGGGCCTGGCCTCCCTTGTCCCCAGTTCATCGCCTGCTTCTCCGGGCGACCCCTTCGTCGCCGGCTTCTCCGGGCGACCCCTTCGTCGCCGGCTTCTCCGGGCGACCCCTTCGTCGCCGGCTTCGCCGGGCGACCCCATCAGGCGAACCACGCAACCCCTTGTGAGACCGATCCCTTGTCTGCTGCCGGACCGACCCCTCGTCCCAAGTGGGACCAACCCCTCGTCCCAAGCGGGACTGACCCCTCGTCTGCAGCCAGACCCCACCTCTACCGACCGAGCAAACCGTCGCAACCGTCTACTCAGAGAAATTGTGGGATCCCTGGCCTTGCCCCAGGCACTGGGCACCCGATGGTATTTAACAGAAACAAGGCAGGCAGAGAGATGTTCTCAAGGCAGGAACATTCTCGTGACTGGATGGGGAGGCAATTCCATAAAATATAACCATGAACAAAATAAATGTCAGGGAGTGCGAAGCGTGTGGCAATGAATATGGGGAAGGCACAGAGCATGGAAGTGAAGGGACATCTACTCAGAACGGGTAGCCTGGATCATCTTTTACAGGTACAATTTCTCGTTTAGAGACATTACGATATTTGCAGATGAACTGACATGATGTCCAGGATTTGCTTAAAATAAGCAGCAGCAGGGATACTGACGTCACCAGCTTGGCATGGGTGTGCCATTACTGACAGCAGGTGATGAGTATTTCAAGTTCATTCTACAATTCTCACAACAATTGTATGCTGTTGAAACTTCACTAAAAATCAGGCCTCTCCAAGGAGGCAATGCTTTCTCTGAGCCCCAACAGGTGAGGAAGCCATCAGGGAGAGGTCTGAGGGAGGAATGTTCCAGGCTGTGGATGGGCCTGTGCCAAGGTCCTGAGGTCAGAACTACTTGCGCTTGTGCAGGGAGGAAGGGAGCAAGCAGGATGGGCAGCATGGGCTTTATCCAAGGACAGTGAGTGCGCCAGGGCCTGACAGATCCCGGGGTGGTGTGGACTTGAAGGCAGAAGGACTTTGGGTGGCTGGATGCGGGGGAAGCAAAGAGGCAAGAGGGGGCCAGGGGATTTGCGAGCAGAGGACTGAGTGGCTAGGGGCGCCCTTTCCCGCAATTGGGAAGCCTGACATGGGAGAGGATTTTGGATGCTTTGGCTTTCCTTTAGCCTTCGGTTTCTGTGGGGTTTGGGACTGGGGCACAGGAGGCTGAACACAGGCCCACAGCTGTGGGGGCACCTCTCAGTCAGCAGCCCGCATGCTCACTGGCCCCTGGACTGGGGTGAAGGGCAGCTCAAAGCCACCCTCTGAGTGGGACTCAGCCTCCTGGTCATCTCCCAGTCTGGAGGAGCAGGACCTCCGCTTCCCAAGGCCCAGGCCCAGCTGTGCCCGGGGAGGAGGGTGAGCAGCAGCATCCACTGTCTTTCTGCAGGATGGAGGCTGGGTCTGCCACCACCTGCAGCCCATGAGGGCTGTGCTCAGAGCTGCTGGGAATGCTGCCCTCTCCAGCAGAAGGACCCTGGGGGTGGCAGGCCAGACCCCTCACAAGGGGTGCTTCTTATGGAATGTTTTCATTTCAACTAGGCTAGTTGAGTTCCAGGAAGATGGCATTGGAGTAGGCAGGCAGGGCTCAACTCTCTCACAAAAACAATGGAGAAAGGGCCAAAAGCTGTCCTAGGAACCTGCTTTGGGAGTCAACAGACCAGGACAGTGCTATGCAACTCCCAGGAGGGCAAGGGACAGAGAGATGAAGAACCCAAAACAACAAACCTGAGCTATTGAATGCCCACCATGACTGGGAAGGGCTCCCCTCCCCCATTCCAAGATATTAAGCTGGGGTAAAAGCCCTGGCTCACTGCAGCCCAGTGGGAGGGGAACCGATGTCCTCCTCCAAGTCAGCTGTTTCAAGGGAAAAGGGAAGGGGAGTCAGAAGGCTTCTCTTCCATGAATTCAGCCAACAAATCCTGCTGTGAATTTCAGCTCTGACTGCACCACACAGGAAAGTAGAGATTGAAAGAAACACTTCCACAGAAAGGTTTTCCAAGAAACACCATGTGCTGGCTGGTCTGGAAATTGCATGGACAAAAACTGCTTTAAGGACTCTCTTAAGCCCAACTCCTGGGAGAAAATCTGCACACCATTAGTGAATCCCTGGCCTGGTTGTGATAACTTAAGCTGGGTAATTTTAAAGACCCAGAATAAGGTGAACCAAGTATCAAAGAAGAGCTGGGGGGGAGGGGGGCAGGAAACAGGCAACAGAAGAAATTGACCATCAGAGCAAATTGATTGACATATTCAGATACCTAGACATCAGCAAAAAATTACAAGCCATATTAGGATGCAGGAAGAGATGGCCCAGCCAAAGGAACAGACAAAATATCCTGAAGATATACCGGATTTAAGAAAATTAATGAATGATAATCATGCAACTCTCCTAAATCACTTCAAAGAATTGAAAGAAAATATGACTAAAGGGATAAAGACTATTAAGAAGACACTGAGTGAGCATAAAGACCAATTTGAGACTGCAAAGAAAAGTAACAGAGCTTATGGGCATTAAAGACACAATGGATGAAATTAAACATAGAAAGATGAAGAGGAACACCCCACTTTTGAGGAAGAAAATGAAGAAATTGGAGGAGGTGCAGAAGGTGGACAGGGTAATAGAAAGAGACTTTTTTCTAAGGAACTACAGTGTATGATGTATGGATTTGGGGATGACCAGAATCCTTATACTGAGTCAGTGGATATTCTTGAAGACCTTGTCATAGAGGTCATCACTGAGATGACTCACAAGGCAATGTCAATTGGAAGACAAGGTCGAGTACAAGTTGAAGATATCATCATCTTGATTCGAAAGGACCCAAGGATGTTTGCTAAGGTTAAAGACTTACTATGAATGAAGAATTGAAACAAGCTAGAAAAGCATTTGATGACACAAACTATGGATCTTGATCCTTTTTGTACTTCTTGAAGCTTCCTTATCTTCTGGGTCAACTGTACATAGTAACTGCATATTTCCTATAGTAAGGTCCAGTTACCTAACCATGAAAATGAAAGCTGGAGAAACATACAGGTTTCAGCCTTTATTTTCCTGTCTTCAATTTTAGAGTTTTTGAGTCTTTAATTGCCTGTCTTTATATTGCCATTGGGTTTTAATGATCGTATATAAGTTAAAATACCTTGCAATTCATGTAATTCCTTCTGACTTTTGACTAGATGATGAAGTAGTACTTATGTGTTAGCTGTCCTTTTTTGTCATTGTAGGCTATATTGTAGCTGTTTTATATGTGACAAGTAAATGGCACCTTTGATCCTGTGATAGCTGAGACATGTTTTTTATGTTTTCTTAAGTTTCTAGACAAAACTCTGATATTGTTAATGAAGTGAACTGGTTTGTGTTTCTCTTAAGTAGATGATGATATAGGAAAATACAGTACTTTTAAAGAATGCTTAAGTGTCTTAAGTGGTCATTTGTTTTAATTTTCTTCAGATAGCAAGAGTGGTTTGTTTTTTTTTTTTGTTTTTTTGAGAAACTAAGTTTCATGTAAATGCCTCAGTGTTGGTAGGCTTTTTTTATTTAAAATCTTTGGGGTTTATACACTCTGTTTGTCAAGTTTTAGAACTGAGTTTCCCAAGTCAGTTTAAAGCTTCTAAAAAGAAATGCTTTCAGTAGCATGAATGGCATTGTTTAAAAAGCTGATGGCAGGATAAGCATTTGGGGTAGTGTTTTATTAACATATTTGTTAGTACTTGTTCATTGTGGAAATGTGTACTTGCCTAAAAGCATATGTGGCCATGGAAACCACTTGTAGTTCAGGATATACAGGTTGTGTGTGTATTTAACTATCTTGTATTAAATTATTATTGCACTTAGCTTAAAATGAGAGTTGAAATTGCATTTAAAGTGATCATTGATTGTGACTCTCTGTGAAACTGAATATTCTGTTTTGTGTGCTCCTTTTTTACATTATCTATAAATCAGTGCTTGGGGAAATTCTACTTTCTTGACCTATTCATACAGGGAATAAAGTATGAAAAATAAAAAAAAATACATTAGAGGGAGGAGGTGCAAGATGGCAGCAGAGTAAGGTGTTCTGAGAGTTAGCTCATCCTACAAGGCAATTGGTGATCTCCCAGAACTATCTAAAGCACCTGCTTGGGGGCCCTAGGAGACCAGATGAGCATCCTGCAACATCCTTGAAAGAATGGAAGGAGGAGACCTACCATCTGCAGAGAAGATTCATGAGTAGACCACTCTACACTATGGAGGCCAGTGTCCATTCTCCACTGGTGGAGAAGCTGCCTCAAGGGCTACTCCATGGCTGGAGTTGGAAGCTCCATTTCCCAAAAATGGGGGGGGGGAAGAGATGGTTGGCCCCTGAATTCAGGTAATGATTAATAAACATGGCTGGATAAAATATAACCCTAAGAACAGTTAAAGTTTGAAACTGTTCAAGTTGGAAAGCAGCCAGTAGCTGCCATTTTAACTCTGCAAAAGCAGATCTCAATACATTCAACAAGATAGAAATTATACAAAGCACCTTCTCTGATCTTAATGGAATAAAGCTGAAAATCAGCAAGAGGTGGAAAAAGGGAACATTCACAAACATATGGAAATTAAACAACACACATATAATCAGTGGATCAAAGAAGAAATTTTAGTAGAAATCAATAAATATCTCAAAACAAAAGAAAACAAGAGCACAACATCTCAGAACTTATGAGAAGCAGTGAAGGCAGTGTTGAAAGGGAAATTGATGGCACTCAATGCTTATACTAAAAAAGAAGAAAGAGCTAAAATCAAGGAAAAAACCAACAGCAAACAAATCCCAAAGCAAGTAGAAGGAATGAAATAGCAAAAATCAGAAGAGAAATAAATGAAATGGAGAACAAAAAGCAATAGAGAAAATTAACAAAACTCAAAATTGGTTCTTTGAGAAGATTAAGAAAATCAACAAACCCTTAGCTAGACTGACAAATTAAAAAAAGAGTGAAGATGAAAATAAATGAAATAAAAAATGAAAATGGGGACATTACTACTGATCCCACAGAAATAAAAGATATTGTAAGAGGATACTATGAACAACTGTACACCAAAAAACTAGACAATGTAGATGAAATGGAAAAATTCCCAGGAATGTATGAACAACCTACACTGACCCTAGAAGATATAGAAGACCTCGACAAACCAATCACAGGGAAAGAGATTGAAACAGTCATCAAACAACTCCCAAAATGACAAGCCCAGGACCAGATAGTTTCACAGGTGAGTTCTACCAAGCATTCAAAGATGATTAATACCAATCTTACTCAAGCTCTTTCCAAAAAATGGAATAAGAAGGAATGCTACCAAACTCATTCTATGAAGCCAATATCACGCTAATACCAAAGCCAGATGAAGATATTACAAAAATTTTTTTAATTGCAGACCCATTTCCCTAATGAATACAGGTACAGAAATCCTCAACAAAATACTTGCTAATTGGATCCAACAACATATTTAAAAAATTATTCATCATGATAATGTGGGTTTTATACCAGGGATGCAAGGGTGATTCAGCACAAGAAAATCAATCAGCACACTATACCAACAAGCAACCCATAATACACAAAAACATCAGTGATGTTTCTATACAGTAATAATGCACAATCTGAGGAGGAAGTCAGGAAAAATTTTTCATTTAAATTAGTGACTAAAAGAATCAGATATTTAAGAATAAATTTAACCAAGGATGTAGAGCCTTTGCATTAAAAAAATTACAATGCATTGTCAAATGAATTTTTAAAAAGACCTAAATAAATGGTAGAATATTCCAAGCTCATAGATTGGAAGACATTAAGACATCAATTCTACACAATTTGATACACAGAGTCAATGCAATCCCAATACAAATTTCACCAGCATTTTTTAAACACATGGAAAACACAATTATTGAATTTATTTGAAAGGGTAATGGGGTTCTGATTAGGCAGAAACTTCTTGAAAAGGAAAAGCAAAGCTGGAGGACTCTCTCTTCCAGATTTTAAATCACATTACATAGCTACAATGGTTAAAAAATAAATAAAAGCATGGTACTGTCATAAAGACAGACACATACACCAGTGAATCCAAACTGATGGTTCAGAAGTAGACCCTCATATCTATGGCCAAGTAATTTTTGGCAAACCTATCCAACCCACCCAGCTGAGGCAGAACAGTCTATTTAACAAATGGTGCTGGGAGAATTAGATATCCATAGCCAAAAGAAAGAAAAGGGACCCTTATCTCATGCCTTATATAAAAATTAATTCAAAATGGATTAAAGACCTAAATATAAATGCAAGAAACATAAAGCTCCTAAAAGAATAATATATGTAGGAAAACATCTTCAAGACCTGGTGGTAGGTGGTAGATTCTTAAACTTTATACCAAAAGCATGAGCCACAAAAGAAAACATGGATATATGGGACCTCCTCAAACTCAAACACGTCTGTGATTCAAAGGACTTCATCAAGAAGGTGAAAAGGCATCCCACTAAATGGGAGAAAATATTTGGAAACCACATATTCAATAAGGCCTTGATTTCCATTCTATATAAAAGAGAGCATACAACAACAATAAAAAACAAGCAATCCAACTTAAAAATGGGCAAGATTTAAATGGACTTTTCTCCAAAGAGGAAATACAAATGGCCAAAAAGCACATGAAAAAGTGTTCCATATCACTAGCTACTAGAGAAATGTAAATCAAAACGACAATGAGATCTCATCTTACACCACATAAAATCGCCATAATTTAAAAAACAAAACAAAAAAAGTGCTGCAGAAGGTGTGGAGAAATAGGAACACTCCTTCACTGTTGGTGGGGTTGTAAATGGTGCAGCCTCTGTGGAAGACAGTTTCGCTGCTCCTCAAGAAGTTACATATAGAACCACTGTATGATCCAGTAATTCCTTTACTAGGAATATATCCAGAAGAACTGAAGTCTGTGGCACAAACAGAAGAACACGTGGCACACCGATGTTCATAGCAGCATTATTCACAATTGCCAAAAGATGGAAACAACCCAAGTTTCCAACAGTCAATGAAAGGCAAACAAAATGTAGTATATACATATGATGGAATACTATGCTGCATTAAGAAGAAATGAAATTGGGACACCAATGATATTATGGATGAATCTTGAAGACATTATGCTAAGTAAAGTAAGCCAGACACAAACGGACAAATCTTGCATGGTCTCAGTAATATAAAAGAAATATGAAGAATAAATTCATGGAGTTAAACCCTAGAGGACAGGTTATCAGGAGTTACGAGGAGGTCTGAGAAGGAGTACTGATGCTTAGCGTATGTAGAATTTTTATTTAACTTGACCGTTAAAGCATGGAAATGGACAGAGTTGATGGTAACATATTATAGTGAATAACAGCTGGTTTATAAATGGGAATGTGGCTGGAAAGGGTGATCCAGGGATGTAAATGTCAATTAAAAGAACGCTAGAGCTTAATCTAGGGACTAAATAACACAGTGAACCCAGAGGTGGATGAGAATTGTGGTTGATGGTACAGATGAAAGAGTGTCCTTCTGTGAGCAAGAACAGATGTACATCACTATTACAGGGTGGTGGAAATGTGGAGAAGCATGGAATAAAAACAACTGGTGTGACCTATGGACTGTGGTTAGCAGGAATAATGTAATTTTCTTGCATGTATGCCAAAGATTACTATGTTGATCATGAAGGAATATGGAAAAAGTGTGCCAAATGTACACTATGGACCATAGTTGGTGGTAATGGTCTAATGATATTATCTCATAATCTGTAACAAATGTTTCACTATGGTGTGGTGTGTTGGTGAAGGTTGAAAGGCTGTTGTATGGCAATTTTACACATATGCATGATTATTTTATAGGTGCACAACTCCTGTAATATATATTAAATATAATAATAGGGAGAAGAGGCTGTGGCGCAATAGTTGGGCTCCCATCTACCATATGGGAGGCCCTGGGTTCATGTCCTGGGGCCTCCTTGTGAAGGCAGTCTCGCCTGCATGCTGCAGAGCACCACCCAGCCCGCAAGCAGTGCAGAGAGTTGACTCAGCAAGATGACACAACAAAAAAAATAAAGGAAGACAAGCAAAAACACAGAAGAACGTGCAGCAAATGGACACAGAGAGCAGACAGTATGCAAAAAGCCATAAGGTGGGGGATAAAAATAAAATAAAAATAACAGACAAAAGCAGTTTAACAAATTAAAATAGTAATAATAATAATATTAGGGTGGGTTTGGGGGGAAATACACCAAATATAAGATATGGACTATGGTTAGTAGTAATATTTTGATGATACTCTCATAATTTGTAACAAATATTTCAGAAAAATGCAAGATGTTATTATTGGTGGGGTGATATATGGGACTCTGTATAATGTCATACATGATTGTTTTGTAAGTTCACAACTTTTACTACACACTTACTGTTTATGTATGTTCATGTATGAATGATATACACCAATACAACTGATAAATAAATAATTGTAACAATTATAATAAATAATATTTAAAAAAATATATTAGAACTTCCAGAAAGATGGCTGACTAAAAACACACCAGACTCTCTTCTTTCCTTAAAAAATATCTAGATGGCAGACATAAGCAGCTTGGGAAAATAATCTTCTAGGGTTAAGGACACTAGGGGATGACTGGACACTGCCCAGAAGAGAGAGGGGCACAGGAAAATAATTGTGTCTACAAAACTATGCATTAAAAGCCATAGCTGTAAATGCCAGCACCTTCCCCCACAATATAAAAACTTTTGAATTCTCAGGCCTCTGGATTGATGGCTACATATGGGGCCCTAGGGATCTACATCCACAGAAAAAGGGAGAGAGAAGAACACAGCTTAAGGCTGACCCAGATTTTGACCCAGCTTTTGACCCACAAATTTGGTCTGCTGTGTCCCATGGGCCCTTCCAAGCCAGATGGGGCCACACTATTGTTTGCCTTAAGAGCCAGCAAGAGATTAAAGAGATCCAACTCTCTCAATCTCCCTCTCTACTGACCAGGACTGGTTTTTGAGGTCACATAGCGGGGAGAAATTACTTCTCACCTGGGAAATGAGAAGGAGCTGCCAGCAAAGTCTGGAGAACTGCCCCTGAGAAAGTGTCAATTACAAAGCTATTAGCCTTCCGACAGGAAACTTTGTCACAATAAACCAGTTCATGTTGCAGCAACACACTTCAACTGGGCATTGAAAGAGGGTTAACAAAGATCGCCATCTGCTGGGTGACCAAGGATTTGCATGTGAGAAAATTAAAATTAAATAAGAAAGAGAGGCTTTTTTTGGCCTTTACAATCTCCCTCCACAAAGCCCTAGGAAGCAGGTCTGCCCCCCATTACTGGGTTCATAGCCCAATTTGATCAACTAACCAGGACAATCCCAGAGACTCAGAACAGATTGAACCAAAAATCAAAGACTAGCAGTAACACATAGCCTCTTGCCACTAAAGCCCTTTGAAAGAGGAAGAAATTTAGCATCTGAGTAAACTCATCACCCTAATCAGATGCCTGGACATCATAAATTACAAGCCATAGAAAAAGATGTTAGAAATGGCCCAAGAAAAGGAATATATCAAAACTCCAGATTTGAGACAATTAATCAATGAGATGAACACAAATTTCCAAAATCAAATTAGTGACTTGAAAGACAAGGCATCTGAAGAGATAAAGAATATCAAGAAAACACTAATCAGTGGCCACCAGAGTTTCTGAAGGGACAGAGAGGGAAAATAGGTGCAATAGTGGTTATTTTCAGGACATTGGAATTGTTCTGCATGACACTGCAGTGATTGGTATAGGCCATTATATATTTTGTCATAACCTATAAGATTGTGCAGGGCAGAGGGTAAAAACTATAATGTAAATATAATCCACGGGTAGTAGCAATGCTTCAGTATGTGTTCTTCAAGTGTAACAAATGTACCACACTAATGAAAGATGTTGTTAAGGTGGGAAAATGTGGAAGGGGGAGAGGATGGGACATATGGGAATTCCCTATAATTTTTATGTGACATTTATTTCAAAGCTTCTTTGAAAATAAAAATAATATTACAATAGAAGATACTGAGCTAACACAAAGAAGAATTTAAAAACCTGAACAGAAATATAACAGAGCTCATGGGAATGAAAGACACAATAGGTAAGATCAAAACCACATTAGAGGCATACAACAGTAGATTCAAAATGACTGGAGAAAGAATAAGTCACATAGAAGACAGAAAGCTGAAATTGAAGAGAAAAAAGAAGAAAGAAAGAAAAGAATGGAAAAAATAGAGCAGGGGCTCAGAGTTGAATGATAACATGAAATGCAACAACATATGTGTCATGGGAATTCCAGAAGGAGAAGAGAAGGGAAAAGGGGCTGAAAGAATATTTGAGGATATAATAGCTGAAAATTTCCCAACTCACACAAAAGAAATGAACTTACATGTCCAAGAAGCTCAGTGTATCTCAATCAGAATAAATCTGAATAGACCCACTCCAAGAGTCATACTACTCAGAACGTCAAATGTCAAACATACAGAGAAAATTCTGAGAGCAGCAAGGGAGAAGCAAATCATCACATACAAGGAACACCCATTAAGACTTAGTGCAGATTTCTCATCAGAAACCATGGAGGCAAGAAGACAGCAGTATGATATGATACAATTAGGATGCTGAAAGAGAAAAACTGCCAGCAGAGAATTCTTTATGCAGCAAAACTGTCCCTCAAATATGAAGGCGAGTTTAAAACATTCACAAACAAATAGAAACTAAGAGAATTCATTAAAAAAACAAAAAGGATCCACCTTTGCAGAAAATATTAAAGGAAGAGTTACACAATTACAGCCTGAAAGAAAAGGACAGGAGAGAGAGGTTTGCAAAACAGGATAGAAGAAAGAATAGCAGAAAGGATAACCAAAAGAGTAAAAAGTCAGAAGAAAACCAATCTATGATACATGAAAACCAAAGAATAAAATGGTATAAGTAAATAATGTACGTACAGTAGTATTATTGAATGTGAATGGATTAAACTCCCCAGTCAAAAGATATAGGCTGACAGAATGGATTTTTTAAAAAGAAACATCCATTTGTTGCTTACTAGAGTTTCACCTTAGACCCAGGGATACAAACCAGCTGAAAGTGAAAGGTTGGAAAAAGATGCTTCACACAAACAGTAACCAAAAAAAGAGCGGAGGTAGCTGTATTGGAGAAAACCAAATTTAATTGCAAAAAAAAAGTTATAAGAGGTAGAGAAGACCATTATATATTAATATAAGGAACAATCCACCAGGAAGAAATAACAGTCATAAATGTCTATGCACCTAGCCAGGGTGCCCCAAAATACATGAGGCAAACTCTGACAAAACTGAAGGGAGAAATAGACACCTCTACCATAACAGTTGGAGACTTTGGCACACTTGTCATATCATTAGATAGAACAATTAGAAGATCAACAAGGAAACAGAGAACTTGAACAATATGAGTTAGGCCTAACAGACATATGCAGAATGTTGCACCCAAACTCAGTGGGTTATAATTCTTCCCAAGTGCACGTGGATCTTTCTCCAGGATAGACCACCTGGTAGATCACAATACATTTCTCAAAAAATACAAAGACTGAAATTATACAAAACACCTTCTCAGATCATAATGGAATGAAACTTCAAATCAATAATAGACAGGAACTATGTAAATCCACAAATGTGTGGAAGCTAAGAAACACACTCCTAAATATTCAATGAGACAAAGAAGAAATTGCGGGAAGCAGACATGGCTCAACTGATAAAGTGTCTGGCTACCATATGGGAGTGTCCGGGGTTTGATACCCAGGGCCTCCTGACACATGCGGTGAGCTGGCCCATGCACAGAGCTGCTGCACACAAGGAGTGCCATGCGGCCCTGCATGGGGTTGCCCCATGCACAAGGAGAGCCACCCTGCATGAAAAAAGCACAGCCCACCCAGGAGTGGCACCACGCCCAAGTAGAGTTGACGCAGTAAAATGACGTAACAAAAAAAAGATGCAGTTTCCAGGTGCCACCGAGGGTGCCAGTGGACACAGAGAGCAGACAGGGGGGTGAAGAAAAAGGGGAGAGACATAAATAAAATAAATCTTAAAAAAAAAAGAGTCCTTTAAAAAAAAAGAAGAAATTGCAAGTGAAGTCATTAAACATATTGAGACAAAGGAAAATGAGAACACAACTTATCAAAAGTTATGAGATGCATTGAAGACAGTCTGGAGAGGGGAAATTTATAGCCCTAAACACTCATATTAAAAAGAAGAAAGAGCAAAAATCAAAGAACAGGCTGAACTGGAGAAACTAGAGAAAGGACATCAAACCACTCCCAAAGCAAACAGAAGGAAAGGAATAATAAAAATTAGAGCAGAAATAAATGAAATTGAGAATTAAAAAAAAAATAGAGAAAATCAACAAAACGAAAAGCTGGTTCTTTGAGATCAATAAAACTGACAAACCCCTCGCTAGACTAACAAATAAGAGAAGATGCAAATAAACAAAACCAGAAAGGAAAGAGATGCAGCTATGACCCTGCAGAAATAAAAAAGATTATAAGAGAATAGAGTATTCAAACAAACTAGACAACCTCGATGAAATGGACAAATTCCTAGAAATGTACAACCCACACTGAAGCTACGAGAAATACAAGAACTTAAATCACATTTGAGGATATTGAATCAGTCATCAAAAAACTCCTAACAAAGAAAAGTCCAGGACTAGATGACTTCACAGGTGAATTCTACCAAGCATTTTGAGAAGAATTAACACCAATCCTGTTTAATTTTTTCCAAAAAATTGAAGAGAAGGGAAAATTACTCAACATATTTTATGAAGACAGCATCATCCGAACACCAAAACCAGATAAAGACACTGCAAGTAAAGAAAATTACAGACCAATCTCTCTAATCAATATAGATGCAAAAAGTTCTCAACAAAATACTTACCAATAGAATCTAATATATCAAAAGACTTATAGATCATGACCAAGTGGGATTTATTACTAGTATGCAAGGGTGGTTCAACATAAGAAATCAATCAATGTAATACACATTAACAAATTGAAAGGTAAAAAAACACATGATCATCTCAATTAATGCAGAAAAGGCATTTGACAAAATCCAGTATCCTTTCTGGATTAAAAAAAAAAAAACACTTTGAAAGTTAAGAGTAAAAGGAAAATCCCTCAAAAGGCACATGAAAAACTCACAGTCAACACTGTACTTAACTGGGAAAGTTTGAAAGCTTTCCCTCCAAGATCAGGAATAGACAAGGATGCCCACTGTCACCATTGTTATTCAACATTGTGCCAGAGTTCTAGCCAAAGCCATTAGACAAGAGAAATTAAAAAAAAGACATCCAAAAGGGAAAGAGGAAGTAAAACTCTCACTATTTGTGATGACATGATACTATATTTAGAAAATTCTGAAATGTCTATGACAAAGTTACTTGAAACAATAAATGAGTTCAGCAAAGTAGCAGGATATAAGGTTAACAAGCAAAAATCAATAATGTTTCTGTACACTAATATTAAATAATCTGAAGAGGAAATCAGGGGGGAAATTCCATTTACAATAGCAAGGACAACCACCACACCATGGAGCCTAGAGTGATTACAACTGAAAGTGGGAGGATTGCATCCAGCATCCATGTGGAATCTGAGCCTCCTCTTGACATAGAGGTGCAATGGACACAACCAATCCAATGTCCACATAGAAGAGGTGGCATTGGATTGGGAAAAGTGGACATGGTGGCTGATGGGTATGGGGAAAGGCAGGAAGAGATGAGAGGTGGAGGCATCTTTGGGACATGGAGCTGCCCTGGATGGTGCTTCAGAGGCAATCACCGGACATTGTAAATCCTCACAGGGCCCACTGGATGGAATGGAGGAGAGTATGGGCCATGATGTAGACCATTGACTATGAGGTGCAGAGGTGCCCAAAGATGTACTTACCAAATCCAATGGATGTGTCATGATGATGGGAATGAGTGTTGCTGGGGGGGGGGGAGAGGTGGGGTGGGGGGGTGGGGTTGAATGGGACCTCACATATATATTTTTAATGTAATATTATTACAAAGTCAATAAAAAAATAAATTAAAAAAAAAAAAAAAGAATAATGCCCTGGTAAAGGATTTCAGGTATCAAAGGGTATGTATATAAGGTGGCATTCTTATAGTGTAAGGATAGTGTTGCAATTCCCCTGAAAATATAGTGCATAGATCCACTGCACTTATAGCCCTGTATGTAAGGCTGGCCCAAGGGTTAACACAAACACCTACATACACACACATGCTAACACATACATATTCATTAAAATACTGTATTTGAAGGAAATAAAACTCTTAGTGCAAGGAAATACTAGTTTCAAATACTTTTGTCATTATAATGTATCCTTAGAGTTTAAAAAAAATCACTATAGAGAAGGTTCGGTTGCATATTTATAACTAATGGCAAGATTTCATCAGCAGATCAATTTAAAGTAAACTTTTCACTGTAAGAAAATAAATGATATTTACTTATCTCTTCATAGGAAACAAGTTTATAATCGTTTTAAGGCATAACAGTTTCCTTTTGACCAAGAAGCTGTAAACATTATTTTAATTCTCTGGATTTAGAACTGCTTTACTTGTCGCAGAATACAATCTTCCTAAAATCTTGGCTTGAAAATTCCTTCCCACGAGTGCTCTACCTCAGTGTTAATTGAGCACTCTCTGCCAAACCCTACGCATGCAAGTTAAGGCAAACTCAAAGAACCCCTCTTAGTTCAGAGCATCACAGGCACGACAGGCATGAAAGCATTTGCCTTGATGCCTCCCTGTTACAAGTGGAGAGAAAAGAATCCTCAACCAAGCGTCTGAAACTAACCATCCCTTTCTGTAAAGAGAAAATATAACAGAATACATAATTGTGAGTCTGGGGAAAATATCATAACTCCTGTAATGTAATTAACTCATTTTACAAGTAAGGGAACTACCAGAAGAGACTTGCATGCGTTCCCACAGTAGATTGATAGATCTTAAATCAAAACTAGCATTCTTATACCCAAAACCAGTGATTTTTATTTTTTTAAATTGTACAATGTGAGCCATAAAGAAGTTACCATCTATCAAATCAAATTTTCAAAGTTAAATATAAAAGGGTATAGCAGATATAATAATATAGTGAAGACTTAAGTAATTATTAGAAACTTTAATAGGCAAGTTAGCAAAGCCAACTTTTATGATTGAGTCACAGTTCTTTCAATTTTATTGTGAGTGGTAATTTTTATATTGCAAGTCTCAGAAGGCATCATGAGTGCCATATATAAGGACCAATTAAACTGAAACACTTTGGCATTCCATGTGGGCGAGCAAGTGTTTGAGATGAAAGACGCATAAATTAAGTTTTTCTAAAGTTATTCCCAGTATTTACTGTGAATGTTCTTATACAAATCAATCAGTCAAATGAAACCTAATAAATATATCCATACTGATTTTAGTTTTTATTCCTCATTCAACCCTGCATGTCCTCTCTTGAAGATGAGAATAACAACAAACCGCATACTGAGAAAATGAAATAAAATACATAAGGCAAATGTGGTACAAAGCTTGAGTAACTGTTAGCTACCTTTATATTTAATTGGTATCATATTGACAATACCAAATCTCCTGTAATATCTGGTAAATTATATATTGAATAGACTAAATGGGATTAAATATATTTTCTGGAGAATAGATACGCCTCCAATGTTATCTCAGAATGATCTCATCATGAGAATAAAAGATTCAGTGTCTCAAAAAATGTAAACAAACTTGTAACATAATAAATTTTATTCTTAAAATTAAAAAAAAAAAGATTCTAATACCTAGGAATCAATTTAACCAAAGTACAGGAATTACATGCAGAGAACTACAAAATAATGTTAAAAGAAATCAATGAGGAACTAAACAAATTGGCTTTGATTTCTGGTGCTTCCTAAAGAAGACACCACAGAGAGCCAATGCTGTAACAAGCAGGCACCACAAGAGCAGACGCAACTGCTGTAACAAACAGATACTGCAATCGCTGCAACAAGCAGACTGCCACAACAAGTAGACTGCCACAATCAGCAGACACTGTAATCAGGAGAAGTCTCAACCACCACAATGAGCAGACACCACAGCCAGCAGGGAGTGGATGTGTCTCAGGGCTGTGGGCACTTGCTTCCCATGTAGGAGGTCCTGGGTTCAGTTCCTGGTGCCTCCTGGAGAAGATGAGCAGACACAGCAAGCACAACAAGCAGACAGACAAGGGAGCCATCTGGTAGCAAATTAAAAATAAATAAACAAACAAATAAATAAGTCTTTATTTTAAAAAATAAGATTTTATGCCATGATCAAGTGGGTTTTATCCCAGGTATGCAAGGCTGAGTCAACACAATAAAATTAGTGTAATAAACCACATTGATAAATTGAAGAAGAAAAATTACACGATCTCTTTGAATGATGCAGAAAAGGCATTTGACAAAATATAGCACATTTTCTTGATAGAAAATACTCCAAATGATAGGAATAGAAGAAAGCTTTCTCAAAATGGCAAAACACATAAGTGAAAAAACTAGTTAGCATTGTATTCAATGATGAAAGATTGAAAGCTTTCCTGCTGAGATCACTGACAAGACAAGGATGCCCACTGCCATCACTGTTATTCAACATTGTGCTAGAAGTTCTATCTAGAACAATTAGGCTAGATAAAAAAATAAAAGGCACCCAAATAGGAAAGGAAGAAGTAAAACTTGCACTATTTGCTGATGATATGACCCTATTTCTAGAAATTCCTGGAAATTCCACAACACAGCTATTAGAACTAAAACACAAGTTCACCAAATTGGCAGGACACAAGATTAATACCCAAAAGTCAATAGCGTTTCTATACACCACTGATGTGGAATCCGAGGAGGAAATGAGAAAACAAATTCCATATTTGCAACTAAAAGAATCAAATATTTGGGAATAAACTTAACCGAGGACATAAAGGACCTATATTCAGAAGACTAGAATATTCCCACAAGAAACCAAAGAAGACTTCAATAAATGTAAGGACATTCTGTGTTCCTGGATTGGAAGACTAAATATCATTAGGATGTCAATTCTACCCAAACTGATTTACAGATTCAACACTACATTAAAAATCCTGGCACCCTTTTTATCTTCTCAGAAATGGAAAAGCCAATTATCAAATTTATTTAGAGGAGTAAGGGACCCTCAGTAACCAAAAATGTCTTTTAAAAGAAGAGCAAAATTGGAGGACTCTCACTTCCTGACTTGAAGCATACACTTAGCTACATCGCTAAAAACAACATGGTACTGGCATAAAGACAGACAGATTGACCAATGAATCAAGAACTCAGAAATAGATCCTCACATCTACAGGCAAGGGGCTTTGAACAACACTTGAGTCCTCCCAGCTGAGCCAGAACAGTCTCTTTAATAAATGGTGCTGGAAGAACTGGATATCCATATCCAAAAGAAAGAAAGAGGATCTCTATCTCACACCTTATTTTAAAAAATTAAATCAAAATGGATCAAGGACCTAAGTATAAAAGCAAGAACCATAAAACTCCCAAAATAAAATGTTCTGGAATTTGATAGTGGTGATGGATGCCCAACTCTGTGAATGTACTAAAAATCGCTGAATTGTACCTTTCTTAACATTTAACTTTATGGAATGTGAATTACGTTTCAAAGAAGCTGTAAGAAAATCTTTGTCAATAAAGTTAATGATGTCCCATTGTTAAAATTAAGAAAGAAAGAAAGAAAGAAAGAAAGAAAGAAAGGAAGAAAGAAAGAAAGAAAGAAAGAAAGAAAGAAAGAAAGAAAGAAAGAAAGAAAGAAAGAAAGAAAGAAAGAAAGAAAGAAAGAAAGAAAGAAAATGTAGGAAGGCATCTACCAGATATTTTGATAGGCTGTATTTTCATAAACTTTACACCAAAAGCATGACCAACAAAGGAAAATAAAGATAAATGGGACCTCCTCAAAATTAAATACTTTTGTACCTCAAAGGATTTTGTCCAAAGGGTAAAAAGGCAGCTGACACAATGGTAGAAAATAGTTGGCAATCACATATCTGATAAAGGTTTTCTATACATGCTATATAAAGAGATCATATAACTCAGCAATAGAAAGGCAAACTACCCAATGAAAAAATGGACAAAAGACTTGAAAAGACAATTGTCCAAAGAAGAAATAAAAATGGCAAAGAAACATGAACAAATGTTATACATCACTAGTGATTAAGGTAATGTAAATCAAAACTACAATGAAATATAATTTCATACCTGTCATACTGGCCGTTATTAAAAAGTCTGAAAATTGGAAGAGTTGGAGAGTATGTGGAGAGATAGGAATGCTTATTCACTGTTGGTGGAGATGTAGAATGGTATAGCCACTGTGGAGGACTGTTTGGCAGTTTCCAAAGAAGTCAAATATAGATTTGCCATGTGACCTGGCAATACCACTACTGGGTGTATACCCAGAAGAACTGAGAGCAGTGACAAGAACAGACGGATATTCGTAGCATTATTCATGATTGCCAAAAGTTGGAAACAACCCAGGTGTCCATCAACTGATGACTGGATTAACAAATTGTGGTGTGTACAGATGATGGAATATTAAGCAGCTTTAAGAAGAAATGAAGTCATGAAGCATGTGACAACATGGATGAACCTGGAGGACATTATGATGAGTGAAGTAAACCAGATGCAAAAGGGCAAATACTATATGGCTGCACTATTATGAACAAAATGTATTATGTAAACTCATGGAGTTAATAATTAAAATATAGGTCACCAGAAAATAGAATGAGGTTAGAGAATAGAGAGCTGAGGGTTAATTTGTACAGAATTGGTAAAAAGGTTGTTTGTAAATCTTTGGAAATAAATGTCTTTAGCACATACTATTGTGAAAATAGTGCATGCTAAAGACAGAAATGTGGAACAGGTGAGAACACATCACGTATTTGTAACTAGCAGAGCTATTATATGGCTATGACAGTGGTTGAAAGGGTATGTTTATGGTAATGTTTATTACTAGAAAGAAAGCTAAAAAATGTAACATGGGATTGTAGAACAGTGAAACCTCAGGTAAAATATGAATATGTGTGATACTGCATGCACACTGTAAATGCAAATATACTAGACAGAAGGAGCACAACAGCTCTGTGTATGGCAGGTGAAGCATAGATTGAGAGGTGTTGAGTTTGGTTTGTTTGTTTGTTTATTATTATTGCTGTTATTGGAATGATGAAAATGCTCCAAAAATGATTGAAGTGATGAATGGCACAACTATGTGATTATAATGAATACCATTGATTATACCCTTTGGAAGGATTTATGCTTTATTAATATGATTCAATAAAATAGAATTGTTTAAAAAAAACTGTTTGTTATCAGTTTAGAAATGCTCACTAATTTTGATGAGACTGGCATCCAGGTGTTATTTCCTGAGTAACTTAATTTTTAAAACACTTGGATCAAAAATGGAACAGAATCCTCAGTTATGGCCCTAACCACTTCATTAATTTTAGGAACTCATAAGTCTCATGAAGAAATATCTGTAGGGGATTACAGTTTCTTCGATTCCAGTTCAGTTTCTTTTTCTTCCATAAATTTGAAGAAAATAAATTTCACTATGCTGTATTTGAGAATGGAAACAATAGTTACTTGGGTTTGGGATCAGGGTAATATTTTATTCTCTATTCTTCCCTCTACTTCCCTGCAGCTGCATCAATCTTATAATTAAGAATCTCTAACAATTGTGATTGTTTTTCTCTTTTCCACCACAGATCAGGGCTCTTCTCAACAAAACGGTTCATTTCCATGGGGACGGGCATGTTGGCCCATCTCAATTGTCAGAGCAGCCAAGAAACTGGTGATCTGGACATATCTGGAAACTCATCTCCAAAGTAGGTGCTGAGGCAATGTGGGAAGGTTGGGATTCACTGGAAAACAGAGCCCCAGGGAGTGGATGACCACAGCATGTCCAAGGTCAGGGGCAGGAAGTGGGGGCACTGCAGGTGCTGCCAAGTCACAGCCAAGATGGCTCATGGCCAAGACAGCTGTGGGAGGGGCAAGGCAGGCAGATCAGGAGGGAGGGGCCACCCAGAATGAGCTCATCACCTGAATTCACAGGCCTTCGCGCTGTCGTGAAAACAACATGCTAAAGACAGAACTCGTGGAACAGGGGACCACACTGGCTATTAAATTTTTCTTCCCATTGCTCAGTTTTCCGAAAGTTTTCCCAGGTGTTTTAATAAGAGGACAATGTGGTTGGAAGGAACAAGACAAATTCTTCTCAGCCCATCAGAGCTGCTCATGATGTGCCACGTGCCCTGGCTCTGCCCACGTGGTGTGACCGGGTGCCCGGTGCCCAGCACTGCCTCAGAGGGGACACCAGGGACCCCTGAGGGGGCACAGGGACCCCCAGCCCTCTGGGGAAGAACCCGGAAGCATTTCAGGGGCCATCAGGTGGGCTCCGCCTGCACCAGGAACTCTCTTCATATATACACTCATGAAAAGGCACACACATACACACATTCACATGCATATTTATTCACACACATACACACATGCCTATGCACATACACACATGGATGCACATACACATGCACACACATACCTCTGTCTACACCAGTGACACCTCAGCCCTTACCTCCCATGCAGACACTGGTAGGCTCCAGAGATTTAATTTCGATACAGCTCTTCTCAATTACCTAGAATCCACAGTGGGCAGAAGGGCAGGGGGTGAGCTGTGGGGAGATTCTCAACAAGCCCCTCCTCACTTTCAGCTTCTCACTCCCATCGGGGTTCTCACCTCCAGTTCCCACTCACCTGGGAACTGGTGCTTGACAGGGAGTTCAGATCAGGGACCCCAAACACATGGTCCTTGGATTCTGCAATTCCTTCCAGCTACGAGGGAGAAGAGGTGGTTGGGACATGGAGCCAGGGCATGGAAGGGGCAGCTGGTTCCACAAATGGGACAGTGCCTGGCCAACACATCAGGGTCTGGGCAGTGTTTCCCTGGAACTAGATCCTTCATCTGCAGCAGAACTCATGGGGGGCGGCCTCCACCCTCAGCTGGGGTGCAACCGAGCCCTCCAACTCCATCCTTTAAAGTGGATGGGGTAGACCCAAGTAATTGGGGGGGGTTAGGATGGCATCCCTGGGCTACCCGGGGAAAGCAGCCTCTGACACCTGCCCCCAACCAGGCTCAAGGGCGGCCCCTGCATTACCTGTTCTCACTTACCTGTTTTTGCTCAAACTCGTTTGCACCAATGGCGAAAATGATCGCTCCCATCTTCTGAGCCTTTCGAGACTAAGAGAAAGAAGGCGCTGAGTAGAATTCCCCAGAATCAGTGCAGCATAATGGCTGTAATGATGGATTGGACTCACTTGCTCCACAGCCAGCCAGTCTGCCCCTTCAGGTATTTTTGCAGCCGTCAGAGCATAGACCACTCTGGTGACCTTCCTACCTGGAGGACAAGCAAAGAGGGGCCAGTTGGGAATGGCACATGGGGTGCACCAGGGAGCCATGGCGGCAGATCTTCAGGGCTGCCCATGCCAGGACACGGCCCAGTGCCCCACACCAAGTCCTCACAGGCAAGGCGTGGGCAGCTCATGGGAGGCGCATGTGCCAGCCACCCTACTCTGCAGGCTTTCAGCAGAGAAGGGCCTGAGCCCAGGACCCACCTGGCAGACAGGAGACTGAGCCCACCAAGGGCCCTCCTGCTGGGCTGCCCCACCCTCCCCCACCAGATGGTACCAGCTGTGCCAGGAAGGGAAACCCATCTCATGCACCTGACAGGTGCAAGACCCCAGAACAGCAGGGAGACCACAGGCTGACCTGCTGTAATGGGTGGGCTGCAGGTTTAGGGTAAGGGATCCCTGATCAGGGCTGGCCTGGGGGTTATTGCCCGTGTCCTGGGCCCCAGGGCCCCTGGCCAAGGCCCTTGACAGGGGACCATGCACCCAGCCAAGGGCTCTGCAAACCCCAGTGCAGCCCCCTGAGAAGCCTGGAAGGATGTCATTCCTGGTCTGAGGACAGCACCCAACACCATCAGGGAGGGAGGCACAGGGTGGAAGGAAGAAGAGCTGAAAGCCACAGTGCAGCTCAGAGGGTGCAGCAAGCAACAAAAGGTGGCAATCGAGAAGATCCATAAACCAAACCCTACATCTGTGTGGGGCCCTCGGCTGCTTCCTTTTCTTTTCCCAAGTGCATGTCAGAGAGGGAAGTGGCCTCACCTGGACGCACCTCCAGCCTCTCAAGACCAAAGGTGCAGGCAGGTACCTTAGTTCTCATAAAGGCGAGGTGGGTATTATCTTAGCCTCCTTGTACAGAGGAGGATTCTAACTCTGAGACCATAAGGAACTTCCTCCAGCTCAGAGCTAGAACGTGGGGGAGGGTTGGGGACCCAAATGCACTGATGCCCAAGCCCGGCTTTGCCCTCGACCCCTGAGAACACGGAGGGCAGGAGGGGGCTTACCTTGAGAGCTGGATTTTCTCATCATCATATTTGCCTGCAACAAAAGAAGGAAATGTTGGACAAGGGGGTTAGATGAGCAAGGAGCCCTCCAAGAACGTGATACGGAAGGATGAATGCCCCAGGCTCCAGCAGCTGTACCTTCTCTAGTCCTTCATTCACGTAGGAAGATGACACCAGATTACGCTCACGCATGAGTCTCCGAAGACCTTGTTGAAGATATTCTCTGAAACGCAACATGGAGAAGGCAGTGGAGGTGGGCGTGGCCCTCCCACAGCGGCTCTGCGTGGACGTGAAAGGACGCGGGTGCATCTCACATGCAGACAGAACTCCGCTGTCCCCATGGGCTCGGCCTGGCTTGCTGGGTGCATCCCTGACCCAAAGCACCCAGCCCCCAGCCCCAGGGGCCCTGCCTCTGACCGTCCACTCCACAGTGGGGGCATCCCTGCACGTGCAGCTGCGAGGCAGCACTCACGAGGGACCAGTGTTTCCGTGGAACTCCTGGGGGACCCCCGGCAGGCGGCCGACTGGAGGCTGAGTTTGGGAAAGCTCGTCCTGCTTCTCCACTGCCCGCCCCCTCCCCTGTTCAGCAGCCCCCTGGGGGGTAGCTCAGTGCCACTAGATGCTTGTGTCAGTGCTAGAGGAAGCAGCAAATAGGCCTAAGAGGGTTCCTGGGCTGCTGCGGGAGAAAGGCCGAAAGCTGGGAGGAGGGTGGGCTGTGGGCAGAGGGGGGGCAGTGGGGGCGGCCTCACAGGCCCGCCCAGCCCAGGAGGTGGGGCTGGGACCCCTGGAGGCTGGTGTGCAGGTTCCGCCTCCCTGGGTAAGCCCCTCCTCCTGCAGGTGCCTCTTCCGCTAGGACCCCCCCTCCCTGGTCTCACTCTCCTGACACCCCAGCAGGGGCCACCCAGTCCCTGAGCTCTAGCCTCTGCCCCCACAACAGACCCTCCAGGACCCTGCACCTGCTGCCTGTAGCCACACGCTCTCCACACACCCCCAGGGGGTCGGGCTCCCTCTGCTCTCAAGTACAGGGACCCTGTAGGTCCTACCCCGCCCCTCTGCCCACCCTCCTCAGCTCAGGCAGGGAGCACCTGTGGGAGCACCAGTCCCAGGCCGCCCCAGCTCTGCTGCAGGCCATGCGCACCCAGGGCTGCTGCTTGAGGACTCGGGGCTCCCTGCATGTGTCCTTCCTGCATGGCTCCCACAGCCGCCCTGCCTGGGGGGGGCTTCCTACCGCAAGCCAGCTTCCCCTGGACACCACGGCCCCACCCAGGGGCCTTCCAAGACTTGCTTCCTTCCATCTCTCCAAACCCACAGGACACCCACTCCCCCTCCACACTCTCACCCCTGCCCAGAGCATCAGCCCTTGCAGCTCCTCCTGGAGCACCATGGGGAGGCCTGGCCCCCCCCACAGCACCCTCCCTTGGGTACTGCCTCCTGCTTCCCCTGCTGCCCTGACTTCCCTACAAGGTGCGGGCAGCGCGCTTCTCCACCCCCAGGTGCCACCCCCAGGCTGACATGTACCCAAGGCTCCTTTGGGCTCTCCACTCAGGATGGGGCCCCAGCACTGGCGCCCCAAGTGCCTGGACCCTGTGGGCACCAGGCACTTTGCCAGCCCCATTCCCAGGCTTTGTGACCCTATTCAGGCCACCACGTGCCCCCAGCTGTGCCCGCCCCATGCCTGTGGGAACCTGCCCTTGGGCTCCTCTTTTTGGCCCACTCTGGCTTCCCCGGACCCTTTGCTCCAGCA
This sequence comes from Dasypus novemcinctus, assembly GCF_030445035.2. Taxonomy (NCBI): domain Eukaryota; kingdom Metazoa; phylum Chordata; class Mammalia; order Cingulata; family Dasypodidae; genus Dasypus; species Dasypus novemcinctus. Next base: position 108,007,430 of record NC_080678.1, on the reverse strand, counting down.
CCCTGACTGCCCCCATCATCCCGCCTGGTTCGGACCCTGCCCCCCCCCCCAAATCTAGAGGGGGACGAGCAGGCACAGAGCTGGGCTCACAGCACAGGCAGGGCTGGGACAGGACACCCACGAGTCTCCACCAGCCCCCCTGGGTCCCTGGACTCTTCAGAGACTTTGATGAAGGGACATGCTGCCATGGGTGCCCGGGACAGAAGGAAGACAGGAGAAGGGGTGAGGAGAGAACACTGGGGGAGACAGTGCCAGGTGCCAGGCATCCCCAAGGAACCCGGGTCCTGAGTGAGGGCCAGCCTGATGCTGGGGCTCGCTCCTCGCTGCCCTGCGGGGCCTCCAGGTCCACTGAGGGCAGGGGGGTCTTACTCATCTGACGTGAGGTCCATGGACACGTAGCCCTGAGAGTCGAAGGTGATGAAGCAGATCCGCATTTTCGGGCTGTGAGGAAGCACCTTGTGAGAGCCACTCACAGCTGGAAGCCGCACACCCAGGCAGCCAGGCCAGGCCCCCACCCAGCCGCCCCCTCTCCACCACATCTCACATCTGGGCCCACTCCCCACCAGGCAGTTCCAACAACTTGAGTGAAGGACTTGGAGGCTTCACACAAGAGCGGGTGTCAAGATGGCATTCTGCCCACCCCTAGAGCCCAACACCCCAGAAGATGCACGCACACACCTGTGCACACCTGTGCACACCTGCACACACCTGCACACACCTGCAGTGACATCAAGACCTGCACTCGCATCTCTGAGGCGTCTCCCTTCTACTGTGATATTCTTGCAACTCTGTCCCTCCTTCCCCTCCCCCATCTCCCTTCCCCCATCACCCCTCCTCCAACAATTAGACCTCTCTGGGGAGCTGGTCACCACTTCCTGTCCTGGCCATGGATGGACTTTACTGAGCTCCCCCCCTTGGCACCACCCCTTGGCCACCACAGGGGGCATCCACTGGCATCTGTCCATCTGTCCTCTGCCCTGGTTCAGAGCCCTGGGCTCGGGGCTCCCACCCGAGGGACATGCAGGCCCCTGGAGGCTCCAAGGGATGTGTGCTCTGCCTGGCCTGGGCTGACCTCACACACCCCAAGGGGCCCGCAGCTCGGAGAAGCCATACTTCTTTAATTTATTCGTGATGTCTGCAACAAAGTTGTAAATGTAGTTTTTTTTTTGCCTACAGCTATTCATAGTATTCTCCCATTATCTCAGTTATTTCTGCAGGGTCAGTAGTAATGCTCCCATCTCATTTATTTATTTGTGCCTTCTCTCTTTTATTCTTTGTCAGTCTAGCTAATTGTTTGTTGATTTTGTCGATCTTCTTAAAGAATCAATGTTTGGTTTGATTGATTCTCTCTATTGTTTTTTGTCCTCAATTACATTTATTTCTATTCTGATTTTTAGTATTTCTTTTCTTTGGCTTAATTTGAGATTAGGTCGCTGTTCTTTTTCTAGTTCCTTCTTCGACTCACTGATTATTTAAGAGTTGATGTTTATATATTTATTGGTTTCCAGCTCCATTCTATTATATCAGAGAAAGTGTTTCATATAATTTCAATCTTTTTAAATTTATTGTCTTGTATTATGACCCAAGATATGGTGTATCTTGGAGAAAGATCCATTAGCACTTGAATGAATGTGTATTCTGCTGTTTGGGGGTACAATGCTCTATGGCTGTCTATTCTGTTTTGTTCCTTTATCATATTATTCAGGTTCTCTGTTTCTTTATTTATCCTCTGTCCAGATGTCCTATCCAGTACTGAGAGTGGTGTATTAAATCTCCAACTATTATGGTAGAAACATCTGTTTCTCCCTTCAGTTTTGGCAATGTGTGCCTCGTGTATCTTGGGGTACTCAGGTTAGGTGCATAAATATTTACTACAGTTATTTCTTCTTGGTGAATTTTTCCTTTTATCAATATATATTGACCTTCTTATCCCTTATAACAATTTTGCCTTTAAAATCTATTTTGTCCAATATCAGTGTCATGACTCCAGCTCCCTTTTGGTTGCTATTTGCATGGAATATCTTTTTCCAGCCTTCCATTTTAACCTCATTGTGTCCTTACATCTGAGGTGAGTCTCTTGTAGAAAATAAATAGATTGGTTATATATTTTTTGTGCATTCTGTCAGTCTGTATTATGACTAGGGAGTTCAAACCATTAACATTCAATGTTATTACCATAAAGACATTACTTATTTCATCCATTTTTCCTTTGATTTTCTATTGTCATAGCTTATTATTGTCTGTCTATTGATCCTTTAATTTATCCTTCCTGATCATCTTCATTTCTATACTCTTCTCCAAATCTCTCATCCTTGTTTTTTTCCTTTCAGGCTGCAGCTTTCCCTTTAGTATTTCTTGTAATTCTCATCTTTTGGTAACATATTCTATCAGTTTTTGTTTGTCTGTGAAGACTTTGAACTAACCCTCATTTTTGAAAGACAGTTTTACCAGATATAGAATTCGTGGCTGGTAGTTTTTCTCTTTTAGTACTAGGTACATCATACCTCTTTCTTCTCACATCCATGGTTTCTGATGAGAGGTTAGCAATTAATCTTATCGTGTTTCCCTTGTATGTGATGCTTAGGTTTTCTCTTGCTGCTTTCAGAAACCTCTATGTCTGATATTTGTCATTCTGAATAGTAGGCATCTCAGGATAAGTCTATTAGGATTTACTCTGTTTGAGGTGCACTGTCCTTCTTGGATATTGATGTCTTTCTTAAGGATTGAGAAGTTTTGGTGATTATTTCCTCAAATACTCTTTCTGCCCCTTTTCCATTCTCTTCTTCTTCTGGGATGCAGATATTGCATATGTTTGTGTGTTTCCCATTATCCTTCAATTCTGTGAGATCCTGTTTCATTTTTTCCATTCTCTTTCTATTTTCCTGTCTTTTCCAGTTCAGATGTTCTGTCCTTGAAATCACTAATCCTTTCTTCAAGCAAATTAAATCCACTCATATGTGCCTCTAATGTATTTTTTAATAAACTGTGGAATTTATTAAATTATAAATTTCATAATCAAAAGAATAATGCAGATTGAGAGAAACCTCAGAACTACAAGGACTAGACAGCAAAGTCTATGAGAATGCCATGAAGTGTATTACTGACAAAATCCCAAAGCATAAGGTATTAGCACTTTACTTTACATTTACATTTCAGTAACTTTTCTATAAAATGGTTGTTAGTCATCTATTTTAAAATCCCAAATTCACATCTATTCTCACATTAAGTTAAGCTTCCTGCTCATACTCTTACCAAATATCTCAAAGATACCAAATTTTATGAATGATTTTATGTCAATCCAAGCAAAAAAATAACACACAATGCAAGAGTCAGATGAGGTCTCTTAATGCACAGATAACAACACACACTGGTCAAAAGAACTGAAGAAAAAATATTTTATTCTTATAAAATAAGCAGACCTCAAGAAAACTGGGTTATTACCAAACAGCTCTCAACTATTAACACCCAAATTCCTTACATTAAATAAATTTTTCAACAGAGACATGTTAGACATTTTACTTATAGGTCTATCTTCCCATCCCCACTCCCAAAATATACTATTAGGTTGATTATAATGTTACATGGGCAGAAATTTGCAGATAACCATATCAGCTTTGAGCATGGGGCTGAAAGCTATATTTATTTTAACTTCAGTTACTGTGCACTGTCCATCAGGCATTCTAGATCTGACTCTGACACTCACTGTTGCACCCCCCTGCTACTGAGCAATCAGTTCCTGAATGATCTGATTTACCAATTACTATCTGATTTATATTAGAAACCAAAAGTTTCTGTTGGTTCAAGGGGTGCTATGCATCAAGTGCAGATGCATGCTCACTATCACTAATGGCATCTGATTCGATTTCCTTAGTAGGGGTGTTTGGAGCTGGTCCCCTGCTTGAAGATGTTGATTCTTGATCTTCTTCTCCTTCTCCCCTATGGCTCCTTTCAGCTATGCTGTCTCCTCTCAGTTGCAAATGAGCAAAAGAGTTGTCCAGAGAAGTGCTTGCATCAGAGGATGCTGCTGCAGGGTTTGTTAACTGACCATCTACAGAAGTTAGGAGCAGTAGCTGATCAGTTAAGGAAGCCTGCAGCACTACCTTTTGATGCAAGCACTTCTCTGGACAACTGAGGCTGAACTGAAGCTCCCCTCTGTGCTAATATACTGTCCTTTCTATCAGCAGAGCTCTCTCTTGCTAAGTTTGCAGTGGGAAAGTCACAGTCCAACCCAAGTCCAGCTACACCCTTTGGCATCTATGATATCCTATTTAATCTTCCTGCAATGCCCATGTTCATTTCTCCTACACTGAACCAAATTTTCAAGATCAGCAACATAGAGAAACCCAGAAATCAGCATTTCAGTGCTCTTTTTATCTTTGGAGAAAGCATGCATCCCTTTCATAATACCACACATTTTCACCATTTCCTCTTCTTGTAACAACAAGGTTAGTTTGTAAAGGAAATCCTTAGGAATTTATTTTCAGCACAGATAGAAAACATGTTTGCAAGGCAGACTGCCTGGGTGAACACGTTTGCAGACAAAGGACACATTCAGGGGCAGCTAGAGATAGTGTGGTATTAGAACAGGACTCGGCTTTCCTGTTAATTGGAAATGTGTTTACTGAGTGGTCAATTTCACCACAACCAGCCATCATTTCTATTACAGATCCCACAGATTCCTGCCACAAAAATACAACATCTTCTTCCCCAGTAGTCAGTTTACAGTAATTTCCCTTCCACTGCTTGTTGATTCTTTCTCTCTCCTGCCATGGCCGCAGCCACCTCACAGTTTTTTCTCTTCAGCCTTGGAACCCACGGCTGCCAGAGACATGCGCAATCATCATGTGACTGACCATAGGACCATAGGTGCAGAGGCTCACACTAACACACTTTTATCTCATCCATCGTGTCTTTCATTCCCGTAAGGTCTGTTACTTTCCTTTGCAGGCTTTCAAATTGTTCTTTGTGCTCTCCCAGTGTCTTTTTAATACCATATCTCTTTAGTAATATTTTCTCTCAATTCTTTGAACTGATTTAGGAGAGTTTATGATTTTCGCTGATTATCTTAAACCCTGTATGTCTTCAGGATTCTTGGTATGTTCCTTTGACTGGGCCATCTCTTCCTGTTTCATAATATGACTTGTAATTCTTCTCTGATGTCTAGGCTTCTGAAAATGTTGGTGAATTTGCTCTGATGACCAATTTCTCCCTCTTGCCTATTGTTTTTTTTTTCCCCCACAGCTCTTCTTTGATATTTCATTCAACTTATTCTAAGTCTTTAAAATTGCCCAGCTTAAGTTATCAAAATAGGGCCATGGACTCACTAATGGGGCACAGACTTTCTCTCAGGACACAGAGAGAAACAAAAGTAGTTTTTGTCCATATAATTTCCAGACTGGCCAGCAGATGGCACTCGTTGGTGTTTGTCTTGGCTTTCCTGTGTTTTGGTCTGGCCACAGCTGAGATTCAATGTGGGCTTTACTGGCCGAATTCCTGAAGAAAAGCCCCCTGGTTCCCCATCCCTTTTCACTTAAAACAGCTGACAGGGAGGAAGATGTCTGTTCCCTCTCAGTCACTACAGTGAGCCAGGGTTTTGCCCCAGCTTAATATACTGGAGTGGGGGAAGGGAGACCTTCCCAGCTGCTGCGGGGTTTTGGTAACTCATGTTTCCTGTTTCGGCTTCTTCATCTCTTTGTCCCTCACCCTGTTAGGAGTTGCACAGCACTGTCCTGGTCTGCTGATCTCCAAAGTAGGTCCCCCAGAGAGTTGGTGGCTCTTTCCCCATTTATTTTTGTGAGAAACTTGAGCCCTGCCTTCCTAGTCCAATGCCATCTTCGCACAATCCTCTCAAAGCATTGGAGGTTTTTCCCTCCTGAGTGGTATTTAAAATAATGGAATGTCTTAAATAAATGGTATATGCCCATTTTTGAAATCTGACATATTTCCCTGTGAGTGGTCTCTTGGTTCATATCCAATGTCATTTTTTTTTTAAGATTTATTTATTTATTTAATTCCCCCCCTCCCCAGGTTGTCTGTTCTTTGTGTCTATTAGCTGCGTCTTGTTTCTTTGTCCGCTTCTGTTGTCGTCAGCGGCATGGGAAATGTGGGCGGCACCATTCCTGGGCAGGCTGCACTTTCTTTCATACTGGGCAGCTCTCTTTCTGGGTGCACTCCTTGCGTGTGGGGCTCCCCTACGCGGGGGACACCCCTGCATGGCAGGGCACTCCTTGCGCACATCAGCACTGCGCATGGGCCAGCTCCACAAAGGTCAAGGAGGCCTGAGTTTTGAACCATGGGCCTCCCATGTGGTAGACGGACGCCCTAACCACTGGGCCAAGTCCGTTTCCTCCAATGTCATTCTTAATGTCATACTTTAATAGTTTGGCGTACATATTGGACGTCTCATTCATTGGGTCTTAACCAGCATTTCCCTAATTTCTGGTGGGAGAGGTCATCTGTTCACATGATTTGAGGCCTTTGTGTTTCCTTCTCTGTGACATGCCTGATCATGTCTGTGTCCATTCTTTGATTTGGGTGTTTCTTCTATATACTGATTCTTTAGAATTAGCATTTATTATGGATACAAGTCCTTTAGCTATCATTGCAACTATCTTCCATTTTGTGGCTTGTTTTTTCTCTTTATTTGTTGTGACTTTTAATAAGCAGATATTCTTTATTTTAACACACCTGAATATGACCATTTTTATAAACTTTAAGCTTTCAGCTGTTTTGTAGTGTATCTTGTTTAAGAAATTCTCCCCTATTAAAGGTGACAAAGACAGTTTCCCACCTTTTAAAGGTTTTGAAGACTTGCCTCTCACACTGAAGCCTTAGATTCACGTGGGGTGAATTTTTAAGTGTGAGATGTGCTCTGATCTGTTCCACCTTTCCCCATGGAGGTAGTGAATGGCAGCCCCCATGGTGGCACTTCCTCCTATCCTCATTGAGCTGCCACTGCCTCAGGAGTTTCCAGCTCCAAGCTCCTGGCTCCAGTCCATGTTCCGGGTCCACTGGTTTAGATTGATAGGCTCAGCCCCAGGAGGTCTGTTATCCATGTGGAAAGTGGTCGGGGGTCTTGCTGGCCCCTGCCCCTCCCCTCTTAGGGGAGAATCTCAAGCCATGTCCCCCTGGAGTCCATGACTCCCTTCAACCAGTGACATGCTCTTAAGTACCAGGCGCTGTAACATGTGGCCAGGAGCTGTCAGGGCCAGTGATGGACCGGTGGCCCCACTGCCTGGTGCCTGAGGGAGGCTGAGGCGAGAGTCCCCAGGGACCCGGGATGAGTACATGGGGTGAGCGGGAAGGAGCATGTGTGTTTTGAAGCTGATCAGCTTTGGGATGGCTTGTTACCAGATGACATAACCCAGTTAATTCTGACACGTCACGACTTCTGTAGCCAGCCCTGATATTTCTGTGATTTCATACATTTTTGGAATCAGCTTCTCAAGGCTCCCCACCCTCCAGGCCTCTCAATGATGGATTATAATGGTATTAATTATAGAGGTTCATCTGGGGGAAGGGGGTCCTTGCAGAACCATCCTCTGTGGGCACCTGGCGTGTCTCTACATTAGATCTTCATCGGTGCCTTTCACAGCCTCTTCCCCAAATACCCTATATTTTTGCTGCTTTTGTTATGGTAGTATTAAATGACGTTTGCCTACTCTTTATTGCTGTTGTGACATAATTTGTTTTATTTATTATATCTGGCCACCTTGCATACACCTTCTAAAAATTAACTGCTGAATCTTGGGTTTCTATGTAAGTTGAAAGGAAAGATCAACAACCGTGCTCTCCATCCTCAGTGAATTTTTAAATAGAAGCTGTGATAGAGGCAGGCTTGATTTTAGGTGGCGTGCTTCTCGCATGTTACTGTCAACAACTATGAAGAAGGCTATTGGCAGAAATCCTTTACCAGGGTAAGGGGATTCCCAGACCTTCTACATTTGCTACAAATGATGAATGAGTGTTGAATTTTATCTAAACTATTTTATTCACATTTTGTGACCATATTTTTTCTCCAGTAGTCTATTAATATGGTTAATTATATTAATCCATTTTTGAAAGTAAACCTAATTTAAATTTTTTGGAAATAAACCCACCTTGAATGTGATGATAATTTTTTTTAATTCTGAAGGACTGAGCTTTACTAATAGTTTAGAATTTTTATGGTCTAGGATCATGCATGAGGGATGCTGGCCTGTAATCCCCTATTTTTGTGCCATCCTTAACTGACCTTGATATTATGGTAGCCTCATTCAGTGCATCAGGGAGTGTAATTTCTCCTTGGAAAGATTTTGGGTGTGATCAATATAATGTGTTCTTGAATATTTGCTATATACCATCTGAGCCTAGTGTTTTCTCTGTGAGAATATTGTAAACTACGGATGCAGTTTATTTAGTAGCTCCAGGCTTATTCAGTATTTCCTTTTGTTTTAAAGTCAACTCAGTTTATATACTTTGGAATTTATTCATTTACTCACATTTGATCATTTATTGATATAAAGTGGTTCAGAATGTTTGACTTTTTAAAATATTTCTGTTTTATTTATAGTTAAACCTTATTAATTACTATTACTGCTTAAATTTGCCTTCTCTTAATATATGTATTCTCAACAAGGATAATATCAACCAAAGGTGGTGTATTAGTCAGCCAAAGTGGTGCTGATGCAAAATACCAGAAATTGGTTGGTTTTTATAAAGGGTGTTTATTTGGGGTAGGAGCTTACAGATACCAGGCCATAAGCATAAGTTACTTCCCTCACCAAAGTCTATTTTCATGTATTGGAGCAAGATGGCTGCCATCATCTGGAAGGGTTCAGCCTTCCTGGGTTCCTCTCTTCCAGGGTCTTGCTTCTGTTTCCTCTGTGAGCTTACTTCCCAGGGCTCCAGCTTAAGGCTTCAGCATCAAACTCCAACATCAAAAACCCTCAACTCTGTCCTGTGCCATGCATTTTATCTGAGTCCCCACCAAGGGGTGTGGACTCAACACCCTAATGCCATGGTCTAATCAAAGCCCTAATCATAACTTAATCACACCCAGGTACAGACCAGATTACAAACATAAATCCATATCTATTTTGAAATTCATAAACATATCAAACTGCTACAGGTGGCAAACATTGGTTTTTGCAGGGAAAGGAATCTTATTCTTTCTATGAATAAAGCACAGATGCACAAAAAGCACATAAGAGATAAAGAGCATACCTATGGTATTAAAACCCCATGGGAGTACTTACAGGAAAAAAATTGAAAAATGGTTCTTATGAGGGCACTATAATGAAAATAGAAAGGTTAATAAACACAGTTTGCTTTATCTTGAATTTCACCAGAATATTTCCTGTGTTAGGTTACTTTTCAAATAAATTTTGGCTCTTTTGTTAATCTCTATTGTGTTTTTTATTTATTTATTTGTTCCTTCTTTAATATCACCCTCTTTACTCTTTTGAATTCTTTGTTACATAATTATTTATGTGTGATTTAAAATTTTCTATTCAGTGTGTTTTCTCCAAGGAATTCTTTTAGGCGTTGATTTCCAAACTAATTGCACTGCCGTTGAAGAACATGATTTGTCTGGTAGTGTTTCTTTGATTTTTACTGATATTTGTTTGATTACATCACTGGATGGAAGATAATTTATAAGCCCATTAAATCAAGTTTATTATATTGTCCAAATCTCATTTTTTACTTATATTTTAGTTACTTGACCAGATTTGTGTTGAAATTTCTCACTGTAATAGTGGGCTTGTCAATTTCCCCTTAAAGTTCTCTCATTTTTGCTTTATTTTATGGATTTTTATAGGTGCATGTGAGTTTAGAAATTTTGTAACTTACTGACCAATGAGACTCTATTAGATACGTATTCTCCTGAAATCTGATCATGTGTGTGTTTGTGCGCGTGCGCTGAAGAATTTGTGCAGTTGCAGCCTCCACCACCACTGTGTGCCACCTCCCAAGCCTTTTGTCATGTTGAGGAAGTTCCCTTCTATTCCTATTTTTCTGTTTTTTTGTTTGTTTCTTTCCTTGTTTTATCATGAAAGGGTGTTGGATTTTGTCAAATGCCTGTTTTTTTCTTTTTTAGTTACCAGGGGCAGGGGATTGAACCTGGGACCTCACATGTGGGAAGCCAGCACTCAACTACCAAGTCACATCAGCTTCCCTGAGCTGGTTTATCATCTGTTTTGCTTGTTGTTCACTTTTGTTTTTTTTTCAGGAGGCACCAGCAACCGAACCCCGGACCTCCCAGGTGGAAGGCTGGAGCTTAACCTGTTGAGCCACGCCCACTCCCCTCAAAATAGCTTTCCTACATCAATTGAGATGATCAAGTGATTTTTTCCTCTTCATTCTATTTGTGTTGTGTATCACATCAATTGATTTCCATACGTTGAACCACACTTCCTTTCCTGAAGTAAATCCTGCTTGGTCATGGCATACCCTTCTAATATACTGTTGGATTTGATTGGCTAGTATTTTTTTGAGGATTACTACATCTATATTCAGAAGGAAATTAGTTTAATTTTTTTCCTTGTGATATCTATCTGGCTTTTATTTCAGAGTTATGCTGGCTTTATGGAGTAAATTAGGAAAAGTTCCCTACACTTTAATTATTTAAGTATGTTGAGATATTCTATTTCTTTTTCAGTTAGTTAAGCTGTAAATTTCTAGAAATATATCCATTTCCTCTAGGTTATCTGATTTATTGGCATACAAAATTTGCTCATAGTATTCTCTTATAATCTTCTTAATTCCTGCAAGATTATTAGAATGTCCTCTCTTTCATTTCTGAATTTGGTGATTTGCTGCATCATCTCTCTTTTCATTCTGTGTGACAGCAACTAAAGTTTTGTCATTTTTTTTGTCTTTTCAAAGAAACAACTTTTTGTGTCATTGATTTTCTTGATTGTGTTTCTATTTTCTCTCTCTGCTCTGATAGTTATATTTCCTGATTTCTGTTAACTTTACATTTACCTTACTTTTTTCCAGTTCCTCATGATGTGTAATTTATGGATGGTCTCTTTTTTCTTACATATAGGCATTTATAGCTATAAACTACTTTCAAAGCACTTGAGAAGACTTTGTATTCTGATGATGTTGGGTCATGTTTTATATATGTCTAGGTCTAGTTGGCTTATGATATTATTCAAGTCCTCTGTTTCCTTACTGATCTTCAGTCTAGATATTCTACCCACTTATGAAAGTGGTATATTGAAATCTCCAACTGTTATTGTAGTACTATCTCTCCCTTCAGTTTCATCAATGTTTACTTTAAATATTGGGGCTCTGTTATTAAGAGCACATATGTTTATATTTGTTATATCTTCTTGTTAGATTGATCTTCTTATTAATATATAGTGTCCTTTTTTGTCTCTTATAACAGATTTTAGCTTAGAGCCCATCTTACTTTCCTGGCTGCTGTGGCAAATGCCATACAGTGGGTTGGCGTAAACAGGAATTTATTGGCCCATAGGTTCAGAGGCTAGGAGGCTGCTTCCTCCTGGGGTTGGTATTGTTCTGCCTGGTTGGTAATCCTTAGGTTACTTGGCTTTCCCATCACATGGTGATTTTCTCTCCTTTCTCTTCTGGGGTCTACTGACCCAATTTCCAGCTCCTCCATGTGGCTTTTTCTTTTTAATAGGCCTCCAATAATAGAATTAAGACCAGTTCTGATTCAGTTGGACCTTAGTTTAACTAAAAATAACATCTTTAAATGGTGCTTTTTACCAAGTGTTCTCCCACATGAATGAGATTAAGATTAAAACATGCTTTTTTCCCCCTGGGGTACATAATTCAACCTTTCACAAAACTTATTTTCTGATGTTAGTATAGCCACCCTGATTCTTTTGGTTACTATGTGCATGGAATTTTTTTCATCCCTTGACTTTCATACTATTTTTGTCTTTGAATTTAAAGTGAGTCTTTTGTAAACAACATATAGTCCTATCTTGTTGTTTTATCCATTCTGCTAATCTCAGGTTTTTTAAGTGGATCTATTAATCCACTTACATTCAAAGTAATGACTGATAATACAGGATATACTACAGCCATTTTTTCTTGTACATCTTATACCTATTTTTGCCCCTCATTTACTCCATTGCTTCTTCTTTTGTGTATAGTTGATCTTTTGTAGTGAAACTATTCGATCCCCTTCTCATTTCCTTTACTATGAGTTTTATAATTAACATCCTATGTCTATAACAATGTAGCTTCAATTGATACTGACTTATCTTCAATACCACATGCAATCTCTGCTCCTACACACCTCTGTTCTTTCTCTTTATTTACTTCTGTTCACAAATTCTCTTTATATTTTGTGTTTCCAATAATGTAGAAATATGACTATTTTTATGCATTTGTAGTTTAGGTTATGTAGGAAATAAAAAATTAGAGTTACATAGCAAGACTGTATAATACTGCCATTTATAATTACCTATATTGTTACCATTGCTGAAAAACTTAATTTCTTCATAAGTCTTCAAACTACTGTCTGGTGTCCTTTTTTTTTTTTTTTTTCAACCCAAAGAACTCCCTTTAGGAGGGGAGGCTTTGTGGTGTTGAAATTTCTCAGCTTTTGCTCATCTGGGAATGTTTTAATCCTCATTTTTAAAGGATGGTTTTGCTGGATACACAATTAGGGGCAGTGTTGTTTTTTTCTTTCAGCACTTTAAATCCTGCTTGCTCATCTCCTTAGTTTCTCATGAAATATAGATACATAATCTTATTGTGGATCCATCCCCTTTTATGTGATTAGTCACATCTGCCTTGCTAAATTTTTTGGATTTTCTCTTTATTTTTGCCCTTAAGCAGTTCAGTTATAATGGGTCTCAGTGTGGATCTTTTTGAGTTTGCCCTATTTGAAGTTTGTTGGGCTTCTTGGATGTCTATATTCACATCTTTCATCAAGTCTGAGATGCTTTTGGCCATTATTTCTTCAAATGTTTCTTCTTCCTCTTTCCTTTTCCCTTCTAATGGAATTCCTATAACAAATATATTGGTACAATTCATGTTTTTCTCATATCCCTTCAGCTCTACTCACTTCAAAAATTCTTCTTTCTCATCTTCAGACTGAATAATTTCACCTAGCTCTCTTCCAGATCACTGAATCTTCCTTCTTCCTGATTAAATCTTCTGTTGAACCCATCTAGTATATTTTATATTTCTGTTATTGTGCTTTTCAACTCTAGAATTTCTGCTTGATTCCTTTGAAAATTTTCTAATTGCCCCTTTTGGTCAAACATCACCTTCCCAATTTCCTTTAGTTCTATGTCCATGATTTCCTTTAGCTCATTGAACTTATTTATGAGAGGCAACTTAATATCTCTGATCACTCATCCCAATGTCTGTGCTTTGTCTGTTGTTTTACCTTGTTCCTCTCAATGGCCCATCTCTTCTCTTTTCTTTGTATGTGTAGTGATCTTTTGTCAAAGTCTGGGTATTTGATTACTTTGGCTTTTTAAATCTGGAAGTTGTATTCTCTCTCTTCCACCAGATTTTAGATTATATTGGCTGTGCATTGAGGTTCTTCTTCTATAGCCAGTCCAGTTTATACTGAATCTATAGATCAGCTTGCAGTGAAAAGTTAGGTTGTTCTCAGGTTTTCTGAGCAGGTCTCTTGCCCTAGCATGTGTAGGAACTTTCAAGAAGTCTTCAATATGTGTAACTGTTTTTTCTCTACAAAAGGAGTTTCTCTTCTCAAATTCTCCTCTTGGCACCCTGGGCTGTGCTTTTTGTCTCAATTACAGTCTTTCACCCCAGGCATTACAGTCAACTAAGCTCTGCTCCTCCTTTCTGCACTGTTTCTATATCCCGGCAAATTCCTTGTTAGGAAAAACAAACATGTGCTTTAAGTCAGTCTTCCAAGAAGCAGATTGGAGCTGATGTACAAAGACATTTAGTGTGTGTTTGGGTGAGTTAATCACCAGGCATCAGGGACCAGCACTTCAAGTTGTGCAGAGTGCCAAACCATCAAGCCACAGACTCTGAGCCAAGCCAAAGGCTGGGGAGGGGCTCACAAGTAAAGGTGTTCTGCAGCTTTCCAACCAATTATAGGTTTTACTTTTCCTGATTTGTTGTTTACTAAAAAGTTATTTATTGTTGGCCAATTTCCAGAGTTCTGGAAAGTTGATTCTGACAGTCTGCCAGATTTCCACTATTTCTAAGGGGGGGCCATTTACCAGTAATGTCTTATTCCACCATTTTGCTGATATCACCACCTTAAGCTTTGGGTTCCTTTAAATAATTTAAACTTTTTTTTTTCATTTATTAAGAACTTTCATCTTTCTACTTATTTGACTCAAATTGAAATGTGAAAGGATTTGGCAGTTGATAAATCATGCAGAAATTAACAAAAATATATTATAGAGGAGTGTTGTAGTCTGTTTACTGAAAGAATTTTTTCAGTCTATCTATATCAAAGAACCTCAGACCAATTCATAATTAGATACATGGAACTTTGATTTGCAAGACTATTCTGTATTGATGATTTAAATTGTTTTTAAATCATTAACTATTGACCTGAATACCTCAATTTATCATAATTCTGGATGGGGGGGTTGTGAAAGAGATGCTTTTCAGATGATTTAGAATCATGTCAGCTTTGCCTAGTAGAATCCTTTTTCAGAAGTCCCATAGGTGGCAACTTTTCTTAAACCATGCAATCAGACAAAATTTTTCATACAAGCCTAATTCTTGCAATGCTTTTAAACATATTCTCCTTCACTAAGTAAGCTTGGTCTCTGTTTAGAAGGTCATTCTCCTTTCTAGTAGATGAGGCCATTGTTGGCATGTGGGAGGGTCTAGATGAGTAGATGTATGAACCATGAACTTCCCCTTGCCAGTGTGCTCCCACCAGCAAGAGGGGACTGGTAGAACACATGGGGGTATGCCTGTGACCAGAAGAGCACACAACTGTCTATCTCCCTGTTCTTCATGGTTCCACAAGCATTTAGAGTTCAATTCCAGGAGTTATGTTCAATAATACTGCAAAATACAGATCAGGACCCAGTGAGTTTATTTTTATTTTTTTATATATATGTTTTAGGTACCAGGGCCAGGGATTAACCCTAGGATCTTGTATGTGGGAAGCTGGCACCGAACCACTGACCTACACTGGCTCCCCCAAACTGGTTTTTCATTTGTTTGTTTGTTTTTATTTTTAGGAGGTAGCAGGGATCGAACCTGGGATATCCCTGGGAAGTAGGTGCTCAACCACGTGAGTTACAACTGTTTCCCCTGAATTTTTTTTCAAAGAGACATCAAAAAACCAGGAGTTACAAATGGACTCAGAGGTGCAGCTCAGGGGGCCCTGGACCTGAGCTGTCCAGGATGGGAGCCATGAGCCACCCAGACGATATAGAGATCAGGACCAGGGCAGGGAACTGACTCCTGATGCTAGAGGCCTTGCGCATCTAGGCGAATGCAAGGGCACCGGGAAACACATGGTCATTGTGACCAGCAGCCCGATGGCTGGCACCACGGGGAAGTTTACTGACATCATGAAGAGGCTGGGCCAGGCACAGGCCATTGGGGAGGTGACCAGTGGGGGCTGCCAGCCACCACAGAACTGCCATGTGGGCATGATGCACCCGTACAACACCATCCCTGTGGCCACTGGCCAAAGGTGGCAGCCTCTGGAGGGGTGGGTGTGGCATGCTACGTGGTGGTCCCTGCAAACATGGCCCTCGCCAGAGCCAAGGAGGCCCTGCGGTGCACCCCCCAGGGACAAGACACAGCTCAGGCCTGCAGAGCCATGGTGTGGGGCTCCCCGGCAGAGGCCCAGGGCGGCAGGACCTCTGGGCTGCCCATGAAGGGTCTTCTGCTCCAGGCCCTTCACTAGGTCCCCGGGGGGCAGCACAGGGCTGGCTCAGGCTCCTGTGGGGAGGATGGGGAGCAGGAAGAGGCAAACAGTCCCCCCATCTCTTTTCTGGGCAGCTGACCCAGAGTCTCTGAGCCAACTGGGAGCCCCTCTGCTCCTGGATCCGGTCCCTTAAACCCACTGTGCCCGAGAGTGAGCTCCTCCCCTCTGCCCTCCCCACCTTTGCCCTCACCTGCCCCTCCCTCTGCAGGGGACCCCACCTTACCCACAGGCACTCTGCCCCCAAAACCACGGCCAGAGACAGGTAACATCCATACTGCCTCCTGTCTCCGCCCTGCCCTGTGTCCACACAACTCCCAAGGACCAGGTGTGAGGGAGCTCCTGTCACTCTGCCCTGGGCCTGGGCCACCCTGCCTCCCCTCTGCCTTGTCCTGGGGTCCCAGCTCTGTGCCAAATCCCCACCAGCCCCCTACCCTCTCCACCCTGCCTACTGTGCAGCCTCTCCTCTCTCCACATCATCAGCCCCACCTTCTCCCATCCTCAGGGTTGGACACTGCCCCTGGCATGTCCCCCTTCACCCCCCACCCCTGCCCGGCACACAGGACAGGGGAAGGCTCAGCTCAGGCAGCCTGAGCGAAGGCAGGGCCCAGTTCCCCAGGTAGAGCGAGGCTGAGGGGGGTCTGCCTGGCCCCCCAGGGTCTGTGGGGAGTGAGGCTCAGCTGGGGCTGTGGGAGCCTGAGGCCTCCCTGTCCAGGTGGGCAGGGACGGGGGGCCTGGGAGGCCCCACGGGGTCGTGAGTGCGAGCACGGACAACGAAGGGACTGGAAAGGCCCTGAGTGCTCAGGCCTCACCCTGGCAGGGCCTCAGCTGGCTGTCTGGGCAGGGCCCTCGGGGGTCCATCCATGGGCAGCAGGAAGGAGAAGGGGTCTGGGGCATGAGACCCGGGGTCTCCCCAGAGGCCGTGCTCAGGGAAGGGGAGGCACAGGGGGGCTGCAGAGAGGACCCATGGAAGGTGGGACAGAGAAGAGCTGGGCCCTGCACCAGGGCACTGTGGGCAGCGGCAGGGTGGCAGGTCGGTGATGACCACCTGGGACCCAGGCGTGCAGGGCTGGGCTGGGCGCTGAGCCGCGTCCAGGGAATTTCCGTGGGGAACAGGCCACGCCTCTGCTGGACAGCGCATGGACAGAAGGACAGAGCACCTCACCTTCAGGGCCTGGGGGCTCAGCCTGGCCCTGAGGCAGGGGGACTGGAGAGCTGGGGAGTGCCGCACCCAGAAAGGGCCAGGAGGCCCCCAGCACCCATGCCCCCTCCTCGGCCCCTGCACGCTGCAGGAGGAACCCACAGGCCCCCAGCCCTGCTCCCCTCCTGCTGGGTGCACCCCTGCAGCCGCCTCCCGCGGGTCTGGGCCCAGGACGGCCGGGTCAGCTGTGGTGAGATCCCCGCTGCCCACGTGGCCTCACGCCGGAGAGAAGTGGCCGAGGGGAAGAAGCGCGGGCCCCACACGCTCCTCGGGAAACCTGCCCCGCCCGCACGCCCCCTGCCTGGGCTGCCCTGGTGGGAGCCCCTGGCCATGGCCCTGAAGGCAGCCCCACCTCCAGGCAGCCGGGGCAGCGGGGCGGGGCCCGCGGCATCCTGCCCGGTGGACACGCGTGGAGCGGAAGGCAGGCGTCGCCTTGTCCCTGCTCCTCCCGCCTGCCCTGCCCCCCGTCAGGGCGTTTCTAGTCCTCTCTGCTCAGAGCTGTGCCAGCTCAAAAGATCGGAGAAGGAGGTTTTCAATGAAAGGGTTCCTCTAGCGATTTCACATCTTGCTGCATGGTCTTTAGGCCCCCCAGCCTGCATCTTAAAAACTGAACCAAAATTACGCAAATCACCCATCACCTCCCCTCCTGGAGAAGCAGCCTGCAGGGGGCCTGCCGCCCCCCGGGGCGCCGCCATTTCCAAGGCCAGGGAGGTCCCGGGAGCCCTGGGAAGGGTCTTGCTGACTCCTCACCCCTAAGCCGGGTCTCCTGCGCCCGGGGGAGCAGGGTGCTCTGCGCGAGCTCAGAAGTCCCAGGGGCAGCCGGGTCTGCTGAAGGCTGGGGCAGAACAGAGTTGGGGTCCACGCCCCCTCCCCCTAGCAGTCCACAGCCGCCTCCCCCTAAAGGCCTCATTTCCGGCCTCCCCCAGCCTGTTATCTGCTGGTGCAGGGAGCCGCTGCCCCTTCTCCCAGGACATGGCTCAGGGGCCAAGGGCCCACCCCCAAGCAGGGGGCTCCTCGCACCTTCACCAACCTGCTGGATAGTCATCTGGGTGTCCGAACTCCCGGGTGGAAGGTTCTAGAATTGGCAGGTAGCTGAAATCTGGATTCCTGGCCTGTTGTGTTTTATTTCCCTCCCACATAAGATGGAAAGATGTAACCCTGACAGCATCCCCAGTACATAGGTGCTATCACCTCCACTGCACAGATTAGAAGCCTGGGACTCTGAAGGTTACACAGGCACAGCTGGTCTGGGAAAGAGTCAAGACTCAGGTGCAAGTTTGCCCGCTTCCGGAGTCCATTCTGCGTGTCCCCCTCACTGCCAAACGGGGCAACAAGAACGTTGATAGGAGCAGGCCCCTGTCTTGAAGATGCTAGAAGCACCTTTGGAGCCTATCGGTCCCAACACCCTGCATTAGCCCAGTGCACCCTTTAATCCCACAAGTTACTTCTCTCAACACCCAACGTGTGGGCTTAGCTGGCTTTTCCACATCGTGTGCTGCTCGTGAAGGAGGCCTAATGAGTGAATTTCTGCCCACAGCAAACCCAAGGCCCCTGCTGCCCCCAAGGCTGCCCCCTGGCCTCCCTAGCTGTGGGACGTCAGGTGTCAGGAGAGGTGGTGGTGCTCCTGGAAGTGCTCGCGTCACATGGGGCACTCAAGGGTCTCTTCCCTCCACTCTGCATGTGGCTCCGGCCCCACAGGCTGCTTCCTGTGGCAGGACCACATGTGGGAGACCAGGTTGGATGTCAGGCAAAAGCAGAGGTTGCATACTGCATACCAGTTCTGGGGGGACAAGCCTGGGGAGGTGAGAGTGGGTGGCAGCAGGGTCGGTGAGGAAGTGGGGGCCGGTGACGCAGGTGTGGGTGTCTCGGCAGCAGCGTGCTTGAGCCACAGTGTGGAGTCCCCCCAAAAAGCGCTGGAGAGGGGAGCATTTCGTGGCCACATCTGCAAGTGCCAGAAGCTGCCCACCCAGTGTTCAGAGTTTGAAAACCGACTCCAGCAGGGGATGCCTCCAGCGATGGCGAGTGACAGGTGCCACAGGGAGTCTCTGGGTTTGCTGGCTAGGAGGACAGCTGGCCCCGTGTCTCTGCTGGACACTTGGCGGGGTTGCTGAAGGCACTTCTAGGGCCACTTCGGGCACTGCTGGGCCACCCAGAGAAGACCACGCTGCCGGCCGGGTCCCAGGAGGGGTCCTGGGTCAGCTGCTGGGGGCCAGGCTGGACAGCAGGGTCACCATGCTCGTGCTCCAGGCTCTCAAGGCCCCCCAACCTCTCCTTAAGCCTCTGCACCTCTGTGAAGGCGCTCTGCCTCTGCCCCCAGCACGCTCTGTGGGGCAGTGCCTTGGCCAGTCTGAGCTTGCCCAGGGCCGCTGATGGGGCCAGCTCAGCCCGGGCCGCCACGTCCCAGCCACCACTGCCCACCGCAGTCTCAGAGCCCAGGCAATTGGTTTTCTCCAGCAGCACCGGCTTGCAGCCCCAGCCTGGCTCAGGCCAAGTGAGCTGCCCGCTGTCCCCAGCCGCTGGGCTTGGAGTAGCCCCCTGCTCAGCAACCATCTCCGTTAGCAGGGCGTGGGCCTGCTGAGCTGGGGGATGCCCCAACAGGGGGTCCACTCTGCAGGGCTCTGGGGTCCCCGAGGGCCTGGACCAGGCTGCAACTGTGAGATGAGGAGAGCGCCCCATGATGGCAGGGCCTGGCCATGCTCAGACAGCAGGGCCCTGCAGAGAGAGGAAGCAACAGGGAGAGAGGAAGACATTCAGAGGCACCCTGGCCACACCACACACCCTGCAGCTACATTTACCAGGCTACATTTACCAGGAGCAAGGACCGCGGGAACTGGTCTCATTTGGGGCCAGGTTCTACCAATCACTGGCCATGGGTAGTTAGTGCACTTGATCCTCTGAGCCTTCTAGGGTTGTCTGTAAAGTGGGAACAATGAACAACCTTGACCAGCCCTTGTCCTCACAGGAGAGGGGATCAGAGGTGTCGCTGATGTGGGGTGGGGAGGGAGGACTGGAGAGATAACAACGTGGAAAGAAACACATGGATTCTTGGGGCAGAAGCTCATGGTCGATGGGGCAAGGCTGTGTGCCAGGCTGAGAGCCACCGCAGCCCTGCTTGCCAAAAGAGACCCCCATGTGGGGGCCCACCTGCTTTACCTCTGCTCCTCCGCCAAGTGTTTGTTGACTGCCTACTTGAGCCAACTGGCTGGGTAGCACCAGTGGGGATGGACGCCAGACTCAACCTGTGCCCCTGAGGTGTCACAGTCAGGTGAGGAAGACGTTTGCTGACCACAGGCAGGACAGCGCAGGGTCAGAGGTCAGTGCCAGAGGAGAGGAGACACAGGGGTGCTGTCACACGTGCTTCAGTGGCTTCCATCCTCACCCTGCCCTCAAAAGCATGCTTCACATCACATTCTTCAAACTAGTAAAAGCACCTACAGGTTCCCCAGCGGCTGGCGAGTGGTTCCGTGCACTCCACTGAACACTCACCATGTCTTCACCACTGGGAAAACCACCAGGGGGCAGAATCACTGCACCCTCCGCAGCTGGTTAGGTGTGAACATCCTGGGCTCCAGCCAGCACCTCCCACTCACGCTGTCCCTGTCTAGAGAAGGAGCACATGGGTCCACGCTCTTTCTATGGAGAACGTGCAAGTGTCATGCCTTTTCATTTTCATCACATGTGGGGGGTTCCCATTGTCTTTCCCTAGATGGGGGGCCCTGGGTCTCTGAAACCTGAGCACCATGCTCAGTGACAGCAGGAAGTATGGGGCACAGCTTGGATGTCAGCCCGTCATGACCCCAAAGCCTTTCTGGTGGCTCCCTCCACATCTCCACCCCAGGGCCTGGCCCGGTGGGCTCCAAGACAACAGTGACATGCAAAGCCAGAGGAGAAGATGTGACAGCATTTGGTCTCCTCTTCCTAATTTCTCTCCAACTTTTCCATGTGCTTTCATCCCATCAAAGAGTTGGACTCTGAGCAATCTCCGCAGGACCGTCCCAACAGGTCCTTCTGAAACATCTCAACCTTCGAGCCATTCCTGGGCAACCCTTGGGGGTCAGGCTGAGAGGACGTCCAAACTGCATGCTGCCCAGGATACCAGAGGCACTCCTTCCCAAAGCAGTGGCTACACGGGGACAGCCGGTAACAGAGACTGGTAGTATCAGCTCATGTCTCCTCCAGAGGTGGGGGTGGCCTGCTCAGCTCACTGAGTGACCCTGAGCTTTGCTTCAATGTCCCGTCTGCATACTGTGGGCTAAGTTATCCATCTATCTTCCAGATCACCAGGGTGTCATATAATTCTAACTGGTCTGAAGCCAGTTCACCCATTTCTCAAAGAATAACCCATCTCAGAAGCCCCATCCCTGAGCTTCTGCAAGCTCGCTTGCTCTCCCCCATTCTCTTTCTCTGACTGTCCTCCAAATGACAGCTCCAAACCATATAATGCCTGTTCCCAGGCTGGGCAGGAGCCTGTCCCTGCTGTCCTTATGGGTGCCACCCCTTCTGTAGATGGCCCCCCAGGCTCCCTTCCCAGAGTCTTAGGAGCCCTTTGCCAACTGCTGTTGGGTGGGAGCCCCAATGTCAGAACTGTCCACAGGCACCCGGGGCCAGCGATGAGACCACCTTCTTCTCAGACAGAAAATCTTCCAAGAGGAGAGTATAGTTGCTAACAGGATGCTTCATGATATAAAAATAGAAATCACTGTTACTGAAATGCTCTTACATGCCAGCCACTGAGCACACCTGATTTAATTTTCACAACCACAACATAGAAGTCAGGGAAAGATCCAAGTGCTGATCTCCAACCTGCCAAATACCATCTTGCTAACTTGAGCCCAGCTGTCCAGCCTCCGAAACAAGTAAGGTTCTGGAGTCCATCAACTGCTGAGTTAGATATCCCATCCAGCCACACAACATCCCATAACCTAAGTAACACTCCATCAGTGCAGTCAACCAAAACTTAATAATTGGGATAAAAATTCTGAGGAGGAGGAAGGAAAGAGGAAGAGAAGAAGATACTGAACGGGCCAGCATTTCAGCAAACCACCAGGGAACCCACCTGGAGTCACCGCCATCACAGTCATCAGCACTGCTTGGGAGAAGATCACCTGGACACGTGCTAAGATGTTCTACAAAATGACCCTAACCCTGCCCCACTCCAACTGTGACAACGGCAGGCTCTCTGCTTGTCAAACAGACATGATGCTGGTCTGAGGGGGCTGGCTCCCAGGGACCCCTGCCAGCCCTCGTGCTCCTCTCCCCTCATCCATTAAAATGCCTTGATGTCCAGGGCCCCGGCCAATCCCAGGCTTTGGAGTCTCATTGCCTCCAGGCTTCTTTCCCAGCCCCCACGCCCTCCGACTCCTCTCAAGCCACTGCAGACAGGAGCTCTCATCTCATGGGCCCCTCGGTGCCCAGCTGGACTTCCCTGGGTCAGGAAAGCAACCCAGAACCACAGCAGCTCTAGGCAGCCTCCCTGCTCCCTCCCCACGAGGGCCTGCTGTGCGTTCCCATGGGAGAAATGGTGCCTGTCCAGACTTCCAGAGGCAAAGGGCAGCTGGCTGCCCCCTCTTTCTTGCTGCACAGATGCCAGCTGCCCTGGGGATAAGGAGTCCATGCATTCCTCATTCTTCTGGCTCCAAGTGCAATGCCAAAGACCCCTTTGTTGTCATCACACTTCTCCCTGGGCTCAGTTCACTCTGGGCTCTCGCCCCCTGGCACGATTTGCTGGTCCTCAGTGCTCCTCTCTGCATGTGCCCAGAGCACACATTGATCTTGTCATCGTTGGTTCTCTTCAGTCCCAGCTCAGCCACACAGGCACCTTTCAGTGCCACTCAGGCTCTCCCTGCTGGAGGAAACCTGCTTCAATCCCAAGACTCTGTTTTCAAGCCCTCGGATCATGAAGCCGGGTCTTGGAAACTGCAGGTGAGCTCCCCCAGTCTGCAGGGTGCCTGAGCCCACCCAGACACTTTCCCCTAAGGCTCCCATCCCCCTCCTATGACCAGCACGGCCAAGTCTGCCTCTGAGAGGCCCCCAGCACCCACCTCCCCACTGGGCAGGCAGCCTGTGGTTCCTGGTTTATCCCCACCGCCTGGGCACTGGCTGCAGAAGGCTCATTGTTCCTTCCTGGGGACCACTGCCCACATTCTCCCATATCCCCCCGGTCCAAGTCATAATCCAGGCCACCCAGGGAGCCATTGTGCTTTCAGTCCTCATAGTGATTGAGTGCTAAGAGCACGGGCTCCGGGGTCTGAAGGTCTGGGTTCAAATGCTGATCTGCTCTGTCTGACTGGGCACAGGATGTGCATCTCCTCTGGGCCTGCACTTCTTCACTGCTACGAAAGCATCTCTAAGGGCCCACATCATGGGATACTATTGTAAAGATTAAATGAGTGGCTGTATCAAAAGTGCTCATCAGCCAGGCTCAGTAAATGCTGGGTAGCCTCAATCTTATTCTCACACTTCCTGCAAAGGGTTAGCCACCCACATGCCACCTTCCTTCCCCTAGGGGCCAGCCAGAAGTTGGCACTGATAGCAGTTGATGAAAGACCAAATGGCCTGGGCATCTTTCTCCTTCCCCCTCCATTCACAGAGGAACAAAACAAAACAAAAGAGAACTCTTGGCAAACAATGAGATGAGCTCATATTCCCCAGAGATCTGAAGATACTCTCCACGCCCAGTCACCTGCCAACCCCAGGTGTTCTAAGCCACAGCTCAGAAATGACTCTTCCTTGTTGACACCATCTACCTGGCTGGCTGGCCCCTTCCTGTGTCTGCCTTCCTCTTCAGGGAAAACAAATACACGTAGAAAATGCCTCCTGGCCTCCTGCTGCTTTGGTGACCCTGGATGTCAACCCTTTTTGGAAGATTGCAGAGGATGATCATCAGTTGAACTCAAAGGCCTATGGGTGGCTTTTGGTAGGAAGGGCATGACTACACATGGTTTAGGCATCCTCCTAGCCCCGGCACACTGAAAAAATGACAACCTGGAGAGCCGGCCAGGCTTCTGTGGGGGCCAGCTGGATGCCTGGGGCTGGGGGCGAGGTCGGCTTCCTGCCCAGCCACCACGGGCTCCTCAGCCAGCTCTGCCTGCACCCCCGCCAGAGGGGATGCTTTGCTGGGTTCATGCCAAACCAAGGGCAGCCTTCAGGACACAGTCAGGCCCCAGGCTTGCAGGGACGGTGGCCTGAGTCCCAACACAAGTCAGCCGCCTGCACCCAAATGCTCACAAACTATCTTCTAAGGGGACATGCAATCCCATCGCCCACTCGGATGCTGAGAATCTGCAGGGGCAGGGCCAATGAGAGCAGAGGAGCAGGACCGGGGCTTCCAAAAGGCCCTGCGGGGGCATTTAGACAGCCAGCCATGGCTGAGGATGGCCAGGGCCCTAGAACTGGGAGTGTCCCACCACTCTCCGTCAGTCACCCGGGGCTGCTAGCTGGCGCCACAGTGCAGACACATCACAGGCCCAGGCTGCAGCTGCACAGGCAGTCCACAGTGGGGCTGCATTAGCCTCAGCACCCAGGGCTCCAGGGATGGCTTGGCTGGAGGCTCAGCCCCACCACTCACTCCCTCACTAGCTGTGTGGTCCTGGGCAAGGCCTCGGGGCCTCCGTTTCCTCATAAGTAAAAGGGGGGTGGTTATCTTCACTTCAGGGCTTACTGGTAGGATTACACATGTGTGCAGGGCAGGCAGCGAGAGTCCAAGAGCAGCCTGGCTTTATGACTAACAAACTAGAGTATAGCAGCTCCCCAGCCAGGGGTCTCAGTTCCGGGGTGGGGGTTGGGGGGCTTTCAGAGGGAAATCCGTGGTTCAAACATCAGGCTGCTCAGCCAGGCCCTCCCACTTGCCAACAGTGTCTTCCTCTACTTGAAAGGAGGACTCTGTGCTCTAAAGAGAGACACAGCTACAGCCAGGGAACGTAAGCCTAAGAGCATTGCAACTCAAGAATTAGGTATGTATCTGAAAATTGGTCTGATCACCTGTTTGTTAAGAGAAGTGGCCACCTCTGGGCTTCTGGAGAAGGATTCTGCTGAGCAAAGCAGATGTGGTGGTTCTGGATCCTTTGAAAAGCATCCCTTTTGCTCCCCCCACACACACAATAATGATAAATTGGAGGTCAATGGTTAATGATTGAAAAGGCACTAACTCTTCAAGAGCAAATAGGGTCCCCCAAATGAAAGCTGCCCACATGTACCCATGAATTTGTCTAGTCATCTTTGATCTAAAGTGAAAAAAATCTTTCCTCCTCCATCATATTTAATTTTGTTCACTTCCTCTGTGTGATTTATCTACTGCCAAATTCCTCTTCCAAATCAACTGAAGAATCAAATAGCTGAATTATCATTAAAGATTATAATAACCTAAAGTAGGTTAAAATGTTTATATGAAGCCAAAGCTTTAAGCTTTAGCTGCTACTTAATATCCTTAAAACAAAGAAGTTTTCTTTTTATAACTTAGCATATCTATCTATATATTACTTGTGTGTGTATCTGTATGTTTGAATATATAGATTTATATGTCATAGAAATATCATTAAATAAGGAAATCACATCTCTCTGAGAAGACTAAATTTTTAACACTCAGTAAAAATTTGCCTTGATATATACTAGATCTCCTTTATTCCTCCAAAATGAATCTGACTTCCTTTCCTAGATTTCTTTACTTAGTGTGTCTAAGACATTCTTTGATAGTAAGATGAAATATTTTCACCCTGACCCTCCATAATGTAAACAAAAACATTAATGTCCAAAGCCACAATTAATACTATAAAATGGTCATTGTCTCATCAGTAATTCTGTGAGTTGATTTCTGTCCAACAACAGCATTGTGAGTAGAGGTATTAGAAGTGAACAGTTCACTTACTTCAACTCTCACCCAGATGTTTCCACTGTGAAGCCCCAGCCTCTCTATTGTCTCCCCAGAACCTGTCTCTGAACCTCTCCTCTCTCTCCACCCCTCCCTGCCCCAGCCAGGCACTGCACCTCCACAAAACAGGGCATGGGCACCCAGTGCCCCCTGTGTGCCCCTGCAAGGCTGAGCTTCCTTCCAGGTATGCTGTCTGTACGATTATAAAGGCAAGATGTCAGGAACAGGTTTCAATCAACGCCTGTCTCTAAAACCAAGTATTTTCTTCCAGTTTACCCTGAAAATTCAGATTTATAATTTGATCATTTTTGTTTTTTTGCCTCAGGAAAGGCACTGAACAGTTTACCCATGCAGATCTATGAATACAAAATCTTAGAAAGTCTGAGACTGACGCATGCTTTTTACCTAGTGCTCAGCACAAGTCCTGGCTGAGCATGATGGGGGTGATATGGGATAGATGGGGGTGGAGGATGGTGGGGGACGGGGGGATGGACAACTGGATCATGCATGGATGATGGATGGATGGATGGGCAACAAAGACTGGAGTCGTGCGTGAAAAAGGAGAGGGGGAGAGGGTGTAGAGGAAGAGGAGGGGAGAGAGGAGATGGAGAAGGCAGGGGAAAAGAACAAGACTGACAAGAAAAAGTGAGGGGGACAAGAGGAGAGGGAGGCAGGCGGAGACGGGAAGACGGGATTGCGCCCAGGGCAGGACAGAGCGGGCCCACGGCCCCCGCACCCCTCGCTCCGGGCCGCCAGAGGGCGCTCCTCCCGGGGCTCTCCCGGCGCTCTCCCCGCGCGGGGCCGGCGGTGCGGGTGGGCGGGCACGTCCGCGGTCTTGACTCCGCCCCTCGCGTCCCCCGCCGCCCGCCGCCCGCCGCCGCGAGCTCGGCGGGGAGCCCGGGACGGCCCGGCCCCGCCTTCCTGCGCTGCTCCGCCTCCGGGGCGGGGTCTTCGGGCGCCCCAGACCCAGGGTCCCTACTCCCGGATGGGCCGAGGCGGCTGGGGGGCGGTTGGTGCGGTGGCCGCCCCGCTTTCCTTCAGGGGGGCGGCGAGGGGCGCAGCGTGGACCCCACTTCCCAGGCACGGACGCCAGAGAAGCCCACCGGGGCTCGCCGACCCGGGCCCCGTCCGGGGACGACGGCGGGGCGGTGAGACCCGGAGTGCGTCCTGGTGCCGCCAGCGCCACCCAGGCGGTGCCTCCAGCCGGGAGAGCGCAAGGGTCCTGTCTGGAGGAGCTCGGGACTCCCCACCGCCCTGGCCACGTAGCGGCCGGGCGAGGCGGGTCCCTCGGCCCAGCCCGGCCAGGGCGTCCCCGCTCTGGGGAGCTGTCCCTCCGCCTCTCTCCAGACCCCGCAGAATTGGCGGCGCTGCGCCCAGGGACCCCGGGAGTATACGGGGGTCCAGAGACCTTAACTGCCTGCGGAGGGTGCGAGGCTCGCGGGGCGGAAGCGGGCGGCTGCAGGGAAGGGCTCCTGGGCGCTCCTGGGCGCTGACGGGTGTGCCAAGGCTTGAGCGGCCGAGTGGGGGCTAAAGGGAGGTGGGAGCAGAATCCAGCAGTGGCTTACAAAATCATTACAACAAAGTTGGCTTTATTTCTAAATCTTACAGTGGATTATAGAGTTGAAAATGCACTAATGTAATGGGCCCTATCGTACACACTAGAGGAAAAAATAAGATGAAAAAAATGTTCAGATAAAATTCGACACATTCATGATTTGTAGCAAACCAGACAGCTCCTTAATTTGATAAAGAATTACCAGCAAAAACCTTCGGGTACCAGCTTTCTTCAGGGTGCTGTGTTAGAAGCATTCTCTTTAAAGCCGAGCCTACAGCGCTTCATGAGGATTGGGGAAGAGGGCAATGGACTAAGGGGCAGAGCCGAATGCCCTCACAAATACGGAGAAGGAGGCAGAAGCGCTGTGAGAGAGCTGCTGTGGGGTCAGCAGCCCAGGACAGTGCCACACCACTCCCAGAAGGGGGAGGGACAGAGAGGAGGGCGCGGGAGGGACAAACTTTGAGTTACCAAGCCCCTGTGGCAGTCAGGCAGGGCTCCCCTCCTGCACCCCCCAGATAATAAGCTGGCGTAAAACACGCGGTTCACTGCAGTGACAGAGGGGAACAGACATCGCCCTTCCTGTCAGCTGTTTCAAGGGAAAAGGGAGGGGAAGTGGAGTGCTTTTCTTCTGTGAATTGGGCCAGCAGAGCCGGTTTTGAATCTCAGATCTGGAGATTCCACACGGGAACACCAGAAAACGGAGACTGAAGCACCTCTGTGGAAACTGCATGAACAAAAACTGTTGAACAAAAACTGTATCCAGGGAAGCAGACTTGGCCCTGTGCTTAGGGCGTTCGTCTACCACATGGGAGGTCCACGGTTCAAACCCCGGGCCTCCTTGACCCGTATCGAGCTGGCCCATGCGCAGCGCTGATGCACGCAAGGAGTGCCCTGGCACGCAGGGGTGTCCCCTGCATAGGGGAGCCCCATGCGCAAGGAGTGCGCCCTGTAAGGAGAGCCGCCCAGCGCAAAAGGAAGTGCAGCCTGCCCAGGAATGGCACCACACACACAGAGAGCTGACACAACAAGATGCAACAAAAACAAACACAGATTCCTGGTGCCACTGATAAGGAGAGAAGCAGTCACAGAAGAACACACAGCGAATGGACACAGATAGCAGACAATGGGGGTGGGGAGGGGAGAGAAATGAAAACAATAAAAAATAAAAAAAATAAAGCAATTATGTTACAGGATTAAAAAAAAAAAACTGTATCCAGCTCCCTGGGAGAAAATCTGCACCCCACTAATGATGTCCTAGGCCCAATTTTGAAAGCTTAAGCTGGGCAATTTTAAAGACTGAGAATAAGTTGAACCAAATATCAAATAAAAGCTGTGAAAAAAATAGGCAAAAGAGAGAAATTGGCCTTCAGAGTAAATTCACCAACATATTCAAATGCCTAGACATCAGCAAAAAATTACAAGCTGTACTAAGAAACAGGAAGAGATGGCCCAGCCAAAAGAACAAACCAAATATCCTGAAGAGATACAGGATTTAAGGCAACTCATAATCAGTGATAATCACATAACTCTCCTGAATCACTTCAAAGAACTTATACAAAATATTGCTGAAGTAGTAATGGATATTAAGAGGACACTGGGAGAGCATAAAGAACAAGTTGAAAGCCTGCAAAGAAAAGTAACAGACCTTCTGAGACTGAAAGACACAATGGATGAGATTGAAAATACATTAGGGCACGAAGGAGCAGATTTGAATTGCCTGAAGACAGAATTAGTGACTTTGAAGGCCAAACATCTGAACTAGAAAAGACAAGAGAACAGAAAGAGAAGAGAATGGAAAAAACTGAATAGAGTCTCAAGGAAGTGAATGACAACGTGAAGCACACAAGCATTGGCATTATTGGTGTCCCAGAAGAAGAAAAGGGAAAAGGGACAGAAAGAATAATTTGAGGAAAAAATGACTGAAATCTTCCCAACCCTTATGAAGGACATAAATATCAATACCCAAAAAGAAAAACTCTCCCCAAACAGAATAAACCCAAATAGAGTTACCCCGAGACACCTACTACTCAAATGACAAATATCAGATACAAAGGGAAGATTCTGAAAGCAGCAAGAGAAAAGCAAAGCATCACATCCAAGGAAAACTCGATAAAATTAAGTACAGACCTCTCATCAGAAACTATGCGGGAGAGAAGAAAGTAGTATGATGTATTTAAGGTACTGAAAGACAAAAACTGCCAGCCAAGTAATCTGTGTCTGGCAAAGCTGTGCTTCAAAAATCAGGGTGAATTCAAAGTATTCACAGACAAACAAAAACAGATAGAATATGTAACCAAAAGACCAGCTTTGCAAGACACTAAAGGGGATGCTGCAGTCAAAGGAAAGAACAAGGGTGAGAGATTTGGAGAAGAGTTTAGAAATGAAGATTATTAGGAAGGGTAAACTAAAGGATAAAAAGACAATAGAATGGTGTGACAGTAGAGAGCTGAAGGGCAAAATGGATGAAGTAAGTACTGCCTTTCCAGGAATAACACTGAATGTTAAGGGATTGAACTCCCCAATCAAAAGACAAAGACTGAAAAAATGGATAAAAATATATATGAGCTGTCTATATGTTGTCTACAAGAGACCAAACTCACATGTAATGATGTAACTAGGTTAAAGGGAAAGGTTGGAAAAAGGTATTCCATGCAAATAGTGACCAAAAAAAAAAGAGCTGGAGTAGACCAGATAAATGTAAAATAACAATATTAAAGTATATGAACAATAATTACTCAAGGTAACTAACAAATTGTTTCTGGGATCAGTATTCTGTAAGTTTCTTCATACAAAATAAAGACTTGCTTTTTTTGTTGTTAATGAAAATAAGCTTTATTACATCAAGTGATGAATACATACAAAGATGAAAACAGTTCGTCATTTTTTTTCCAGGCATTTTGATCAACTTACAGGAAACATAAAACTGAAATCTACACATAGTCTCAGTATGAAAATTTTCAGGGGTCCTTGTTAGGTATGATTGATTGCTCTTCCGTATTTATAGTTTGTGTACTTTTTATTTGACTTCAAAGCACTAACAGTCATGCAAATGCTTAAGCAAAAAAGTTATATTAAACAGAAGCTACACTGTATGCCAAACTAGGAGGGGCCACTAAGTAAAGCGCACTGTTCGTATTTGCTAAAAACAGAATCCTTCAACCTGTATGAGCTTATGAAAAGAACAATTTATGTAACAATTGTATTCAAAAAGAGAGAATTAAAGTGAGACACTAGTATCTTGAAAGCAAACTACAGCTTGATGTAAGATAGGTAAACTTTCCATTTATTATTTTTAATCAATGCTTGGAGAAAAAAAAAAACACACAGGGACTTCCTAACTACTTAAAAGACAAATCCTAATCAACTGCAAAATCTTTTCTCAATTGTAAAGTCTGTAGGTTCTGAGCCTAATGAACCATGAGAGGGAATGGGGAGAAATAAAAACCAACTTAACATTTTGAACACAAGAGTTTCCTTTGAATAGGAAGATGAACTGTAATTTCTCGTCTTGTAAAAGCTGGAAAGCTTCAAGGCTAACAAGGCTGCTAGGCTCCGGCATTCCTGTTTCGGCCAGCTGCTCGGGAACCAGTCCTCTGGCTTGAAGGATGCCTGGTTTTAATCTCTCCCTGGCACTCTTGCTCCCTGCGACGATGTTCTGATCTTTTTTCCCAACTCTTCGATAATGGCCCGCAGCTCAGCAGATTTGCTTTGGGGCACCTGGCCGGTCGCAGCTCCCTTGATTCCATTAAGTGTGGAAAACTGAGATTTGGGGCCCATCCTTCTTTACGCTGGCCCAAGACATCGTGATGGAGATGCATGGGCTCCTTCTCCATCCAACAGGCCTCACTTCCGTGGGTGTAGCCAAGGGATGGCTGCCCTTAGTCACTCAGCAGCTGGCGCGACTGAGCGGATGTCACCATGCTAGTGGCAGGAGAATGGACACTTGCAGCCGCGCTGAGGGAGGCGGCGGGGGCGTGCGTGTTCAAGTTGGGTGTGTAAAATTCCCGCCGGCGGCACGGCACCCGCGTCCCTGCGCCGGTCCGCGCGCCCGCCTGGCTCCCGCGCACTTTCCCCGGTTGGCCGCCGCCCGCCGCAGGGTTCGCCCGGTCGTCAGGCGGGCAGGGCAGCGACTTTTCGCGGAGCCCTTGGGCCGGCTGGGCGGGGAGGGGGCGCCCCGGCGTCAGCTTCAGCCCCGCGCGCGCCCCGCGCCTCCCAGCGGGGTTGCAATTTGGCAAAGTTTTGGGGGCGGGGTACTGGGCACCGGGGTTGGAGGGGCCCTGGCGCTGCCCAGCTGCCAACGCTTGCTTTTAATTGGGAAGGACTGGAGAAGAGAACATTTGTTTTGGATACTTGATTTTTCTTGAACCCTTTCTTATGCATACACATTAATTAAAATAATCCATCCGGATCAATAATGATTTAACATAACTACTTTGAAAAAGACTTAGTTTTCTTGCCTCATAAAATTATGAGATAGTATACTGTTATCTGCTTCAGTTCATTCCAAGATATGAAGAATTCCTAAATATGAATTTGATTATCCAGAAAGAACTATGGCCTAAATGGAAATTAAATAACTAAACCAACAATTTAGTTCATTCTTAGAAATTATTATGTCCTAAAGTTAGAGCTCTGATATAAAAGTTAGAATTAGGTTATAAATAATTTCTATTATATTAAAATTATTATTTACATTTGTAAATGTTTGTTTCTATACTATCTATTTCTTATAATAGATTATTAAATCTAACCTGGTCTTCTACTCTCCTTTAAAATTTGTAATTTGTAATTTCTTTCAAACTATTTTTCTATTTATTTTACAATTTGGGAAAGATGCTGTGAAAGCCACTGTTGAAGACCTAAGAACGACGAAATGTGCCAGGTGCCCGCAGGGAAGGATCTTCTCTGCAAGGACTCCCTTCCCCCAGATGAACTTCTATAATTAATGCCATTATAATCCACCATTGAGAGGCCTGGATGGTGGGGAGCCTTGACAAGCTGATTCCAAAAATGTATGAAATCAGAGAAATATCAGGGCTGGCTACAGAAGGCTGTGACATGTCAGAATTGGCTGGGTTACATCGTCTGGTAATGAGCCATCCCAAAGCCAATCAGCTTCAAAGCACACATGCTCCTCCCCGCTCACCCCATGTACCCATCCTGGGTCCCTGGGGGCTCTCGGCCTCAGCCTCCCTCAGGCACCAGGCGGTGGGGCCACTGGTTCATCGCTGGCCCTGAAAGCTCCTGGCCACATGTTACAGCGCCTGGTACATAGGAGCATGTCACTGGTGGAAGGGAGTCATGGACTCCAGGGGGACATGGCTTGAAATCTCCCCTAAGAGGGGAGGGGCAGGGGGGCAGCAAGACCCCCGACCACTTTCCACATGGATAACAGACCTCCTGGGGCTGAGCCTGTCAACCTAAACCAGGGCCTGGAGCCGGGAGCTCGGAGCTGGAAACTCCTGAGGTGGTGGCAGCTCACTGAGGACAGGAGGAAGCTCCACCACGGGGGCTGCCACTTGCTACCTCCATGGGAAAAGGTGGAACAGATGAGAGCACAGCTCACACTTATAAAGTCACCCCATGTGAATCTAAGGCTTCAGTGTGAGAGGCAAGTCTCCAAACCTTTAAAAGGTAGGAGACTGTCCTTGTCACCTTTAATGGGGGAGAATTTCTTAAGATACACTACAAGACAGCTGAAATCTTAAAGTTTATAAAAATGGTCATATTCAGGTATGTTAAAATAAAGAATTTCTGCTTATTAAAAGTGGCAACAAATAAAATGGGAAAAAAAAACCAAGCTTCAAACTGGAAGAAGGAACTTACAACAATAGTGGAAGGATTAGTATCCATAATACATAAATAACACTAAAGAATCAATGTGAAGAAGATAAACACCTAAATCAAAGACTGGACACAGATATGAAGAGGAATTTCACAGAGGAGAGAACATGAATGGCCCCAAATCATGTGAATAGAAAACCTCTCCCTCTAGAAATTAGGGAAATGCTAAGTTGAGATCCAATGAATAAGATGTCTGCTTAACAGGCCAAAATATTAAAATATGACCATTCTAATACATGAAGGATTAACATATGACAATTCTAGTAATAGGAAAGAGATACCTCATAGGGAAATATGTTAGAGTTCACCAATTCTAAAATGCTGTTTATCTAAGATATACCTTTATTTTAAATATCACTCCAAAGAAGGAAAGACATGACAATGGAGGGATTTTTTAAATCACTTACTGTTCTGTTACACATATTGAATACACATTTTTGGAATTAAAAAAGGGCTTTTAGAAAATAATGTATCATACTTGTACATACCAAAACTACTTTGGTTAAGGTATTTCTACATGTTTTTACATGCTCAGCCTGACATTTTTGAAGTTCTTACAATGCAGAGTTGTCTGTGCCCCGTGTTGTGCGCAGTGGACTCTCCAGGCCACTGAAAGCACTGGGGAGGCAGCAGCTTTAAAACCTGGTGGAAGTGCCTTGGACAGCCTCCATGGAGAGGTGGGTCCTGTGTCCCCCTGGCTGGCCCAGGCAGGCTCCTGACTTGGGCCAGCAGGGTCCAGGGAAGTGACACGTCTGACGGGCCAGGTGATGTCACAAAGGCCAAACCCTTTCTGCCTTGTTCCCTGGAGGCAGAGCTCCTGGAGGCCTGAGCACCCCGTAGGCATCCAGTCCATCAAACCTCGGGGCTGGGGGGAGCCAGGTCAGCTGGCAGGCCCTGGGCGGGTGTCCCTCACAGTCCCAGCTGAGCCCACATTCCAGCCTTTCCCACCCAGGTCCCAGCCCTGGAGGGGAGAAGCTCCCAGATGAGCAGTCCCTGCCACTCGGGTGCTGGCAGCTGCTGGGGTCTTGGCGTCTGAGCCCCGGGGTGTGGAGCTGGGAGCAGCTGTCCTGTGTGACCCTAGAACCTGTGAGCATGACCCAAGGGCTGCAGCTGCGTGTCCTGAAGGCTGGGGGTCTGTCCCTCA
This sequence comes from Dasypus novemcinctus, assembly GCF_030445035.2. Classification (NCBI taxonomy): domain Eukaryota; kingdom Metazoa; phylum Chordata; class Mammalia; order Cingulata; family Dasypodidae; genus Dasypus; species Dasypus novemcinctus. The sequence continues at coordinate 107,972,973 of NC_080678.1, read as the reverse complement.
GCCCTGACCCTGGAGCACCCCCATTCCACAGGCCTGGGGCCTCCCGCACAGCCCCCTCCTCAGCCCAGACCCTGCCACCACAGGGCGGCTTCAAGGCCAAGCCGAGTGACCTTGAGCACTCTGACCTCCCAGGCCACAGGCCTCCTCATGCCCCGTGAAGTCCACGTCCCCCACTCTGGGGTCCTGGCTCTTGGTGACACTCTGCACTTTGTGGACCCTGGAACCTCTGGCACCCTAAATCAACATCCTACTCTGATCGACCTCGGCTCCGGGGGCTTATTTTTAACCACACCCCCCCCTCAGCGTGACGCCTTCTCCCAGGGGCTCCAGGCACCCTCTACCTGCCCCTCCCCCCCCAGCAGCTGGGATCCCTTCAACAGCAGGAGCTCGCACCCCGAGCCCCTGCACGCTGGCTTCACGCTCCCTCCCTCAGCAAACACTTCAGCCCTGGACGAACCCCAAGTCCCCCCGGGAAGCCGCGTAGAGGAGAAAGACCCCAAAGGACCAGCCGGCCCCGCCGGGCGGCCCCAACACCGCCTCCACGAGGCCCAGCGTCGCTGGCATCAGACTCCATGTGCAGGGACGCTTGGTCCCAGCGCCCGCGTTCTGATAACGGCTGAGCGCGAGGCTCCCCTCCGCGCAGAGAACACTTCTGCGCCGCCCGCAGCCGGAGGGGACCGTGGTCGGTGGTCGGTGGTCGCAGTTCGCAGTGCTGAGCGCGCTGATGTGAAAGAAGAGCCCGTGCCCCGTCACTGCACCCCCAGCCCAGAGTCAGCTCCAGGCCAGTGAACTCAGAAGGACCCCAGGCCTCCGCCCTGCCGGCTTGGACAGCGGCGTGGCCCCGCGGCCCTGTCAGCGCTTGGCGCTGGCCAGGGGGCGCCAAGCAGGCGGGTCCCCACAGCTCCGCCTCCGAGCCAGGAGAGTCGCGGCTGGACCCCAGGGGCGCGGGCTCGCCAGCTCGGGCGGGGCTTTCTCTCCAGGAGAAAGGGCCCCTCAGGACAGACGGGCTCCCAGGGCCCCTCCCGCTCCCCCAGCCGACTTTCCCTCCCCACCCCCTCCGGAGGCAGCCCCCAAGGGAGAGTCTGGAGACCCTCGGAGCCCGCGGCTGGCCCGCCTCCCCCACTGCCTGCTGCAGGGCCTCGGTTTCCCTCTGGAGCTGGTCAGGGGAGGACCGCCTCCTGCTGGGTGAGGAGAGGGAGGCGTCCTCAGCCTGCGAGCACCCTCTGGGTCCCACTTGCGACCCTGCAAGACTGAGGGTAACTGCGGACCACAGAGATGCCTGAGCCCAGCCTCTGCCTCAAGGCTCTGCTCCCAGGCCAGGGTGGGGAGAGCGGGTGGGGGGTGAGGGAGTGCGGGGTACTCAACCCGCAAACACCCAGAACCCTTTGATAACCGCTATTAACCAAAAACGCAGAGATTTTGAGGTTCTAGTGGCCCCCTGTGAGGGTTGGTGGGAAAGGGGCGCCTCGTTTAGCCCCTCCCACCCCGCACAGATCCTGTGACCCCCCTTGCTATTGTGAACAGCCCCGCAGAGCTGCAGGTCACAAAGGGGCCACGTCAGCCTCATGGCCGTCGGTAATAACTGGGTCCCCCCGGGGCGGTGGAAGGGGGCGAGCAGGCAGGTGCGGCTGGTGCCCAGAGCCAGCCGCTGCCCCGCTTGGCGTGCTGCGCGGGTGCGCGGCGACCTCAGGCGGGTCTAGGCCAAAGGCCGCTCAACAAGTGGGAAGCAGCGACTGGAGCTGACTTGTGGTGGCCGCCTGAGAGCCCAGGGAGATGGGGAGCCGCGCCCCCCGGCAACCCCTGCGCCCCTCTGGCTGCTGCTGTTGATGGTGTTGAGCGCGGCGGGCAGACCTCACCATGTGCGGAGCTGGAGGGGCGCGTGGCTCCAGAATTCAGGGAGCCTGCCAGCCTTCCTTGGACCTCTATTTCGTCCTGGACAAGTAAGTCGCTGGGGGCGCCTGGTGCACGGGGGTGGGGGGGGTGGGGCGGAGAGGGGGAGGTGAGGGTCGTTGGAGCAGGTCCAAGCTCCACAGGGGGGTTCTGATTCCCCCCTCCCTGGGTCCAGGGCCTGGGGAGCCCCTGTCTTGTGGGCGCTGCGGGAGGTCCAGGGGTCAGGCACAAGAGAGACGGCTCCGGGAACACCTCGTTTCCCGAGGCAGAAGGATGCTCCAGGCTTTTGTGTCCTGATACTTTTTCTTTGGAGGTTTCTACTGAGAAATAGACTAAGCTGCAAGGCAACCAAGACGTTCATCTGGGCTCTTGAATGGCAATTCAGGGAGCAAAGATTCAGGTAGCACCCCAAGTAGTGTTTGTTGTAGCACTTCCAAGCAAGGGTTTTCAAAGAAAAAGACGAGCACAAAAGTTGATTGTGGCCGGAGGATATTTGGGCTTCTGTTAGGAGTTAACTGAGTTCTTTCATTGTGCTTTGCTTTTTGGTGTCGGGATGTCCCTGAGGTTTTGAGGAGCCTGTGCCTGAGGCTTTGCAGACTCTAGTGGTTTGTGACACCTGAGACCTGCCTAAGAGTCACCTCTGTGTGGCCTCCTGACTCCATTTGAAATCTCTTGGCTGTCAAACTCTGTTTTCTTTTAGTTCTTTATAAGGAAGGGAACATAAGCCACCACAATGTTTCTGAAGCTTCTATCCCTCCTTTTAAGTGGCCTCCAAGTGGGCTGATCTTTAGTCTATAAGACTTCTGTCTCTACAGGGTCCCAAAGAAGCAAGTTTGTGGCTTTCTTTGGGTATTTTAAGTGTCGCTGGTGCTTGGAAAATCCTTTGCTTTGCTTCTTCTGGTGGCTTTGCTTCCTTCTTCACAGTCACTTTCAGGAGCAGGTGGCGGGTCTGCTTGTGGCCTTGGCCCCTGGGCTGTGGCTCAGGTGCCTCCTGGCCCCTGTGAGGTTGTCCTTGCAAAGAAGGAAAGGGAGGTGCAGGGTCAGCCTTGGAGAGATTGTCTTGCTTCTACCTTCAACTCCTCCTGTTGGGTTGACAATGAACTGTGCATTCATTGAAGAGTAATCGAAGTGCAACTAATGGTAATTCTGCTCAAGCACTTACAGTTTCACCACCCTGGAATGGAGAGGAGCAAAGGAGTATGTCCATCCAATTCCAGGTGGGAGGGGCAGGGACTACAGAGGGATCTAATGTTTTCAAGGTTCATCCTGTTGCAGCAGGTCTCAGAACTTCATTCCTCTTTATCACTGAAAAATATTTCATTGTGTATATACTACATTCTGTTATTAAATTTATGTGTTGATGCCACTTTGGTTCTTTCCAACTTCTGGGTATTTTGAATATTGCTGTAATGAACAGGTTTAGGGGTATCTGCTGGAGACCCTGCTTTCACTTTCTTGGGTATATACCAAGGAGTTTAATAGTCAAATCATATGGTAGTTCTATATTTAACTTTTTGAGGAAGTGCAATACTGCTTTCCACAATGGCTGCACCATTTTATGTTGCCACCAGCAATGCTTTGGTGTTCCAGTCTCTCCACATCCTTTCCAATAGTTATTATTTTCCATGTTGTAAATAATAACTATTCTTGTGGGTCAGGGGTGGTAGCCATTTTGGTTTTGATTTACATTTCCCTACTGGCTAAAGATATAGAGGTTTTTTTTTTTTTTTTAAGATTTATTTATTTATTTATTTCTCTTCCCTTCCCCCCCTACCCTGGTTGTCTGTTCTCTGTGTCTATTTGCTGTGTCTTCTTCTTTGTCCACTTCTGTTGTTGTCAGTGGCATGGGAATTTGTGTTTCTTTTTGTTGCATCATCTTGTGTCAGCTTTCCGTGTGTGTGGCACCATTCTTGGGCAGGCTGCATTTTCTTTCTCACTGGGTGGCTCTCCTTATGGGGCACACTCCTTGTGTGTGGGGCTCCCCTATGTGGGGGACGCCCCTGCGTGGCATGGCACTCCTTGCGCACATCAGCACTGTGCATGGGCCAGCTCCACACGGGTCAAGGAGGCCCGGGGTTTGAACCGTGGACCTCCCATGTGGTAGACAGATGCCCTAACCACTGGGCCAAGTCTGCTTCCCTAGAGGTTCTTTTCATGTGCTTATTCTTCATTTGTGTATCTTCTTTGATAAGTTCAAGCATTGCCTAGAATTTGACTGGGTTATGTTTCTGTTGTTGCATTGTAAAAATTCCTTTATATTTTAGACATTAAGCCCTTGTTAGATGTAAGATTTGCAACTATTTTCCCCCTTTTTGTTAAATGCCATTTCAGTTTTTTTGATAATGTCCTTAATGAATGAACAAATTTTTAATTTTCATGGAATGGAACTTATCTCTTGTTTCTTTTGTTGTTCATACTTTGATATCATGTCTATGACCCCAGAGCCAAATGGTATATCATGAAGATTGGCCTTTATGTTCTCTTCTAAGTGTTTTGTGTTTTGTCTTTAGCCATTATAATTAGGCCCTTCATCCAATCTGAGCTAATTTTTGAATATGGTATGAGGTAGGAGTCCAGCTTCACTCTTTTCCAAGGGGTTATCCAGGTTTTTAACAACATCATTTGTTAGAGTCTAATCTTTCCCATTTGCATGTAATTGACACTTTTGAATGAAATCAATTGTCTATTTATGTTTGGGGATATTTCTATACTTTCAATTCTATGTCAGTGGTCTAATTATTCTTATGCCAGTACCACACTGTTTTGATTACTGTAATTTTGTATTATATTTAAATTTTGAAAGTGTTACTCTTCCAACTTTATTCTTCTCTTTCAAAGTTGTTTTGCTATCTGGGCTCTCATATAGTTGCACGTGAATTTGAGGATCAGCTTTTCAATTTCTGCAAAAATGACTGCTGAAATTTGACAGCCATTGTGTTGAAACCATAGATCACATTGGGCAGAATTGACATTTTAGCAATATTAACTCTTACAATACATGAACACAGGCTATGTTATGCCATGTTTTTATGCCTTCTTTAATGTCTTTCAAAAGTATTTTGTAGTTTTCACTATAAACATTTTCACATCCTTGATTAAACTTATTCCTTGATATTTTATTCATTTGTATGGTATCATAAGTGGAATTGTTTTCCTATTTTCTTGTTTAGATTGTTCATTGTTAGTGCATAAAGACATAATTGATTTTTACATGTTATCTTGTACCCATTGCTGAATTTGTTAATTCTAGTAGTTTTCTTGAGGATTCTTTTGGATTTTCTATTTAAAAGATATCTGCAAATGGAACTAGGTCTACTTTCCAATTTGGATGAAATTTATTTCTTCTTCTTTCTTAATTTCTCTGCCTAGAACTTCTAGTACAAAATTGAATAACATGATGAAAATGTGCATCCTTATCTTGTTCCTGATCTTAAGGGGAAAGCTTTTCAGTTTTCATCATGGAGCAAGATGTAAGATGTGGATTTTTCATAATTGGACTTTATCATAATGAAGTTCCCTTCTATTCCTAGTGTTCTAAGTGTTTTTATCAAGAAAGTGTGCTGGGATTTTTCAAATGTGTTTTCTGCACCCATTTAGATGATCATATATTTTTGTTTCCTTCATTCTATTTATGGGGTGTATTATATGGAGTGATTTTCATATATTGAACGATTCTTGAATATTGGGATATATAACACTTGGCCATGGGGTACAATCTTTGTCACATGCTGTTGGGTTCACTTTCCTGGTATTTTGTTAAGGTTTTTGGCATCAATATTCAAAAGGGAAATTGGTCTGAAATTTTCTTTCCTTATAATAACTTTTTCAGGCTTTCGTATCAGGATAATGATGGCCTTATAGAATGAATTAGGAAGTATTCCTTCTTCTTTAAAGCATTGGAAGGATTAAAGAAGGATTGGTGTTATTTTCTGCTTGTAATGTTGGTAGAGTTCCCTATTGAAGCCTTCTGTTCCTGGACTTTTTTTTTTGATGGGAGGTTCCATTTGTTTATTGTGTATAACAAAATATCTTTAAGATTTTCTATTTCTTTTTTTAGTCAGTTTAGGCAATTGGTATGTTTTTAAGAATTTTTCTAATTCATCTAGATTAATTCGTTGGTATAATATTTTTAGAGTATTCTCTTATAATCCTTTTTATTTCTATAATGTCAGTAGTGATGTCACTATTTAATTTTTGATTTAGTTATTTGTATCTTTTTTCTTTGACAATAAAGTTCAGTCCATTTTGTCATATTTTCAAAGAACTAATTTTATTTGTACTGATTCCCCCAATTGTTTTCCATTCTCCATTTCATTAATCTCTGGATTAATCTTTAAATTATTTTCTTCCTTCTGCTAACTTTGAATTTACTTTGCTTTCTTTCCAGTTCAGCAGGATGTAACATCAAGTTATTGGTTTGAGATTTTTCTCTTCTTTTTTATAAAGGAATTCATAGCTATAAAGTTCCTGCTCAGCACTGCCTTCATTGCATCCCATACATTTAGGTATGTTGTCCTTTCTTTCATTCTTTCTAAGTATTTTCTGATTATCTTTGTGATTTCTTTTTCAACCCATTGGTTTTGAAGAGTTTGTAGCTTAATTTCCACATATATTTTTCCAGTGATCCTTCTGTTATTGACTTCTAGCTTCATTCCATTGTGCTCCAAGAAGTTACTTTTTTGCAACTTTTAAAATTTACTGTGACATGTCCTCTGCCCTAACATATGTTCTTCCTATAGAGTGATCCATGTGCACTTAAGGGAAGTATGTATTCTATGTCATTGTGTAAATTGTTCTATATATGTCTATTAGATCTAGGTAGTTTATGGTACTGTTCAAATCTATTTCTATGTTGATTTTCTGTCTCAGTGTTCTATCTAGTATGGAAAATGGTGTGTTGAAACTCACTATTATTATAGAGCAGTCTACTTCTCTTTTCAACTCTTCCTAGGTTTTTCTCATGTATTTGGGGGCCCTGTTGCTGGGTGCACATATGTTTATAATTGTTACATCTCCTTGTTGAATTTGCCTTTTTTATCAATATATAACAGCTATTTTGCCTCTTGTAAGAGTGTTTGACTTACCACCTATTTTATCTGATATGAGTATATCCATCTTAGCTCTCTTTGGGTTATAATTTGCTTGGGGCATTCTTTTTCATCTTTTGACTTTCAACCTGTTTGTGTCTTTGTATTAAAATAAGTCTCTTAAAACAGCTTATAGTTAGAGCATACTTCTTTATTCCATCTACCAATCTCTACCTTCTTGTTGAAGTGTTTAATCCATTTATACTTAAGGTAATTATTTAAAAGGAAAGACTTCTAACATTGTGCAACTCTCTTTTCATATGTCTTATACATTTTTTAACCTTCCATTGCTCCATTATTGCCTTCCTTTTGGTTAAGATAATCTTTATCATGACCCATTTTTAATCACTTCTCATTTCCTTTGGTGTAGATATTTTGCACCCTTGTGTGATTGACATGTGGATTACATTTAACATCATAAACCTATTAAAATTTATTTGTAATGACACCAATTTAACTTCAATAGACTACATGCAATCTTTTCCCACTTCTCTCCTTCCCTCTCCTGTATGTTATTTTTATTGAAAATTCCTTCTTTATACATGCATGCTCTATAACATATGGTTATGGTTGGTTTTATGCATTTGTACATTAAACTATATCAGAAGTAAAAGATGGTGTTACAAATGACACATGCAATAATACTGGCATTTATACTTAACCATATATGCACTGATACCGCAGGTCTTTTATTTCTTTAAACACCTTGACATTGATGTCTAGTGTTCTTTGCTTTCAATGTGAAGGAGTCCCTTTAGCATTTTTTATGTCATGTCTATTTGTTAAGTTTTTGTTTATCAAGAAATGCCTAGTTTCTCCCTCATAATTGAGAATTCTTTGCCAGACATATTATTTTTCTTTGATAGTAATTTTTCTTTTAGTTTTTTAAATATGTCATGCCATTGCCTTCTAGCTTCCATATATTTGAATTAAGAATCAAGTGTTTATCTTACTAAGGATCCCTTTTACAAGATTAATCACTCTCTTTTGCTGTTTTCAAGATTATGTTTATGTCCCTGCTCTTTGCCAGTTCCACTATAATGTCTCATGATGTAGAGCTCTTTGAGTTCATCCTGCATGGAGTTCATTGAGCTTTTTAGATTAGTTTATTTGTATCTTTCATCATATTTGTGACATTACTGCCTTTATTTCTTCTAGTTTTTTCCCCCTTTTTCTCTTCTACCTCTGCAATTTCTATGATAAATGAATTGGTACCCTTGATTGTGTCCCACCATTTCTTTTTGCTCTCTTCACTTAAAATTTTTTTTCTTTCTATTCCTCAAATTGGATAATTTCAATGGTCCTATCTTCTAGCTTGCTGACCCTTTCATCAGCCTGTTCCAATCTGCTATTGGTGCTATTGATTTACTTTATGTTAGTTATTTTCATTTTTAGTTAAAGAGTTTCTATTTGATTCCTCTTTATAATTTGCCTCATTAGTGAAATCATAATTTTGTTAATATATTGTTTTCCTGATTTCCTTAGTTCATTTGTCCTATTTAAGAGACTTGACCTATGATCTTTGATTAGCAATTCAAGTGACTGGCCTTCCATTGTTAAAGTTTCTGTTGAATTACTTTTTCCTGCAACTGGGTCATACTTTCCTGTCTCCCTGCATGTTTTATAGTTTTTTAATTGAGAATTGGACATTTTGAGTAGTGTGATCACTCTGCAGGCTAGCTATCCCATTTCTCAGTCTACCAGACCAAGAAAAAGACAAAAAACAAAAAACAAAACAAAACAAAAAAAACAGAGGGGATACTGAAATAAGGGGGAAAAAAGAAAAACATAACAAAGAAATAAAACACCCCCACCCCATCCAAAATGTCTACTGCCTCTGTAGGTCTCTAAGTAGACGCTAGTGAGACCTGGAAGCTACTCTTGCCAAGGGAGACAAAACCAAGGCTTGTGTCTGTGCAGGTCCTTTGTGAACCGCCAGACCAGAAACACACAAAAAAAGAGAAAGAAAACCAACCAAATATAAAGATGCCTCGAATCTTTACCTCCGGGTAGAAGCTGTTTGAGACTAGAAACTCCTTCAACTGGAAATGCCCACACCAAAGTTAGCATATGCCCTGGAGTCTAAGGATTGCCTAGACTGACCTTAACCTCCAACCTGACTTTTGGAGAGTGAGGTATTCTTTGCCCACAATAGCCACAGCCACCTGCTACTGGAATCCATGCCATGTTCCATGTCCACTTCCAGCACTGATGCTTGCTAGTCTTTGCTAGTCTTTACTTACAAAAGCTCAACTCTCAGCCATTTTTATTTCATCCTGAACTCCCATGGTTGCTCTGAGTGTCCAGTCTGGTTTCAGGTTACCACCAGGTTACTTACACTCTCTTTTTCCAGCTCATTCATTTTATAGGTGGATGTAAGGCTTCCTACTTTACCATTTTGCTCCTACTAGCTCCCCTTTGGCTTCTTAAATGGGGAGAAGCAGCACAAGTTTCTCTACTATACTTGAAGGCAGAGGAGGTGGGGGGTGAGCAACTCAAGTCCCCTGGGCCTCCAGATAAGACCCTAGGATTGAGGATACTCTACAGGACCCCTTCCTCATGCTCAGTCTTTACATTTGGCAATCCATGATGCTACTGGATCATGAAAATAAAGCATATGCTGAGCCTCCAAAGAAATAGCCCTTGTAATCCATTTCCAGGCCCCACACTGGTATGTAGCCAGAGATGGATATAAAAGTCTTATCTTGATCAAAACAGACCTTAACCCCAGGGAACTAATGTGCCCTATTTCCTGGGCCCTGTGCTCAGACAGGTCAGGATTGGAGAAGATAATAATTGGCCATATTCTAAACCACATGAACGTAGAGGCCATGGAATTCTTGATAGTTTGTATGGGGAAGACAAGGTGAGACCTGGAATGGAGTACATGTAGGGAGGAAATTAATTCTTGGCTGATTCTGTTTGACAACACTCTGGGTAAATGGCATTACCCCTACTTTATAGATGAGAGGAGGAGGCATATGAACAGGAGGTGATGTATAGACACATCTAAAAGGAAGAATTGGAGGCAGAATAGAAACTCTGGAATGTGAAATGCCAGGACCACATGGCAGGGAGTCTTTGGGGGCTGCTGATGTGGTCTTGGGGGCAGAAATAATCTGTTAGCTATGTGGAAGCTCTCTAGTCATCTCTCCCATTAGGGGACACCCAGAATTTGGGGGAGGAGGAAGGATGGAAGCAAGGACCGAAGTGCAAAGGAGAAGAGTTAGCCCAGACTTCTGCTTCCATGGCTCTGCCCTTGCAGTCATTTTTTTTTCATTTCATCCCATCTCTGCCCCTTTCTGCCAAAGCTGGCAGTGCCTGTACTCAAAAAATTCTCAAAATTCTTGTCAGTTTTGCATGCAGTTCAATTTGGATACAATTTATTTCTTCTTCCTTCTTAATTGTTCTGGCTAGAACTTCTAATACAATATTGAATATTGAATAGCATGATTAAAATGGGCATCCTTATCTTGTTTCTGATCTTAAGGAGAAAGCTTTCAGTTTTCATCATTGAGCAAGATGTTAGATGTGAGTTTTTCTTTTCTTTTGTCTTTATTTATTTTTTAATGTTACATTAAAAAAAATGAGGCCCCCATATACCCCCACCCCCCTTACCCCACTCCTCTCCCCTTAACAACAACCTCCTCCATCATCATGAGACATTCATTGCATTTGGTGAATACATCTCTGAGCACCGCTGCACCTCATGGTCAATGGTCCACACCATAGCCCACACTCTCTCACAGTCCACCCAATGGGCCATGGGAGGACATACAACATCTGGTAACTATCCCCACAGCACCACCCAGGACAATTCCAAGTCCTGAAAACACCCCCACATCACATCTCTTCCTCCCACTCCCTACCCCCAGCAGCCACCATGGCCACTTTCTCCACACCAATGCTACATTTTCTTCGATTACTAATTACAATAGTTCATGAATAGAATATCAGTAATTCCACTCTAATCCATACTCTATTCCTCCATCCTGTGGACCTTAGAATGGTTGTTTCCACTCCACATCTATATCAAGAGGGGGCTTAGATTCCACATGCATGCTGGATGCAATTCTCCTGCTTTCAGTTGTAGGCACTCTTGGCTCCTGGTGTGGTGGTTGACCTTCTTCACCTCCATGTTAGCTGAGTATAGTAAGTCCAATAAACCAGAGTGTAGGAGTTGCAAGTCTGTTGAGGCTCAGGGCCTGGCTATCACATGGTCAGTCCAGAGATTCAGGTCCCCTGGGTATACATTAAATCCCAGCACCAACTACAGTTCCAGTCAAAGTAACAGGAGAGACTTGTGGACAAAGATCACATCTGAGTCCAGCTCCATCACACAGAAACACAAACTCCAAAGTAGGGCCAACTGACATGGCACTGAACTCCATCTGCCATGACCATTGAATCTGTGGGTCTCTGTAGCCCTCAGAAGAACCAATACCTGGGGTTGTATCTACTTTATCTGTCTCTGGGACTCTGCTGAGGTGTGCAGAAGGGCAACCCGTCTGATAACCTCCCAGCTCTTTTTGGAGACTCATAGCCATATAAACTCATTTGTCCTTTCCATTTCTCCCTTTTATTCAAGTCAAAAAGCATTTTTAACTCCTGTTATTATATGTAGTCTGAGATATTCTGCTGGTTCGAGTTGACCCTTTTATTCGAGGTCATTTTCTAGTGATCGACCTTTATCGTAAAGAAAAAGTTCCCTTCTAATCCTAGAATTCTAAGTGTTTTTATCAAGAAAAGGTGCTGGGTTTTTTTCAAGTGTGTTCTCTGCATCCATTTAGATGATCATGTATTTTTGTTTCCTTCATTCTATTTGTGGATTGATTTTTATATGTTGAACCAGTCTTGAATTTTGGGATATATACCGCTTGGTCATGGGTACAATCTTTTGTCACATGCTGTTGGATTCAGTTTGCTAGCATTTTGTTAAGGTTTTTGGCATCAGTATTCACAAGGGAACTTGCTCTATAATTTTCTTTCCTTATCAGCCTTTCATATCCTAGTAATGCTGGCCTCATAGAATGAATTATGAAGTGTTTCTTCTTTTTGAATGCTTTGGAAGGATCAGAGAAGGATTGGTGTTATTTTGTACTTGAAATGTTGGTAGAATTCACTATTGAAACCATCTATTCCTGGACTTTTGGTGGAGGGTTCTGTTTATTCAATGTCTTTATTTGTTATAGATTTGTAGAGATTTTCTCTTTCTTCTTGAGTCAGTTTAGGTAGTTGATGTGTTTTTTAAGACTTTTTCTAATTGACCTTGGCCCTCTAATTTGTTGGTATAAAATTTTTTAGAGTATTCTTTTATAATCCTTTTTATTTCTATAGTCAGTAACGACATCACTATATTATTTTGATTTTAGTTATTTGTATATTTTCTTTGATACTGTAGCTAAAATACAGTCCACTTTGTCAAATGATCATAAACCCAAGTTTCTTTGTGTTGATTGCCTCAAATGGTTTTCCATTCTCCATTTCATTAATCTCTGGTTTAATCTAGAAATTATTTCCTTCCTTCTGCTAACTTTGAGTTTATTTTGCTCTCACCAGTTCATAAGGATGTGAAGTCAATTTATTGACTTGAGATTTTTCTCTTCTTTTTCATATAGGAATTCATAGCTATAAATTTCCCTTTTGACACTACATTCATTCTATCCATGAATTTTGGTATGTTGGCTTTTAAAAAAAACTTTCTAAGTATTTCCTTTTTTTCCTTCTTCTTTATTTTTAAAAAAAAATTTTACATTAAAAGAATATGAGGTCCCCATATATTCCCTACCCCCCTCACCCCATTCCTCCCAGATCAACACCTCTTTCATCATTGTAGCACATTCATTGCATTTGGTGAATACATTTTGGAGCACTGCTGCACCACATGGATAATGGTTTACACTGTAGTTTACACTCTCCCCCAGTATAAACCGTGGGCCATGGCAGGACATACAATGTCCAACATCTGTCCCTGCAGTTCCACCCAGGGCAACTCCAAGTCCTGAAAATGCCCCCACATCATATCTCTTCTTAATTTCCTCTGTGATTTCTTCTTCAACTCATTGGTTTTGAAGAGTTTGTACTTTAATTTCCACATATTTGTAATTTTTCCAGTGATCTTTCTATTATTGATTTCTAGCTTCATTCCACTGTGTTCCAAGAAGTTACTTTGTATGATTTTCATTTTTTAAAATTTACATGTCTTATGCCCTAACATATGGTCTTCCTATGGAATGATCCATGTGCACTTGAAGGATATATGTGTTCTGTGTTGTTGGGTAAATTGTCCTATATATGTCTCTTAGGTCTAGGTGGTGTATGGTGCTGTTTCAGTTTTCTATTTCTGTCTCGATGTTTTATCTACTATGGAAAATGGAGTGTTGAAACTATTATTATAGAACTGTCTATTTCTCCTTTCAGCTCTTTCTAGTTTTCTTCATGTATCTGGGGCCCTGTTGTTATGTGTATATATGTTTTATAATTGTTATATCTTCTTTTTTAGTTGACTCCTTTATCAATATATAACAGCCATCTTTGTTTCTTGTAAGAGTGTTTGCTTACCATATATTTTTTCTGATATGAAAACTATCAGATATTCATCTTAGCTCTCTTTGGGTTGTAATTTGCTTGGGGCATTCTTTTTCATCTTTTCACTTTCAACCTATTCGTGTCTTTGGAATGAAAATGAGTCTCTTATAAGTGCATATAGTTGGATCATGCTTCTTTATTCTTTCTGCCAATCTCTACCTTTTTATTTGAGTGTTTAATTCATTTACACTAAGGTATTTATTTAAAAGGCAAGACTTCTAACATTTTGTTACTTGCTTTTTGTATGTCTCATATATTTTTTATCCCTCCTTTGCTAAGATGATCTTTTACCATGACCCATTTTGAAGTACTTCTCATTTCCATTTGTGTAGATACTTTGGACATTTTTGTGATTAACATATGGATCACATTTGACATAGTAGATCTATTATAGTTTACTTTCAATAGTTTACACATAATATTTTCCTATTTCTCTCCTTCCCTATGTTACTTTTATTGAAAGGTACTTCTTTACATGTGTGCTCTATAATGTATCATTATGGTTGGCTTTATGCATTTGAACTTTAAGCCATATAATAAATAAAAGATGGTTTTACAAATGACACATGCAGTAATATTGACATTTACATTTAGCCATTTATGTACCTATACCACAGGTCTTTAATTTTTAAACACCTTGGAGTTGATGTCTAGTGTTCTTTCCTTTCAATGTGAAGGAGTTCCCTTAGCATTTTTTATAAGGCATGTCTATTTGTAATGAACTTCCTTAGTTTGTGTTTATTTGGAAATGTCACAGTTTCTCCCTCATATTTGAGGAGCACTTTTATAGATATATTATTTTCCATTGACAGTCTTTTTTTCCTTTCAACTCTTTAAATATTTCATGCCATTGCCTTCTGTCTTCCATATATTTGAATTAACAACCACATGCTAATCTTACTAAGCATTCCTTTTACAAGATGTATCACTTCTTTCCTGCTGTTTTCAAGATTCTCTTTTATCTCTGGGCTTTGCCATTTCCACTAAAATGTGTCTTAATGTAGATGTCTTTGAATTTATCTTGCATGAAGTTGATTGAGCTTTTTGGATTAGTTTATTTCCATCTTTCTTCATATTTGTGACATTTTTGGCAATTATCTCTTTTAGTATTCTTTCTTTTCCTTTTTCTCTTCCACCTCTGGGATTCCTATGACATATGAATTGGTACACTTCATTTTGTCCCACCATTTCCTTATACTCTGTTCACTTTTTCATTCTTTTTTCTTTCTGCTTCTCAACCTGTAGAATTTCAATGCTCTTATCTTCTAGCTTGCTGATCCTTTCTTCTTGTTTCAGTCTGTTCATGCTATTGAATTTTCCTCATGTTAGAGTAATTTTAGTTCAAGAATTTCTATTTGATTCCTCTTTATAATTTCTGTCTCTTAATTGAAATAATAATTTTGTTAATATATTCTTTTCCTGGTTTCCTTTAGTTCATTTGTCCTGTTAAGAGAGTTGATCTATGATCTTTGATTAGTAATCCCAGTGACTGGGCTTCCTCTGTTAAAGATTCTTTTGAATTCATTTTTCCTGCAAATGAGTCATACTTTCCTCTCTCCTTGCATTTTTGTAATTTTTGGTTGAGAATTGGACATTTTGAGTTTTGAGTATTGTGGTCACTCTGCAGGCTAGCTATTGCCTTCCTCAGTCTGCCAGATGAAGTACATGACAAAAAAGTGAAGGGGTAGAATAATAAGGAAATAAAACATACCCCACCCCTTCCAAAAATGTCTGCCACCCCTTAATTCTCTAAGTAGATGCCAGTGGAAAGCTGGAAGCTATTGTTGCCAGGAGAGCCAAAATCAAGGGTTGTGTCTCTGCAGGTCCTTCATGACCCATCCACCAGAAAATCCACACAAAAAGAGAAATGAAACTGTGTTAGTCAGGCCTCATCAAGGTGATGCTTACTTCCCAAAATCTGGCATTTTGGGGCTGGCTGCTTATGATCATAGGTTCTGGGCTTCTTTCTCTCACCCGTGGCAACCTACATAACAGCCTTTCCTGGTCTTTCATTCTCTTCTGGGTTCTGTTGATTTCTAGCTTCTGGCTGCTTCTTTTGTGTGTGTGTTTTTGTCTGTGACCTTACTATAAAGTCTTCAGTCATAGGATTAAGACCCATCCTGGGCAATGCCTTATTGGAAGCAACTTCATCGAAAGGTCCTATTTGCAAGGTTCTCTCACTCAGAGGACTGGATTAAGTTTAAGAACACGTTTTGTGGGATACATAGCTCCAAACCACCAGAAGCGTGCACGTTTGTGGGTATGGAGAAGGGCCTTGCAGTGTATTGGTTCTTCTGATGCATGGCTTAGGAGAGACTTGAGTGGTCACAGATCCAAGGAGAGAGCCCAGCAGGGAATGAGGAGGCCTTGGACCAGCCTTGCCCCCATGACATACCTTGTGCAGGCCCTTAGCTTAATCATGTGACCTGTGCACCTCCCATTATGCTCCATAACCTGGACCTATGCCCATCTACATGATGCTGTGTGGGTGAACAGATCTGTGGGCTTGCAGAGTCCTTGAACCCTGGTAGGTCAGCAGATGTGAGCGGCTTCCCAACTGCTCTCCAAGGCTGTGTCCGAGAGGGAGGCACCTGTTAGAGAGGTTGCTGGAATTGGGGAACAGGTAGAAACTCTGCTTTCCTGACAGGGCCCCTCATGCCCCTGACCCATGCCCTGTTGTCCTCAGGTCGACATTTGTGGGGAAAAACTGGAAGAGCATTTGCAACTTTGTTGCCCACATCACAAATAAATTAAAGAAGTAAGGCTTCTCCGAGCTGCAGGCCCCTTGGGCTGTGGGAGCTTGGCCCCAGCCAGGCAGAACACACATCCCTTGGAGCCTCCAGGGGCCTGCACATTCCTCAGGTGGGAGCCCCGAGCCCAGTGCTCTGAGCCAGAGCAGAGGACACATGGACAGATGCCAGTGGATGCCCCCTGTGGTGGCCGTGGGGTGGTGCCAAGGGTGAGGGGGAGCTCAGTAAAGACCGTCCATGGCCAAGACAGGGAGGTGGTGACCAGCTCCCCAGAGGGGGCGAATTGGTGGAGGAGGGAGGAGGGGAGATGGGGAGGGGAAGGAGGGACAGAGCTGCAAGAATATCACAGTAGAAGGGAGACGCCTCAGAGGTGCGAGTGCAGGTTTCGATGTCACTGCAGGTGTGTGCAGGTGTGCACAGGTGTGCGGAGGTGTGCGCGTGTGCCATCTGGGATGTTGGGCTCTAGGGGTGGGCAGAATGCCATCCTGGCACCCGCTCTTGCATGAAGCCTCCAAGTCCTTCACTCAAGTTGTCGGCACTGCCTGGTGGGGAGTGGGCCCCGATGTGAGATGCGGTGGGGAGGGGGCAGCTGGGCTGTGGCCCAGCCTGGCTGCCTGGACATGCGGCTTCCAGCTGTGAGTGGCCTCTCACAAGTGGGCACTTCCTTGCAGACCAAAAATGCGGATCTGCTTTATAACATTCGACTCTCGGGGCTACATGTCCATGGACCTCACGTCAGACGAGTAAGTCCCCCGGACGCCCTCGGTGGACCCGGAGGCCCCTCAGGGCCGTGAGGAGTGAGCCCCAGTGTCAGGTGGGAAAATGGGGGCAGTCAGGGTGCTGGAGCAAAGGGTCCGGGAAAGCCAGAGTGGGTCAAAAGGAGGAGCCCAACAGCAGGGTCATGCAGGCATGGGGTGGGCACAGCTGGGGACACGCAGTGGCCTGAATGGAGTCACAATGCCTGAGGGTGGGGCTGGTGAAGTGCTTGGTGGCTGCAGGGTCCAGGCACTTGGGGACGCCAGTGCTGGGGCCCCATGCTGAGTGGGGAGCCCAAAGGAGACCTGGGGACATGTCAGCCTGTGGGTGGTGCCTGGGGGTGGAGCAGAGCAGGCTGCCTGCACCTTGGAGGAAAGCCAGGGAAGCAGGGTAAGCAGAAGGCAGCACCCGAGGTGGGGTGCTGGGGGGAGCCAGGCCTCCCCATGGTGCTCCAGGAGGAGCTGCAAGGGCTGATGCTCTGGGCAGGGGTGAGAGCATGGAGGGGGAGTGGGTGTCATGTGGGTTTGGAGGTGGGAGGAAGCAAGACTTGGAAGGCCCCTGGGTGGGCCTGTAGTGTCCAGGAGGAGCTGGCTTGCAGCAGGAAGCCCCCCCCCCTGGGCAGGGCGGCTGTGAGAGCCAAGCAGGAGGGACACATCCAGGGAGTCCCAAGTCCTCAAGCAGCAGCCCTGGGGGCACATGGCCTGCAGCAGAGCTGGGGCGGCCTGGGACTGGTGCTCCCACAGGTGCTCCCTGCCGGAGCTGAGGAGGGGTGGAGCAGAGGGGTGGGGTGGGTCCTGAAGGGGCCCTGGGCCTGGGAGCAGAGGGAGCCTGACCCCCTGGGGGGGTGTGGAGAGTGTGTGGCCGTGGGTGGTGGGTGCAGGGTCATGGAGGGTCTGCTGTGGGGGCAGAGGCCAGAGCACAGGGACTGGGTGGCCCCAGCTGGGCTGTCAGGAGAGTGAGACCTGGGAGGGGGGTTCCGAGGGGAAGAGGCACCTGCAAGAGGAGGGGCTTTGCCCAGGGAGGGGGAGCCTGCACACCAGCCTCCAGGGGTCCCAGCCCCACCTCCTGGGCTGGGCGGGCCTGTAAGGCTGCCCCCACTGCCCCACCCTCTGCTCACAGCCCACCCTCCTCCCAGCTTTTGGCCTTTCTCCCGCAGCAGCCCAGGAACCCTCTCAGGCCTATTTGCTGCTTCCTCTAGTACTGACACAAGCATCTAGTGGCACTGAGCCCACACCCCCCACAGGGGCTGCTGAACAGAGGAGGAGGTGGGCAGTGGAGAAGCTGGATGAGCTTTCCCAAACTCAGCCTCCCATGGGCCTCCTGCTGGGGGTCCCCCAGGAGTTCCACGGAAACACTGGTCCCTCGTGAGTGTTGCCTCGCAGCTGCATGTGCAGGGATGCCCCCACTGTGGAGTGGACGGTCAGAGGCAGGGCCTCTGGGGCTGGGTGCTGGGTGCTGAGGGTCAGGGATGCACCCAGCAAGCCAGGCCGAGCCCATGGTGACAGCGGAGCCCTGTCTGCGTGTGAGATGCACCCGCATCCTTGCATGTCCACGCAGAGTGACGGTGGGAGGGACACACCCAACTCCACTGCTTTTTCCATGGTGCATTTCAGAGAATATCTTCAACAAGGCCTTCGGAGACTCTCAGTTGAGCCCATTCTCATGACATTTTCATACATCAATGAAGGACTAGAGAAGGTACAGCTGCTGGAGCCTGGGGCGTTCATCCCGCCTCACCGCGTTCTTGGAGAGCTCCTTGTTCATCTAACCCCCTTGTGCCAACATTTCCTTCCTTTTTTGCAGGCAAATATGATGCTTCAAAAAGCCGCCGCTGGAGGTAAGCCCCCTCCTGCCCGCCGTGGTCTCAGGGGCCGAGGGCAAAGCAGGGCTTGTGCATCAGTGCATTCGGGTCCCGATCCCTCCACCACGTTCTATCTCTGAGTTGGAGAAAGTTCCTTACGGTCTCCGAGTTACAGATTCCTCCCCTGGGCAAGGAGGCTAAGGTAATACCCACTTCGCCTTTATGAGAACTAAGGTGCCTGCCTGCACCTTTGGTCTTGAGAGGCTGCAGGTGTGTCCAGGTGAGGCCACTTCCCTCTCTGACCTGCACTTGGGAAAAGAAAAGGAAGCAGCCAATGTTCCCGCACAGACGTAGGATTTGGTTTATGGATCTTCTCGATTGCTGCCCTTTGCTGCCCGCTGTGCCCTCTGAGCTGCACTGTGGCTTTCAGCTCTTCTTCCTTTCACCCTGTGCCTCCCTCCCTGATGGTGTTGGGTGCTGTCCTCAGACCAGGACTGATGTCCTTCCAGGCTTCCCAGGGGCCTGCACTGGGTTTTGCAGAGCCCTTAGCTGGGTGCATGGTCCCCTGTCAAGGGCCTTGGCCAGGGGCCCTGGGGCCCAGGACACTGGCAGGAACCCCTAGGCCAGCCTGGCTCAGGGATCCCTTACCCTGAACCTGCAGCCTACCCATTTCGGCAGGTCAGCCTGTGGTCTCCCTGCTGTTCTGGAGTCTTGCACCTGTCAGGTGCATGAGCTGGGTTTCCCTTCCCGGCACAGGTGGTACCATATGGTGGGGGAGGATGGGACAGCCAGGCAGGAGGGGCCCTGAGGTGGGCTTGGATTCCTGTCTGCCAGGTGGGTCCTGGCCTCAGGCCCTTCTCTGCTGAAAGCCTGCAGAGTAGGGTGGCCGGCACATGCGCCTCCCAGTGAGCTGCTCAGACCTTGCCCGCACAGACAGCCCTGAGGTTCTGCCGCCACAGCTCCCTGGTACACCCCAGGTCCCGTTCCCACCTGGCCCCTCTTTGCTTGTCCTCCAGGTAAGAAGGTCACCAGCATGGTCTATGCTCTGATGGCTGAAAAAATACCTGAAGGGGCAGACCGGTTGGCTGTGGAGGAAGTGAGTCCAATCCATCGTTACAACCATTATGCTGCACTGATTCTGGGGAATTCTACTCAACACCTTCTTTCTCTTAGGCTCAAAAGGCTCAGAAGATGGGAGTGATCATTTTTACCATTGGTGCAAATGAGTTTGAGCAAAAACAGGTAAGTGAGAGCAGGTAACACAGGGGCCACCCTTGAGCCTGGTTGGGGGCAGGTGTCAGAGGCTGCTTTCCCTGGGTAGCCCAGGGATGCCATCCTAACCCCCGCCCCAATTACTTGGGTCTACCCCGTCCGCTTTAAAGGATGGAGTTGGTGGGCTCGGTTGCACCCCAGCTGAGGTGGAGGCCGCCCCCCATGAGTTCTGCTGCAGATGAAGGATCTAGTTCCAGGGAAACACTGCCCAGACCCTGACGTGTTGGCCAGGCACTGTCCCGTTTGTGGAAGCAGCTGCCCCTTCCATGCCCTGGCTTGCGTCCCAACCACCTCCTCTCCCTCGTAGCTGGAAGGAATTGCAGACTCCAAGGACCATGTGTTTGGGGTCCCTGATCTGAACTCCCTGTCAAGCATCAGTTCCCAGGTGAGTGAGAACTGGCGTGAGAAGCTGCAAGTGAGGAGGGGCTTGTCGAGAATCTCCCCACAGCTCACGCCCTGCCCTTCTGCCCAATGTGGATTCTAGGTAATTGAGAAGAGCTGTATCGAAATTAAATCCCTGGAGCCTAGCAAACTGGAACAGATTTTGGTAATAAGAAAGTGGGTAGCTGCTATTGCAAATGCAAAAAATTTTTTAAAAGCTGTTAGATGGGACAACCAGCAAAATGGCAACAGAATAAGGAGCTCCTGGAGTCAGTTTGTGCTACAGCGCAGTTGGTAATCCCCCAGAGCTGTCTAAAACACCTGTTTGGGGCTTCCAGGAGACCAGACCAACATCCTGCAACATCAGGAGCTATTCAGTGTCTAGAACTGGAAGTTCCACTTCCAAGAACCAGGAAGAGACATTTGGGCACCAAATTCAACTACTAATTAGAAAATTCAGCAGGTTCAAATATAATCCTAAGAACTGCTAAAGTTTGAGCCAGTCCAAGTTTGAAAGAGGCCAGTAGCCACCATTTTGACTCCACCCCCCAGGATGAGGGTAAGCCAGGTTGACTGAAAATTACCGTGAAGGTAGGGACCAGCTTCTTTCACCAAGATCATCCTGCAGTCCTCGCCTATGCTTCAGCCCCACCTCTAGCAGTGAGGAAGCTGGCAGGCCCTGCACCAGCCTCTCCGGGTAACTGTGGGTCCATTTGGCTGGCACGGACCAAATAGTCAGAAGTCTACCAGGTCATCTGTCATCATTTTGGACCTGCATGGCATAGATTGCTGCCCACACCTGCCCAGAGCGACTGACACTTCCTCCCAAGCCCCCCACTCGACCCCCGCCCCCGGGTCCGATGCCTGGCTTGGTTTTCAGGTTGCAGCTCAGTGGCCTGGGAGCACCAAAAGGGTCCCGGGCCCGTCCCCAGGTGTTCCTCATGGGCTCTTTCCAGCAGGTGGCTGCCCCTCAGCCTGGGCTGGAGCCACCGCGCAGCCCTGGCCCCCGCCGTGGCACCGCTTCCGCCAAAGAGAACGCCGGGCGAGGCAGCCACCGCGCCCTCCCTGCCTTGACTCCTGGGGGTGTATTTTTGGGTCTGTGACGGTGAGTGCTGCCGGAAGGGGGCTGATAAAATCGCCTAGGATGGCCTGTGGAAACCTTCTCATTAAAACTAACAACTCGAAGGACTTCTTAGGGACGCCATGATTTAATTTTCATTTCTTAATGACCTTACCCAGAAGTAGGGGAAACAGCAGGAAAAAGAATTGTGATGGGTTTCTACCCGAGGCTGCCTTCTTGAGATACTCACAGGATGACAGCTGCTGCCCTGCCTGACCTAACAACCCTCCCAAAGCAGCTTGGGTGCCATTTGTGGTCATTGTGACCCAGATGAGGGGCTGGGTATTAAGGAAACCATTTCGAATTTTTTCCCTTCTTGATGAAATGTTCCCGTTTTTCTCTGCATATGGAAATCCCTTCTAGAGGCAAGAATTCATTCTTTTTACAGTGCTAACAGGGTTCTGCCTGTGAATCGCCGTGCCTTTGACAGAATCATGCAAGTTCTTTGGGTCTCAGTTTTCCCATCTGTAAAGACGGGTTTGAGACCCTTTCTGTTCTGAGGATCGGAAAAAGGGACATGGGAGGACATCCCCACCCCCAATCCATATCTCAGTCCCTATGGAGTATGAAGTCCCCGTGACAGCCACAGCCCCATGGGGTTTGTGGATGAGCAAATGACAGCCGAGCCAGAATGCCCACTCGGGCAGGGGCTGCTTGCCTTGGGCGTGGGGGGAGCCCTCCTTTGGATGGCAGCCTTGCCTCTGGGGCCAGCCTGGGATGGCTGGGTTGGGTCATTGGGAAATTTGTTGGGAGGCTGGGGGGTGTCCGAGTGTGGTCTGCCTGCAGCAGCTGCACCCCGACTGGGAATGGGGTTCCTCCAGTGACCCCTGTCCTCGGCTCCAGAGCATTAAAGCAGGACTGGCCTTCCATTGTTCCTGTCCCCAGGGTCTTTTCACTTAAGGTTGGGGCTTCCATCCCATGCAATGAACTTTCACCTAAGACCAAGTAGGCAGAATGGGGGTCTAATATCGACTCTTGTGCCTAAGATCACTTTTGTCAACATTAAAGCATTTCTCTGCCCAAGTTATATTGGCCAGCAAGAAATTTATCCCTGACCCATGATCCATTTTGGATCAAAACATATTTCTCTGAAGTCAGAGCATTTAGTATGGTCTGAACTTTGGTTTTAAATTCTTTTTGGAAATACGCTTGCTGTGGAGGGTTCAGTCAACATAGGAGAATAGAGAGTGAAAAAGGAATGACCCTCTGTCTCCAGAACCTCTCATTGCACTTCTTTCCCAGTGTGGTGGCTATAGGGGTTTGGGGGGTGGGTACCTCCCAAATCATTTTCTATGCATTTACATGCATTTAGTCTTTTAACAAAAACATGGGTCATACTGTATATGCTGTTTAACTTGCTCCTTATTAAAAAATAAAGCAAAAACTCAGTTTATGTGAACTCACTGCAGTAAGAGACAACATGACTTTGAAAGAATCTTAGCAGTATTCCAGAAAGGGAAAGTCAGAAGCTGGATATTTGTAAAGATTTAGGAACTGAGTTCCAGTGGAACAAGACAGATGGGAATGGTTTGGGATGGGACAAGTTCAAAATACAATCCTTGAGGATTGGTAAACAGCAAGGAGAAGGGTCTTGGGAAGTAAATTGTTTGCTCAGGTCAGCAGGCTACTGACTTGGATACATGACACTAGAAATTCCCACCATTTCTGGAACTTTTCATTTCTTTGTATAGATCCAAATTTCTACCTGGTTTCATATTCCTCTGCTTGAGGAATTTTCTGTAATGCAGGTCTGCAGGAAATAAATTTCCTCAGCTTTTGGTAGTATGAAAAGGGATTAATTTCAACTTTTTTTTTTAAAAAAAGTTTATTTTATTGTCAGGCTTTCTTTGTAGACATTTTAAGTCAAGTACCATTTCTTAAGCCACCTCTTAGGGTACCTTATCTGTTGATAGCACAGCTATACCTTTTTACAGTGTTATACACCATATGGTTGAAGTATCTGGACACAGTTACTTTAAAGCAGAAACTTTTTTTTTCCTCCCTGAGATTTTGTTATGTCCTTTTAAAAAAAATGCAGGTGAATTTTATGCAACATACAATTAACCATTTTAAAGTGTACAGATCAGTGGAATTTAGTATATTCAGAATGTTGTACAATCATCATCTCTATCTAGTCTTTATTACCCCCCAAAGGAGAGCCCACACCCATTCAGCGGTCACTTCCCATCTTGCCATGGCACAGCTCCTGGCAGCCATTATTTCACTAAGCTAAGTGTTTTCCCAGTTCACCCATGCTGTAGCATGTATCAGTACTTCATTCCTATTTATAGCTGAATAATATTCCATTTTATAATACCACCTTTGCTCTATCCATTCATCCTATTGCTGGATCTTTGGGTTGTTTCCCTCTTTTGGCTGTTGTGAACAGTGCTGTTTTAATGTTTATATGTAGGCATGTGTGGTACTTGTTTTCAATACTTGGAGGGTATATACCTAAGAGCAGAGTTGCTGGGCCATATGGTAATTCTATGTATGACCTTTTGAGGAACTTCACCTTCATCTTGGGAAAGTGTTTTCATTGTTACAGAATTCTGGGTTTACAGGGTTCTTTCTTTCTTTCAGGACTTTATAGATGCTGTTCCATAATCTTTTGAGGTGTCTGGATTTCTTGGATCTATGCTTTGTTGTCTGTAATTTTGGAAAATTCTCAGCCCTTAGCTACTCTAATATTCCTTCTGTTCTCTTTTCCTTTTGCAACTCCAAGTATGTTTGTTTGACATTATCCCATAGCTCTTGAATGTTCTGTTCTGGGATTTATTTAGTTTTTTCCCCACTTTTTTTCTTTGTGTTTCGATTTAGATTGTTTCTATTGATTGGTTTTTCAGTTCACTGATTCTTTCCTCTCCTGAGTACAATTAGCTGATGAACCTGTCAAAGTTATTCTTTAACTCTGACAGCATGTTTGCTATTTCTAGCATTTCCATTTGACTATTTTATAATTTCCCTGTATCTGGTGAAATTCCCCATGTGCTTATCTATGTTGTCTACCTTTTCCATGGGATCATTTAACAAATAATCACTTTTATTTTAAAAGTCCCCGCTGATAGTTCCAAGACCTGGGTGGTCTCTTGAGTCTGGTTCTATTGATTGCAATTTTTTTTTTTTTGAGGTACCAAGGCCAGCAGGGATTGAACCCAGGACATTGTAGGAAGCCATTGCTTAACCACTGAACCACATCGGCTTCCCTGGGCTGATTTTTCCATTTGATTGTTTTCTTGTTTTTCGAAGGCACTGGGAACCAAACCCAGGACATTCCCTTGGGGGAAGCAGGAGCTCAACCGCTTGAGCCACAACCTCTCCAGCAACTAGGTTGATTGCTTTTGACAGTGGGTTGTTTTAGGTTCCTTTTTAATAAATCTAGTAATTTTAAAATTTGGTTCTGGACATCATTGTAGAAGAACAGATAAGACTGAGGCAACCAGTATTTATGCTCACAAAATGTCATGCCTCTTCTGTCAGGCTGTTAGTATGGAGGACTGAGCAATAGTGTCCTGAGTTGAGCTGGGTTTTGGTTCCTTTGGTGCTGCCATTACTTTCAGTGCTCCACTGGCTTTAATGAATTCTGCTCGCACTGGGCTGCTGTTACCGTGTGCTTAGAGTGGGGTCTGGGATGTTAGAGGGGCCTGAAGGGCCACAGGTTTTTCTCTGTCCCTGCTGAATCCTCAGCTTTTAGCAGTCCTTGCATGCCTGTCTTCTCCATGTTCTTGCCTCTCAGCAACAGACCGCTGTTGTCTGTCACTTGGTGCTAGGCTCGTGTTGGGAGTGGTGGGGGGTTTCTACTTTCCTTCTCAGTCTTAGGCAGGTCCTGTGTGTGTGTGTGCGCATGTCTTGGGGAGGGGATTTCCCCCAAAACTCTGCCTTGTGTCTGTGGTTGGTCATGGTTGGTAAAGAATTTCCTGCTCTCTTCCAATCGCAGCACACTTGCCCTTGGTGTGGGTGTAGCATTTGAGTCCAGAGGTTTTTGCTTGTCCATTGCTGCCTGGTAGTCCAATCATTTGGATGTGTCTCAATCTAGTTTTTATTCCCATACTGATGATGGGCCTGTTTGCCATAAAGTGTCATAAAAATGATTTAAGATTCTTTAGTCTGCAAGTGGATATTCCTTTAGAATATATACCTAGATGTGTAAATTTGCTGGGTTGGATGGTACACAGTTTAAAGTTTTGATCCATAAAACTGAATTCCCCTTCAACAAGGCTGTGCTTTTTTGCATCTTAATTTTTCAAAGAAAATTTTTACTTAATATATTAAACTTCTTTGAAATTAGAGGGGAGGAAAAAAACACTTGTTATTGTGGATGGTTTCAACAATTAAAAAAGGCTCTGTTTAAAAGTTTTATATGCCTCTGATATAAAGAAAAGGAGAAATTGTTACTTAGTGGATGCACAAGGATGATCAGAGCCAGGCAAGGCAGCGTTTAATCTGTGCTCTCCCTTTCAGAGGGCCATCCAGGTTCTTCTATTTTCATCTTCTCAGGACCCCTTACAAGTCCACAAGGAGGCACCTGTGGCTGATGTGCAGGTGTGGAATAAAGGGCATTCCCGGGTATTGGGTTGATGGGATGCCTGGTCCCACCTGTAGCCTCCTGTCATTTCCTCTGGCACTCATGCTGTCCACCACTTCCTGCTGGGAGTTGTCATCTCACTGCCCAAGAAGCATCTGCCTGTTCCAGATGGTCCTCGTAGCCAAATGTTGGGGTCTCTCCCCAAGATGCTTGAGACCTAGTTGCTCACTCAATGCCTTTGCTGGCAGCTGGCCTGAGATGATTTTGTGGTCTGACCTCAGTAAACTCAGGTAATGGAATGATCAGGTGGGGAAGCTGCAGGTTTCGCACCAGAAGATATTTTCTCCACGCTTGTCTTGTTTGCTGCTTGGGTTTCAGGATTCACACCCCATATAATGGTTAAGGACCTCACAGGTCATCAGGCTCAATCTCCACCTAGTGGATGGAATGGCACTGGTGGTCTACCTCCCCTCACATATGTCCGGCTTCCAGGAGCACGCTCCTTATCAAGACACTGTGGAGAAACCTCTGAATTTTAGGGAATGCTTTCTTGCAGACAGCAACCTTTTTATACCCTGAAGTAATGGCCCCATCTAGACTGGATAGGAAGTTCCCATCTCTTGCCCTCCAATCCCACTCCCCAGAGGCAACCACTTTAAAATCATCTATCTTTTTCTTATGAGCCTTTTTGCACATTTTTCTAATAACATGGTTGTACTGACTGCAGTTCCTTGTTAAAGTTTATATATTACCTCTTGACTTAGTATGGAAAATAAATTTATTTTCTTATACCTTTGTTCCCCTTCACAATTTTGCCCCCAATACTTCCATTCTCTCAAAAGAGTTCAACCATTTTCTGTTACCTATTTACTGCATACATCTGTTACCTATTTACTGCAAAACAAATATTCTTTACAGCTGAGCTATGTATTCTAGTGTTATTTAATTTCTTAATTATTACTAATGTTTATTTATCTTTTTACTTCAGGGGGTCTCTTAGTTTCCCATGTTTTCTGCTTATGTAGAAGCTTCCCATTTATAAAGCTAGCTTCTTAAGTTTTTCATAGATATTCTCTTTGTATCTTATCCCACTCCCTGTATGCTCTCTGCATTCCCTGTTTCTTCTGAGTTTTTCTGGTTGTTACTGTAGTTGCTGATATTTTGGTCAAAAATTGTAAGAGTGGAGGTATTCCTCAAGGGTCTGATGATTTTTGTTTATCCGTTCTCATCTAAGAATGGGGCACAAAACACAATTGCAACTCTTCATGCTAGAACGCCTTTGCATTTTTTGCTCTTCCACACTGTGTCTTTCTCAAGACTTTCGGTATCCTGTGATCTATTTCATCAGCCATAAGCCCTTGCTCTCTTCTTTGTTCTGGAGTCTAGACCCTCCTTCCAAATCAGTTCAAACTGGAAACTTCCCTAGATGGTGTGTGTGCATTGATGACTCTTAGTTCCCATAAATCTTATCATTGTAATTCTTTTCTTTTTTAAAGAGTTATTTTTATTTTTATTTAATTTCCCCCCCTCCCAGTTGTCTCTTCTCTGTGTCTATTTGCTGCATCTTGTTTCTTTGTCCACATCTGTTGTCGTCAGCGGCACTGGAAGTGTGGGCGGTGCCATTCCTGGGCAGGCAGCACTTTCTTTCGCACTGGGCAGCTCTCCTCATGGATGCACTCCTTGTGCGTGGGGCTCCCCTACGCGAGGGAAACCCCTGTGTGGCAGGGCATTCTTGCGTGCATCAGCTCTGCACATGGGCCAGCTGCACACAGGTCGAGGCCCAGGGTTTGAACCGTGGACCTCCCATGTGGTAGACGGATGCCCTATCCACTGGGCCAAGTCTGTTTCCCCATTATCATTGTAATTCTTAGTTCATTTTCACTCAGGGCAAAAAGAAAGGAGTAGAGAAAAGGGAAGTTGAGAGTAGTGTTAGCGTTAGCTCGGAAAATGAGCAGAATTGCACTTTATCCCAGGAGCTGCCAATTGTATAATCTGTATTGTGGATGGCTTTTCAGAACCTTGTGCTTTTCTATCTAGCAGTTTTTAGATGCTGGGGTAAGACTGAGGCAGTTTGTGCCTCCTACCATGGGCAGAACAGGTACATATTGGGTTCATATCCATGTTAGCTATGGAAAGTGTGGCAGATGACTTGACCTGCCTGAGCTACAGTTATCTCATCTGCAAAATGAGAGGAATGCTGGGGTCATGGGGTTGTCCTGGAATTGGAAATCATGCATGTACAGTGCCTGGGACATAAGCTCCCCAAAAACGATAGTTCTGATGTCATGAGAAACATCTGACCTTAGTTTCCTCCTTGTTTGCTGACAGTTTTAGATGCAGCCTAGAAGAGGCAGTAAGGAGGCTGGGGAAGAGAAGCTGCTGTTGGGTGTATGGCAACACATATAAACAGGACATTGTGATGGTTATAGTTTCCTCATTGCTAGAGCAAATACCATGCAATGGGTTGGCTTAAACAATGAATATTTATTGGCTTATGGTTTGGGGGCTGAGAGAAAGCAAGGCCTCATCAAGGTGATGCTTTCTTCCCAAAATCTGGCATTTTGGGGCTGGCTGCTTATGATCATATGTTCTGGGCTTCTCTCACCCGTGGCAACATACATAACAGCCTCTCCTGGTCTTTCATTCTCTTCTGGGTTCTGTTGATTGCTAGCTTCTGGCTGCTTCTTTTGTGTGTGTTTTTGTCTGCGACCTTACTATAAGGTCTTCAGTCATAGGATTAAGACTCATCCTGGGCAATGCCTTATTGGAAGCAACTTCATCGAAAGGTCCTATTTGCAAGGTTCTCTCACTCAGAGGACTGGATTAAGTTTAAGAACATGTTTTGTGGGATACATAGCTCCAAACCACCAGAAGCGTGCACGTTTGTGGGTACAGAGAAGAAGGGCCTTGCAGTGTATTGGTCCTTCTGATGCATGGCTTAGGAGAGACTTGAGTGGTCACAGATCCAAGGAGAGAGCCCAGCAGAGAATGAGGAGGCCTGGGACCAGCCTTGCCCCCATGACATACCTTGTGCAGGCCCTTAATCATGTGACCTGTGCACCTCCCATTATGCTCCATAACCTGGACCTATGCCCATCTACATGATGCTGTGCAGGTCAACAGATCTGTGGGCTTGCAGAGACCTTGAACCCTGGTAGGTCAGCAGATGTGAGTGGCTTCCCAACTGGCCAGTAAGGGCCCTGAGTCTCAGCCTCCTTCAACCTCCTCACTCTCCTTCCAGGCACTGAATACAACCTGGAGAAGCTTCTCCATTTGCTCAGTGGGAGAAAGGGTTTGAAAGTGGGGTCTCCCCCTACTCATCCCCCTGGCAGTGACAGCTGGAGGAGGACTACCATGCCAGGCCTGGCTCCAATCTTCAGGTGGGTAAGAAAGAAGGGAGACAGGAAGGTCCAATCTGCCCTCCTTCTTCTGAGATGAGGGTTCTGTAGGGAATTCTTCCATAAGAAGGAAGTCGGGCAGAGTCTGAACCCCAAGAATGCAGGGGTCTAGCATGTCCTCATTAGGCCCATGTGAACTTTAGAGCTGGGCTATGGCCCCCAAGGGGCTTTGGATGGGAGTAATGCCAAAAAGCCCCCTCCCCCACTCAATCAGAGAGGAGCACACAACAAGAATGGCCATTGCCAAGGGGCGGTGGACCCAGGGGGTGAGGACCTTCAGAATCCACTGGGGCTTTGCAGCCAATCCATCGCCCCCATTCCTGGCCCTCTCGACCCTGTCCAGGGTACACACCTCCATCTGCCTGGGGCTGACTCGGCTTCAGCACTGGAAGGTCCCAGTCCAGGAAGCTCCTCTGACCTGGGCAAAAGGGCTGGGGGCACCCCCCTGCCCTGCTCACCAATTGCGCTGTGGGGCCTGAGGGCTACTGCTCTCCAAGGCTGTGTCCGGGAGGGAGGCACCTGTTAGAGAGGCTGCTGGAATTGGGGGACAGGTAGAAACTCTGCTTGCCCAACAGGGCACCTCATCCCCCTGACCCATGCCCTCTTGTCCTCAGGTCGACGTTTCTGGGAAAAAGCTGGAGGAGCATTTACAGCTTTGTTGCCGACATCACGAATAAATTAAAGAAGTAAGGCTTCTCTGAGCTGCAGGCCCCTTGGGCTGTGGGAGTTCAGCCCCGGCCAGGCAGAGCACACATCCCTTGGAGCCTCCAGGGGCCTGCACGGCCCTCGGGTGGGAGCCCTGAGCCCAGGGCTCTGAGCCAGAGCAGAGGACACATGGACAGATGCCAGGGGATGCCCCCTGTGGTGGCCGAGGGGTGGTGCCAAAGGTGGGGGGGAGCTCAGTAAGTCCATCCATGGCCAGGACGTGGAGGTGGTGACCAGCTCCCCAGAGGGGGCGAATTGGTGGAGGAGGGGTGA
Source organism: Dasypus novemcinctus (assembly GCF_030445035.2). NCBI lineage: Eukaryota > Metazoa > Chordata > Mammalia > Cingulata > Dasypodidae > Dasypus > Dasypus novemcinctus. The sequence goes on along the minus strand of NC_080678.1, from coordinate 107,942,427 downwards.
TGGGGGAGGAGAGATGGGGGAGGAGGAGGAGGGACAGAGCTGCAAGAATATCACAGTAGAAGGGAGATGCCTCAGAGGTGCGAGTGCAGGTCTTGATGTCACTGCAGGTGTGTGCAGGGATGTGCAGGTGTGCACATACGTCTTCTGGGGTGTTGGGCTCTAGGGGTGGGCAGAATGCCATCCTGGCACCCGCTCTTGCGTGAAGCCTCCAAGTCCTTCACTCAAGTTGTCGGCACTGCCTGGTGGGGAGTGGGCCCCGATGTGAGACGTGGTGGGGAGGGGGCAGCTGGGCTGTGGCCCAGCCTGGCTGCCTGGGCATGCGGCTTCCAGCTGTGAGTGGCCTCTCACAAGTGGGCACTTCCTCGCAGCCCAAAAATGCGGATCTCCTTTATCACCTTCGACTCTCAGGGCTACATGTCCATGGACCTCACGTCAGATGAGTAAGACCCCCGGACACCCTCGGTGGACCCGGAGGCCCCGCAGGGCAGCGAGGAGCGAGCCCCAGTGTCAGGCGGGACGATGGGGGCAGTCAGGGTGCTGGAGCGAAGGGTCTGGGGATACCAGAGTGGGTCAAAAGGAGGAGCCCAAGGGCAGGGTGGGGAGGGGGCAGCTCGGCGGGGGCCCGGCCTTGCTGCCTGGGGGTGCGGCTTCCAGCTGTGAGTGGCCTCTCACAAGTGGGTGCTTCCTCGCAGCCTGAAAACACGGATCTGCTTCATCACGTTTGACTCTCAGGGCTACCTGTCCATGGACCTCACGTCAGACAAGTAAGACCCCCGGACTCCTTTGGCAGACCCGGAGGCCCTGCAGGGCAGCGAGGAGTGAGCCCCAGCATCAGGCTGGCCCTCACCCAGGACCCAGGTTCCTTGGGGACGCCTGGCACCTGGCACTGTCTCCCCCAGTGTTCTCTCCTCACTCCTTCCCCGGTCTCCCTTCTGTCCCGAGCACCCATGGCAGCACCTCCCTTCATCAGAGTCTCTGAAGAGTCCAGGGACCCAGGGGGGCTGGTGGAGACTCGTGCGTGTCCTGTCCCAGCCCTGCCTGTGCTGTGAGCCCAGCTCTGTGCCTGCTCGTCCCCCTCTAGATTTGGGGGGGGCAGGGTCTGAACCAGGCGGGACGATGGGGGGCTGTCAGGGTGCTCGAGCGAAGGGTCCGGGGAAGCCAGAGTGGGTCAAAAAGAGGAGCCCAAGTACAGGGTCCCACAAGCATGGGGCAGGCACAGCTGGGGGCATGCTGTGGCCTGAATGGGGTCACAAAGCCTGGGGGTGGGGCTGGCAAGTGTCTGGTGGCCACAGGGTCCAGGCACTTGGGGACACCAGTGCCGGGGCCCCATCCCGAGTGGGGAGCCCAAAGGAGCCTTGGGGACATGTCAGCCTGGGGGTGGAGCAGAGCATGCTGCCCGCACCTTGGAGGGAAGGCAGGGCAGCCGGGGAAGCAGGAGAAAGCACCCGAGGTGGGGTGCTGGGGGAAGCCAGGCCTCCCCATGGTGCTCCAGGAGGAGCTGCAAGGGCTGATGCTCTGGGCAGGGGTGAGAGCGTGGAGGAGGAGTGGGTGCCATGTGGGTTTGGAGGTGGGAGGAAGAAAGTCTTGGAAGGACCCTGGGTGGTGCCGTGGTGTCCTGGGGGAGCTGGCTTGGAGCAGGAAGCCCCCCCCAGGCAGGGCGTCTGCGGTAGCCATGCAGGAGGGACACGTTCAGGGAGCCCCGAATCCTCAAGCAGCAGCCCTGGGGGCGCGTGGCCTGCAGCAGAGCTGGGGCGGCCTGGGACTGATGCTCCCACAGGTGCTCCCTGCCGGAGCTGAGGAGGGGTGGGGCAGAGGGGTGGGGTGGGGCCTGAAGGGGCCCTGGGCCTGGGAGCAGAGGGAGCCTGACTCCCTGGGGGGGTGTGGAGAGTGTGTGGTGGTGGGTGGTGGGTGCAGGGTCATGGAGGGTCTGCTGTGGGGGCAGAGGCCAGAGCACAGGGACTGGGTGGCCCCAGCTGGGCTGTCAGGAGAGTGAGACCTGGGAGGGGGGATCCAAGGGGAAGAGGCACCTGCAGGAGGAGGGGCTTGCCCAGGGAGGTGGAGCCTGCACACCAGCCTCCAGGGGTCCCAGCCCCACCTCCTGGGCTGGGCGGGCCTGTGAGGCCGCCCCCACTGCCCCCCCTCTGCCCACAGCCCATGCTCCTCCCAGCTTTTGGCCTTTCTCCTGCAGCAGCCCAGGAACCCTCTCAGGCCTATTTGATGCTTCCTCTAGTACTGACACAAGCATCTAGTGGCACTGAGCCCACCCCCCCCTACAGGGGGCTGCTGAACAGAGGAGGAGGTGGGCAGTGGAGAAGCAGGATGAGCTTTCCCAAACAGCCTCCCGTGGGCCTCCTGCCGGGGGTCCCCCAGGAGTTCCACGGAAACACTCATCCCTCGTGAGTGCTGCCTCACAGCTGCACGTGCAGGGATGCCCCCACTGTGGAGTGGACGGTCAGAGGCAGGGACCCTGGGGCTGGGTGCTGGGTGCTGTGGGTCAGGGATGCACCCAGCAAGCCAGGCCAAGCCTATGGGGACAGAGGAGCCCTGTCTGCATGTGAGATGCACCCGCATCCTTGCACGTCCACGCAGAGTGACGGTGGGAGGGCCACGCCCACCTCCACTGCCTTTTCCATGTTGCATTTCAGAGAATATCTTCAACAAGGTCTTCTGAGACTCTAAGTTGAGCATATTCTAGTGACGTTTTCCTACGTGAATGAAGGACTAGAGAAGGTACAGCTGCTGGAGCCTGGGGAATTCATTCCACCTGCTCGCATTCTTGGAGTGCTCCTTGTTCATCTAACCCCCTTGTCCCAACATTTCCTTCATTTTGGTGGCAAATATGATGATTAGAAAAGCCACCACTGGAGGTAAGCCCCCTCCTGCCTGCCGTGGTCTCAGGGGCCGAGGGCAAAGCCAGGCATGGGCATCAGCGCGTTCGGGTCCCGATCCCTCCACCATGTTCTATCTCTGAGTTGGAGAAAGTTCCTTACGGTCTCCGAGTTACAGATTCCTCCCCTGGACAAGGAGGCTAAGATAATACCCACATCGCCTTTATGAGAACTAAGGTGCCTGCCTGCACCTTTGGTCTTGAGAGGCTGCAGGTGTGTCCAGGTGAGGCCACTTCCCTCTCTGAACTGCACTTGGGAAAAGAAAAGGAAGCAGCTGAGGGCCCTGCGCAGATGTAGGGTTTGGTTTTCGGATCTTCTCAATTGCCGCCCTTTGCTGCCCGCTGCACCCTCTGAGCTGTACTGTGGCTTTCAGCTCTTCTTCCTTTCACCCTGTGCCTCCCTCCCTGATGGTGTTGGGTGCTGTCCTCAGACCAGGACTGACGTCCTTCCAGGCTTCTCAGGGGGCTTCACTGGGGCTTGCAGAGCCCTTGGCTGGGCACATGGTCCCCTGTCAAGGGCCTTGGCCAGGGGCCCTGGGGCCCAGGACACTGGCAGGAACCCCCAGGCCAGCCCGGCTCAGGGAGACCTACCCTGAACCTGCAGCCCACCCATTTCAGCAGGTCAGCCTGTGGTCTCCCTGCTGTTCTGGAGTCTTGCACCTGTCAGGTACATGAGCTGGATTTCCCTTCCTGGCACAGGTCGTACCATCTGGTGTGGGAGGGTGGGGCAGCCTGGCAGGAGGGGCGCTTAGGTGGGCTCGGTCTCCTGTCTGCCAGGTGGGTCCTGGGCTCAGGCCCTTCTCTGCTGAAAGCCTGCAGAGTAGGGTGGCTGGCACATGCGCCTCCTATGAGTTGCCCATGCCTTGTCTGCGAGGACTTGGTGTGGGGCACTGGGCTGTGTCCCGGCATGGGCAGCCCTGAAGTTCTGCCGCTGTGGCTCCCTGGTGCACCCCAGGTGCCGTTCCCACCTGGCCCCTCTTTGCTTGTCCTCCAGGTAGGAAGGTCACCAGAGTGGTCTATGCTTTTCGGCTGCAAAAATACCTGAAGGGGCATACTGGATGGCTGTGGAGGAAGTGAGTCCAATCCATCATTACAGCCATTATGCTGCACTGATTCTGGGGAATTCTACTCAACGCCTTCTTTCTCTTAGGCTCGAAAGGCTGGGAAGATGGGAAGAGACCATTTTCGCCATTGGTGCAAATGAATTTGAGCAAAAACAGGTAAGTAAGAACAGGTAATTCAGGGGCCACCCTTGAGCCTGGTTGGGGGCAGGTGTCAGAGGCTGCTTTCCCGGGCAGCCCAGGGATGCCATCCTAACCCCCCCCAGAAATTCCCATCACCTTGGAATCCTTCCTTTCTTGGTCCCTAAGTCACCAATGCCCACTGTGCTAGCCGTTTCCCTTTTTATTCTCACAGCCACTATAAGCTATGTTTAGGCTCTTATCATCAAAGGCTGGAATTTTGGAAGCCTCCTGCTTCTTTGCCTTATACAGCAAGGCTAATCTTCCTCAAACACTTCTTTTTTTTTTTTTTAAAGATTTATTTATTTATTTAATTCCCCTCCCCTCCCCCAGTTTTCTGTTCTCTGTGTCTTTTTGCTGCATCTTGTTTCTTTTTCCACTTCTGTTGTCATCAGCGGCATGGAAGTGTGGGCAGCGCCATTCCTGGGCAGGTTGCACTTTCTTTCACACTGGGTGGCTCTCCTTATGGGTGCAGTCCTTGTGTGTGCGGCTCCCCTACATGAGGGACACCCCTGCGTGGCATGGCACTCCTTGTGCACATCAGCACTGCACATGGGCCAGCTCCACACGGGTCAAGGAGGCCCGGGGTCTGAACCGCGGACCTCCCATGTGGTAGACGGATGCCCTAACCACTGGGCCAAGTCCGTTTCCCTCAAATACTTCTTTACTCAAGCCTCTTGACTACATTTAAATACAAATTTCCATGGCTCCAGTAATTAGTGAAATATAATTTGGACACCTTAGGTTGCTCTCGAGACTTCTACAAGCTTATCTGTGGCTTCCTGCCTTCCCAGCCTTCTCTACACCTGCACTTTTAAAACTCCCTGCTCCAACTGGACTGATTTTCCACTGTCTCCCCACCAGACACCTGGAACTATTAAATCTCTGCATCCTGCCACAAGAACCCATTTTGTCTTTCACAATCCTGCCATTCCTCTAAGGCCCAGGCGAGCTAGACACCTTTGCGATACCTTCCCCAGCTACTTCCAAAGACCACAGGCTATTTCTATTTACCCTTGAACCTTTTGAAGCCGATCCTTCAGTGCCCCACATTGCCAAGCCCTGGACCTTATTTTATGTCTGTAATTTCGTATTATTTTTTTTTAAAGACAGTCTCCCAACTTTGTAAACTTGGCCAGACCCACAGAAAACCTGAACCCATCCCTGCTTCTGATCAACTGTAACTCATTTGCTGCTTAACTGACCTGCGGCACTAAATTTGCTTATGGATGTCTTATTACAATAAGCCTGGGTTGGAAACATCCTCAGAGATCATACTTAGTCTCCTATTTCTTTATTTCCATTCAGATCAAATCCCCAAGAATATGTCAAACGTGTATTTTGTACAGAGCTCAAGCTCCTGGAGGCAGAGCCGGGGAAGATTTTGCCCTTTGCATCAAGGAAAGGCACATGCTGTGGGATTAAGTATGCAGGACTGTAAAGGGAGGCAAGGAGAGGTAGGTGCCCTAAAAGGAGCAGAGACAAAGTGCTCTGGATGCTTAAAGAAGGAGAAAGGAATCCTGGGCTTGGCGTTTTACCCACAATACCTCCACATCCCAGCAAGGCGTCCTGGCTATGGTGGGAGGGAAAAGACCAGGGTTTCTCTGGCATCTGCAGGCAGTGAGGATTTAACGCTGCCAAAGGAGGGCTGAGGGAGGGAGGTGGCCTCTCTGGGAGAAGGCCCAGCAGCAGCCGCCATCAGGCTCAAGGCTGACAGCAGGGGGCAGAGTTCCTCACTGGTGCCTGGCTCACCCCCAGGGCCAGCACCCCTCCCTGAACACCTCCAGCTCGGGATCAGGTATTTCCTGGGCTCTTGTCCTGCCAGCGGGCTCCTTCCTGGCTCCCCCAGCAGCTTGTGGTATGAACAGACGTCAAAGTGATGACATCGAAGTGATTCCCAGTCTAACTTGCCAAGTGAGTTGCTCTTAGGAGAATGTTTACTGGTTCATTTTTGTTTCAAAATCCCCATCTGTGCCCATGAATTGGAGTTTGTCCAACTCACTCAAGGCACAAAACCAAATCTATATAAATTTCCCTGAATGGAAAGAGAGGACTTGAAAAGAACCCTTGTGTGGGTGGACCCCTTCAAGTTAAGTGTCATTACTTTCAAGGTGATAGACTCTAGTCAACCCCCCTCTTCCTTTTGACTTGAGTTCCCTTTGCTACTAATGCTAGCTAGACTGCTGTTTCAAGTGTAAAAGGTAAAGATAAGCTTTGGCTTACTGCCTTGCTTAGGAGTCAGGGTAATTTACCATCCTAAAGAACTGGTACTGATGCTTCCTTCTACCAGTCAAAGAGTATGAAGTTACTCATCTGCTCCCTTCTGTGCTTTGGCTTCCAGGAAGCCCAGAGTTAGGTTTTGTGCAGTTACTCCAACCTACAGAGGTAATTTCTTTGAAGTTATATTTCTCTGCTCTCGCCCTGTTACCTGACTTTGCCCCTCTCTTCTTTTGGGTTAATAAGCTTTGATCCTATTATGTCTTTATATAGATCCATTTGGAGTTCTGCTGAACCACCATTGCATCATTGCCCTGGTCACCTCTACTCTTTTTATGAGAAAATTGGGCCACCCCCAACCAGAGGAGGTCTAGCTATTTTCCCCTCAGGACTGAGCAGAAGGATTTTCTCCTCAGCGGTGAACTCTGATGGTAGCTCCTCCCAGACCTGCACCTTCTCTGAGCCCTCCTTGTAGGCTTCAGGAGCTTCTGCATTAATTGGGCCCCACATTAGGGCCTGGCCCTCTAAACTCTTGAAAGGACTTCTATTTCCATTTCCCCCCATCTCTAAGCTCTTCTGTCTCAGAGGGAAAGCAGCATCCCTGAGAGCTTCTTGGTGAGGGCCTCCTTCCTGCCCTCTCTTCACAGGACCCAGGCACACTGGCAACTGGGCCTGGTAGGCTGGGCTAGTCGCAGCAGGCCTGGTTGCCCTGGTAATGTTGGCGGGGCTAAGCTTACCAACTGCCAATGGCAGTTATTCAAGAACATTCCATTGAACCTCATCTGCCCGAGGGCTTGATTCGGTAGCAACTGTTTAACTGCATTTTACAGAGGAGAGATGTGGCTTGGTGAAAGTCATTTAAGCTAGCACTAAAACTAGGTATCCTCTCTCCATGCCCATTTGTGGTCCTCTCTGTCACAGCATCTGCCACTAATAGCTCCAGTGCCATCTCAAGTGCTAAATTGGCCCAAGTGTATCTCAGAGCTCTTACCAGATGGTCAATGTGGCCTGACTCAGACCCAGGAGAAAAATCTAATGAGGGCAAGATTTCCAAAGTGTGGTCTGAGGACGCCTGAATTGGGATAGTCTCAGATGCTTGTTTCTAATGTGAAATCCAGGCCCCACTCCTTACCCTATCTCCTGGAGGTGGACCTCAGAATATGTCTGAGGAGCCTCCCAGGTGATACTGATTGTACGTGCTTTGAGGACCACTGAGGCAGGGGATGGGTTGCAGGAATAGCAGAAAACTATAATAGTTACAGCTAATTTTCAAAAAACACTTTTATTACCTACAATAAAATGTGGCCATTTAAAATGTACAGTTTGAAGAGTTTTGGTGAATGTATATGCTCGTTTAACAATTACCACAGTCCAAATAAAGAACATTTCCCTCATGCCCCTTTGCAGTCAGACCACACCCCCAGCCCCCAAACCTCACTTATCTGCTTTCAGTTAGAAATTAGTTTTGTCTTTTCTAGAGCTTCATATAAACACTATTATACAGTATGTCCCTTTTTTGTATCTGGCTTATTTTGCTCAGCATAATGTTTTGGAGACCATTTTGTTGAATTTATCAAAAGTTCATTCCTTTTTATTGCTGAGTGATACTCCATTCACCTATTGTGGGTTGGACTGTTTCCAGTGTAGGACAGTACATGCAAAGTTGTTATAAGTGTTCTGCAATCATCTCAAGTTAATTTTTGTGTCTGGTGTGATGTAAGTATAAGGGTTGAGATCCACTTTTTTTTTTCAGTATAGGTATCCTGTTCTAGCACCATTTATTGAAAAGAATCTCCTTCTCACCCTGCCTCTTAAATTATCTTGTCACCTCTGTTGAAAGTCATTTGACCATATATATGTGGGGTCTGTTTCCAGATTTATGTCATCAATCTACATAGCTACCTTTAAGCCAATTCCCCATTATCTTTATTACTGTAGCTTTACAGTAAATCTTAGAAATCAGGCAATGTCAGTCCTCCAACTTCTATTCTAGGTTTTTGCATTTCCATGTAAATTTTAAAGTCAGCTTGACAGTTTCTATGAAAAGCCTCCTGGGATTTTGATAAAGATTGCATTAAATCTGTAGATCAATTTGGCGAAAAGTGATATCTGAATGTTGACTCTTTCAGTCCATAATTCTGGTATATCTATTTTAGTCTTTCTAAATTTCAGCAGTGTTTTATAGGTTTTCATTATACGGATTTTCCATATATTTTGTTGAATTTATTCCTAAATATTTCATGTTTGGGCTATTATTGTGTCATTTTTCCAATTGTTTGTTGCTAGTATGTAGTATATAGAAACAACTGCTTTTTGTTTATTGACCCTGTATCCTGCAAACTTGGCTAAACTCTTACTAATTCTAGTAGCTTTATGATGGATTCTTAAAGATTTTCTACACACCTGATCATATCAGTGTAATTTGGCAAGACTACCACAGAAGTCATGTTGTGCCCCTCTCAGTGCATCTTGTCACTACATCTTATATTCATGATGTTAATTATTAGCATTTTTTAAGGTGGTTTCTCCCAGATTCATCCACTTCGAAGTTACTATTTTCCCTTTGCAATTAATGAGTGTATTCTGGGAAGATATTTTGAAGCTATGTAAACATTTTCTTTCTCTTCATACTTTGGCCTTCTCACTTCAGCATCCATTGAAAATTCTTGCCAGCAATAAGTATTACTGTGGTATTTTCCAAATGGTGATATTCTATTTCTATCATGTCTTCTATACTTATTTATTGGAGTTTTAATGAGAAGAAAAGCTATCCATTATCCGCTATTCACTTACTTATTTATATCAGTGTGGACTATGGATATTTATTTTATTCTGGGGGTTGTAAACTAGTGTATTAGGTGGTCTTGTTTAAATTATACCAGACTTGGCAATTAAGTGTTCATGAAAGTTGAGATACTCATGGTTCATCTCAATCCTACTGAAGTTTATTGTATACTTTTTTTTTTTTTTAAGGCTCTTCTTGATTAGCCTTTACTCTAGGGTTATTTAGCCATACATTTTTTTGGTTGGTTGGTTATCTATCTGTCTATCTTTCTAACTCTCTGTATCTTTTTATTACAGAGTTGTGAACTTACAAAACAATCATGCACATGTATAGAATTCCCATACAAGAACCCTTCCCCCCAACACACCACACTGTTGTGGAACATTCATTACAGATTATGAGATAATATCAATGGACTAGTATCACTAACTATGGTCCATGGTGTATATTTAAGACAGTGGATTTAATAGTCTATTATGTCCAATGTCTGGGCTTCCTCAGAGACAGTTGTTAATATTTTCCCTTTGTGAATATATTCTTCTTTCTTTGCATTCTTCCTAATATTTTGGTGAAAACTGGACATTTTGAATATCATAAAGTGGTAACTCTGGAGACCAGATTCTTTCTTCTCCCCAGAGTTTGTTTTTGCTGTTTGACGTGAGTTGTAGTTGTTTATTATTGACTTCCAAATTTTTATTTATTTATTTGGCAAAGACTGTATTCTTTGTCATTTGTGGTCACCGAAGTTTCTGTTCTGTTAGTTTAATGCTGAGTTATTTTATATATATATATATATATATATATATATATATATATATATATATATATATTTTAGATTTTTATTTCTCCCCCCTCCCCCATTTGTCTGCTTTCTGTGTTCATTCACTGTGTTCTTCTGTGTCTGCTTGTATTCTCATTAGGTGGCTCTGGGAACTGATCCTGGGACCTTCCTCAGTGGGAGAGAAGTGATCATTCTTTTGCACCACCTCACCTCCCTAGTCTGCTGCATCTCTTATTGTCTCTCCTCTGCATCTCTTGTTGCATCATCTTGCTGTGCCAGCTCTCCACATCGGCCAATATTCCTGTGCAGGGTGGCACTCCTGCATGGGGGGACACTCCCGTGTGGAGCAGTGTTCCCACACAGGGTGGCATTCCTGCATGGGCTGGCACTCCATGTGGACCAGCTCACTGCACAGGCCAGCTTGCCTTCACCATGAGGCCTTGGGCACTGAACCCTGGACCTCCTATATGGTAGATGGGGAGCCCAACTGCTTGAGCCACATTCATTTCCCTTGTTAGTAATTTGACAGACTTTTTTTATACATCTGTAGCAAAAAAAGAAAGAAAACAAAACAAGAAACAAAACAATACTTTCCCAGTCTTAGCAGATAGACTCTGAGTTGGGACATTACTTCAACATTTAGGTTATTTACAATTTTGCGTTAACCTTCATTTCCTGCTTATGTGGAACCTGAAGATCATCCAGACATGAAAGTAGGGTATTCTTAGGTGTTTTCTGAGCCTGCATCTGGCCTTGGGCTTGGGTGTGGACTTCAAGATTCTCCAGCATTTGCAGTAGCTTTCAAAGCCCTTATTTATCCCATGTATTTATCCCGTGTATCTCCTTCCCTAACCTTTTACTTCATGGGCTTTGGGACTGCCTGCTGCTTGTCTCCTCTGTTGTCCCTTGCTCTAAGCAGCTGCAGGTAGTGCATGACTTTAAAGAATTTTGGAAAATATTGTCTGCAAGAGTACTCTAACTCAGAGAGAGTTCCAAGAAGGGCAAAATATAAACAAGTCCCTGAGCTGATCCCTCAGGAAGCCACCAAATGCACAGCCACATTTTTTTTGAGATACTGGGGCTGTGATTGAATCCTGACACTTGTACATGGGAAGTTGGTGCTCAACCACTGAGCCGCGTTGGCTCCTGAGTCGATTCTTTCATTTGTTTGTTGGTTGGTGTTTTTTTTTTTAAGAAGACACTGGGGACCAAACCCAGAACCTTCCATGTGGGAAGCAAGCACTCAACCACTTGAGCCACATCTGCTCCCTACCTGCCCCCCCCTTTTTGGGTGGGAATAGGGTCTGTATTTACTCCCTTGGCATAAGCAAGCTGCACCAGGAAGGTGGGCCATCATTCCCATGGCTGCTTCTGAGCAGGGAGGTGGCAAACGGGGAAGTGAGAATGCCACAGTGCTCTTAATGAAATTTAGCATCTTCTTTATTCTTTAAGCACTCCCACAACTATTGAAAGATTTTGACTCCAGAGTTTTGAAAAATTCGATTCTGACAATTTTTTCCAGCTTAATCATTCCTTCAGTGGAGGAATGGATCTTTGGAGCTATGTTCTCTTCATTCTCAGTGATGGCACAGTACACAATTGATTTTTGTGTATTGACTATTGACTTTGTGCCTTATATGTTTGTAATTTTTTTTTTAATTTTGGTAGCTTTGCAGTGTATTTTTTAGGACTTTCTACATCCATGTTCATATCATTTGTAAATCAAGTTTTTATTCTTTCTTTCCAATCTGTATGCTTTTTATCTCTTTTTCTTGTTGTATGGTATGAGCTAGGACCTCCAATACAATGTTGAATAGAAGTGGTGAGAGTAGATATCAGTGATTTTTTCCCGATGGGAAATGAATCTCATTTCATCTTTATAAGTTGGTTTATATTTACATTTCATATAAATGGAATTATACAATATGTAGTACCCTGTATCTGGTCTCCTTCTCTCAATATAAATTTTTTTGTCTGGCATTAGCATTTTGTAGTATTAACTTATATTTGTTCAGCTTCAAAAAAATGGTCTTATATGTGCAATTCTACCCATATTCGTATTTCATATAATTATATATGAAATAATATATATATACATACACATAATATATTTAGTTCATAATATGGCAATCATATAGTATTTGTCCTTTTGTGTCTGGCTTGCTTCACTCAACATCACGTCCTCCAGGTTGATTCATGTTTTCATATGTTTCACGACTTCATTTCTCCTTACTGCTGCATAATATTCCATTGCAGGTATCCTCCACAATTTGTTTATCTGCTTATCAGTTGATGGACACCTGGGTTTTACTTGGATATTGTGATTAACGCTGCTATGAACATTTGTTTGCAGATAACTATTGTGTCACTGCTCTCAGTTCTTCTGGGTATGTACCCAGCAGTGGTATTGCTGGGTCCCATGGCAAGTCTATAGTGTACTTCTTTAGGAACTGCCAAATGGGTCCTCCACAGTGTCTGTACCATTCTAGATTTCTACCAACAGTGAATAAGCATTCGTATCTCTCTACATCCTCTCCAACATTTATAGTTTTTCAACTTTTTAATAGCGGTCAGTTTAATAGGTGTTCATTGTACTTTTTTTTAAGATTTATTTTTATTTATTTCTCTCCCTTTTCCCCCTTCCTTCCCCCCCCCCCACATTGTCTGTTCTCTGTGTCCATTCGTTGTGTGTTCTTCTGTGTCTGCTTGCATTCTTGTTAGGTGACACTGGGAATCTGTGTCTCTTTTTTTTGTTGCATCATCTTGCTGCATCAGCTCTCCGTGTGTGCAGTGCCATTCCTGGGTGGGCTGCGTTTTTCATGTGGGGTGGCTCGCCTTGTGGGGTGTGTTCCTTAAGTGTGAGGCACCCCTACATGGGAGGCACCCCTGCGTGGCACAGTACTCCTTGCACGTGGCAGCACTGCATGTGGGCCAGCTTACCACATGGGCCAGGAGGCCCTGGGTTTGAACCCTGGACTTCTTATATGGTAGGTGGACACTCTATCATTTGAGCCATGTCCACTTCCCTCATTGTAGTTTTGATTTTTATTTCCCTAATCCACTAGTGATGTTGAACATTTTTTCATGTGTTTCTTTGCCATTTGTATTTCGTCTTTGGACAGTTGTCTTTTCAAGTCTTTTGCCCATGTTTTAATTTGATAGTTTGTCTTTTTATTGTTGAGTTGTTGTACAGTCTCCTTATGTATCATGGATAATCTTTATCAGATATGTGATTGCCAAATATTTTCTCCCATTGAGTCAGCTGCCTTTTCACCCTTTTGACAAAGTCCTTTGAGGTACAAAAAGTGTTGAATTTTGAATTTTGAGGAGGTCTCATTTATCTGTTTTTTCTTTTGTTGCTCATGTTTTGGGCATAAGGTTTAAGAAACTACTGTCTACCACAAGATCTTCTTTTTTTTTTTTAATTGTCTTTTTTTTTTTTAAAAGATACATAGATCACAGAAGATGTTATATTAAAAAAACATAAGAGATGGGAAGTGGATGTGACTCAACAGATAGAGCGTCTGCCTACCATACAGGATGTCCAAGGGTTCTATACCCAGGGCTTCCTGGCTCATGTGGTGAACTGGCCCACGTGCAGTGCTGCTGTACACAAGGTGTGCTGGCCCATGCAAGTATGCCCCCACATAAGGGTGCCCCCTGCATAAGGATTGGCCCCTGCACAAGGAGAAACTACAGCCTGCCCAGGAGTGGTGCCACATACATGGAGATCTGACGCAGCAAGATGACACAACAAAAAGAGACACAGATCCCCAGTGCACCTGATGAGAATACAAGCGGACACAGAAGAACACACAGTGAATGGACACAGAGAGCAGACAATGGGGATGGGGAGGGGGAGAGAAATAAATAAATCTTTAAAAAAATAAAAAAATATATATGAGGTTCCCATATACCCCAAACCCCAACCCTCCCCTCTCCTCCCACATCACCAACCTCTTTCATCAGTGTGGCACATTCATTGCATTTGGTGAGTACATGTTGGAGCACTGATGCACCACATGGATTATAGCTTACTTTGTAGTTTACACTCTCCCCCAGTCCATTCAGTGGGTTATGGCAGGATATATAATGTCCAGCATGTGTCCCTACAATACACAAGATCTTCTTGAATATGTTTTCCCATATTTTCTTCTAGGAGTTTTATAGTTGTTTCTGTAAGTCCTTGATCCATTTTTATTTTTTGTATAAGGTGTCAAATAGGGGTCTCCTTTCTTCCTTTTGTATATGCTATCCAATTCTTCCAGCACCATTTGTTGAATAGACTCTGCTGGCCCAGCTGGGTGGGTTTAACAACCTTGTCAAAAATCACTTGACTGTAGATATGAGGGCCAATTTCTGAGTTCTTGATTTGATTCCATTGGTCAAGCTGTCTATATGCCAGTAACATGCTGTTTTTTGTTTTGTTTTTTGTTTTTTTTTTACCACTGTAGCTAAGTAATACAGTTTGAAGTCAGGAAATGAGAGTCCTCCAAACTTGTTCTTCTTTTTAAAGACAGTTTGGGGCCCCTTGCTCTTCCAGATAAATTTGATTATTGGCTTTTTGATTTCTTTGAAAAAGGCTGTTAGGATTTTTATTGGGATTGTGTTGAATCTGTAAATCAGTTTGGGTAGAATTGATATCTTAATGATATTTAGTCTTTCAATTCATGAACACGGAATGGCCTTCCATTAAATCTTTTGTTTTCTTTTAGCAATATTTTGTAGTTTTCTAAATACAGGTCCTTTCTCTTCTTGGTTAAGTTTGTTCCTAAATATTTAATTGTTTTCATTGCTATTATAAATGGAATTGTTTTTTCTAATTTCCTCCTCAGAGTGCACATCAGTAGTGTATAGAAACGCTACTGATTTTTGCATATTAACCTTGTATCTTTCAACTTTGCTGAACTCATTTATTCTAGTAGCTTTGTTGTGGATTTTTCAGGATTTTCTAGATATAGGATCATGTAATCAGCAATAGTGAAAGTTTTACTCCTTCCTTTCCTATTTGGGTGCCTTTTATTTCTTTGTCTAGCCTAATTGCTCTACCTAGAACTTCTAGCACAATGTTGAATAATGATGACACTGAACATCCTTGTCTCAGCAGGAAAGCTTTTGGTCTTTCACCATTGAATACAATGTTAGCTGTAGGTTTTTTTATATACGCACTTTACCATAATGAGAAGCTTCCTTCTATTCCTATCTTTAGGAGTATTTTTATCAAGAAAGGGTGCTGTATTTTGTCAAATGCCTTTTCTTCTTTAATTTGTCAATGCAGTTTATTATACTAGTTGATTTTCCTGTGTTGAACCACCCTTACATACCTGGGATAAAACCCATTTGATTGTGGTATATAATTTTTTAATGTACTCTTGGATTCTGATTGCAAGTATTTTGTTGAGGATTTTTGCATCTATATTCATTAGAGCTATTGGTCTTTAATTTTCTTTTTTCATAGTATCTTTATCTGGTTTTGTTATTAGGGTGATTTTGGCTTCATAGAATGAGTTTGGTAGCATTCCTTTCATTCCATTTTTTGGAAGAGCTTGAGCAGGATCAGTGCTAGTTCATTTTTGAATGATTAGCAGAATTCACCTGTGAAGAATCTGGTCCCAGGCTTTTTATTTTTGGGAGGTTTTTGATGACAGTTTTAATCTCTTCACTTGCAATTGGTTTGTTGAGGTCTTCTATTTCTTCTAAAGGCAGTGTAGGTGTTTTGTGTATTTCTGGGAATTTGTTCATCTCGTCTACATTTTCTAGTATTTTTGGCATACAGTTGTTCATTGTATCTTCTTATGATTTCTGTGGGGTCAGTGATAACTTCTCCCCTCTCATTTCTGATTTTATTTGTGTCTTCTTTTTTTCTTTGTCAGTCTAGCTAAGGGTTTGTTTCATAAGTGTGGTACATTTGTTACAATTGAACAAATATTGAAGCATTGCTACTAATCATGGTCTATAATTTACATTATGGTTTACACTTTGCCATCTTGGTTGGCTGGACTCCATTTATGATGCTCTTCAGAAGAAGCTTTTAATGCTCTGTCCAGCCTTTTAGCTGAACTAATTGAGGGATTGGTGTGAATTACCTAGTTGGCCATTACAGGAACTAATAATATTAAAGAAACATTTATTTTCTCTAGTTATAAATGTAATATTTGTTCATTGTAAAGAATTTTGGAAACTAAAAGAGAAAAGTAAAAGGTAAGGAAATAAATACCTTATTAATACCACAAGTCAGTGATAAATGCTTATTCATTTTCTGGTATATTTCATTTTAGTCTTTTTTTTCTGAGTATTTCAGAATCTGGAAAACTAAATAATCACTCTAATGCATATATGCTTTTATATCCTGCTTCCATTTCTTAACATCGTATTGTCAGTTTTTCCTATTATAGTTAAATATTTTGTGAAAACATGGTTTTATTCACTTTATCATATCTTAAGAGAAGTGTACCTAAATTTGGTTAGCCATTTTTCTGCTGTGGGACTTTTCATGAATTCTGATTTTTCATGATATATTGTATGAGCAACATCTCTGTATATGACTTTTCCTGGAGTATTTCCCTAGAATTGATTCTCTAGACTGGAAATAGTAAGACAAAGAGTCTGTTTGGAAATGCTATGTTGGTAGGAACAGGAACTATCAGTAAGCCAATTTAGCTCTTTGCCAATTTGCCCTTAGTGCAGTCATGGCTGTTGGCAATGTGAACTCACTGTGAGATATGATTTCAGGAAGCTTATAATTGTTAATAAAGTGCATCAGTCAGAAAAGCTTTCTGCTGAACAGATGTACAAACAACTCCACTTCAAAGCAGTGGTCCTCAGCCCCAGTTATGCATTAGCATCTCCCAGATCCCCACCACAGACCGGTGTCCCATGAATCCCTGGGACGTAGACATGGACATCTGGGGAATGAAAACAAAAATAGGCTTAAGAACCACTGATCAGATTTTAGTAGCCAAATGAATTCTAACTATTGAACTAAGCTCCTTTAACCTTTGCTTTCCTAGGACTTGGATTTGTTTCTGAATATGGCTGTACTTAAGGTGGGGTTATCCAAATAAAATAAAGGGTACACAGTTCTATTTGGATTTCAGATAAATAACAACTAATTTTTTACTATAAGTATGTCCTAAGTATTGCATGGGACATATTTACATTAAAAGTTATTCATTGTTTACCTGAAATTCAAATTTAACTGGGGGTCCTGTACTTTTATTTCCTAAATCTGGCCACCCTAATCGTGGTTCAGTTTGAGGATGCATCTGATTTTCTGTGACATTCTGTGCTCTTGCTGAAGACTGGTGTTAGAACTCTCAAAGTTTATGAAGAAGTTGGTGTTTATAACTGGCTCAGCCTCAGAATTTTTCTGCCCAGGACAGAAAATAACATTCATCATGTTTTAGAAGTAAAAGCACACCTTCCATAGGTCTAGGTTAGCCCCTCAGCCCATCCTAAGGTCTTTTGTGTGAAGCTTTTAGCTGATAGAGGAAAGGGTTCCTCAGGTTTTAGTTTCTGAGGCTGCTCAAGCAAATACCATGAAATGGGTCGGGTTAAACCATGGGAATTTGTTTGTTTATGGTTTTGGGCCTTAAAGAAAGTCCAAATCAAGGTGTCCTTAAGGCATCATCAAGGGCTGGCTGCTGGTGATTTGGTCCTTAGCTTGTCACAGTGCAACACACACAGCCGCATCGCCTGGCTTCTCCATTTTCTTCTGGTTCCGTTGAATTTCAGCTTCTGGTTTCCATGACTTTCTCTCCCTCTGCCTGAAGGACTCCAAGTAATGGGAGTAAGACCCTTAAAATGGGTTCACACCCACAGAAATGGGTTAAACTTAAGAATATCTTTTTTTCTGGGGTACATACAGCTTCAAATCACCACAGCAGATAATCGTCTCTTTAGGCATGCCAGTGAACAGAACTGGCTATCCAGGAGCAGGTTTTTGTTCAGCCGAGAGGCACTGGAGCCCCTAGTAGCCATGTGCATATAAGAGGAGCTGACACCTAATAACCTGAGCAAAGGATAGGACATGTTAGTCTGTGTGTGTTTAGAAAATGCCTCTCCCTTTAATAGTCAAGTCTCAGAAGAGGGTGAACCATTTTGCACAAATTGCCCGGGGGTCTTCTGTGTATAAGGGCCCTTGACCACAAGTTTAGTGGCTCCTTAAGACTTGAAGTTAGGGAGACCTGGTCCCTGGTCTATTGGCACGGCCCTGCCCAGTGCATTTTAGTCAAAAGGAACCCCAAGGCATCCACCAGAAGGGAAGCGGGAGTCTGTGTTGGTAGTCCAGACAACAGGGGGCTGAAACAACTTTGATTCAGCCACCACCCTTCCTCCACCCCTTGGGATTTGAGGAACATTAGCCAAATGTGTGGATGAGAAATTACAGAAAAGGGGAGGTCTCAGAGCCCCAGCGTGTGACCCCACTGTAGCCGGGCAGGAATGTGAACCAGCTTCAACACCCCAGCAAGGGAACCGTCGATCCCGCCTGGCAGGATTGACTGTCTGTAGCGCACCTCGGGGCAGGGTCTAGCAATGGCAGTAGAGGGCTGGCCTGTTCTTTCTTCCCCTGGGGCCAGGGAGCAGGACTGAAGTAGGAGGGGTTGATGACATGGAGGAGGGCGGGCTCGGGAGGCAGATCCTGGGCTTCCTCTACATGAAGGCGGGTGGGTGCTTGGGCAGTTAGGACGGGTGGTTGTAGTGGAGTGGGAAAGAGTGGAGCCACACTGCTGCGTTCACATCCTAGCTCTGCCACCATCTGTGAGAAGGTGGCAAGTTACTTCGTCTTGTTTGGCCTCAGTTTCTTTATCTGCATAATGGCAAGAATCACGGCACTGATCTCACAGTTACTGCGAGGATTAAATGAGGTAATGGATGTCAGAGTAGTGTCTGGCTCATAGCTAGTGTGCAGTAAATGTGGGTGCTGCTGTTGTTTTTAGGAAAGATAAAAGGAGTTGAGACAATATCGGCACCCAAGTGAGTGGAATCCCCCTAACAAGCTGCAAAGGTAGATAGATTCTCACTCTGAGAATTCATAGATTGAGTTCCAGAAAATGTGACTTGCTCAAGAGCAGGGGGGCAGGGTGTGAACTCTGGTGTTCTGGAAACTTAAGATTACATAACCTAAAAGCCCGGTCTCTAGGTCCTTCACCATGATCAGAGCCAGAGCTGGGGGAATATCACGGCAAATGAGTCGTTGGCCCAAGTGTACCCCCCAGGGGAAAAAAATCCATCTTCTCTTTCCCATCTGCAGTGCCTCTGCCTTATTCTAACCCTCAGCTCTTGCCTGGACTCGGCAATCACTTTCTGATTGGTTTTCCTGCTTCCTCCAGGCTGCCCTCCTAGCATCTCGAGGGGCAATCTTCCTAAAATGTACCCCTACTTAGAGCCTGCCAGTGTCTCTCCACCTCCTAGAAGACAGTCCAGACTTCTGAGTTGCATACAAAATGAGGCTCCTCTCTCTGAAGCATCTTTTCCTGCTACTCTCCCAAGAGCTAGGTTCCCCTCCTTTTTGTTCCTATAGCATTTTGGACACACTTTTATGGTATCACTCTCCATCTTGTGTTGTTACTCTTGTTTGCACTCGATCTTTCCATGAGCTGGAATTCATTAAGGTAGAGGTTGTTTCTTGTGCACACTTGTCCTCTTAGTGACTAGCATGGTGCAAGCTACTAAGTGTTGTGAATGAGCCTGATAATTCTTGGGGCTTGCTTAGGATGCAGAGGTAGCCCCTCCTTGAGTGTAGGGTAAACATGCAACTTTTCATTGAATCATGGGTAAATGTGAAATAAATGGGAAGAAAATAAATGACTATTTTACAACATATTGATGTGCCAATTCTTTGTCTATTAAGAAACCTGAAATAGTGCCATTTGGCTGTACATAAGGGCCCTCTAACCGACCAGCAAAAAGAAAGAAATATTACCAGAATTTGGTGAGGTCCTTTGTGGTGATACTGGTGAACTGCAGGTCAAGTTGGAAAGCTTGGGCAGGTCTCAATTAGCAGATCTGAAGGCTGAGGTACTCTTGGGTATTATATAGGTACATTGGGGGTATCAAAGCAGATTATCAAGTCTTCTGACTGATGGTGGTATAGTAGAGAGGTTAGGCCTCTTAACCAAGCTACCTAGATTCAAATCCCAGCTTAGCTGTGTCACCTTGGACAAGCTACTTCACCTCTCCATCACCAAGCTTACTCATACATAAAATGGAAGTAGCAATAGCTCACCTCCTCGCACTATTGTGAGGAGTTAATATTTCAAAGTGCTCAGAGCAGTATATGGCTGGTAGTAAGTGCTATGCAAGTGTTAACTCTTATTAGGTTCTGCCCTATTCTTGTGAACACTGAGCTCTGTGAAATCAAGGACACTTCTTTCCTTTCACCCATCCAAATGCTCCCCAACCCTGCACACATCACCTGTGTGTTACTTTCACACACATCAGGGACAGTTCTGACTTTGAAAAGAGGCAATCCTCATTTCCTTCCTCCTGTAGAACTTTGGCCAGTGCTGGGCTGGTTAACAGCCATATTTCCTCTCAGAGTAATTGAATCTGGGGCATCTGACCAGTATATCACCTTCATGCCTTTGGCTCCTGATGCCAAGTCTCCCTGAGAATTAGTTCCCTTGGCATTGCAAGTTTCCAAACAAAGGCATCCTGAGCTTTGAGTTAGGGCTGCCCACTGTTTCTGTTGCCCAGACTGCACTGAAGAATGTTCTGTCTTTTCCTCTTCCATTATAGAGATCAAAGGAATTTTCCCTGATATATTGCTTAAGTTGCATCAATTTCTTAGTGAGATATATATATATATAAATATAAATATATATATATATAAATATAAATATATATATATATATATAAAGTACATTTTCTAGCACTTTTTCTTTAGCGGCTCCTGGATGGATTAGTTTATGAGCAAACCATGCTTTCCTTTTCTGTGGCTTGCCTCAGCCTCACTCACTTCTGGATGGCATAGTAGAAAAAGCACAGGATTTGATGGCACAAGGTACTCTGGGTTCTGGATCCAATTTTCCTCCCCCAGCTGTGTGAGCTCAAGCCATCCCTTCACTCCTGGGCCCCCAGGGTCTGCTCTTAAATGAGATGATTGGACTAAGGTGCTTCCTAAGGATCCTCCAGCCTGTGATTCTTTGATGCTGCAGCCCTTCTCCCCATTCCGGACTCCAGGCTGACCTTTCATGAAATCCCCTCAAGAGGGCAGCAGCAAGACCTCCCATCTGCTGCAGCCGGGGAAGCGCAAGAGTGCCAGGCTACGGAAACGCGATGGCCAGACTGCTCAGCCTGTGGGTTCGCATCCTCCGACACGGGCTCTGCTGATACAGAGGAGCCAAGTGGGCATAATGGGACCCTAGGCCTGGGGCTGCTGCTGATGACACTTTGGGTGTCCTCTTTGGAAATGCAGAGATTGTAACCAACATTTATTTCAGTGAGACGAATGGCGACTTCTAAGAGGCTGAGACCATGCCTCTTCTCTCTCTCTCTCTCTCTTTTTTTTTTTTTTTTTGAGGTACCAGGGCTGGGGATTGTACTCTGGACCTCATAGGTGGGAAGCTGGTGCTCAACCACTGAGCCACACTGGCTCCCCTGAGTTGGTTTTTCATTTGTTTGCTTGTTGTGTTTGCTTTTTTGCTTTTAGGAGGTACTAGAGACTAAACCCAGGACCACCCATGTGGGAAGCAGGCACTCAAACTCTTGAGCCACATGTGCTCCCCAACACATCTTCTCTTACATCTCTGTAATATATAGCACAGGGCTGGGAACACTGTAAATGTTTACAAACATAGTATAAAAAATATTTAAATATTTTTTAATAATAGTACTGTGTTGGTGGTAAGATGTTGCTGCTGTGAAAACTAGTGGCACCTCAGGCTGCATTCATGGAAGCATGTTAACTAGGATGAGGGAGGTGATAGACTGCTCCATGCCAGAGAGATCTCAGCTGTAGAACTATTTCATTTTTGATTGCCCACTAAAGTTCTATGACATCAGGGGCAATGCTTATCCTTTTTGCTACTGTATTACCAGTAAGAGCACTGAGCCTACCAGATAGCAGGCCTGCAATGAACGCACTGATTGACAGAGGTAGATTTGTTCTTCATGAAGATGGCAAGGAGGCTCATCACGGCTCATGAAGAGCAGCAGAAGTAAGGGGATAGTTAGCCCGTAGAACCAAAGGGAAGCCTGAGCATCATTGCCAAATATTTGAGTGGTTGCTACATAGAGAGGGAATTAGCCTTTTAGTGTTTTAACCAGAGAACAATGTTGACAAAGGGGTCTGGACATTCCAACAATCTAAGCCATTAACAAATAGGATGGGCATGGTGTGATGGTGAGCTTTCTGGCCCTAGAGGAATTCAAGAGCAAGCTGGTTGACCCGCTGGTGAGGATGTTGCCATAGGGGATTCAGACAGTGGAGAAGGAAGGGCTTAGTGGACATCTGTGCTTTTTCCTGCCTAACATTTGTTCCCCTTTTTGGTTACAGCATCCTGAGTTTGTTTGGGGGAGTTGTACTGATCCCATTGAGTACAGGCTTGGAGGGGCCATTTCTCAAGGTGCTCCCTGCTTGCAGCTAAGAGCAGCACACAACCCAAGCTAGGGTGCCCTGGAGAGGTGGTTCTCAGAGTGGGATCCCGAGACCAGCAGCACCAGCAGCACCTAGGAACTGGTTAGAAAGGCAAATTTCTGGAGTCCCACCTCAGAATCAGAAACTGAATCACAAACTCTAGCAATCTGTGTATTTATGAGCTTCCCAGGTGATTCTGACGTAAGCCCCAGAGTTTGCCTTTCCGATTAGAACCAAAACATTGCAAGCACTTGGCACCTCGTCTTCTGCATGGGGCCCTCAAGATGCCACCCAGGGGTTCCTGCTCCTGAGTCCTGGAGCCTGTCCTTTCATGGACAGAACTCTTTGGCTTTTCCTCATTTCCATGAACTTCCCCAGTTTCTGCCTAAAACTGTCTGGTTTAGCTTTAGTTAAGCAGAGTCAATTTCTGGTGCTTAGAATCAAAGACCCCAGATGGCACTAGTTTGGACAGATTTGGTCAGCTGACCCCTAAGGTCCTTCAGTGAACCTATAAATGGCTGGTTCATGAAATTCAACCAGCTCCCCTCTAGTGTGAGCTCTGAGAGAAAATAAAAGTAGGCCAGGGGAACAAAAGAAGGTGGGGAGTGTTACCAGATACTGATGCCAGCGCAACCAGGATTAGATCAGGCACCAGGAAACCTGTCCCTGGTGGGAATGCATCTGCCAGCCGCCCAGACTCTCCAGGGCCCATGTGCCTCTCTGCAAGGGAGAGGATCAGCCAGTGCTCTTTGCACATTCCTTTTCTAAGAGCCAAGGTGGGGCAGCCTGTGTGGTGGGGTGGCCCTTTGGGTTGGGAGTGATCTGAGGAAGAAGTCCTCACCTTAGTAACTTGGACCAGATGCTGCAGCTCAGACCCTGCTGCCACAGGACAGCTCTGCTTTCCTGAGGACCAGGCTAGGGCCGGCTCCCAGTGAATGATGCCACCTGCTTTCCCAGGAGCGCCCTCTTGGGTGGTGGGGTGGGGTGGGAAGCAGAACAAACAGGCACTTGGAGAGAGCTGAAGAATAATGGGAGTTTTTTCTAGTGGGTATGAGGATTTATTATGAGGCTTTTCTAAGGAAAAGTGGAGAGAAGTGAGTGGGTACATGTGGAAGTCATAGGGGCTGTGAAATGTCCACACATTTGGAACAGGTTCTGTTCCAAAGCGTGCATTTGTGGATGTTTCCTTGGCTGCCCCGGGCATGGGGGCTGGAGAGCCAGGCTTGGAGCACAGCGTGCTGGGGCTTTGGGCCTCTCTAGCTTCGTGCTCTTTGTTGCTCTGCCACTCTGGGCTTTGCTCTGCCTCTCTCTGGTTCTTCCTTATCCTCTCCTCTTCTGGGTTTCCCTAAGGGTTCTTGTTTTGGGTAAGAACACTTTGTGGTTGCAAGTGATTGATACCCAACTTACAAAAACTTGGGGGCAGAGGAGATATGTATTGGCTCCTGGAATCAAATCCTGAGTTTGAACCACCAAATCTTTGAAAGGAAAGGAAGCAGCTGGATTTCTAGAGTAACTACACCTCACCTGCAGTCCTCTCTGTGTGATGGTTTCCTTCTCTTGCAATATAGACCAGCTTCTGCCACATAGGGGGACACATGGAGGCCAGCAGGGCCCCATGCTCACTGCTTGCAATTCCTGCTCCTGGAGAGGGGTCCACTTTTAATTTCTGGGTCCCAAGTGGAATTTAAAGAGAAAACTTGAGTGATTAAAAACCACAACTCGGAGTCATCACTATCCTAGCTCTGTTAAGGAGTACCTGGGTATCTTCCCCAAGTTACTTCGCTTCTCTGAACAGCAGTTTTCTCAGCTGAGAAAAAGGATGAAAATAGTTGTGAGATCAGAGAGGAGGTGTAGCCTTGCGGTTAGGAGTGGAGACCCCGGAGCCAGGCTGCCCGGCTGCCGTCTCAGTTATACGCGGTGTGGTCTTGGGTTGGTCCCCCATCCTAGGGTAGCTCAGCTTTCTAAAACAGGGAAAATAATGACACCTACTCATAGGGTTGCTGTGAGGATTCAGTGAGTCAGAGCACGGGAAGAACTTAGGACAGTGCACAGCGTTGAGCTAGCACTTGATCGGTACTTGGTTTATCTCCAGTTCTTGATCCATTCCTGTAGGCTCTCCCCATGGCTACAGCTTACCTGAGCCAGGCTGAGGGTTAGGGGCCATGCCCTCCTCAGCTGGGAATGTTCTACTCCTTTCTTTGCTTCTCAGGAATGCCAGTGAGTAGGAACTGTGAGGGATGTTATTTTAGGGATGAACTTGAATCTGTTCTAATTTATATTTTTTAAAAGTCATTGCTCTTAAACCTTGGATCCTTATTATTAACAAACTGCTTTTAAGAAGAGCTTCTATTTACTGAACACTTACTATGTGCCAGGCAGGGTGTCGAATGGTCCACATCCATTATTTAATTGAATCGTCACAACACAGCATGGCAAGTGTCCTTAACCCTCTTTTACAGATTGAGGACATGAACCCTGAGAAGAAGAGGAACTTGCTAGACAGAGGCCACCCCCCTGGCCGGGGGAGGAGCCAGGAGTCGAACCTAAGCCTGCCCCAGCTGCAGAGCCCACGTGGCCCACCCTGGCCGAGAGGCACTTTCTGAGGGAGGCTGAGTCTGGAGAGCACATTTCCTGAGGCGCCAGGGCATCCTGGAGGCCTCAGCCAGGCCTTCCACTGCCCCTCTCACCTCCTTGGTCGCAATCAGGTGGCCTCTTGGCAGGTAAGCCTATCCTCTGTTGGCTGGCTCCTTGTTCACTCTCTGCCTGGTTTACTCTGAGCTGCTTTAGCCTGTTCCATTTTTCCACCTTGTAGTGGGCATGTGCTTCAGCCTTTGGCCCCCGTCCCTCCCTCACCGAGGGCAGGGAATCGGCAAGCACTCTGTGAAAGCCTGATAACTCAACCGGAATCTGGGATGTAAAGGAGCGCTTCAGTACCGCTGCTCGCCAGGCGGTGGCGCCAGTCTGCAGGCCAGGCTCCCTGAGCAGAAGCCGCTGGCTTGGAGCCAGCAGCCTCAGCTTCTAGGGCCACCACCTAGAGAAGCACCAGGTATTGGTGCTAGCTGGGGGCAAGGGACCAGGAGAGAGGCCCAGGGAGCAGTAGAACTGTAGCAGAGAGTGTGGTAGATTTGTGAAGCCCACCGAAAGTGTACAGAGGGAGTCAGGACACCTGCCTTCCTGGGGACAGCCCAGATGGCTGTGATGCCCCAGCAGTGCTCGTGGAGCTGGGCAGCCCTGGATTGGACATCAAGACTTCTCTGAGCTCAGAGCTGCTCTGAGCACGGCCAGCCACGCTGCACGTGGACATGAGAAGTGAGAGCTGAGGCCTCTCCCTGCCTGGGGCCAATGGTAAGCTATGCAGGGCAGAAGTTGAAAGTAGAGTGGAACATCTGGCACTCACTGTCCACTGCTTTCAGGGGCACTAAAGATTAGTGGGGAAACACAAATGGAGAAGGCACTGCCACGTGGTATGAGAAGTGCCCCAGTGGGGGAAGGGCACATGGCAGAGCCTTTAGCTCAGCTCAGGGGCATCAGGGGGACTTCCTGGAGGAAGAGGCACCTATTCTGAAATCAGAAGACAAGAAGGAGTTTGCTAGGCTTGAGGAAGGAGGGGTTGAGTTGGATGCAGAGGCTCAGAGGCTCCTGGGTTTTGGGTGTTGGGGAGTGCCACAGCCCCTGGGTCACTCCCATTGCAGTCTGTTTCCCTCTGTCTTCATGCAATGAAATGTCCTGCATGGAAGGATTAAGAATCTGATGAAAGCTATCCACCCTCTCCACAGGAAAAATGGATCCATGATTCCTTCTTAGCTGTGCGCACAGTTGCAGGGTTCTGTGGATGCACAGATGAACCAGGGTGAGAACCCATGGATGAGGGACAGAGAGGTGGCACCTTGTTCCCCTTCCTAAGGATGTCCGTTCCTGCACCCCACATGCCCCCAGCTGTTCCAGGTGTCTGAACAGGTTGGGGAGATGCCAGCAGGCTCGGCGCTGACCTGGCCTGGCTTCCCGCTGGCGTGGCTCTGCGGGGGTGGGCCTACCCCTCCAGAAGGTACCCCTCTGGTTTGGGCAGAGACAGAGAAGGCTTGTCGGCCCATAAGAAGCACCCACAGGGTACCTGGTGTAACATCATTTGCAAAATGCAACGGGCCCCCCACCGGGTGGACACAGCACAACTGGTTTTCTCGGTCAGGTTGGGATGAGCTCTGGCCAGCTGGGCTGGCCTCCTGGTGCTCCCGATGAGCTCTCTGGCAGGAGGAAGCAGGGGCCTGGGTTCTCAGGATTGACATCTTTAGATCACTAGAGACTCACCGTCCTCATCCTGCTGCTTGGCAAAGGGCCTGTCAGCTCCCCTCGTGGCCCAGAGCTGGGGTAGCAATGGGTCTAACAGCAGAGCTGCACCATGGGCCCTTCTGAGCCAGGGGCTCCTCCTCTGAGGGGCTATGCCCCAGGCCAGAGGAGGTAGGAGGCCGCTCCTGGAGGAGCAGGAGTGCTGGGCCTTGCTGTGCCCATACTAACCGCAGGGTTTGGAAAAGCCCCTCAAGTGGTGGTATGCTCCTCAGCTGCTGTTTGTAAAATGAAGACGCTACTACTCGTGGGTTGGCATCGGCAGGTGAGCTGAGCCCCCGCCACCACAATAGGAGCCACCACTGATCCTCGCTCGCTGGGCGCAGCTTCTCTGCCAGAGCCTTTACAGAAACCTTTGCCCAAGTCCCACTGATCACTTTGGTGGAGATTCCCAGCCCCGGAGAGGTGGGTGACCCTTCCGGAGGTGAATCAGAATCACTGAGAAGCTTTCACAAAGGGGCGCACTCTCCCTTGGCCCGTGGTGGAGATTCTTGGCCTTCCGGAGTCAGCCACAGGTATCAGAAGCAATCAAGATAGAACCCAGGGCCCACAGTGACAGTCAATCTTCATTGCTTGGAGGGCCATGTTCAGAGATACTTGCAACCATGTTGAGAGCTTGACATGCTCAACTGCCCCACGCATTGGGAGCCACCAGTTCTCTCGAGAGATACAATTCCCTCTATTTGAGAACATCAGTCCTGAGCGGAGGGGGAAAGAGGTATTGACTAGATGGAATCAATGTAACTGTGTGGGCAATAGAAGTGTTCCACAAGATTATGCAAGGATGGATATAAGACACGTTAAATTACACCAAAAATGTATAGGGACTGATAGGCTAAAATGTAAATCATAATGTAAAACATAAGATAACTAAAAATTTAGAAAATTGTATAGTCTAAAATATAAACCACATTGTAAACTGAAATGTTACCTTGTTTGAAAGCTATTGTCTCAATATCTGTACATCAGTTTCAGTAAATATAGTATGAATATGTAAAAAGATTATTGCTGTGGAAGGGAAAAGGGTTTTATGTTGGATATGTGGGAGTACTGTGTATTGTATATATGAATTACTGTGATCTAAAACTTTTGTGAAGGCAAACTTAATAATTAGGAAAAAAAAAAGAAAAAGAAAGGACGTAGACACTGAGGAAAAGATGGAAGAAGTTGCCTTGCCAATTTGCATGCAGGGCAACACTTATTGCAGTGATGGAAGGCAAAACATCAAAACCAAAGCTTTTACATCTTTTAATTTTTTGATACCTCAATTTATTTTTATCTTATTTTTCTAAATTAATATATATTTTATATCTAACCTTTAAACTCATCACTATATTCCATTTTACTATTAAGGGAACCTGGCAATATATTGGGCTTTATTTTTCAAGAAGTTTTGGATCACAGAGAGGTTCAACAATGGCAGGGGAAGAATACTGGTGTGGGATGTTATTGACAGGGGACACATGGTTCGCAGGGTGTTCTCCAGGGCATATATCGAGGGTACATAAAAACGTTTGGATATTTTTATAGTGGTTACAATTAAAAACAACTGAGGGAGAGCTGAGTTCCTAGCCAGGGGAGCTCTATCACAGTCCATAAAGGAACAGCAACAATCTCCCAAGTGCAATGGTAAAGACCAAAAAAGAAGGAAGGTCCAACAATGAGCCCTTAATAATAATGACTATGCTTGTGAGTCTGTGCACCTGAAATAAGAACAAGGCCTAGAGCTGCAGGGTGCCTAAGAGTTACCTCCTGAGAGCCTCTGTGTTGCTCAAATGTGGCCAGTCTCAAAGCCAAACTCAGCATATAAATGTGTTGCCTTCCCCCCAGCATGGGACATTACTCCCAGGGATGAGTCTCCCTGGTGGCAAGGGATTATTACCAAGTACCAGCTGAAGATGTAACTAGAAAATGACCTTGAATAAAAGGGTCAGCTTGAACCAGCAGAATATCTCAATCTACATATAATACCAGGAGCTAGAAATGCCTTTTGACCCTGAATAAAAGGGAGAAATGGAAAGGACAAATGAGTTTATATGGCTATGAGTCTCCAAAAAGAGCTGGGAGGTTATCAGAGCAGTCACCCTTATGCACAACTCAGCAGAGTCCTAGAGACAGATAAATTAGATACAACCTCAGGTATTGGTTCTTCTGAGGGCTACAGAGACCCACAGTTTCTATGGTCATGGCAGATGGAGTTCAGTGCCATGTCAGTTGGCCCTACTTTGGAGTTTGTGTTTCTGTGTGATGGAGCTGGACTCAGATGTGATCTTTGTTCACAAGCCTCCCCTGTTACTTTTACCAGATCTGTAGTTGTTGCTAGGGTTTAGTGTATACCCAGGGGACCTGAATCTCTGGACTGACCACATGATAGCCAGGCCCTGAGCCTCAACAGAGTTCAACTCCTACACTCTGGTTTATTGGACTTACCCCACTCTGCTAACATGGAGGTGAAAAAGATAAACCACCACACCAGGGAGCCAAGACTGCCTACAACTGAAAGGAGGAGAATTGCATCCAGCATGCATGTGGAATCTAAGCCCCCTCTTGATATAGATGTGGAGTGGACACAATCATTCCAGGGCCCACAAGATGGAGCAATAGAGTATGGATTAGAGTGGAATTACTGATATTCTATTCATGAACTATTGTGATTAGTAATTGAAGAAAATGTGGCATTGGTGTGGAGAAAGTGGCCATGGTGGCTGCTGGGGGTAGGGAGTGGGAGGAAGAGATGTGATGTGGGGGCATTTTTGGGACTTGGAGTTGTCCTGGGTGGTGCTGCAGGGACAGTTACTGGACATTGTATGTCCTTCCATGGCCCACTGGGTGGACTGTGGGAGAGTGTGGGCTATGGTGTGGACCATTGACCATGAGGTGCAGTGGTGCTCAGAGATGTATTCAACAAGTGCAATGAATGTCTCATGATGATGGAGGAGGTTGTTGTTATGGGGGAAGAAGTGGGGTGAGGGGGGTGGGGGTATATGGGACCTCATATTTTTTAAATATACACTAAAAAAATCAGTAAAGACAAAAAAAAAAAAAAGATAGAACCCAGCCCTGGGTGAGCCCTGAGAGTCACTCAACAAGCCTCATTAACCCCACCCTGCCCAAAATCAGATCTGGTGAGCAGTTACTCAGTTCACAATGTTATTACTAAAGTTGTTTTTTAAATGCCTGTGCAATTCCACTCACCGCAATTCACATTTTCCTTCTCTTTGCAATATTTCCCTTCTCCCCCGACTCGAGACAAGTGAAAGTAGTAGCCACTGTTTAATGAGCACGGCCGCACCAGGCCCATGCGGCTCGTGCTCCGGGTTAGTGCTGCACGGGTCTTGTTTCCTTTAAGCATGTCAGCAGCAGCAGCAGCCCATTTGGGAAGGAGGAATCTGAGGCACAGGGAGGTTAACCGGCTGCCCTGAGGTCTTGCTGTGGGGGAATGGCAGAGCCCATTTCCAAGCCAGGTCTTTTAGATGCCACTGGACTGTGTCCCACAAGGTAAGATGGGATTTTGGGGATTTTATTTTCCCTCGTATGGACCTGATGTGGCCAGTGTTGTTCCCAACTGCAGGGTGACCACGATGTCCTCCATGGGAGGCTGACCAGTTCACATTTGGTTCCCCTCTGCTCCTGTCCTTCTGCCTGATGATCCTTGGGAAACCCAGATGTCCCCAAGAAAGCTGTGAGCAGGTCAACTGCTTGTTGCCGGCAGGTTTTGGCTCACGTCAGGGTCAGCTCTCTTGGGTCATGGACCACAGCCAGACTCAGCCCTCCTGGCCCCAGCTGAGAAGCTGGTTCCCACCCAGCCCCAGCCCCTGACAACAAGAGATGGAAATAGAAAGTTCTCTTCCTGCTGGCCTTCTCCTCTGGGTGGTGGGGCTCTGGGAGAGGGGCCGGGAGGGGAAGGAGCAGTTCCTTGTGGCCTCGGCCACTTAGGTGTGTTCCTTTGCCACTTCTCCAGGGCCATGGTGATTGCCCTTGGCAGGGCCAGACAAGAGGGGGCCCATGGACACCCCAGCTGGCAGAGGTTCCCACAGCCATGGAGATATCAGCCTGCCTTCCTGCCTCTCCCAGCCCCCCAAACCTTTCCCTCTCAGGAAGGGAGTGAGAGCTCAGTCACAATGAAGAGTCAATGACTGCTCAAGGCTTAATAGATCACTGCTCCCCAGGGGAGGGGTGGCAGTTGCACTTCAACTGTCAATTAAGTTAATGGGCTGCACTGGTGGCATTTCACATGTTAGTGCCCCACCTGGGGGAGGCTACCCTGGGGCTGGCTACAGAAGGATGCTGCTGGTGTTCTCCAAAGAGGATTGAGCTTGTAGGCTTAATTTGCAATGCCAACCTTCAGGCATGATTCTCCAGACTCACTCCCAGGCTCCCTCCTCGCTGAGCTCTGGAAACAGCACGCTGGGCTCCTTCTGGGGTTGCTCCATTAGCCAGTGGGATCCGCATCCAAATCCCCACTGGCCCTGAGGGCTGTGCAACCTGCAATTCTAAGCTTGATGGGTTACAGGGAGTTACTAGGGAGACCACAGTCACTGCCTCCTTTGACGTCAGCCCCAAAGCCTCAGTTCCACCCCAGTGTGGCTTCTGCTGTGTGGACTGCCCCTCTGGGTCATGCCATCACTTTCTGCTTGCGTATCCACACAGGCAGAATGGTCCAGTGGACAGAGCACAGAACTCGGAGGGAGCAAGAGATGGGTTTGAGCTTGAGCCCCGTCCCTGTCTGTCACTTAGCTGTCACGTGATCTCGAGCAATTCACTGTGCATTTCTGGCTCTCAGTTTCTGTGTTTATTATAATCCCTGACCACTTTGAGAGATTGTTGTGAGGCTCAAAGGAGATAATATAAGGAAAAGTACTTTTAAATGGAATAGTGATTATATCTGATAGGATGCTTTCAGCGACCAAGTTAAAGAAAGTAAAACCCAAACTGGCTTAAATAATAAAGGAGATGGATTGGTTGTTATACTTGAAAGATCCAGAAATTGGGCAGGAACTGGCCCCATGGCTTCTCTGTGATTCTCTAAGCAGCGCCCTCCCCCCTGGGCTGACTTATCCAGAGGCTTGGGGTGTGGAGGCTGCAGGACTTGGGTCTTACTCCAGCCACAATCAAAGAGAGAGTCTCTTGAGAGGGGGAATGAACGTCCCCTCAGGGCATCCACCAGACCTGCCCTGTATCTCACAGTCCTGAATTACATCATAAATCTGTTAGGGTATCTGAGGAGGCCTCCCCCCAAAATAGTATGCCTTCTCTCTGAGTTATGAAGATTTTGATATATAAAGCAATAGAGTTTGTTATAGACTAACGATATCAACCAGACTCAGACTCTGAATAAAGTTCCAATTGAGAGCTTTATTAGCCATGTGGTGACTGCCTCATCCTATGCAGAGGAGAGAGCAGCCCTGAATCGAGGGGGGAGTTTGCTTATACAGGCCTTTAGGTTTGGGGGGGGCCATAGCTCAGCAAGCAAGCACGTACAGAAGCAGGTGTTTATGGTTAATCAAGTGCTGGGAATTCTATCAGGGGAGATAAGCAGTTGGGGAGTTTTTGTTATTTACAGGGGTCTGAGTCAGGTTGGTCTTTTGGCAGGGGCTGATGACACTTTCTACAGGAGGAGGCCTTGAGATAAGGTTTTACAGTTGAGCAAGCTTGTTACAGAAGTGAGATATATGTGGTTAGGGGGCTGTGGAATTTTCCTCTCGGGTGGGGGTGGTCACAGGCTCCTACTTCTCCACAAGTTAAAAGTATGTACCACCTCTGAGGTGCCTGGAAGCTCACCCCAAAGAGGAAGAAGCAATGGATGGCTGAGTGTGCCCAATTTGCTCTTCCCAGATTTCCAGGTAGGGATGTTATTTGTTATGTTGCCTCCTCTGGAACAAAGTAAGCAAGGGTGGGAGAGAGACAAGGAGCCACCTTAATAGATTTTCCTTCAAGGGCTTGAAGCTTAAGGAGAGGGAAAGGCACATTTCTCCTAAAATTCCCATTCCAGAACCATCTATGTCCAAGAAAACCATGTACTAATGGTTTGGGCCTGGTTTTACTGAACTTGCCAGTGTCGTGAGGGGGTGGGATTATCCTGAGTGGGTTAGAACAATATGGACCCCAAAACTGCAGGGTCCACTTCAGTGAACAGAAAAGTAAGCCATAGGTGGGAACCTCTTTTTTTTTTTTAACTTTCTCCATTGTATTTATTTGAAAGCTAATGAGCAACTTGCAACATAAGCAACTTGCAGCATCTACAATAAGGTACAGGAACATCTTGTACAATAACAAGAAACAATTAACAGGTAATTTACAATAACAGGTGGCAACTCAGAACATCTTGTACAATAACAAGAAACAACTAATAGGTAAGCCAGTTTCCCACAACATATCCCCCTTTTTGTTTTTATAAAGCAATGAAGGCAGATTAGGTAGTTTCTTACTGCCTCATAACCTGAAGGGCTCATTGTGTGCTTACTGCTTAAGTGACAATGTCAAATCAGAAAACAGTATTTTATTTTTTTATTTTTTGTCTTTATTTTTTTAATATTATATTAAAAAAAATGAGGTCCCCATATACCCCCCACCCCCTTCACTCCACTCCTCCCCCCATAACAACAATCTCCTCCTCATCATGAGACATTCATTGCATTTGGTGAATACATCTCTGAGCACCACTGCACCTCATGGTCAATGGTCCACATCATAGCCCACACTCTACCACGTTCCACCCAGTGGGCCATGAAAGGACATACAATGTCCAGTAACTGTCCCTACAGCATCACCCAGGACAATTCCAAGTCCTGAAAACACCTCCACATCTCATCTCTTCCTCCCATTCCCTATCCCCATCAGCCACCATGGCCACTTTCTCCACACCAATGCCACATTTTCTTTGATTACTAATCACAATAGTTCATGAATAGAATATCAGTAAGTCCACTCTAATCCATACTCTATTCCTCCATCCTGTGGACCTTGGAGTGGTTGTGACCACTCCACATCTGTAACAAGAGTGGGCTTAGATTCCACATGGATGCTGGATGTAATCCTCCTCCTTCCAGTTGTAGGCACCCTTGCCTCCATGGTGTGGTGGTTGACCTTCTTCAACTCCATGTTAGCTGAGTGGGGTAACTCCAATAAACCAGAGGGTAGGAGTTGCAAGTCTGTTGAGGCTCAAGGCCCAGCAGGCATATGGGCAGTCCAGAGATTCAAGTCTCCTGAGTATGGCCCATCCCTAGCACCAACCACAGGTTCGGTAAAAGTGACAGAAGAGGCATATGTAGAAGAGTCACATCTGAGTCCAGCTCTGTCACACTCAGTAGCACAAATTCCAAAGTAGCCCTCTGACATGGCACAGAGCTCCAAATCCATTTGCCATGACTATATACCTTGTGGATCTCCATAGCCTTCAGGAGAACCAGTAACTAGGGTTATATCTACTCTGGCTTTTTCTGGGGTCCTGCTGAGGTGTGCATAAGTGCGACCCCTCTGATGACCTCCCGACTCTTTTTGGAAGACTCTTAGCCATATCAACTCATTTGTCTTTGCCATTTCCCCCATTTATTCAAGGCCAAAGAGCAATTTTTAACACTTGATCCAACCTGTAGGCTGAGATATTCTGCTGGTCTGAGTTGACCCTTTTATTTAAGGTCTCTTTCTAGTTGCTTCTCCAGTTAGTGATTGGTAGCAATCCCTTGGCACCAGGGAGGCTCATCCCCATGTTGGGGGGAAGGTACTGCCTTTATATACTGAGTTCGGCTTAGAGAGTGGCCACATTTGGCCACATTTGGGCTCTCAGGAGCTAACTCTTAGGCACCCTACAGCTCTAGACCTAATTCATATTTCAGGCACACAGTCTCCTTCGCATAGTCATCAGTATCAAGAGCTCATTATTGGACCATCCTTCCTTGTTGATCTTTGCTTTTGCACTTGGGGGATTATTGTTGTATCATTGGGGAATGTGCAAGAGCTCCCCTGAGTGGAAACTCAGCACTTCCCCAGTTGACATTGTAACTGTAACTTCTATAAAAATACCCAACATATATCCTAACATATTTATGTTCCCTATATACATGCCCTGGAGAACTACCCCCCAACCATGTGCCCCCCATCAGTAACATCCCACACCAGAGTTCTTTCCCTGCCATAGCTGAACCTTTCTGTGGCCCAAAACTTCTTCAACAATTAATCCTAATATATTGCCAAATTCAATTAACAGGAAATTGAAACACAGTGATGGGTTTTAAGTTTAGAAATAGAATACATAGTAATTTAGAAATACTAAAATAAAGTGAAAATAAATTGGTGTATTAATAAAATGAAAAATATTATAAAGCTTTGTTTCTAACATTTTGCCTTTCATCACTGTAATAGGTGTTTCCCTGTATGTACAGTGGCAAGGCACTTTCATTTCTTCCTCAGTGTCTACATCCTTTCTTTTTTTTTTCTTCTAATTTTTAATTTTGTCTTCAAAAAAAGTTTTAGATCACAATTCACATACACAATATAGGGGACTCCCAGATATCCAACATCAAACCCTTTTCTCCCTTCCCCACAATGACCTCTTTACATGTTCATGTTATATTTGCTGCAGCTGATGTACAAATTTTGAAACATAGCTATCAAACATGGTTCCACTTTGGTTTACATTATTGTTTATATTTTAGACTGTACACATTTCTCAATCTTTAGTTTCCTTATATTTTACATTATAGTTTACATTTTAGTTTATAGACTTATACACTTTAACTGTAAATTGACATGTCCATCATCGCATGATCTTGTGGAGCACTTCCATTGCCCCCCAGTTCCCTGCTTTCATCCATGCTATAACTCTCTTCCCCTCCCCTCAGGGTACACTGTGACACTCAATCTTTACTACTTGAGGAACCAGATTTACAGATACTGCAACAATGCTGAGGGCTTGACATACTAGACTGCCCTAACTAATTGGGAGCCAGCGATCCTCTAGAGAGACACAATTCCCTCTCTTTGGGAATATCAGGTCTCCCCAGGATGTGAGTACACCTTCACAATCATTGCATGGGTCTCCACCCAATGATATAACACACTATGACAAAATGAGCACTCACATTCTCCCTAGAAGCTTGCCCCTGTACCAGATGACCCCCCCAAAGCACCTTAAACACATGATCTTTCCTTATTATATTTTCTAAAGAGTTTTCTCAACAGTATAGTTTCAACCGTATACCTGACATTCTCCCATATTCAACGGTTCCCACCAGGCCTCCCCCCAATTCCTTGGGTCATCTGACCCATCCTCCCAACCCTAGCACCCCTCAAGCCCACAAAGCCCCACCCAAAGGTATCCCTATGGCCCCATCTTATCCCTTCCCTGTACAAATACTTACCTTCTGCTTATCATAGACTTTACCCATGTAGGCATTCAGCTTTCAACTTTCCTCTCCCCCCCAAATTCCTTTAAGCCTATCTTCCAGTCTTTAACTCTCTGAGACAGCTCGGTTTGCTTGTTGCATATCAGAGAGGTCATGTGGTATTTGTCCTTCAATGCTTGACTTGCTTCACTCAACATAAAGTCCTCAATATTCATCTGTGTTATCACATGTGTTTGTACTGTATTCCTTCTTATAGTTGTGTAGTATTCCATTGTATGTATATACCACATTTTATTTATCCATTCATCCATTGATGGGCATTTGGGTTGATTCCAACTTTTGGCAATAGTGTATAATACTGCTATGAACACTGGTGTACATATATTGGTTTGTGTCCTTATTTTCAGATCATCTGGATATATACACAGCAGTGGAAGTGCTGGGTCATATAAGCAAATCTATAGCTAACTTGTTGAGAAACTGCCAAATTGTCCTCCAGAATCACTGGATCCTTCTGCATTCCCACTAGCAGTGGATGAGTGTTCCCATTCCTCCACATCCTCTCCAGCACTTGTAGTCTTCTGTTTTTTGATAGCTGCCAGTCTTATGGGAGTAAGATGGTATCTCATTGGAGTTTTGATTTGCATTTCCCTAATAGCTAGTGATTTTGAGCATTTTTTCATGTGCTTTTTAGCCATTTGTATTTCTTCTTTGGAGAAGCATCTGTTCAAATCTTTTCCCCATTTTTAAAATAGGTTGTTTGTTTTTTTATTTTCAAGATATAGGGGTTCTTCATATATG
The DNA here is from genome assembly GCF_030445035.2 of Dasypus novemcinctus. Classification (NCBI taxonomy): domain Eukaryota; kingdom Metazoa; phylum Chordata; class Mammalia; order Cingulata; family Dasypodidae; genus Dasypus; species Dasypus novemcinctus. Next base: position 107,905,450 of record NC_080678.1, on the reverse strand, counting down.
CAGAATATGTCTCCTATCAGATATATGGTTACCAAATATTTTGTCCCATGGTGTAGGCTCTCTTTTCACTTTCTTGACAAACTCCTTTGAGGTGCAAAAGGCTTTAATTTTAAGGCAGTCCCATTTATCTATTTGTTCTTTTGCTGCTTGTGCTTTGGGTGTGTAGTTCATGAAGCCATTTCCTATTACAAGCTCCTGTAGATGCTTTCCTACATTGTTTTCCAAGGTCTTTGTGGTCTTGGCTCTTACATTTAGGTCTTTGATCCATCTTGAGTTGATTTTTGTATAAGGTGTGAAATGGGAATCCTTTCATTTTTTGCATATGGATTTCCAATTCTCTAGACCCCATTTGTTGAAGAGGCCATTCTCTCCCAGTTGAGTGGGCTTGTTGAATATCAGATGACTGTATATAAGAGGATCTATATCAGAACTCTCAATTTGGTTGCATTGGTTAGTGCATCTATCCTTGCCAATACCATGCTGTTTTCACTACTGTAGCTTTGTAGTATGTTTTGAAGTCTGGTAGTTGTGATTCCTCCAGTTTCATTTTTCTTTTTCAGTATGTCTTTGGCTATTTGGGGCCTCTTTCCTTTCCAAAGAAATTTCATAGCTAATTTTTCTAGTTCCTTAAGAAATGCTGTGTTGATTTTTATTGGGATTGCATTGTATCTATAGATCAGTTTTGGTAGGATAGACATCTTAATAATATTTAGTCTTCCTATCCATGAACAGAGAATATTCTTCCATTTGTTTAGGTCTTCTTTGATTTCCTTGAACAGTTTTGTATAGTTTTCTGTGTATAAGTCTTTTACATATTTGGATAAATTTATTCTTAGGTATTTGAATTTTTATTTACTATTGTAAATGGTATTTATTTCTTGATTTCCTCCTCAGATTGCTCATCATTGGTGTACAGAAATGCTACTGATTTTTGTGCATTGATCTTATTCCCTGCAACTTTACTGAACTCATTTATAAGTTCTAGAAGCTTTGTTGTAGACTTCTCAGGGCTTTCTATGTATAGGATCATGTCATCTGCAAATAGTGAAATTTTGACTTCTTCCTTTCCTATTTGGATTCATTTTATATCTGGGTCTTTCCTCAGTGCTTAAGCAAGAACTTCTAAGACAATGTTAAATAGAATGGGTGATAGTGGGCATCCTTGTCTTGTTCCTGTTCTTAGAGGGAAAGATTTTAGGATTTCACAATTGTAAATGATGTTAGCTGTGGGTTTTTCATATATACCCTTTATCATGTTCAGAAAGTTTCCTTGTATTCCTATCTTTTGCAGTGTTTTTATCAAGAAAGGGTGCTGTATTTTCTCAAATGGTTATTGTTTGCCTGTAAGATTATTTTCCAGCCATTCACTTTCAGTATCCTTGAATCCCTGGGTCTAAGCTGAGTTTCTTGTAGACAACATATAGATGGGTGATATTCTTATCCAATTTTCCATCTGTGTCTCTTAACAGGTGAGTTTAATCCATGGGCATTTAGTGTTATTACTTTCAAGGAATTAATTATATTAGCCAACTTTTCTGTGGATTTGTGTTTGTCTTATGTTGTTAGTTTTTTTTCTCTTTTTGTAGTTTTAGTTGTTCTTACACTCTCCTCCAACTCTGTCTCTTCTGTGTTTTTCATTCCTCCTACAGAGCTCCCTTTAGTATTTCCTGAAGGGCAGGTTTCTTGTTGGCATACTCTCTTAGTTTCTGTTCATCTGTGAATATTTTGAACTCTCCACTATCTTTGAATGCTAGCTTTGCTGGATAGAGTATTCTTGGTTGGAAATTCTTTTCTTTTAGTACCTTGGCTATGTCATACTACTGCCTTCTTGCCTCCATGGTTTCAGATGAAAGATCAGCACTTAATCTTATGGAGCCTCCGTTGTATGTGATGGTTCTCTTTTCTCTTGCTGCTTTTAGTATTTTCTTTTTGTCTTGTACATTGGGTAGTTTGACAAGTATATGTCTTGGGGTAGGCCTGTTGGGATTTTTGCTGTTTGGGGTGTGTTGTGCTTCCTGGACATGTACATGCATCTCTCTCAATAGGTTTGGGAAATTTTCAGCCATTATTTCCTCCAACACCCCTCCTGTCCCCTTTCCCTTCACTTCACCTTCTGGGATGCCTATAATGCATATGTTTGTGCATTTTGCATTGTCATTTAGGTCCCTAAGTCCCTGCTGGATTTTCTTTTTATTGATTAATTCTAATATCTGTTGATTTCAGATGTACTGTCTTCCACATCACTAATTCTTTCCTCTGCCTCTTCAAATCTGCTTATTTGCTGAGAGTGTATTTTTTATTTCTTGGATTGTAGCTATTGATTCCCATCATCTCCGTGATCTTTCTGTTCATGATCACAATTTATTCTGTAGCTCTCCAAGTGTTTTCTTTTCTTTTTTAAAAAAAGATTTATTTATTTATTTATTTCTCTCCCCTTCCCCCCCACCCCAGTTGTCTCTTCTCTGTGTCTATTTGCTGTATCCTCTTTGTCCACTTCTGTTGTTGCCAGTGTCATGGGAATCTGTGTTTCTTTTTGCTGCATCATCTTGTTGTGTCATCTCTCTGTGTGGCTGGTGCCATTCTTAGGCAGGCTGCACTTATTCGTGCTGGGCGGCAATCCTTACAGGGCACACTCCTTGCACATGGGGCTCCTCTATGTGGGGGACACCTCTGCGTGGCATGGCACTCCTTGCACACATCAGCACTGCACATGGGCCAGCTCCACATGGGTCAAGGAGGCCCGGGGTTTGAACCACTAACCTCCCATGTGGTAGATGGATGCCCTAACCACTGAGCCAAGTCCACTTCCCCAAGTGTTTTCTTAATATGCTTAATCTCTTCCTTCACTTCATTGAATTGGTCCATGATACATGTTTTGAGAGCTTTAATTACTTAATCGATGTGCCACTTCCCTTCCTGTTTTTTAGCTTGTTCATTTGATTGGGCCATGTTTTCCTGATTATTGGTATGGTCTGTAGTTTTTTGTTGCTGTCTGGTCATCATTTTACCTTGTTGGGTTTATTCTGTTGATTATCTTCATCTAATCTCAGGGTTTAATTAGTTGTTTTTGTGTGCGTATTAAGTCTTCTCTTTGTCACTTTTTTCTTCTTATTCTATTTCCTTGTTGTCAATACTAGTATTGATAGTGAATGTTAGCAGAAGAACCATGTGAGATCTAGGAGAATGGATATTTAACTGATTAAGCTGTGTGTAGTTATAACCATAAAAAAGTGGAGTACTTATAATGAGATATTAAACTGAATATGGGGAGGAATATAGTATGAATTAAAAGGCCCGTGTGGTCAGGAGAGAGGGAAAAAGAATAAAGAGGACAATAATATAAAGAGTGAATAAATGATAGAAAACAGATAAGATGTATTAGAGATAAAAAGTCAGAAATATTGGGGGCTAAACAAAGAGAGCTAGAATGTAAGAGAAACAATAAATGATGGAGGAGAGAATGCTGTAAAGGAAAGGGGATAGAATTGGTAGCCTAAATGAGCACCCACAGAAAAGAGAAAATTGAGAATGAAGAAGCACAACAATTTAGAAATGCTGCTGGCAGCACCTAATATAGCAAAAGAAAAAACAAGGAAAAAGAGAGAAGAGGGGGGGGAAATGCAAGCAAGAAAAAGAGAAAGGAAAAAAAAAGGGGGGGAGAGGCATCGAGGGGATAAAGAGGAAAGAAAAACAAGAAAACAAACCAAGAAAAAAGACCAGACAAGGCCTCAGGCAAGGAATCCTCTTTGCAAATGAAAAAAATGCTTAGGAGTCTGACCTTCCTTCTTCCTCCCTTCCTTACTTCCTTCTCTCCCAAGGCAGCAGGAAGGTTGCATGAGGGCTCCTGTAGGAAATTCAAATGGGTCCCTGGTGAACCAACCCACCTCAGAAAATAATGACTCTTAATTTCTTGAGAGAGCACCCACTCTTTGCCAGGAACCCTAAATATGCTATTGGAAGCCTGTAAAGCATGTCCTACTCTCTCTCTCCCTTAGGTGTGCTATGAGGGGGCTGATTAATTTTCTGACTCCACCTTCTCCCAGACCAAGTTTCCTATCCCAGGGTGTTTAGGTAAATTGGGTTCTCTCACCAGATTTGCCTCTTCTCTATTCCTAGACTCTCCCCAAGTCAGCTAATATCTCCTCCAAACTCAATAAAAGAGGTGGAACAGAAAAATGAACGTGTACACTTGGGCCCCTCTGCACCTCCCACCTAAACCCTCCCACTCCCGGAGTTAGTTCATGACCAGGAGTGGGGGGGTGGATAGGGCAATGCCAGGTTTCCTGGAGTGCTGGGCTCAGGAAACAGGCCCAGGAGAATGTGGACTTGGGGTATGTAGGTCTGTGAAACGTGGGCTGCGGGGGCTCAGGAGACACAAGCTTGGGGTTCACACATTTGGGGAACAAGGGGCTTGGAAACTCCACCCCACGACCAGCAGTTCCCAGTGAATGCCACAGCTCTTAGCCCCAGGGGGAAGGCATCTAAGTTCAGTGTTAGACACCCGCAGTTCTACCTTGAGCAAGCACCAGTTCTGCTGCAGTCTCTCCAGAACCATGTCCAGACACCTCTCACCCTGCGGGTTCCCCAAACAGCCTGCTCAGGCAGGACTCCGTCACCACACAGCCGGTCTTTCTCAACAATCTTAAAAACTGAGATTGCTGTTTCTGAAATGATGGGTCAATTATACCAGATTATACCTTCATGCCAAATTAACCACAAAACTGGACAAAATGAATGAAATGACATTTTAGACATTGGACAGCCAGAGGTGCAGAAGTGTTATCCCTGAGAGGTAGGCCCTGTGCTAGCTCAGCTTTCTGCCTGGAAGCCCTTATGGGATCCCAGCTCAGGGAGAGGGAAACCAAGCATAGCACAAACGGAGCTGAGACAACAGCGTCCTGGGGTCAGGAAAGCTGAGGTAGCTGGGATTTGTGAGGCAGATATTGGAGAGAAGGGAGCAATGCATACATAGAGCTCCAGAAATATGCAAAAGCATTCCTTTGGGGTGATATAAAGTTCTGGAATTAGATGGTAGCCATGGTGAATTGTACACTGTTAAAGGGTGAATTTTATGGTGTGTGAATTATATCTCAGTGAAAAACAATGGAGAGGAAAAAATGTCCCCTTGAGTCTTTGACTGAATACTAAGCTGCCCACATATATGGTGAGACCCAGGAGGTTGGGCTAAGAACAAACACAGGGAAAAACTACCAGGGCACTCACAGGATTGGGGAGCTTTTCAGTTCTGGTCATCTAGAGTGAACACTTAGGGAATTTGGCAGTGATTTCAGAAAGACCATGTCCAAGAGGAAGGGTTAAATTATCCCCAAAATAGCAGCGACACAGACATCTGCACACCAATGTTCATAGCAGCATTGTTCATGATTGCTAGAGGTTGGAAACAATCCAGGTGTCCATCAACTGATAAATGGATAAACAAACTGTGGTGTATTCACATGATGGAATATTATGCACCTGTGAGAAGAAATAAAGTCGTAAAGCATATGACAACATAGATGAACCTAGAGGACATTATGTTGAGTGAAGCAAGTCAGACACAAAAGGACAAATACTGTATGATTATGATGCTATGAACTATTAATAAATATATTGTATAGCATATTGTATGATTCCATTTATATAAAGCATAATTATAAATCAATTTATAAAGATTTTAAAAAAGTATCCCCCAAAGTAAAGGCTATTCTAGATACACTCTAACAAAGCATGCAAAGGCTGATCCACAAGTAACTTAACCATATGCCAGAACAAAAATCAATGTTCTTTAAAGGAAGGCAACAAATTCCAGCACTCAAAAACACACAATTTGTAACACTAAGCATCTAATAAAAATGATTAGGCATGTAAAGAAGCAGGATAATATGAATCATAACTAGGTGAAAATCTCAGTCAACAGAAATAGACTTGGAAATGACAGAGATGATATAATTAGGGGACAAAATTTTAAAATAGCTTTGAAAAATATTATCAAGGATTTAAAGGAAAACATGGGCATAATAATAGAGAAGGACTATAAAAAAGAACAAAATGGAACTTGTAGAGTGAAAAAATAGAATATCTGAAATGAAAAATTTTTTAAATATCTCATTCATTGCCAGGGAGAATGTAGAATGGTAGTCCGTTTGTAAGACAGTTTGGCAGTTTCTTACAAAACTAAATGTGGTCTTACCATATGATCCAGCTGTCATGCCCTTAGGTAGTTATTACCCAAATATGTTGAAAACGTATATCCACTTGGATGTTTATATTACTTTTATTCATAATTGCCCCAAACTGGAAGCAACCAAAAGGTGAATGGATAAGCAAACTGTGGTATAGCCATATAATGAAATATTATTCAGCAATAAAAGAAACGTGCTACCAAGCCATGGAGTATGGAGGAAACTTAAATGCACATTTCTTAGTGAAAGAAGCTAATCAGAAAAACTACTTATGTTTTGATTCCACCTATATAACATTCTGTAAAAGGCAAAATAAGGGACAGTAAAAATATCAGTGGTTGCTAAAGATTTGGAGAAGGGAAGGAGGGATGAATAGGTAGAAAACAACAGATTTTTAGGGCAGTGAAACTATTCTGTATAATACAACAATGGTGGATACATGACATTATGATTTTTCAAAATCCATAGACCTGTGCAGCATCAAGAGTGAACCCTAAAGGAACTAAGGACTTTACTTAATCATAGTCAGTGTTGGTTAATCAATTGTAACAAAAGTACCACCCTAATGCAGAATTTTAATAATAAGGGAAATAAAGTAGGGGAGAAGGAGATATATGGGAACTCTCTGTACTACCTGCTTAATTTCTGTAAACATAAAACTATGAAAAATAATGTGTATTAATAAAAAAATTACTGGATAGGCTTAACAGTACCTGGAGAAAAGAGCAGTGAATTTTAAAACAGGGAAATATAAACTATTGAAATGGAAACACAGAGAAAAAAAGCTTGGAAAAAAATAATAGAGCCTCACTGACCTGTGGAATAACATTAAATGAACAGGCTTTCTGGTTTACCAGAATAGTGGTGGGGGAAGGAGGGTTGCAAAAATATTTAAAGAAATAATGACTGAAAAATCTCCAGAAAGGATGAAAAATGTAAATACTCATATCGAGAAACTCAACAAGCCACATGCAGAATAAAAACAAAGCAAACCACACCAGGCACATCAGAGTATTGCTGAACACTAACGATCAAGAGAATATATTACAAGCAGCCAGAGAAAAAAGAAATGATAGAGAGTGGGACAAAGATAAGAATGACAATGGACTGCTTATCAGAACAATGCAAGCCAGAAGACATTGGCAAAGTCTAATTAAGCAATCTTTCTTTTGTAGACAAGGAAATTGAGACACATTAAAATATATGCCTAAATCACACTGCTAGTAAATGGCAGGGTGTGATTTGAGCTCAGGTCTGTTGACCTGTCTCCGATTTTTTTCCCCCCAGTTTGTCTCCTTTTAACTAATGAGAATATCTGATATGCTTTGGTAAGAAGGGCCAAATTTGATGTACAAAAAAATTTCAATATATTAAAGAGCAGAAAGTTAAGTTAAAATAACCTAAATTGTCCACCCAGTTATAAACTGTTAATATATTTGTAAATATCCTTCCAGACCTACAAATACACATGCATGTAGACAACTTTATGGAAATGAGGTCATGCTCCTTGTGATTGAGTGCTAATTGCCTCCCAAGTATATATTCTCATCTTCTCCTGTACAATGTGGCCAATTGAGATGTTCCATTTTCCAGACTCTCTGGCAAATAAGAGTGGCCAGTGGGATGTGGTTTGGGTAGGGATCCTGGGAAAGCTGTTATGACCCTTCACTTGGATTCCCAGATCATGGGCATAAGGACTGAATTTCCAGTCACCATATTGTGACCTTGAGGATGGAACTACATTCCAAGGATAGTAGTGGAAGCTTGAGTCTCTGGTGACTTGAAGCTTTAAGGAGCTGCCACGCCATGGACTATCTCTAACTCCTTTTATGTAAGAGAATAAACCATTCGTTTATTTAAGACATTGGACTTAAAAAAAACTACATACCCCTGTGCACATTTTTACCTTGACATGTAAAATTGTTTATACATTTGAATGTTACAAAGAATGTAATTCATCTTATTAAAACTGTTAGCATTCTAAAACTGTCACATTAATCTTTAAAATGTATTCAAATGTATACAAATTCCAGAGTGATTCAATACTCACCATCATTTATTTAAAAATACATGAACAAGTTTTTCTTTAATAGTCAAATTTTACATCACTTATTTTTCTTCTTGAACTCTTTTTTCCATTCCATATATCTTGCAGAATTTCTTCCTAACATATTTTATGCTCAAAAGTCTTATAGATTACTTTATCCTGCTTCTCTACAATAAAATTATATATGACTTTTGATCTTATCTGAAATTAATCCTGTATTGAGCTAAATTAAAATTTAATGAATATGCAATTGAACAAAATAACACAAGCAAACATAAGTAAATCAAAATTCTAAGCAAATATATAAACTTAAAAGTAAAAAATTGGAAATGCATCTCAATAGACAAATGAAGCATTCTTCCAGTTTATTTCCTTTGGCTGAATATTATGTATTGCTAGAACAAGACAGGGTTCAGCTAACTTCTCTTTCTATTTAATGTTTCTATAGAGGTAGGCACAAAGAACCCTTGTTCACATAAGTAAAAAGGAACTGTAATGTATTTTTGTATATCGTCGTCATGTAATTCTTTTAAATTCTTATGAATTATGTACTAAAATCACATAATGATATACCATCATAATTTTTTTTAGGAGGTACTGGGGATTGAACCTGGGACCTCATATATATGAAGCAGCTCCCTCTATATACTATTAATGAACAATCTGAAGAGAAAAATTTTTTTAAATTCCCCATTTACTATAATAAGTAAAAGAGTAAAAAATCTAGGAATATGTTTAATCAAGGATGTAAAGGACTTATACACAGAAAACAAAATGCTAAAAAAAATCAAAGAAGAACTAACTATATGGAAGACATTCCCTGTACATGGATTGGAAGACTAAATATTGTTTATATGGTCAGTTCTACCCTGAGTGATTGACAGAATCAATGCAATTGCAATAAAATTTCCAACACCCTTCTTGGCAGAAATAGAATAGCACAAACAACAAAAGAACAAGTAGATAAATGGGACATCATCAAAGTTAAAACCTTTTGAGCATAAAAGGATTTTATCATGAAAGTAAAATGACAACCTACAGAGTGAAAGAAAATATTTGGAAATCATATTTCAGATAAGGGTTTAATATCCAGGATATATAAATAAATCCTACAACTCAACAACAAAAAGACAAATTTAGAAAGGGCAAAATCAATGTTGTTGCAAGTAAATATGAACCTTGTTTTTCAAGGAGTGAAGCATGGTGCTTGCCATGGGTCCTGAGGAGAGGGGGAGGGAGGAAGAGAATAGACAGAACCCGGGGCATTTTGGGGGCATTGGAATTGTTCTACATGATCTTGCAATGATGGATACAGGCCATGTTAAATTTCATCAAAATTTATACAAGTGTCTGGTTCAAGATGTAAACCATAATGTAAATCATCGACCATTATTAGTAGTAATATTTGTACATTGATTGTAACAAATGTGCCACCCACATGTAAAATGTTGTTAATAAGGGAAAGGGGAACATTGGGTATATGGGAATCCCCTCTATTCTGTATGTGGCTTTTCTGTAACCTAAAGCTTCTTTGAAGATAAAATGAAAAAAAAAAAAAAAGACACAGGGGAATCAATGGAAAAAAAAGTCACTTTACATACAACAGTTCTTGCAGTGATGAAAGACATAATGCCAAAATTAATTTTAATTTAAAAAAATTTTTTATTTCAAATTTAAGAATTTTTTTGTATTATATTTGCCATTTTTTAAACTATAATTACTATTTCATTTTCTTATTTTATTTATTTTGTTGGCTTCATTTTCGAAGAAGTTTTGGGTCACAGAAGGGTTACGACTGTGGCAGGGGAGGATCATTGGTGTGGGGTGTCAGTGATGGGGGATGCATGGGAGGAAATTTACCTGGAGCATAATTTTAAGGCATAGGAGGGAGTTCAAGTGTTCATGGGGCATTGTCATGGTGGGTGGAGATCCACACAATAACTGAAAGAATATCCAATTCCCATCCTGGGGAGCTCTGCCACATTCTCTAAAGGAAGAGCAAGAATCCCCCAGTACAGGGGCAGGGACTAAACAAGGAGGATGGACCATTGAGGGGCCCTTGATATTGATGAGGTACTTACGAACTTTTTCTTTTGAAATTGGAACTAAGCGTAGTATTATAGGGTGCCTAAGAGTTACCTCCTGAGAGCCTCCTTGTTGCTCAAATGTGGCCTCTTTCTAAGGCAAACTCAGCACACACATGCCTTACCTTCCCCTGATGTGGTACCTGCCTTCCGGGAATGAGCCTCTCTGGTATCGAGGGATTATTACTAAGCACCAACTAGCAGTGCAGCTGGAAAAAGACCTTACCAAAATGGGGAACGGGTAAAGAAAAATGAGTTTACATGGCTAAGAGACTTCGAAGTGAGTTGGGAGGTCATTCCAGAGATTATGTTTATGCACATCTCAGCAGGACCTCATTGACTGCCACAGAAAATGTTGCCTCAAATAGTGGGGCTCCTGAGGGCTCAGGCGTTTGGTGCCCTGCCAGTGGGCCGTAGTTTGGAATTGATGCTCCGCAGTGTGACGGAGTTGCATTCAGTTGTGGTTTCCCTACACACGGCTCTGCTGCCCCTTATATTTGAACCTGTAGTTAGTGTTAGAGTTGATAGGTATACATCCAAGAGACTTAACTGAAGTCTTTGGGCTTTCCATGTGCCAATTGGGCCCTGAATCTCAACAGAGTTACAACACCTACTCACCGGTTCACTGGACTCACCAAGGACACCTAACAAGGAAATCATGATGGATAACGACCATCCTGAGGAACAGAGAGAGTCTACAACTGTGAGCAAGATAGTGCCATCCATCTGTCCCATGGGATCTAAGCAGAGTGGGCTTCACCATCCCAGAATCCTCAGGATTGCGCAAGGAACGATGGACTAGAGTAGACTTAATCTTATTCTACCATAGACTTATTGATATTCTAGCAATGGAAGAACTTTTTTCATTGATGTGGAGGCAGTGGCTACCAGAAGTTCTGAGGGGAGGAAGAGGGGAAAAATAGGTGTAATATGGGGGCATTTTTGAGACATTGGAATTATCTTGAATGATGATGCAATAACAGATACAGGCCATTATAAATCTTGTCAAAACTTACAAAATTGTGCAGGAGAGAGTTTAAACTATAAAATAAACTATAACCCACACTTAGTGGCAATATTCCAATATGTATTCAGAAGGACTTTGTTAATGTGGGAAATTGTGGGAGGGGTAGGGAATGGAGCATATGGGAATCCCCTACATACTTTACATAACATTTATGCAATCTAAGTATCTTAAAAAAGGAGGGGGCAGGGCCAAAAGACTCAAATAGACATTTCTCCAAAGAAGATATACAAATTACTGTTAAACACATCAAAAGATGCTCAACATCTTTAGCTTTTAGTGAAATGAAATCAGAACACAAGACACCATTTCATACCCTCTAGAATGGCTATTATGAAAATAATTGGAAAGTAACAAGTGTTGGTGAACATAAGGAGAAATAGAAACACTTGTTCATTGTTGGTGGGAATGTAAAGTTAATGCAGCCACTGTTTGGTGGTTCCTCTGATAGTTATGTATAAAATTACCATATGACTAGAAATCCCACTTCTTGGTTTATACACAAAAGAATTGAAAGCAGGTGTGGGAAAAAAAGTCATGTTGTTTCCATAATAGCAAGTTACCTCCTTAACCACTGAGTCATGCTGTCCTTGGAGATATAGGTACAGGTCATAAATCTATCAGGGAAATGTAACATTCTGGTGGAACAAGGACTTGCTAGAACAGAACGACCTAAGCAACAAGATTAATGAGTATATTTGTTTCAATAATATAATAGAACATTATGAGCTTTGGTAACTATCTAATTCACTGTGTTAGTAAGAATGAGGTAATGGTAATAGTTATCTAGAATAGTTCTTGCTTCTCACGGCCTGTTGGGGTATATAAGCAAGCCCCTGAGATTAATAAATTTCTCTGATTAGCTTAAGAAATCAATGCTCGCAGATCCCCTGATCCCAATCTCTCTTTGTCTTTCATTCCCGATACTCTTCGGGTCCGTGACTCCGACAAGCAGGGACCTGAACAGGTACGGGCACATACGTGTTCATAGTGGCATAATCCATAGTTGTCAAAAGATGGAAGCAATCCAAGTGTCCATTAACTGATGAAGGGATAAACAAAATGTGGTATATATATACACAATATATATATACACAAATATATATATATATACACAATGAAATACTATTCAGCCATAAAAAGGAATGAAGTTTTCATGCTTTTGACAACATGGATGAACCCAAAGACATCATATTGAGTGTAATATGCCAGATATAAAAAGGAAAATATTGTATGATCTCACTGATATGAAATAATTAGAAGAATCAAATTCACAGTCAGAAACCAGAATACAGATTACAAGGGGCTAGGCTGGGGATAGGGAATGAGAATTTAATGCTTAATTAGAGTTTTTGTTTGGAAAAGTTTTGGTATTGGATGGTAGTGATAGTAGCACAACATTGTGAATGTAATTAACAATGGTTACATATTTGAATGCAGTTAAAAGCAGGAAATTTGGGAACCGATGTGGCTCAAGCTGTTGAGTGCCTGCTTCCCACATGGGAGGTCCTGGGTTCAGTCTCTGGTGCCTTCTAAAAACAAAAAAAAAAACAAATACTGAGCAAACAAACAAATAAAACAATTCAGGGGAGCAGATGTGGTTCAGTGGTTGAGTGCTGGCTTTTGGCATATGAGGTCCTGGGTTCAATCCCTGGTACCTAAAAAAAATAAACAAATAAAATAAAGGGTGTGGGGGCAGAAATTTTAGGTTGTACATGTTACTAGAATAAAAATTTTTAAATTTGTAGGAGTGTATAAAACCGCCAGTGAACTCTAAAGAAAATTATGGATTAATTAATAGTGTAATTATATTAAAATTGTTTGATCAATTGAAGGTACCTCATGAAGACAAAGTGTGAAAAACAGGGAAAACTGTGTGTGTGATGGGGTGTGCATGGGAACTCTGTATTTTCTGCACAATTTTTCTGTAAACTTACAACTTCTCTAATAATAACATACATCAATTTTTCTTCATCTCTTTCTCTTCATATTTCTGCTCCTTCTTCTCTGATGGAGTGTTTTAAAGCAAATGCAATATATTAGTATGTGTATTTAACAGATACAGAGTTTAGAAAATCATACCCACAAAATCATTATCATACCAGCAATATTAACTAAATCTTTAATTTCTTGTATGGCCTTTTCCATGTTTAATTTTCAGTACTCACCATTTAGCTTAAACAGTTTTTAACAATTAATTTTTCTTCAAATTTTTTCTCCAAACAAGGCCCACACATTACATTTAGTTAATGTGACAATATTCTCGTAAAAGTATAGTTATTTTAAAGTCTGTATAAAATAATGCCAATTTCTGGAGCCTCCCTGGTTATAGCAGCTATTGCTCCTGCTTCTTTTTCTAAACATTGTCTTATTTCCTCGTATGTCTGGTTATTTTATATTCTGTGTTTATATCATATTTGTAAGGTCGTTTGTATCATATAATGTAGTGTAGCATAATCTCTATGTAATATAGCCTATATAATATAAACTATGCAATATAATCACATACAATATAAACCATAGACAATATAAAGTATATGTAATGTAATGTAATGTAATATGCAATTGCACACTAGGGCTTTTCCCAGTAAATCCAGCCTGCAGTTAAGAGCTGTGAGAAGTAGAGTTAATACCTGTGCTTAGATCAGTGCCCAGCACTACATAGGTGCCCTCATAAGGGTGTTTTGGGCAAGGATGGTTAAAGGAGGATGAGCTAGGGCTGAGGGCTACAGGGAAGAGGCAAGACCTTATGGAGCCCCTGCCCACAGGAGCTCAGCAATGGATGGGGGCTGCTGCGTGTCAGGCACTCACGTGGCTCAGCCAGCACCAGGCAGGGGCTGTGGGAACAAGCTGCCACTGTGCCTTGAGAAGCAGCGTCGTCATCAGAGGCAGGCCCCCTCCTCCACGGGAGCAGAACCTTAATGGGTTCCCACATTCGTCGGACACCTGCCCTGTGCTGAGGGCTGCACAGAGCCGGCTGCTGGGTGTTTGCGGGGACAGGCACTGACGGGCAGTAGATGGCTATTTGTACACCTGCAAAGCAGTCAGCCCAAGACCGAGAGAGCAGGTTATGTGGGAGCCTGAGCTGCCCGTGGAGCCCAGGAGCTGCGACGTTTGCACTCCTAGGTCAGGAGCTCACCTGCTGCAGAGCTCTCCAGCTTGTAGGGCAGCCACAATCAGGCCTCGGGTCCCAGCGTGGGGCTTTGGGTAGAACGAACATGCATTCAAGTCCTGACTCCACCACTTACTAGGTGTCTGACCCTGGAGCAGATCACTCGCTGCTCGGAACCTCACCGTCCTCATCTGTAAAGTGCAGGTTATCACAGTACCTGCTGTACAAGATTGTTACATGGATCAAATTAGAGCAGGCAGGAAAGGTAAGTGCCTGGCAGAGCATGGGATTGGCCTGCGACAGCGGTGCTGATTGCCCTCTCTGCTCCAGTGGGCCGGGCAGGGGTCCCAGAGCTGATTGGATAGATAAGGAGAACAGGCTGCAGCATGGTGACATGACTTAGCCCAGGTCACATGGCCGGTAAGGGACAGAGCCCTGTTTTCAAGCCAGGTGTGCTCTACCCTAGGTACCATGTCGTAGGCAAGGCATGGCGCCTAGCTGAGTGGCCCTCTGAGTTGGCTGCAAAGGGGAAAGTTGAAGTTCAGGACCTCGGTGTGCTCAGATAGACAACGATATGATTTACTGGATTTATATGACCTCTCTGGACAAAAATATGGCCAAAGTTTTCATTTGAGGATGAACCTGGATTAGTAAATGAATGAAGAGGAGCTTCATTTACACCTTCGGGGTTCAAGCGAATCCTAGGGGGTTTTAGGTGAGACATTGTCCCTGTTGTGTGCTGCCCAGGAAACTGCACTGGGCTGTCAAGGTGTTAGACACACACAGGCTCAGGAAAGGGCCTTTTACAGTTTGAAACTTACTGTGATGGATTAGCATGTGGCTCAGTGTCCTGGCTGTGCTGCTTATGAGCCAGGTGGCCTCCTGAGCCCTGGTTTTTACTTGTAGTGTGGTGATGGAGTGGTGTCTACTTCACAGGCCATGACGTTGCTAGAACAACATAGGGCTTGGCTCACAGCAGGTGCTCCGTGATGATAGCCAGTACCATTATTAAGGCACAGAGTCTCACTTTAACTTTCCAGGTGTTATCTTAAACAACCCAAATATCAAGAAAATCGTCTTTCCTGGTGTGGACAAGAATGACGACTCAGTTCACAGCCCTGGTAGCTAAGCTCCTAGATACCTATTACCTTTGTGAAGCCAGTGTCTGTGTCTTGTGCCTCAGTATCTGCTGCCATCACCGTTCTCCCCCAGATCCAGGGCTTAGCCCAGTGAGGTTCTTCATGATGGTTCACCCAGTAGGACTGAGCATGCCATCCACCAGCTGGGGAAGTTGTTCCAGAAGGGATGGCACACTGGCAATGCCTGGGTCTGGGGCCAAGGAAAGGGAAGGCAGGAGGACCCAGCTCAGCCGACGTCTGGCTGTGACTTCAGCAGTGCCCTTTCTGATGCAAGATGTTGCTTTCCAAGGAGCTTTCAAGGCATGTAATGTGGAATGCTGATGACACAGCTATATTGAGTATAAATGATCCTGGTAGGTCATTTAGCCTCTATTTCAATTCTTTATCTCAAAAAAAAAAAAGGAATAAAAAATACCTGCCCTCTAGGGATTTTTAAAGGATCAAATTAAGTCATAATTGTGATGCTCTATAACTGTTCAGACATTCTCTCTCTCTCTCTCCCTCTTACACACACACAGCTTACTACTAATTGGCTTTTCCATCTTCCCAATCTGGCAGGCTGGTGGGAAGACAAGACTGCCCAGAAGTCCCCTTTCCCTGTATCGATTGGATTCAGTAAAGCTCTCCTGCTGGCTGTGCCTCCAGAGAAAAGAAGCTACATGCTGCTTGCTGGGTGGTAGGAGAAGGGTCCTTAAATACGGTGTTAGGCTGCTACTATTCATTGCCCCAGTGGACTCGGGAAGGAGACATTTGTCAGGCAGGAGACTCCAGAGCACTGGGTCACCGCACTCTGCAGGCAAACCCTCCGAGCTGAGCACAGGCAGGTGCTCTTGTGTTTGCTCTGGGCAGAGGGGACAGCATGCCGATAACTCTGCCTCCCACCCCCTCACCCCCCAGACTGTTGCTCTGATTCCTCAAGACACTCATCTGCTCTGGCCTCAGCTCTACCTCTAGCATTGCCATTCACCATGCTCAATAAATAACAATGATGATGATGACGATGGAAATAGTAAATGCTTGAGCACATACAGTCTGAGAGTCAGAGACTGTGCTGAAGGCTTTGGGTGGCTCGTTTCATTTAAGTCTCACAACATACCAGTAAGGCTAGTGCTGTTATTATTATTCCTATTTTACAAGTTAGGCAACTGAGGCACAGAGAGGTTAAATGCCCATGTACAAGGCCATATGGCTAGAAACTCAGAATTTAAACCCTATCGATCTGACTCCAGAGTCTAAACTTTTTACCGCTATACTTTACTTACTAACCACCACTTCAATGAAGAATAGGTGGAAGGAAGGAAGGAAGGAAGGAAGGAAGGAAGGAAGGAAGGAAGGAAGGAAGGAAGGAAGGAAGGAAGGAAGGAAGGAAGGAAGGAAGGAAGGAGGGAAGGAAGGATCTCTCAAGTTGTGAGGTTGAAATGAGGAGTGTGTGTGAAAATGTTCTATCGAATGTAAAGTTTAAAAATGGTGACCTTAAGTATTATCATTTGTTTCAGTTTGCTAGGTTGCCAAAAGCAGATACAATAAAATGGGTTGGATTTTAACAATAGGAACTTATTTGCTTACAGTTTTGAGGCTGAGGAAAATGTCCAAATCAAGGCATCATCAAGTTTATGCTTTCTTCCAGAAGACTGGCCGCTGGTATCCTTGGATCCTCTGCCCCAGGGCAAGGCTTATGGCAGTGTCTTCTGGCCTTTCTCTTCTCTTCTGGGTTTGGTTGCTTTCAGCATCTTGCTTCTGTAGCTTACTCGCTCTTTGTCTGTATTTCATTCTCTTATAAGGGACTTCAGTAAGAAGATTAAGACCCACTCTGGGCTACACCTTAACTGAAGTAACTATCAAAAGGCACTACTTGCAATAAGTTTACATCCACAGGAATGGATTAGCTTTAAGAACATGATTTTTCTGGGGTACATACAGTTCCAAACCACCACATCATTGTTAGACCAAAGAAGGAGAAGCTTGCCTTCTCTAAGCTGGGATCTCAGTACTCCTGGCATCTGGCTGAGACTCTTGGGATTTTCCCATCCTTCACTGCTCTCCTAATCAGCAGCTCAAAGTCTTTCCTCTCCCTCTGGGATAATACATGCTCACATCTCTGAGTCAGGAGATTTGGAGATTTCTGCCCTTGGCCCTCTGGTTGCTGTGTGTGTCACTGGGAAAGTCCCTTAGCCACTGCGTATACATGAGTCTGCTTTTGTGTCTAATGAGAGGAAGAAATCAGAGCCCTGCCAGGCCACAGGGCAGGGAGGATCCGAGTGTGTGTGTAACACCAGGTTCAGTTGCTCCCTCACATTCACCACATGTCAAGGGTTTGCTCTCCATGTATGCCCACAGGGGCTCCTGTACTGGTCGGCAAGACATAGAACATCTCTATCCCTGCAGAGAGTTCTACTGGACAGTCCTGCTTGAGAGTTCAATATTTGTTTAGAGTGTTATTGTTTTTCTTTTTTTCTATTGAGGTAAAACTTCCACACAATGAAATGCACAAATCAAGGAACAGAAAGTTTCCTTATGCCCCATCCCAGTTGTCATTCACCCTTGCTCCCAGAGGCAATCACAATTCTATTTTTATTTGTTACCATCACTTAGTTTCACCTGTTTATGAAAGGCTTTTGACTGGTTTGGCTAAAAGTTCCCTGAAAAGTTGCATCATCTTCCACGCCTGTAAGGAGTAATAGGATGCTGGTTGAAGGAGTGGGAGGGTCTGATGAAAACTGAGACCAGAGAGGTAAGCACCCTCTCTAAGTCTTCATGAGCACTGTGACCAGAAGCCAGGCCTCACCACGCCCCATTTCCTCCTCAGTGTCGCAGCGCGAGAGAGCCAGTCCTTGGGGGTTTGAAGGAGGTTGATTCCCACTGTTCTGCCTTCTTCTGCTGAGATTTGACCCTTTGGGGCTGGTGGGACATGTTCCCTGCTGCACTTATTTCCAGGAGATCTGTCTGGCATTCCGAGGCTTTCTGCAGGATTGCCCGGTGCGGGGAGTAGGCATGGAGACAGAGTCTGCCCGCTTCTGCAGACTGTGGGGAGCGGGATGGCCAGAGGACATGGCCCAAGGTCAAGGCCACCTGGGCTGGTTGCTTGCCAGTAGCCTCAGCCCTTCGGTGGGCATTTCCAGAAAATTGAATCACATTTGAGCTGGAAAGTGGATGCTGTGAGTGGCATTTGGCTTAAAACTCTGGAAAGGGGTAAGGGAGACACATTTCAGCTTTTTGCTTCAGACCAGCTGAAAGAAAAGAGGCTCAAGAAGGAAAAACCAAATTCAACCCTTTGCGCATATGCTATCACCAATGTTCAGAAAATTCCCAGATGCTCCCAGCCTGCCCCAGTGAGCCTCCCCCGGTGCCTGCCATCCCCAAGACGGGGGAAGAGAAGGCATCTGTGTGCCAAGAGCTGGCCAAGAGGACAGGAACTGTTACCCTGGGACTGCAGAGCTGCTGGGGAATGACCTTAACTGACTTTTGCTGGGTGAGGGAAGGGGCAGCCAGGTAGGCACAGGCCCCAGGAGTTCTGCCCTCAGGCATAAATCCTAATTATGCACAGTGCAGAGACTTCCTGAGTCATCAAAGGAGATGGGGTGGCTGGAGTGCCCGCAAAGCTTGGAAAGGCTCAGGGCTGGCTGCCTGCTGGTCACACTCACTTCAGTGGGCACTGACTGGCAGCTACACAGGATGAAAGAAAAGGCCCTGCCATCTCCAGGAGGAGGCCGAGGGGGCAGCTGAGGACACGGCAGTCTGGAGGAGGGAACTCAGGAAGGACGCAGCTGAGGAGGCACCCGAGGCAGCAGGGTCCCGGAGTGGAGGGGAAGGAAGCTGGTGCATCATGGGGAGGGGGCTAGAGACTCACCAGGCCCCAGGAAGGTCGCAGGTGTCCCTGAAAATGCATGTGAGCACAGCCAGGAAATGCTGGGCAAGGAATCTCTTCACAGAACAGACGTAGAAAGAGAGGCTTTTTCTGCTCACTGGTCAGGAGCATCTGTGCCTGTGTGTGTGAGAGAGAGAGTGTGTGAGAGAGAGAGAGAAGCTTCGGGGCTGGCCAGGGGCTGCAAGGTATCTTTGTATTGAGGCAGGATAGAATGGGGACTTACAGAGGAAGGGGGCAGAAACCTAATAAGCCACAGAAACAGAAACGGAGGCAATGGCCTGCTGGCTCCCGTCAGCCTGCTGCCTACACGAGCAAGTAGCCAGGGGCTCAGGGCACACACCCAAGGGCCGTGTCACTGGAAGGCAGCCAGCAACACCATTACACGGCGGGAGAGAGGGCAGGGGCAGGGGGGCTACAACCCCCCCCTTCAGGTTACCTCACGTCTAGTGGGCAGTGACCAGAGGCCACTCACCACCAGCCAGCACGCCCTGCAGAGCTCGTGGCCAGCAGCGAAGCCAGTCACCACCGGACAGCACCCCCGAACCCCCTAAGAGAATAAGCTCACCCAGGAGAGTCCCCCTGCTTTGTCTCAAGGATGCCAATCAACACAGACCCTGGAGTCCTGTACCCCCGTCAAACAGGGGACCCAGGGCTGAATGTTGCATTTCTCTCTCTTAAGAATGCCTGTCCCCATGTCCGAGGGGCTTCTGTTCTCTTGCCTTACCCCCCAAGAAATTCTCTGCCTGCCTGGTTAATTTGTGCCTCGCCTTTGAATTCTTTCTCACGACAAAGCCAAGAGCCCAGACACTGACCACTGGCTCCGATAACAGTATCAGAAGCTTACATGAAAAATCAGGAAGTCTGAGAGGCCTGTGTTTTGAGGGGGGGTGGGGAGAGAGGTGGGCTTTTGTTATTGAAGAGGCAATAAATTAATACTTGTTCATTTTGAAAGGATGGAGCTGCCCAACCATAGATTGGACTGCTCGAAAGGTAATGAGTTCTCCATCACTGGAGAGATACAAGTCAAGACTGGACCAACAATTGGCAGAGATTGTGTGCATAATGTTTCAGAGGAGGAGTAGAATGGGAATTCAAAAAGGCATCATAGTCTGGACTAGTTCAGCGTTTCCATTCACGTACGGTCTTCTGGATTTTTGACATATCTGTGACTTGCCGGTTTAATTATTTATATACTATTTTTCTTTTAATAATTCACTCTTTGCCTGAAATTGAATGCATTTTTAAAAGAAAATTAAAATCAATATCATAAAGGAAAGCCAGAATCGTGTTTCATAAATAAGGGATAACCCTAAAAATCAGTGCCACCACCGCCACCACCACTACCAAATAAATCCTTGCTAGAGGCCATTGCCTGCCTTGTGCTCTAGGTCAGAATGAAGACAGCAAGTGGTTGATGCTAAAGACGGATGGGTCAGCTCCAAACCAGGCTTTCTCTCTAAGATTATCAGAATTGGGGATGAAATGAAAAGCCTCTAACATGCCCTCTGGGCATCACCCCCTGTTGTCACTTGAGACCACGTTCCCCTTGGCTGCTACCTATACTCTGTAGACCTGAGGGAAGCCCTCTTTGACCCCTCTCTGTCCCCCAAATGCCCCCACAAGGCACGTGGAGCCACTGCTCCAATCCTGCACACAGCACATTCCCTCGCCTGTCCCCTGCGCTCGTGAGTCCTCAGGGGTGGGCTTTCACAGCCGCTCGTGCAGGGCGGAGGGGGCTGTGTGCGTGGGCGCCTCTGCCGGCTGCCCGGGAGCACCTGCCAGCCCCGCGGCCCACGCACACCCCGCCTTTAAGCCTCCATCCCCAAACGCTCTTCCTTCCCGCTTCCCTGCTTCAGAGTCCGGCTGCGCTCAGAGCTCCGTGTGGGCTAAATGTCGGTTTGAAAAACAGGATTCCTTTCAAAGACTGTTGTTTGCCTCCTGCACTAAGGCCTTTGAGATGGGGCACTTTACAAGACGGTCAGGGGTTGCGGAGCTAATTGATCACCGAGAGGGAGACAGCCGGGAAGAGGGTTTCCGGGAGCTTTGTCTATGAGGCGGGGACCGGGTCTGCACTGTTGCCACCTGCAGCGCCAGCGGGTGATGACAGCCTCAGGCACAGCTCCCATGCCAGGATGCGGCAACACCTGGCCAGCAACGCCACGACATGCACGGTAGGCGGGAAGGAAAGGTACCTTACCAGGTAATGATGAGCTTTACCCAGGGAGGGTTGTATAAGAAGTCCTTAAACAGGAGTTCCCTGGTGAATTTTAAATAAAATTCTGTTTCTTCTGAGGGCATGCTACAGATTTAATAAGATGACTGTGTTTCAACTACATGTATTTCAGGGGCTCGTTTCCTCCTCCAGGCCACAGCTACTGCATGAAAGCAGCCTCAGGTCTTAGGACTGCTCAGGCACCCCTCACAGCAGGCAACCCGGGTCCCTCAGGCATTCTGTATAGAGCAAGGACTTTGTACTTTGAATCCCATTTCCCAGGGACTTATGCTATCGTTTCAAAGATGCTTTCTGTGAGCGAATGTAGCTCAGTGGCTGAGCGCCTGCTTTACTTGTAGGAGGACTGGGGTTTGAACTTCGTCACCTCCTAAAAAAATCAAAGATGGTTTCCTTTTATATCTCATTTTGTCTTGTATTTTTGACATCAAGCACGGTGCTGAAAGAAAACTACTGGGGCCTTGAAAAGTAATTCTTTTAAAAAAAAAGAAAAGAAAAGTAATTCTCCCAACAGTCCTGTGTGGGAGGGAAGGAAGGTGTTAATGTCAACTAATAGTTGAGAAAGCCGAGGTGAACCGGTGGCCCCGGGTGACCCTGATGGTAAAGGACCACACCTGGAACTTAAAAAAAGTCAGCTTTATTGAGATATATTTCATATACCATAAAATTCACCCATCTAAAGGGAAGACATACTTCCACAGCAAACCTTCAGTGCTTTTTAGTATATTCACAGCATTGTGCAACCATCAGCACTATATGATTTTAGAACATTTTCAGTATCTGAAAAGGAAACCTCAAAACTCTTGGCAGTCACTCCCCTTTCCCCTCTGACTGCTGCTCCTGCTTTCTGCCCTGTAGATTTGCCTATTCTGGACATTTCTTACAAGTGGAATCATACAATATGAAGTGTTTTGTATCTGCTGCTTTCAGTGTTTTGTGGCACATATCACTACTGTTCCCCTTTTATTGAGAAATAATATTCCATTGGATGTCCTCAAATGGTTAAATATAGAGTTACCATATGACCCAGAAATTCCACTCTTACCAAAGAGAAATGAAAACATATATCCACACAAAAACTTGTATCCAAATATTTATAGCAGCATTAATCATAACAACCAAAAAGTGGAAACAACCCAAGTGTCCACCAGCTGATGAATGAATGAACACAACACAGTATATATGTGCATATACGTGTATATATAATAGAATATTATTTGACCAAAAAAGAAAGGAAGTACTGATACACACTACAACGCGGATGAACCTTGAAAACTTTATGCCAAGGGAAAGAAGCCAGATACAAAAGTCACATATTATAAGGTTCTATTTATAAGAAATGGCCCGAATAGGGACATCTATAGAGATAAAAAGTTGATTAATGATTGCTGAGGACTGGGGGTGGGGACAGATGGACGGTGGGGGTGATAACTAGAGGGTATAGGATTTCTTTCTGAGGTGATGAAAATATTCCAAAATTGACAGTAGTGATGGTATGGGTATTTATTTATCCTTTTATTCATCAGTAGATACATTTGTTTTGTTCCCACTTTTTGGTAATTATGAATAATGCTGCTGTGAACATATGTGTACAAGGTCTTGTGTGGAAGTTTGCCTGCATTTCCCTAGGCTATATACCCAGGAGTGGAATTGCTGGGTCAGATGGTGACTCTGTGGTAACCTTTTTGAGGAAACACCAGAGTGTTTTCCAAGGTGGCCACCCCACTTTACAGTCCAGCCAGCAATGAGTGAGGGTTCTGTTTTCTCCACATCCTCGCCAACAATTATTATAACTACCTTTTTAATTTTAGGTACCCTAGTGGGGTGCAGCAGTATCGCCCTGTGGCTTGATCTGTATTTCCCTGATGCTCACCACTCGATTCCCAGGTCAATGCTACTTTAGCCACAACATCAAAGAACAAAGCCAAGGAGAAACTGTTGGGGGAAGAAAAGCCACTTCTCTCATTCTTCTCTCCCATTGTGTTGAAAGGTGAATTTGTTCAGTCCCTGAATGAAAATCTGTTTTGGACATAGTAAAAGGGTGCGACAGTCTCTTTTAGAAAGTAGAGGAAGCTCATGTCAAACTAGTCTTAAAAAGTCAGGATGTGGAGCCAGTTCATTTAAAATGTAATGTTACAAAACATAACATAAATAAAAAACATAATAGTACCCAGTAGACAATAGACACTCAGACTGCCAACAGAGCAAACACGCACAGCGATTCTCAGGGGGCGTGCGCCCGCTCCTCCGTCTGCCTCCAGCCTTTCTCCAGAAGGCTCCCTGAGGCCGAAAGCTGCTTGCTTCATTTGGGGCTGACTCCTCAGGGCTGTTGGGGCAGAAGCTGGCCTGAGAACCACAGCTCCAGGGGCTGAGGTTTGACACCCCAAAACATGTCATTGCTTCACAAGTGAATTACCGGCCGATATAAGTGGTTTTCAAAGGGCATGTACCATTTAATAGGCTTCTTTGCCATCCAGTTCTTCAGGTTTTAATTCCGTGACTTTGCCAACCAGAAGTGTGAGCAGAGAGTTAGAAAGAATTCATTCTGGGAAACCCATATAGAAATATTGTAGCAATTTTATCAGGTGTTGAGGAGAAGAGCCAGAGCTCTATAGACTAGGCACATTTCCCTGAGACAATAAAAAGCAACCTTTTAGTAGCGATCTATAGATGGAAGATGAAAAATAAAGTATAAGGAAAAAAGGAGCTGCCAATAAAGGAGAATATTATTGAATTTTTAAACCAGTACTTATTAAAGGTCATCTCTAAATAATCCTAAAAGAGAAGAAAATTCCCAAAGAATGGACTGGAATTGTTTTTTTTCAAATTAGATTTTTTTTTTTTGGTAGTTTTCATGTGTATTTAACTTTTTATTTTGAAATAATTTTAACCTTACAGAATTGTTGCAAAAAAATGCAAGCCCCATACAGAGAGCTTCGACCTACCCCTGCCCCACCTCCAATACCCAGATCCACCAATTTTAACACTTTGCCTCTTTCTTTCCCTCCTTCGCTCCTTCCTCCCTTCCTCTTTTCCTCCCTTTCCTTCTTCTCTGTCGTCTGTTTCTCTCTCTCTCATTTTCTGAACATTTGAGAGCAGGTTGCACACATTTTTTACTCCTGAAACACAATATTTCCATGTACATTTCCTATGAACAAATATGTTCATTTGTCCAAAGGGTACATACCAAGTTTAATTCTCAAGGGCAAGAAATTTAACATTGATAAAGAGCTTACATTCTATCTTCCAATTTTTTCTTATGTACCAATAATGTCCTTTTGAGTCTTTTCTCCTCCCTTCTTAGATCCCATCCAGGATCAGGTAATTCATTGAACTGTCATAATCTCTTTAGTTTCCCTTTCTCTCTCTTTTTAAAATTGTGGAAACAATATTATAAATCTTCCCATCCCAACCCCTCCCCAGCACACCATTCAGTGGGATTAATCATTTTTAAATGTTGCAGAGCCCTCACCACCATTCATTACTAGAACTTTCTCTTCACCCCAATCAGGAACCCTCTACTAATGTCATCCCCTCCTTGTGCCCTGCCCTGTCCCTGCCTCACCCCAACCCCCTAACCTGTACTCTCCTTTCTATCTCTATGAGTTTGCATATTTGCTGGTATTTTCTTTGTGCCTACCATGGGCATTAAGTTTGACATCCTAAATCTATGACAGTCACATTTGCTTCAGTACCAACTTAACTTCAATAGCATACGTACACCATACTCCTCCTACACCCCCCTGTCCCCCCACCTTTCAGGAGTCCTTGCCACTAATTATGTTATTTGTACAGTATGAGTCCAAAGCCATTTATTTATCATTCCATTTAATGCATTTGCCTTTTTGATCCTGTAGGAAGTAAAAAGTGGAGTTAAAAAAGCAAAAATACACTAGTGCTGGTATTTATATCTACCAGTGTCATTATCTTTACTGGCGATCTTTATTTCTTCATGTGCTTCGGTCAGATGTCCAGTGTCCTTCCCTGTCACCCTGCAGGACTCCCCTTAGTAATGTGTATAGGGCTTGTTGGGGGGCCGCCTTCTAGCTTTTGTTCATATTTTGTGCACAGAAGTATCTTCATTCCTCTTTCATTTTTGAAAGATAGTTTTACCAGAAACAGAATTCTTGGCTGGCAATTTTTTTTTCCCTGCCAGCACTTTAAATACATCTTCTCATATAACAGGCTTTTAATAAATGTTTGTTGAGTTCATCGATCCACCCAGCCAGTCAATAAACATTTATTAAGCACCTACTTTGTTCCAAGCAGTATTCTAGGTTTTGAGGATACAGCAATGAATAAAACAGACTGAAAAGCCCCTGCCCTCATGAAACTTACATTCTAGCTGATGAATAAATGAAGTTGATAAATTTTGTGTTGGAGGCAATGTATATGAAGGGAATTTGTAAACTTTACTATGCTCTGTAAAATAATGGGTTATATTCACAAAGAGATATAATATTATAATATAGAAACATATTTAATCTTCACAATAGGAGTCATTATAAGGTAAAAGTTTTCATTCCCATTTTATCGATGAGAAAGCTGAGGAACAGAGAGGTTAAGCAATGTGCCCAGGATCACCTGGCTGGTAGGGAAAACCAGAATTTGAAGGGTGGATTGGTAGCAGCATTTGTGTGCCAGACCCCTATGCTATGGCAGCTCTCAAAGGACAGGAGGCAACTATGAATTTGGCATGAGTCGGCTTTCCAGGCTCTGGAGCCTGGCTGCCATGGTTTCTACTCTTAGGATCCACTTTTCTTGGCACCAACGTGGGATGTTTGGACTGGATATTGGCAAGCCAGCCAGGTCACTGGAGCAGAGACAAGAAAAGTCCTATGGGACCGACTGACACCTGCTGTCCCACAGGGCCATCCACATCCTGCTTGGCCCATGTCCTCACGGCTTTGAGGCTGACCCTACCAGAGCCACCTGCACTGTCACCCACTTGCTGCCCTTCCTGCGTGGCTTTGCGGGAAGTCACACCCATTCCCAGCACTTGCTGTGGTGAAGCCTGGAGAGTCAGGAATGGAACTTCCCGCTCAGGGCTGCTCCTGTGCCTGGCTGGCCACCAACCCCCTTTCAGGGCAGAGAACTTCCCTGGGTCTGCAGGAGGAGGGGAGAGAGGGAGCAGTGTCAACTGACACCCTGTGCTGGGGAGGCCCTTGACGCTTCTCCCTGTAGAGGGTGGGCTGGTCCATTAAAGGCTGTCTCAGCACCTTTGGTTCAGGCCTTTAAAAATTAAAGCTGCAAATGTCTCCAAACAGGGGATGGAGAAACACGCCAAGGACCCCAGGATCCCAGAGCCCAGGCCACCGTCCCGCTCATGCCTGTACCCCAGCTCGAACCTCAGGAAATAGCTGTCAAAGGAGAGGCCTGAAAGGGAATGGAGACCTACCCCATCCAACCCTCTCATTTTACAGGCAGGGAAACTGAGGCCCAGCAAGGGGAAGCCGCTAAGCTAAGCCGTTATTGTTAGTTAACAAGTGGGTGAATGGGAGGGCCAGGCCAGGCCTGGGGCAGGGACTCTTGCTGGGGGTGGGGGTCCTTTCCCTGGCCAGGTGCCAGGCCATCTGGGTGCCTCTCCCTGAGTGCCCGCTGCCCTCCGCCCCCCATTCCCCATTGAGGCCCCCCTCTGATCTCCTGGAACATCTGCTAATTATCAGCCCAAATGGCAGACAGGAAGGAGCCAGTTCACTTTGTAGTTCAGAGGGCTTTCAGGGAGAGGGTGGAAAGGAAGAGGAGTGGGAAAAAAGGAAATGGTGAGAATACCAGGAATGGCTCTCTCTGCAGATCCGTGGGGGCCAGGGACTGTGAGAAGCCTCTTCAGAGCTATTATTTTGAGGTTTCCAGTTTTATTGCCATGGTCAGATGTCTTGCTCTTCTCTTTTAAACAAAGTCAATAAAGGAAACTTTTCTAAACAAAATGGATTTTAAAAAAGTGTGGGCCCAGGCACTGGAGACAAGGACTCAGTGGCCCACCCTCAGCCCAGAAGAGGGGTTGGCAAAGCACCTGCTGCCTGTCTTATGGGCCATCGGTGGTCCCTGGGACCCACAGCCCACAGCCCTAGCTGTTGGCCCCAGAGAGTCTCCCACCAAAGGAAAACCATGCACTTCAGAGGCACATAGTCCTGGGCATCCCAGCCCACTGCACCCAACGAGTATTCCCTTTCACATTCTAAAATTAAGTGCATAACATCGACCTCCCAGCATGGTAGAGAGTTTAAAACATGCAGGATGAAAAGGATCTCAAGTCTGTAGCATGGCATATAGTGGCGAATGTCAGTTCCCATTCCTTTCCCACCCACCAAACCCATGTCTAATTCCAAGAAGGATGATGGCCTTGTATTCTTTTCTCCAAAGGATCAGCATTTTAACTGGTGACTCTTAGGAATCACAGAGTCTGAAGGCTCAGAGACATGTGTTCCTAAAGGTAATTGGGGGAGAGAAACTATTTGCAGATCTTATATCTGATAAGTGTCTAGTACCCAGAGTATATAAAGACAATTCAAAAACAAAGACAAATAACACAATTTAAAAATGGGCAAAGGACTTGAATAAACATCTCTCCAAAGAAGACATACAAATGGCCAGTATGTACCTGAAAAGACATTCAACATCATCAGTCATTAAGGAAATGAAAATCAAAACCACATTGAGGTACAACTTCACAAGAATGGGTATTTCTAAAAGTATGGAAAATAATGAGTGCTGGAGAGGATGCTTGTGCTTTGCTGGTGGGAATGTAAAATGGTGTAGCCATTGTAGAAAATAGTTTGGTGGTTCTTCAGAAAATTAAACATAGAATTACCATATGTCCTCGCAATTCCACTCCTGCGCTATACCCTGAAGAACTGGGGGGAAAAAGGTGTTCAAACAAAAACTGGAACCCAAATGTTCATAGTGGCATATCTGCAATAGCCAAAAACTGGAAATAATGCAAATGTCCACCAACCGATGAATGGCTAAACAAAATGTGGAATACTGTTCAGCCACAAATAGGAATGGCATTTTGATACATACCACAACATGCATGAACCTTGAAAATATTATCCTAAGTGAAATAAGCCAGACACAAAAGGACAAATATTTTATCATCCACTTAGATGAAATAACTATGATAGGCATATTGATAGAGATAGAAAGTAGATTAGAGGTTACCAGGGGGCTGGGGGTGGGGTCAGTATGGGAAAATAGGGAATTATTGCTTAATTTAGTTAGGGGTGATGACAAAGTTTTGGTAATAAATGATGATGGTTGCACAACATTGTGACTGTAACCAATGCTGTTGATTTAAAAATGGTTAAAAAGGCAAATTTTATGTTATATCTATGTTACCACAATTTAAAAAATATCAAATCATGGCCAAGCTTGTTTCATCCATACTTGCCTCCATACTGGCTATTATTTTGAAGCAAATTCCAGGTATCATTTTACTTGATCTCTATGATTTCAGTATGCATCCTTAAAAGACAGTACTCTTTAAAAAAAAACAAAAACAAACCCCAAAACAATAACAGTAGCATTAACACACCTAAAAGAATGTATCTAATTTCATCAGACATCAGCAAGTGAACATTGACATATGCCTAAGGTTCTTCTTTTGAGTGCACATTGGCTAATTAAGTTCTGAGTGTCTTTCAGCAAAAAGCACATCTGTAATGTGTACTCTACAATTTGAATGTTCAGTTTCTTTAACGTGGAATGGGAATTTAAAGATAATTTTGGAAGTTGGTTGAGAGCAGAATCCTCCCAGGTGGTTATTATTATTTTGAAATTTGCTTTTATTGTGTATTTCCAAAGCATTCACCTTAGCTTTCAGAGAAATGACTCTCATTTTGTACTCACACAATTAGCTTTTGAAGTACTTAGTTACAAACTGACGTTAATAAGTTCAACTGGCATAAACAGGTTTGGAAACAAATACCTGCTATGCATCTTACTCAAATTGGAGGAGAAGAGCCTTGGAATACTGGCCGTGGTCATCATGCTGTGTAATTTACCCAGGGAGTGAGGGCATCAGATGATTTGATGAGTTGGTAAAATAGAGACTAATTGAGTTCTTTCTGGGTATTTTGAAGATCTGTTTATATTGCACAAATGCCTCTGCACCACTGCTTTTATATGCTGCATAGCATCCATCGTATAGAGAGGCATAATGTGGTACTTAACCTCCTATGTCTCATTAATAGACATAGAAGTTGTTTCTAGATCTTGTCTTACCATTTTACCTTTTTGCTAATATACACAGTGCTTCAACAGGCTTCCTTATTTGTACATCTCCATGTACTTTAACCAATACATCTATAGGATAAATATCTTAGTGTGCAATTCTTGGGTCAGACAAAGGATATGTGCATTCAAATTTTTTATTGATGCTGCCAAATTCTTCTCCAAAAATTTAATTGCATTTATTTATGCTCCCATCAACTGTATTTGAAAGTGCTTATTGCACCCACACTTACCAACCATTACCAAACTTTTCCATCTTTACCAGTCTGATAAGTGGAAAGTAATATTGTTTTACTTCAATTTCTTTTTTAAAATGTATTTTTAAAAGATACTTAGATTACATAAAATGTTACATTAAAAAATATGAGGGATTCCCATATGTCCCACTCCCCACACTTCCCACTTTTCCCCACATTAACAACCTCTTTCATTAGTGTGGCACATTCATTGCAATTGATGAACACATTTTGGAGCATTGCCACACAGCATGGATTATAGTTTACATTGTAGTTTACACTCTCTCCCACTCCATTCTGTAGGTTATGGCAGCATATATAATGGCCTGTATCTGTCATTGCAATGTCATTCAGGACAATTTCAAGTCCTGAAAATGTTCCCATATTACACCTCTTTTTCCCTCTCCTTAACTTCAGCACCTCCAGTGGCCACTGTCTCCACATCAATGATATAATACTTCCATTGCTAGAATCACAATAAGTCTGTAGTAGAATACCAATAAGTCTACTCTAGTCCATATTTTATCCCCCAATCCTGAGGATTCTGGGATGGTGATGCCCACTCCACCTCTAATTGAGAAGGTGCTGCAATCCCATATAGCTGATGGATTGGACTCTCTTGCTTGCAGTTGTATAATTTATTTTATTATTTGGGTGCTTTAGCATTTTTCGTATGTTTAATAGACATTTACATTTCTTTTGCTCTGAAATGTGATTCATAATTTTGCCCTGCTTATATTTTTAAACAAATTTGTGAAGCTCTGTTTTATGATATTTAATGATATTTGTCCTTTGCTTTCATATGTGTGACAGATATTGTCACAATGAGGCTGAGACATTCATCAGAAAGGTGTGCTATCTTTCTGTTGTGTAGAGTTTTCCGAAGAAGAGCCAGGGACTACACTTCCCAGCCTCTTTGCACATAGTCATGTGACTGTGTTCTAGCCAATGGCCTGTGAGCATAGGTGATGGCTTCTACTGCCAGGCCTAGTCAGGGGAATTTCCCTCTAACTCTCCACCATGATGGTAAGGGCTAAAGGTGGGAAGGCCCGTGGCAGCCTAGGTTCTGAATGAGTCATAGGAGGGGACTTGTGCTGCTCTGTTCTGTTCATTGAAACCACTGAGTTTTGCTTTTTAAAAATATTTATTTATTTATCCATTCCCCTGCCCCTGCATTGCTTATGCTTGCTATTTTCTTTGTGTCTCTTCATTGTGTGCTCTCTGTCTTCTTTTAGAAGGCACCAGGAGCCAAATCTGGGACCTCCCATGTGGGAGGGAGGAGCCCAATCACTCAAGTCACTTCTGCTCCCTGCTTGTTGTGT
The DNA here is from genome assembly GCF_030445035.2 of Dasypus novemcinctus. Classification (NCBI taxonomy): domain Eukaryota; kingdom Metazoa; phylum Chordata; class Mammalia; order Cingulata; family Dasypodidae; genus Dasypus; species Dasypus novemcinctus. The sequence continues at coordinate 107,873,977 of NC_080678.1, read as the reverse complement.
CTCCTCATTGCATCTCCTCATTGTGCCATCTCATTGCACTAGCCCACTGTTCAGTCTGTTGCATCAGCTTGTCTTCTTTAGGAGGCACTGGGAACTGAACCTGGGACCTCCCATGTTGGAGGAAGGTGACAAACTGCTTGAGCTATGCCCACTCCCGAAACCACTGCGTTTGAGCCATTACACATTAAGAATCTATTTTTTTTATTTTTTAAAAAGGTATTTAGACTACATAAATGTTACATTAAAAAAATAGGGGGTTCCCATAGGCCCTGCTCCCCACACCACTCACATTTACCCCCATTAACAACATCCTTCATTAGTGTGATATCTTCTTCTTTGCAATTGGTGAACACATTTTGGAGCATTGCCACAGAACATAGATTATAGTTTACATTGTAGTTTACACTCTCTCCCACTCAATTCTGTAGGTTATGGCAAGATATATAAGGGCCTGTATCTCTCATTCCAACATCATTCAGGACAATCCCCAAGTCCTGAAAATTCCCCCATATTACACCTGTTTTCCCTCTCCCTGACCTCAGGACCTCCAGTGGCCACTGTCTCCACATCAATGATATACTTTCTTTCATTGCTAGAATCACAATAAATCTATAGTAGAAAGTGGATGTGGCTCAATTGACAGAGCATCCACCTACCATATGGAAGGTCCAGGGTTTGATCCCCAGGGCTTCCTGACCCATGTGGTAAGCTGGCCCACGTGCAGTGCTGCCAGGTGCAAGGAATGACATGCCATGCAGGGGTGCCCCCATGTAGGGGTGCCCCATGTGCAAGGTGTGTGCCCTGCAAGGAGAGATGCCCCATGTGAAAAAAGTGCAGCCTGCACAGGAGTGGCACCACACACACAGAGAGCTGATGCAGCAAGATGACACAACAGGGAAGTGGACTTGGGCCAGTGGCTAGGGCATCTGTCTACCACATGGGAGGCCCACGGTACAAACCCCGGGCCTCCTTGACTGTGTGGGGCTGGCCCACATGCAGTGTAGATGCCTGCAAGGAGTGCCGTGCCACTCGGGGGTGTTGCCGTGTAGGGGACCCCCACACGCAAGGAGTGCACCCCATAAGGAGAGCCGCCCAGTGCGAAAGAAAGTGCAGCCTGCCCAGGAATGGCACCACACACAGGGAGAGCTGACACAACAGGATGACACAACAAAAAGAGACACAGATTCTCATGCCACTGACAAAAACAGAAGCAGACAGAGAACACGCAGCAAATAGACACAGAGAACAGACAACTGGGGTGGGGGGTGGGGAAGGGGAGAGAAATAAAATAAATAAATAAATCTTTAAAAAAAAGATGACACAACAAAGAAGACACAGATTCCCAGTGCTGCCTTATAATGCAAGCAGATGCAGAAGAACACACAGAGAGCAGACAGTGGGGGGAGGGGAGAGAGAAATAATAAAATACATCTATAATAGAATAACAATAAATCCATTCTAATCCATAATTCATTCCCCAATCCTGAGGATTCTGGGATAGTGATGCCCACTCCACCTTTAATTGAAAGGAAGCTTCAGTCCCATATGGCCAGTGGATGGGACTCTCCTGCTTACAGTTGTAGACTCTCTCACTTCCTTGGTATGGTGGTTGTCCACCATCACCTCCTTGTTAGTTGGCCTGGGTTAGTCTGATGAACTGGAGAGTAGGTATTGCAACTCCATTGAGTTTCAAGGCCCAGCTGGCACATAGATAGTCCAAAGATTCAGTTCTCATGGATATATACCTACCAACTCCAGCACTAACTATAGGTTCAAATAGGGACCAAAGAGCCATGTGTAGGGAAACCATAACTGAGTCCAATTCTGTCACACTGGGGAGCACAAACCCCAAAGAATGACCCACTGGCAAGGCACCAAGCTCATGAGCTATCTGTCCTGACCAAATCATACTGCTTGGAGCCCTCAGGAGCCCTGCTATTTGGGGTAGTGTCTAATTAGCAGCCAATGAGACCTGCTGAGATATCCATAAGTGTAACATCTGGAATGAATTCCCGAGTCATTTTGAAGTCTCTTAGCCATATAAACTCATTTGTCTCTATCTTTCCCCTTTTAGGTCAAGGTCTTTTTCCAGTTGTGTTGCTAGGTGGTGCTTGGTAGTAATCCCTTGGTGCCAGGGTGGCTCATCCCTGGGAGTCATGTCCCATGCTGGGGGAAGTTATTGCATTAATATGTTGAGTTTGGCTTAGAGAGATGCCACATTTGAGCAACAAACAGGCTTTCAGGAGGTAACACTTAGGCATCCTATAATACCATGCCAAGTTTCAATTTCAAGAGTAAAGGTTCATAAGTACCTCATCAATATCAAGGGCCTGTCAATGGACCATCCTCCTTTATTAGCCATTACCTCTGTACTTGGGGGATCTTGTTGTTTCATCAGAGAATGTGGCAGAGCTCCCCAGGATAGGAATTCAATTCTTTCGGTTATTGTGTGACTCTCCACCCACCGTGACAATGCCCCATGATCATTTGAACACCTTTATATGCCTTATATGTATGCCCAGTTAACATCCTCCCATGTATCCCCCTTCACTGACACCCCACACAAATGGCCTTCCCCTTCCACAGTTGTAGCCCTTCTGCGATTCAAAACTTCTTAAAAAATGAAGTCAATAAAATATCCGAATATAATTAATTAGAAAATGAAATAATAATGATAGTTTTAAAAAATAGGAAATAAAAGAAATTTTAAAAATAAAAAATAAAAATAAAAAAATTTGGGATAATAAAAAATAATGAAAAAATATAGAAAATTTTTTTGACATTTGCCTTTCACCAATGTAAGATCTGTTATCCTGTATGTACAGTGATGTTTTCTTCCATTTATTTCCCCAAGGTCTTACTTTTTAAATTTTGTCTTCAAAGAATGTTTAGGTCACAGAAAAGTCACATACAGAATATAGGAGGCTCCTGTATATCCAACATCCTCCCCCATTTCCCCCTTCCCCTATTAATTACATTTTGTATGTTGATGGTACATTTGTTACAACTGATGTACAAATAATAAGCATGTCTACCAACCACAGTCAGTGGTTTATATTATGGTTTAAATTTTGGACCATACACCATAATAAATTTTGATGAAACTTAACATGGCCTGTATCTATCACAGCAAGATCATGTAGAACACTTCCATTGCCCTCAAAATATTGCCTCTTCCATCTGTTCTATTCCTCCCTCCCCGTCCCATCGGGGCCTAGGGCAACAACCAGGCTTCTCTCCTTGTAGGACAAGATGCATAGTTACTTGCACAACACTGAAGGCTTCACACACTGGTTTGTCCTCCCCTACTGGGCACTGTGCATGCTCTCAAGAGACTCACACCCCTCTGTTTGAGAACATAGTGGGCCTCCCAGGATGGGAGTCCAGCACTATAAGTCAAGATGAACACTCACACACTCCCTAGAAGCCTGCCCCTGGTACACCCTATCCCACATGTCCCCCATATCCAATGCCCTAAATCGGTAACCCTACCTATCCTAGTGCCAAAAGAGCACCCCCAACATTGTAGTTTCAACCATGTACCCAGTAATCCTCAGTGCTCACCTCTTCCCTCCCCCAACCGTCCCCCCAGTTCCACGGACAGTCCAAACCCCTAAAAATAGATTTTTTAAATCTATTTTTTAAAAATATAGTAGTTAACCTATCCTAATTCATACACAAAATATCCAGCAAGTAGCCTACTAAGAGTTATATGCTAAATATATGTAGTATTTGTTTTTTGACCTTTTCTTTTTTAAAGATTTATTTATTTTTATTTATTTCTCTCCCCTTAACCCCCCCCCAGTTGTCTGCTCTCTGTGACCATTTGCTTTGTGTTCTTCTGTGTCTGCTTGTATTCTTGTCAGTGGCACCGGGAATCTGTGTCTCTCTTTGTTGTGTCATCTTGCTGCGTCAGCTCTCAGTGTGTGTGGTGCCACTCATGGGCAGGTTGCACTTTTTTTGCACGGGGGGCTCTCTATACAGAGTGTACTCCTTGTGCATGGGGCTCCCCTATGCAGGGGACACCCCTGCATGGCATGGCATTCCGTGTGCACATCAGCACTATGCATGGGCCAGCTTACCATACAGGACAGGAGGCCCTGGGTTTGAACCCTGGACCTCCCATGTGATAGGTGAGTGCTATATCAGGTGAGCCAAATCTGCTTTCCTGTTTTTTGAACTTTTTCATGCTATTTTTTTCCATAGGTTAAAAAATTTTATGTTGTCAATTTTTAAAAATGTCTTTTGGGTTTTGTGTTATGCTTGGGAAGAATCTCTGTTTAAATTTCACATTTAAAATTTTGCTCCACTGGAAATTTATTTTGGTCTAAGTTGTGAAGTATGTTTCCAGCTTAGGTTTATTTTCCCCACCCCTAGCCTCCCACTTAATGGTTACAGAATTGTTCTCATTCTATTTATTGAATAATTTATTTATTTATTACCACTGATTTGAATTACATTTTTATCATGTACCAAATTCTCTATACATTTGCATTTATATCTGGTCTCTCTCCTCTGTTTTGCTTATCTATTTATCTATTAATGTACAGACCAAACTGTTTCAGTTATTGTAGATTTACAACAAACACATTTAAATATATAGAGAGGAGGTCCATTTTCCTCTTTTCTATTATTTTCTTACTAGTCTCATATGTTTGTTTTTCCAGATAAACATTAGAATAATCTTGTCTAGTTTAAAAACATTGCATTGATATTTTAAACCAAGATTGCTTTGAATTAGGAACACCAAAATTTTATGACAAAAAATTTGTATATAAGAATATGTCTTTAATTTATTTAAGCATTATTTAAAATTGCTCAGTCGAGTTTTAAAGTCTTCTTTCATATAGATCCTGTACAGTTCTTGCAGCGTTTATTCTTAGATGCTGTCTTTTTTTTCCTTCTTATAAAAGGTATCTTTCCTTCCACTCTATTCTCAAACCGGCTGTTGTTTGTATATGAAGAAGCCACATGACTGAATTCCCTTTTCATTTCTAATGTTTTATTTCAGTGGATTTAAATATATAATCATATCACATGCATTTAATATTCAATCGACCTCTTTCCTAAGTTAAATTTTCTAAATTACATTTACCTCTGCTCTTTCTCTTTACCTAGATTGCATTGCCTTGTACTTCCAGAGCAATGCCAAGCAATAACGGGGATGGGGGTCTCCTGCTCCTAAGGACCTCAGGGCATCTCTAGTCACCACTGGCTGCTGTGACACTGCACAGAGGGCAGAGTGTTGCTCTAGGAGGCCTCCGCGGACAGGCAGTGACCTCTGTTTGGAAGGCCCTCCCTGACCACCCTCAGCTCACCTCCCTAGCCCCGCCTGCACTGTCTCCCACCCCCAGAACAGAAGCTCTGGCAAGGCTGACACGTGCCATTTTGTTCACTGCCATTTCCCTCAAGCCTGGTTCAGTGCCTGACATGTTGGGAGCGATAAAAAGAATGTATGCCGAACTCAGTGAGAGTCAGTAGCACGGCTGCCAGAGAAGAGCCAACCCTCTCATTTGAGCAAACTATAATTAGCCCCTCACTCTCCCACCCCCAGAACAGAAGCTCTGGCAAGGCTGACACGTGCCATTTTGTTCACTGCCATTTCCCTCAAGCCTGGTTCAGTGCCTGACACATGGGGAACCATACAATGCCAATTTGTTCAGTGAAACCAAACGATCACAGACAACCTTAGGCTGCCTTTTATAAAAAATGTCCTTCCTAATAACCACCCCTCTCAGTTTTATAGTGTTTTTTGTTAACAAAGTTCTTTCATATACATTATCTTGATTGACACTTTCACTGAAAAACTCTGCCAGTCTTTCCTTAATTCTCATTTTATGGATTTGGAAAAGGAGGTTCAGAGAAGTTAAGTCACTGGCTCAAGATCGTTCAGTAGATTCTGTTGTAGTCTTCTGATCCTTTCTGTTGAGTTCTGCTGCTTCATTACTGACCACCCCTCAGAAAGCAGCTCTGGAAGGTTTTCCATGGGGTATTATTCAGCCAAAGGGGTACCGATGCAAACAGAAATCTGTTGGCTTTATAAGGAGTGTTTATTTGGGTAAAAGCTTAGAGTTAAAGGCTCTAAAGAGTCCAACTCAAGGCTGCTTTCTCGCCAAAGTCTGTTGCTACTTGTTGAAGCAATATGGTTGCTGATCTCTGCCTGGGGTCCCAGGGCTTCCTGTATCAGTCGCTGCCGTAGGGCTCATTTCTTTCCCGTCCTTCTCAGCTGCAAACTATCAGGCAAATGGCTCCTCTCTCCCTGGAGCCGCCAGAATAAAAAATGGCGGCGCTGTTTCTCTTCCCATGGCTTTGGCTGTTCGAGCCTTCTCCTTTCTGTCACATGGCAGGACCAAAATGACCAACTCCATTCATATCAGTCCACCAAGGGGGCGGGGGGCTCAACCTGAGCCACGCTCTACAGACATGGTCGAATCAAAAGCTCTAACTTGATCTTACCAAGAAAACTTGAATCCTTTGGAAGAATTTAATACCATCAAAGGGTATCACACCAGAGAAATAGATTAGTTTACAAACATAATCTTTCTCTTTTGGAGATTCATAAATAATCTCAAATCACATGGTGATGAAATGTGACTGGTTTTTAGCCATATGCTTAGGGTGAAGAGGGGAGTGAGGGAGAGAAGTTTTGCCCCCCGGAAGTTGTTATGGGTTTTGCCCCTGCCAGCAAAGGTTTGCGTGGCTGCCTGGGAGGGTGGGCAGGGTGTGGATGTTTAGCAGCTGGGCCTTTCTCAGTTCATCCTCTGGATGACTGGGCTTCAGCTGCTGCTTCTTGGGGCCGCTGGGAGCAGTGACTCAGCTTCAGTCCCTTTGGCTGAGTGGTCCTCTTGGCGGGTGGCCCTCTGGGGGTGACTCCAGCCTCCAGACGCTGGCTCCTGGGAACTTGGCAGCCCTCCCTGCACATGCAATCCTTTCAACTGCTTTGGGATGGCTGGGCGTCGCACTTCCATTAATTATTCCATTTCATCCTCACCACGGCTCAAGAGACCACTATGATGATGTCCACGAATGAGCCTCGGGGAGGCTCAAAGGTCACAAATTCCCCAGCTCATCTGCGACCTCGAGAACGCTAATGCCAGTGCTCTTTCCAGTGCTCCTTGCTGCCCCCCACAGGAACGCTGACCGCATGCATGTGAAGTTCAGGTGGCTGTTAATTGTATCCCGCCTGGGGTAGAATCGGGGGGCTGCCTGGAAGTGGTGAGTCAGAGGAGACGGTGCGAATGGTCCCCGGGGAAGGCAGAGTGAGAGAGGCAGGAGACAGCAGATTCGGAGAGGGTCGCGTAGCAGTAAGGAGGGCTGAGAGGATTAAAACCAGGCTCTGAGCTGAAGGGTAACATCTGAGTCAGAAATGCGGAGGCCGCGTTTCCCAAAGGGCCGACCCTTTGATGTGAATATAGATTAGCTCCTGTGTGAGTTTCACTGGCAGACCACAGCCTGGATTCCTTTTTTTCCTATGTTATTTTTTTTCTTTTTCTTTTTTCTTTTTGTCTTTATCTATTTTTTCATGTTATATTCAAAAATATGAGGTCCCATATACCCCGCACCCCCCTCACCCCACTCCTACCCCCATAACAACAACCTCCTCCATCATCATGAGACATTCATTGCATTTGGTGAATGCATCTCTGAGCACCGCTGCACCTCGTGGTTAACGGTCCACACCATAGTCCACACTCTCCCACAGTCCATCCAGTGGGCCATGGGAGGACATACAATGTCCAGTAAGCACCACCCAGGACAACTCCAAGTCCCGAAAATACCCCCACATCTCATCTCTTCCTCCCACTCCCTACCCCCAGCAGCCACCATGGTCACTTTCTCCATGCCAATGCCACATTTTCTTTGATTACTAATCACAATAGTTCATGAATAGAATATCAGTAAGTCCACTCTAATCCATACTCTATTCCTCCATCCTGTGGACCTTAGAATGGTTGTGTCCACTCCACATCTATATCAAGAGGGGGCTTAGATTCCACATGGATGCTGGATGCAATTCTCCTGCTTTCAGTTGCAGGCAGTCTTGGCTCCCTGGTGTGGTGGTTGACCTTTTTCACCTCCATGTTAGCAGAGTGGGGTAAGTCCAATAAACCAGAGTATAGGAGTTGCAAGTGTGTTGAGGCTCAGGGCCTGGCTATCACCTGGACAGTCCAGAGATTCAGGTCCCCTGGGTATACATTAAACCCCAGCAACAACTATAGTTCTGGTAAAAGTAACAGAGAGACTTGTGGACAAAGATCACATCTAAGTCCATCTCCATCACAGAGAAACAGACTCCAAAGTAGGGCCAACTGGCATGGCACTGAACTTCATCTGCCATGACCATAGAAGCTGTGGGTCTCTGTAGCCCTCAGCAGAACCAATACCTGGGGTTGTATCTACTTTATCTGTCTCTGGGACTCTGCTCAGGTGTACATAAGGGCAACCCCTCTGATAACCTCCTGGCTCTTTTTGGAGACTCATAGCCATATAAACTCATTTGTCCTTTCCATTTCCCCCTTTTATTCAGGTCAAAAAGCATTTTTAACTCCTGGTGTTATATGTAGACTGAGATTTCTGCTGGTCTGAGTTGACCCTTTTACTCAAGGTCATTTTCTAATTACATCATCAGCTGGTACTTGGTAGTAATCCCTCGGTGCCAGGGAGACTCATCCCTGGGAGTAATGTCCCACACTGTGGGGAAGGTAACACATTTATATGCTGAGTTTGGCTTTGAGACTGGCCACATTTGAGCAACACGGAGGCTCTCAGGAGGTAACTCTTAGGCACCCTGCAGCTCTAGGCCTTGTTCTTATTTCAGGTGCACAGGCTCACAAGCATAGTCATTAGTATCAAGGGCTCATTGTTGGACCTTCATTCTTTTTTGGTCTTTGCCATTGCACTTGGGAGATTGTTGCTGTTCCTTTAGGGACTGTGATAGAGCTCCCCTGGCTAGGAACTCAGCACTCCCTCAGTTGTTGTTTTTAATTGTAACCACTATGAAAATATCCAAACATTTTTATGTACCCTGGATATATGCCCTGTAGAACCCCCTGTCAACCATGTGTCCCCTGTTAATAACATCCCACACCAGTGTTCCTCCCATGCCATTGTTGAACCTCTCTGTGATCCAAAACATCTTCAAAAGTGAAGCCCAATATATTGCTAGGTCCCCTTAATAGTAAAATGAAATATAGTGATGAGTTTAAAGGTTAGATACAGAATATATATTAATTTAGAAAAATTAAGGTAAAAATAAATTGGAGTATCAAAAAATTTAAAAATGCAAAAGCTTTGTTTTTGATGTTTCTCCTTCCATCACTGAAATAAGGGTTGCCCTATATGCAAATTGGTAAGGCAACTACTTCCGTCTTTTCCTCAGTGTCTATTTCTATCTTTTTCTTTTTTTCCTAATTATTAAGTTTATCTTCACAAAAGTTTTAGACCACAGTAATTCATATATACAATATACAGTACTCCCACATATCCAACATAAAATCCTTTTCCCTTCCACAGCAATCATCTTTTTACATATTCATTACTATATTTACTGAAACTGATGTACAGAAATTGAGACAATAGTGTTCAAACAAGGTATCATTTGGGTTTACATTGTGGTTTATATTTTAGACTATACAATTTTCTAAAGCTTTAGTTATCTTATGTTTTATATTATGATTTACATTTTAGCCTATCAGCCCCTACATATTTTTGGTGTAATTTAACTTGTCTTATATTCATCCTTGTGTAATCTTGTGGAACACTTCTATTGCCTGATTTCTTGGGCAATATTACCCATACTCCCATCCCTAGCCCCCTCAAGCCTGCAAAGCCCCAACCAAAGGTAACCCTATGTCCCCATTTTATCCCTTCCTTGTACAAATACTTACCTCCAGCTTATCATAGATTTCACCCATGTAGATGTCAGCTTACATCCTTCCTCTATCCCCCATTTTCCTTTAAGCCTATCATCCAGTCTCTAGCTCTCTGAGGCAACTTGGTTTACTTATTTCATATCATTGAGGTCATGTAGTATTTGTCCTTCAATGCCTGGGTTGCTTCACTCAACATAAGGTTCTCAAGATTTATCCATGTTATCATGTGTGTTTGTAGTGTATTTATTCTTAAAGCTGAGTAGTATTCCATTGCATGTATATACCACATTTTATTTATCCATTCATCTGTTGATGGGCATTTGGGTTGATTCCAACTTTTGACAATAGTGAACAATGCTGCTATGAACATTGGTGTGCATTTATCAGTTTGTGTCCTTGTTTTCAGTTCTACTGGGTATATACCCAGCTGTAGCTGAGTGTGGGGGTTTCGTCCTTGCTCAGGCCTAAGAGTCAGGGGGGCTTGCTCCTGCCGAACAGCCGGCAGGGGGTGCTCCAAGAAGGAGCACCGGTTCTCCAGGCGTGGGGGACGCGCGGTTGAGGAAAAACCACGGAGACCGCTTGAGTGCAAGAACAGGTCTGCTTTATTACAGAAGTACACTTAGCTATATAGGGTTGGGTAGAGGGAGGGGCGTGATGAAGGGACGGTTGGCTAAGGGGCGGCTGTGGACAGGCTGAAGCTGATGGATAGACCTGAGGTAAGCAGTTACTGGGGAAGAGGGCAGATTGTGGGTTGGCAATATGGGCGGGACTGGCGGGAAGGATGGCGGGGGCTGGAAGGGGAGGAGGGGTGGAGAAAGGCAGCAACAATTGCTCCTTTTGTTTTTAAAAGGAAATAGAGGCAACAAGTTTTGGTGCGCACTGTGGGTGTGAATAACTCGGTGTGCGCAGCAACAAAAGACAAGGATTATGAGGAGGAGGAGGAAAAGGAGGTTATAAGGACGGGTACTGGAATAGGATGAGGGGTGGGGGGAGACCACGAGGACCGGCCAGCCGTGAGCGGACGACATAGCATCTGGCCAGGATGCATGTGCCCGCCATTAGGGTTGGCACACGCCGGCGCCTGGCGCGCGCCGAGCCTTGCCAGCGAAACGGGCTCGTGATGTCCCCGGACCCCCCGCCTGAGGGGGAGGAACAGTTGGGGAGAAGTGAGGGGAGGAAGACAAGAAGCTATAGGCATGCAGTCTGGAGTAGGTGGCGTGGGCAGAAGGGGCGTGGTGGATGGCGGGGGGGGACTCAGCGGTGGCGATGCGTTGGTAGTGAACTTGTAAAAGGAGAGGACAGTAATAGTGCGCTGGGTCATGGCATCCTCTGGCGGAGGATGGGCACATGTAGAAACCTGTGGCAGCGGGGTTGTGTCCCCCCCACTCATAAGACGGAAGGTTCATGCGTCCAGTGAGGTTGGCGACATCAGTAGTGAAAGAGGGGGCGGAGGCGGTTACGTTCGAGGCGAGGAGCCTTTTTTGTTGCCAGAGGGAGAGGGTCCAATTGAAGGGCTGGTGCCTCGGGTTGGCAGTGGCTGGGAGAGCGAGGGAAGCCAGGACGAAGAGAACCGCTGCGAGGCTGTGTAGAGGCATCATCTGACGGTGCGGCATCTTGATGATGGCTGGTGCTGGATCCGGGTGAACGGGGCGACCTCTGGGCCGTATCCACTGTCAATGTTATCTCTCACCGAAGGCATAGGGTGCTGATCGTTCGGTGGAACTAATGGGTCAGTGGTGGGCCGAATGCAACGCCCAGGAACCCAGAGCGGCTGTGGCTCAGACTCTGGAAAGACACAAGCAAAGCCCCTCCCCTGTGCTAGGAGGGGAGCTGGATCTTGCCAACAATTTGTGGCAGGGTCTTTCCAATGGACGAGGGGAACTTGCGAGGGCTGCCACATGGGTCCCCAGTGCTTATGGGTGGGGGAGAGTCCATGGTCATCGAAGGTTAGGAGATTGTGATGAATGAGGCAGGCAGTCATGATGTCGGCTGGGGCCTTGTGGGGAGAAGAGGCCCTTTCTTTTTGAATAAGTAGCTTGAGCTGTTGGTGAGTGCGCTCGATGATTCCTTGCCCCTGTGGATTGTATGGAATGCCAAAATGATGCGTGATGTGATACATCTGCACAAAGCTGGCGAAGGTGGCACTGCGATACGCTGGTCCGTTGTCTGTTTTGAGATCCCATGGAATTCCCATGAACAAAATAGCTTGGCGAAGCGCCTGGACGCAGTGTTTAGCACTTTCCCCCATAAGAGGGACTGCATAGCACAGATGTGAAAAGGTGTCAATTGCCACATGAAGATACTTGAGGCGGCCAAAGGCACTGACATGAGTGACATCTAATTGCCACCTCGAGTTTGGGTGGAGGCCACGGGGGTTGACGCCCTGAGGCTGTAAGGGTCCAAGTGGCAGCAAAGGCACACAAGTCCGGCACGCACGCACGAGGTGCTTGCAAGTTTCAATAGGTATGTCCGGAAAGAGCTTCTGGATGGACCGCGCAGAGAAGTGAAACTGGGAATGTAAAAGCTTAGCTTGGTTGACAAAGTCTCCAAGCCACGGTTCATAGGTGGAGTCTTCCCGAAAAGTGACTGGGTTTATCTGATGGGTGGACACGGAAGCGTCAGCAAGGTTATTTCCCTGAGTCAGAGGCCCTGGTAGGCCAGAATGGCTTCTGATATGAGCAATGAACCAGGGCTGCTGCCTCGCCTCAAGCAGTCGCTGTACGAAGGTGAGCGCCCAATCGATGTTTGAGTCACCTGGTAGGAAAGTAGCAAGCGGGAGGCTGCGACACACCTGAAGAGTGTATAGGCTGTCAGTAAAGATGTTGAGAGGCTGGTCTGGGTGGAGATTGAGGACTGCAGCGACAGCTAGAAGCTCGCCCACTTGAACAGAAGAGTCATTTGCGAACAGCAGTTGCCATGGCTCAGGATTCTCAGGAGTGTATATGATGGCAGCAAACGCCATTTTTGAGGCATCTGTGAAGGCAGTGATAGCAGAAGGGATCGGGTTCTGTGCAGGCAATGGACGGAATGGGTTGGAAAACGCCAATTGAGACATTCCCTGCAGCAATCGGTGATGAGGATAGTGGTTGTCAAAGGAGCCGCGAAAGAGCTCTACCAGGCTCTGCATTTGGGCATTGTTCATGATGAGGGAGGTAACTTCCTTGGCATCTAAAGGCCAGACAATGGTGTGTGGCGGGATGCCATACGTTTGTATGGAGAGAAGTACTAAGTCAGTGGCCAACGCGATCCAGGCCCTTGTAAAAGGGCAGATTTTCGGGAGTTTGCTCTTTGACGTATGCAGAAAAAGGAGAGGGACATCTTGCCACAAGAGACCTGTGGGAGTGATTGGCGTTGGCAGAACTAAAGCCAAAATTGGAAGGTTAGGGGAGAACCGCTCCAGGCGGCACTGCTGCAGAGCAGTGCTAACTTGCTGGATGACTTCTCGAGCAGCAGGAGTGATGGTGATGCTGCGGTTGGTGGGCTGTCTTTGGTCTGCAAGAGCTCGAAGAGGGGTTGCATCTGCGCTGTTGTGATGGGCAGCGCCGAGCGAAGCCAATTGATTTGTCCGCAAAGTTGTTGTTCAGTCAGCGTCATCTTGTGAGAGACATGAATTTGTGGGCTTGTGGGCTGAATGAAGTGATGAAAATGAAAGCCTAAAAATTGGAAAGGAGGCTGGAGGTTTATTTTGTCAGACTGCACAGTAAGCCCGAGGCTGGAGAGGTTTGTTATTATTGCCGAGAGCAGATCATTGAGGAGTGCACTGGAGCTCGCTGCTAAAAGGAGGTCGTCCATGTAGTGGAGAATGTATGTGTGCTCCGGATTGAACTTGGAGCGCAGCGGCTCAACAGCATGATTGACATACAGTTGGCACATAGTCGGGCTGTTGCGCATGCCTTGGGGCAATACTCACCACTGAAATCGCTGAGCTGCGCCTTGGTTGTTGATGCGTGGAACCGTGAACGCGAATCTCAGACAGTCCCGGGGGTGAAGAGGAATAGAGAAAAAGCAGTCCTTGATGTCAATGGTTGCTGCATGAAAATGTTGGGGGACTGCAGTGGGGTGCGGGCATCCTGGCTGAGGTGATCCCATTGGCTTAATATGTTTGTTGATCTCACGGAGGTCGTGGAGAAGGCGGTATTTGCCAGTGTTCCTCTTGCTAATGACAAAGACCGGTGAATTGTAGGGACTAGTGGATGACTCTATATGCCCTGCTTGTAGCTGCTCTTCAACGAGGGCAGAGAGAGCTTGCAGCTTGTGAGCTGGCAAGGGCCACTGCTCGACCCAGATGGGCTCCTCTGTGTCCCATTCCAGAGGGATAGGGTCAGGTTTTGAGATGGGAGCAGTGGCCCCTTGAAGGGGGGGCAGTGCAGCTGAGAAGGCTTCTGTGGTGATTTGGGCCTTTAGCTGGCTGAGGACATCTCTCCCCCATAAGATGGTTTGGACAGACGAAAGGACGAGTGGGTGAATTTGGCCTTCGTGGCCTTCTCGGTCGCTCCAATGCAGAGGTTGGGATGTTTTCCAGGAGGTAGCAGCTCCTGTGGCACTGATGACTTGAGGGCCAGTCTCTAGGGGCCAGTGATTGAACGCAGCAACTTCGAAGGGAACACAGGAGACTTCAGCGCCAGAATCTAGAAGTCCATCGAGCCATTGCCTATTGATTTTGAGCTCCAGTGAAGGTTTCTGGCAGCATGTGATGGGCATTGTCCACATTATGGCTTGGGAATTTTCCTGAGGGCCTCTTGGGGGTGGGGCTGAGGCCTGCCCCAATGGAAGTTTAAAGGCTGCTGGGAACCTTGGGTGGAACGGCAGTCGCGGGCCCAGTGATAACCTTTCCCACAATGCGGACACGGCGTAGAAGGGCCCCTTGGCCGTCGCGTCAGTGGGTCTGAGCGAGGCGCTGGGCCTGGCTGAGAACACTCGCGGATGAAGTGGCCGGGCTGGCCACACTGAAAGCAGACGGAAGTGGGGCTGGATGAAACAGCCATAGCAGAGGCAAAGGCAGCGGTGAGTGTTTTGACTTGTGGGTCGACGTCACGGCAAGCAAGGACCCATTCGTGCAGAGCTTTGTTGCGTATGGGAAGGATTATGGCCCAGAACGGCACAAGGCACCCGTCAATGACTAACTCTTTGGCTAACACAAATTGGGCATCCTCGCTGGAAATTTTCCACTGACAAGCTTCCAGGACGCGGGCGACAAATGCTGGGAAGGTCTCATTGGAGTCCTGAAGCAGCTGCACGAGCTTGGTGGACTGCTTGGTGGAAACTAGAGAGAATGACCGCTGGAGGAGGACCTTTACCCGGTGCCAAAACCCTGGGTCAATTTCGAGATAAGAACGAGGGTTTGCATAATTGTTGGTGCCCGTGTATGCATCGGAGGGATCGAGGACGCCGGCCTGGGCATTCTCCATGATTTGCCGGTCAACAGCCGCTTGATAATGGGCACGCCATTCAATAAATTGACCCGGCATCAGGATGGCACAGGCTAGTGCAATCCAGTCATATGGGAGAACGAGTTGGGTCCCTAACTCCTCAAGTAGTTGCTGCGCATAAGGGCTGCCAATCCCGTCTTCCTTTACAGCTTTGCAGAGGGTTCTGACCTCTTCCGCTGTAAAGGGTAGCCAAGTTTGGGGTCCCTGCGGCGTGGGCTGCGGATTTAGTGGATACAGCTGAGGGGTTTGAGGAGGCGTGGCACCGGGGGCCGATGGAGCAGCCAAGGCAGGTGAAGGGCTATTGCCGTACGGCGGCGGCAAGGGATAAGCGGAACACGGGTGAGAAAATGGCGGCTTAGCGGATTCTGGGCGACAACAAAATGGCGGCAGGACCCTTCCGGGCGCCGGCCAACATGGCGGAGCAGCCACATCCGGCAGCGGACAAAATGGCGTGAGGGGCGCTTCCGGTTTAGCGGAAGATGGCGACCATGCAGTTTCCGTGCCCGAACCAGATGCTGATTGGGCAGGAAGAGGCGGGTAGAGGCGGGAGGAGGAGGACACCGGCGGAGAAGAAGCCGGATGGGCGCCATCTTGGGCAGAAGACAAAGGCGCTGGTGGAGAAGAAGGCGGAAGTCCGCCATCTTGGGGAGCGGCAGGAGTGGTTTCTGTCTGCTGCGGGGAGCTCGGGTGGGGAGGTTCGCGCTCGAGAGCAGCAGCAAGTTGGTTAGACAGAGAGTCAGTGTCAGCGGGCTCATCCGGATCACAGTCTAGAGGCCGTTTGGGAGAAGCTTCATAAACGGCCTCGGTCTGAGCGCCGAGGAGACAAGCGCGAATGGCAACGAGAACGGGTAAGAGGCCTGCTGGGAAGGTGTGTTTCTCGTGCTCCATGGCGGAGGTGACTCAATCTATGAGTCGCGAGTATGTGTCCAGGCTCCAGAGTTGGCAGGTGGTGAGCCACGGATTAAAAGGGAGCAAGAGATCCCAGTACTTTTGGAGCTGCCGCAAGGAGACATGGACTCCATTGGCATCGAGCAGGGCAGCGAGGACTCTGACTTGCGGCGCCTGATGCAATGACAAAGAGGCGCCCATGACGGGATAGGGACGGGACGATGGTGAGGGGTCCCTTGGGGCTCGTCCGGGCGAGGGGTCCCTACCTGGAGAGGAGGACGATCACAGCAGCAGCAGCAGCAGAGAGGGGCCGGGGGAGGAGCTGCCACATTGGGCGCCAGTTGTAGCTGAGTGTGGGGGTTTCGTCCTCGCTCAGGCCCAAGAGTCGGGGGGGCTTGCTCCTGCCGAGCAGCTGGCAGGGGGTGCTCCAAGAAGGAGCACCGGTTCTCCAGGCGTGGGGGACGCGCGGTTGAGGAAAAACCACGGAGACTGCTTTGCAGTCACCCCTCGGGCTGAAGTGTGCTTTGCTGGTCTGGCGGGGGAGCAGCCGCGGCAGGCCAAGCCGCTGCCCCCATAATAGGGTGGCTGGTCGGACTCACCGCCACCCCTGAAAGGAGCTCGGCATGGGCGCAGAGTGTCCTCGGGTCTCCCCTTCTCGGCAGCTGTGCTTCCGCGGCCGCCCCTCCTCCCGGATGGCGCCACACGATGCCTTCTTTCTCCCTGCGCAGGCGCAGGGCGGAAAATTCCAGTCTGCCCTTTTCCCCTCCCCTGACAGCAGCAACAGCCAGGCGGGGGCGGAAAAATCCAGCCCGCCCTTTTCCCCTCCCCCCACACAGCAGCAACAGCCAGGTGTGGGTGGAAAAATCCAGCCCGCCCTTTTCCCCTCCCCCCACACAGCAGCAACAGCTAGGCGTGGGCGGAAAAATCCAGTCTGCCCTCCACCCCAGCAACGGCAGCCACCAATCCCTAAACCCTGCCCCTTCCCCCAGCAACAGCGACAGCCAATCCCTAACCACCACCCCTCCCCCATCCAGTACTGCCCACTGACCTTTCGCAGGCAACCAATCAGAACAGGGCGTGGCTTCGACCAATCAGCCTTCCCCAGCCCCTATAAAAACTGTTGCCTCTCCCTCAATAAAGTGGACTTGCGTGTTTACCTTGTCTCCGCGGTAGTTTTTCTGCCGTGCGCCCTCCAGTCCTGAGAGCCCCCGACAAGGGCCTGGCCTCCCTTGTCCCCAGTTCGTCGCCTGCTTCGCCGGGCGACCCCTTCGTCGCCGGCTTTGCCGGGCGACCCCTTCGTCGCCGGCTTCGCCGGGCGACCCCGTCAGCCGAACCGCGCAACCCCTTGTGAGACCGATCCCTCGTCTGCTGCCGGACCGACCCCTCGTCCCAAGCGGGACCGACCCCTCGTCCCAAGCGGGACCGACCCCTCGTCCAGAGCTGGACTGACCCCTTGTCCGCAGCCAGACCCCACCTCTACTGACCGAGCAAGCCGCCGCAGCTGGCGCCCAACGTGGGGCAAGGCAACCCGACCACAGCCTCACTCCATAACCTGGAGGCCCCCCCCCTCCTCTCTTCTCACCTTGAGACTTCTCTCGTGCAACATTGCTGCTACCTGAGCCTTGGCTACCTCATACGATCCACGGCGGTCTGGGAGAATCGCTGGATGGCTTTCTCCTTCCATGTCGGGGGCTTATACCGACCCGCTATGATTAAGAGGAGCCTTGGATTTCTCGGGAGCGCGCGCTTGCACGTCTGAAGTAATCCTACCACAGCCCTACGCCCTCCTCTCTTCTCACCTTGAGACTTCTCTCGTGCAACATTGCTGCTGCCTGAGCCTTGGCTGCCTCATGTGATCCACGGCGGTCTGGGAGAATCGCTGGATGGCTTTCTCCTTCCATGTCGGGGGCTTATACCGACCCGCTGTGATTGAGAGGAGCCTTGGATTTCTCGGGAGCACGCGCTTGCACGTCTGGGGTAACCCTGCCGTAGCCCTACGCTCTCCTCTCTTCTCACCCCTATCTTTTCGCTCTGCATTGCTGCTCCTGAACCTTGGTGACCTCATATGATCCACGGCGGTCTGGGAGAATCGCTGGATGGCTTTCTCCTTCCATGTCGGGGGCTTATACCGACCTGCTATGATTAAGAGGCGCCAATAAAACTCTCAGGAGCGCGTGCCTGAGCACCTCCACCCCTGCCTTCACCTCTGCCTCCTCTCCTCCGTGCTTGCTACCCTTTGCCTTGCTCCATTGCTCGTCGTCCCGTGTTGGGAGCGATAAAAAGAATGTATGTCGAACTCAGCAAGAATCAGTAGCACGGCTGCCAGAGAAGAGCCAACCCTCTCAATTAAGCAAACTATAATTAGCCCCTCACAATATGTCAGGTCCCACAACATGGCAGAATCCAAATCTGCCTTGTCACTTCCTCATTCTTCTTCCCCTTCAGGTCTTTGTTCTCTGTCTTCCCGCCACTGCCCAGGCTGACAAGGCAGTGCGCAGGCACAAGGCAGGTAAACTGAAACCCACTCTACATATCAGTAGTGACCACAACCAATCCCTAACTTTCACCTCCACCCATTACCCCTCCTTTTCCCAAGAGTATATATCCTTTGTTCCCCTCAATAAAATTTGCAGCTTGATCCTCACCCTGTCTCGCTGTCATTCCTCGCGTCTCCTGTCTCATCATTCTCCTCCACGCAAGCCACGAGCCCCAGTTCGCAGCCCCGCTGGCCGGGGCATTCACAGTCCCGCCCTCCCCTCGTCGGGGCCTTCTCTTGGCCCGCGACCACCGTCGGAGTTCCATCGGCTCCGACCCCTCGTCTCACCGCGCACCTCGGCTCCCATCGCCGCGCTCTCAAGGTAAGGGCCCCTTTTCTTATCGGCTCCAAAAGGCCATTAGCAATGGGTAACATCCTATCTGCTAAGCAAGCCCCACAAGTTCGGGCTCTCGCCGGTCTCCTAGACACTCACCGGTGTAAGATCTCTTTCAAACAACTTCAAGTATATTGGGACCTTCTTCTCCCCTTTAATCCGTGGCTTACCACGTGTCAGCTTTGGGACCCAGACACCTATACTCGCCTTATAGATAGGGTCACTTTTGCTGTGGAGCAGGAAGGTAAAAGATTCCCTCCTGGCTTATTACAGGCAACATGAAGTCCAGAAGAAATCTTGAAGGGTATAATCTATGATATGCTATATAAAAAAGGATTTAAAAGCAGCTATACCAGAAGTAAGAATTATGAGTCAACTGTAAATAAATTATATATTTCTGTTAATGTGTTGTAATTGTTCTGTGTTTGTCTGTCTGTTCGTTCAATGTCAACATATATTGTGATACCTCCGGATGGTAAATATAAATTACTAGAAATCTTTAAAAGAGCTCTATTCAAATGGCCAAAAATTAAATAAGTGCTTATATTAATACTTAAGTTTATTATATTAATACATAAGTTTAAATGTTAATACGATATCTACAATTAAAAAAATTGTGTCTTAATTAACAAAATTAACTGTACGTCTTCATAAAAAGTTGTTCTTGCCTAGATTAAAATGAATAACTTATTTTTCTTCACAGGATAATATAAAAGAATGTAAAACTTATATGAATATTAAAAAGGTTAAAAGTTTGTAAAAATGCTAACAGAAATGTAATACGTTTTGCAAAAAGACATATTTTGTCCTAAAGTAGGATGGCTAATTTTTCATAAACTCTTGAAACTTAATTTGCATGCGGCAAGTGTAAAAGGTATTGTGATAACTTTACGTAAGGGAATGTGTTCTGTAAAGATAAAATTTATCTTCAATAGTCTATATGGTTATAAATAATAATAAAAGGTTTAATAAAGCATTGTTTACATTAAGGTATTAAATGGCTAATTCCAAAAGGTCATTCTTAAATATATATATATAAAACTGAATTGATGATAATAATAATAAAAGGTAATTTTATAACAGGAAAGATTAACAGCAACCAAGCTCCCCTGCCAACTTGCTTTTAGGAAACTGTTTCTAATATTGCATGCTACTAAGTATTTAAAGAAAAGTTATTCTTAAGGAAACAGAAGATCATTTTGTCTTTGCAGCCATTGTCTATTTAGCAACACCCCTTGCTATCGGCCTAGCCACTGTTGCGCCGGACGATTGGAACCTTAAACAAAGACTCCTCCTCACTGTCATCTTCCTATCTATCGTTACTATATTTACTGCCCTCATTCTCCTTCGTTTATAAAGCAGTCTCCTACAAACCACAAAGCTTCTGTCTTAAACATACCATTCTCAACCCTATCCTCTAAATGATCTTCTCACTTCCCCCACAGCCTTTAATACTTTATTTCTTCCTCATAACCTTTGCTTTCTTGATAATATTTTCCGCCATCTGTCTAGCCACTACTGCCCCAGAAGATTGTAACCACGGCCCCCCATGCCGCCATCGCTCTCAAGCAGCTCCAGCCCTGCTAAACGGCCCGCAACCCGCTTTCCCTGGCCCACGGCCTGCTTTCTAGCATCCAATAATGCTTCTGCTCTTGCCTCCCCATACTTCTGCGGAGCTTCCTCCTGTCTCAACCTCACTCCTCTTCTCAGCCATCCAAAGTGTCCTTTCTCATCCCCCGCCACCCTCCTTTTTTTGCTTGAACCCCCATTGCGTTGCAGATTGGGCCGCCCCACGTCGGCCCGCCCTGTTAACATCGGCCTCTCTCGCGCTCGTGGAGACTTTGGCCTTCTTATTGTCCTCGCCTACGTCTCCACCACTCCCGACGCTGCCACCACCACCATCGCTGGTGCCCTGACGCGACTTGTCCTCACCGCTGCGATCCTCCAGACCATCACACAGTCTGCCTCTACCGCTCTTCGCCACCAAGAAGAGATCAACTACCTGTAACGTGCTGTCATTCAGGACTTTTAACAGCAGATAGACCTTATAGCCGCCGAGATCAACAAGAATTGGACATTGGCCACCCTTGCTTGTAATGGCAAGATACCGCCCCCCAAATTGTACATTTATATCCCCAGCATACTCACCTCCTTCTTCAGCCCCGCTTCCCTCATTGCTTGCTGCCTCTTGGGCCTCGGCTATTTGCTACTGCTGCCATCCTGGCCTTTATTTGAAAAGAAGGGGGAATTGCAGTCACCCCTCGGGCTGAAGTGTGCTTTGCTGGTCTGGCGGGGGAGCAGCCGCGGCAGGCCAAGCCGCTGCCCCCATAATAGGGTGGCTGGTCGGACTCACCGCCACCCCTGAAAGGAGCTCGGCATGGGCGCAGAGTGTCCTCGGGTCTCCCCTTCTCGGCAGCCGTGCTTCCGCGGCCGCCCCTCCTCCCGGATGGCGCCACACGATGCCTTCTTTCTCCCTGCGCAGGCGCAGGGCGGAAAATTCCAGTCTGCCCTTTTCCCCTCCCCTGACAGCAGCAACAGCCAGGCGGGGGCGGAAAAATCCAGCCCGCCCTTTTCCCCTCCCCCCACACAGCAGCAACAGCCAGGTGTGGGTGGAAAAATCCAGCCCGCCCTTTTCCCCTCCCCCCACACAGCAGCAACAGCTAGGCGTGGGCGGAAAAATCCAGTCTGCCCTCCACCCCAGCAACGGCAGCCACCAATCCCTAAACCCTGCCCCTTCCCCCAGCAAC
This sequence comes from Dasypus novemcinctus, assembly GCF_030445035.2. Taxonomy (NCBI): domain Eukaryota; kingdom Metazoa; phylum Chordata; class Mammalia; order Cingulata; family Dasypodidae; genus Dasypus; species Dasypus novemcinctus. Next base: position 107,852,171 of record NC_080678.1, on the reverse strand, counting down.
AGCGACAGCCAATCCCTAACCACCACCCCTCCCCCATCCAGTACTGCCCACTGACCTTTCGCAGGCAACCAATCAGAACAGGGCGTGGCTTCGACCAATCAGCCTTCCCCAGCCCCTATAAAAACTGTTGCCTCTCCCTCAATAAAGTGGACTTGCGTGTTTACCTTGTCTCCGCGGTAGTTTTACTGCCGTGCGCCCTCCAGTCCTGAGAGCCCCCGACAAGGGCCTGGCCTCCCTTGTCCCCAGTTCGTCGCCTGCTTCGCCGGGCGACCCCTTCGTCGCCGGCTTTGCCGGGCGACCCCTTCGTCGCCGGCTTCGCCGGGCGACCCCGTCAGCCGAACCGCGCAACCCCTTGTGAGACCGATCCCTCGTCTGCTGCCGGACCGACCCCTCGTCCCAAGCGGGACCGACCCCTCGTCCCAAGTGGGACCGACCCCTCGTCCAGAGCTGGACCGACCACTTGTCCGCAGCCAGACCCCACCTCTACTGACCGAGCAAGCCGCCGCACTGCTTGAGCGCAAGAACAGGTCTGCTTTATTACGGAAGTACACTTAGCTATATAGGGTTGGGTAGAGGGAGGGGCATGATGAAGGGAGGGTTGGCTAAGGGGCGGCTGTGGACAGGCTGAAGCTGATGGATAGACCTGAGGTAAGCAGTTACTGGGGAAGAGGGCAGATTGTGGGTTGGCAATATGGGCAGGACTGGCGGGAAGGACGGCGGGGGCTGGAAGGGGAGGAGGGGTGGAGAAAGGCAGCAACACCCAGCAGTGGAATTGCTGGGTCATATGGCAAATCTATACCTAACTTTTTGAGAAACTGCCAAATTGTCCTCCAGAATCGCTGGAGCCTTTTGCTTTCCCATCAACAGTGGATGAGTGTTCCCATTCCTCCACATCCTCTCCAGCACTTGTAGTCTTCTGTTTTTTGATAGCTGCCAGTCTTATGGGAATAAGATGGTATCTTATTGTAGTTTTGATTTGCATTTCCCTAATAGCTAGTGATATTGAGCATTTTTTCATGTGCTTTTTAGCCATTTGTACTTCTTCTTTGGAGAAGCATATGTTCAAATCTTTTTCCCATTTTTAAAACAGGTTGTTTATCTTTTTATTTTCAAGATATAGTTCTTTATATATGTAGGATATAAGTCTCCTATCAGATATACGGTTACCAAATAATTTGTCCCACTGTGTAGGCTCTCTTTTCACTTTAATGACCATCTCCTTTGAGATGCAAAGGGCTTTAAATGTGAGGAATTCCCACTTATCTGTTTGTTCTTCTGCTGCTCATGCTTTTGATGTGAAGTTCATGAAGCCATTTCCTATTACAAGGTCTTGTATATGCTTCCCTACACTGCTTTCCAAAGTCTTTATGGTCTTGGCTCTTATTTTTAGGTCTTTGTCCATCTTGAGTTGATTTTTATATAAGGTGTGAGATGGGAATCCTCTTTCCTTCTTTTACTTATGGATATCCAGTTCTCCAGACACCATTTGTTGAATAGGCCATTCTCTCCCAGTTGAGAGGGTTTGGTGGCTTTATCGAATATTATATGACTATATATATGAGGATCTATATCAGAACTCTCAATTTGGTTCCATTGGTCTGTGTGTCTCTCCTTGTGCCAATACCATGCTGTTTATACTACTGTAGCTTTGTAGTATGTTTTGAAGTCAGGTAGTGTGATTATTCCAATTTTGTTTTTTTTTTCAATATGTCTTTGGCTATTCGGGGCCTCTTTCCTTTCCAAATAAATTTCATAGCTAGTTTTTCTAGTTCCTTAAGGAATGCTGTGTTGATTTTTATTGGGGTTGCATTGAATGTGTAGATCAGTTTTGGTAGGATAGACATCTTAAAAATATTTAGTCTCTCTATCCATGAACAGGGAATACTCTTCCATTTATTTAGGTCTTCTTTGATTTCCCTGAACACTCTTGTGTAGTTCTCTGTAAGGTTTTTACATCTTTAGTTAAAGTTATTCCTAGGTATTTGATTTTTTTTATTGACTATTGTAAATGGTACTTGTTTCTTGATTTCCTCCTGAGCTTGCTCATTATTGGTGTACAGAAACGCTGCTAATTTTTGCGCATTGATCTTATAACCTGCGACTTTACTAAACTCATTTATGAGTTCTAGGAGCTTTGTTTGTCCATCTCGCAGGGTTTTCTATGTTTAGGATCATGTCATCTGCAAATAATGAAATTTTGACTTCTTCCTTTCCAATTTGAATGCCTTTTATATCTGGTTCTTGCCTCAGTGCTTGAGCAAGTACTTCTAAGACAATGTTAAATAGAAGAGGTGGTAGTGGGCATCCTTGTCTTGTTCCTGATTTTAGAGGGAAAGATTTTAGGATTTCACCATTTTCAACAATGTTGGCTGTAGGTTTTTCATATATACTCTTTATCGTGTTCAGATAATTTCCTTGTATTCTGATCTTTTGCAATGTTTTTATCAAGAAAGTGTGCTGTATTTTGTCAAATGCTTTTTCTGCATCTATAGATATAATCATGTGATTTTTTTCCTTCAATCTGTTTATATGGTGTATTACATTGACTGATTTTCTTATGTTGAACCATCCTTGCATACCTGGAATGAATCCCACTTGGTCATGGTGTGTAATTCGTTTAAGTGTTGTTGAATACAGTTAGCAAGTATTTTGTTGACGATTTTTTTGTCCAGGTTCATTAGACAAATTGGTCTGTAATTTTCCTTTCTTGTGGTATATTCGTTTGACTTTGGTACTAGGGTAACACTGGCTTCATAGAATGAGTTAGGTAATGTTCCTTCTGTTTTGATTTTTTGGAAGAGTTTCAGAAGACTGGCATTAGTTCTTTCTGGAATGTTTTGTAGAATTCACCTGTGAAGCAATCTGGCCCTGGGCTCTTTTTAGTTGGGAGGTTTTTAATGACTGATTCTATCTCTTTACTTGTGATTGGTTTGTTGAGATCATCAATTTCTTCTTTCATCAATATAGGCTGCTTATGTATTTCTATGAATGTGTCCATTTCCTCTGAATTGTCATTTTTGTTGGAATATAGTTTTTCAAAGTATCCTCCTATGATAGGTTTTATTTCTGTGGGGTCAGTGGTGATATCTCCTTTCTCATTTCTTATTTTGTGTATTTGCATCTTCTCTCTTTTTTTCTTTGTTAGTCTCGCTAAGGGTTTGTCAATTTTATTGATCTTCTCAAAGAACCAGCTCTTGGTTTTGTTTATCTTTTCAAGTGCTTTCTTATTTTCTATTTCATTTAGTTCTGCTCTTATCTTTGTTCTTTCTTTCTTTCTTCTTCCTATGGGGTTACTCCGTTGTTTTTTTACTAATTCCTCCAAATGTGCAGTTAGTTCTTCAATTTTTGCTCTTTCTTCTTTATTGATGTATGAATTTATGGCTATAAATTTCCCTCCTAGTACTGCTTTTGCTGCATCTCATAAATTTTGGTACATTGTGTTATCATTTTCATTAGTTTCAAGGTAGTTATTAATTTCTTTTGAGATTTCCTCTTTGACCCACTGTTTTTCTAAGAGTGTGCTGTTTAATTTCCATATCTTGGTGTGGAATCTGGGCCTTTGGCCCTTGCAGATTTCCAGCTTTACTCAACTGTGGTCAGAGAAATTATTTTGTATGATTTCAATCTTTCTGAATTCATTGAGCCTTTCTTTGTGGCCTAGCATATGGTCTATCATGGAGAATGATCCATGTGCACTTGAGAAAAATGTATATCCTGCTGTATTTGGGTGTAATGATCTGTATATGTCTATTAGATCCAGCTCCTCTAATATACTGTTCAAAGTTTTTGTTTCTTTATTAATTCTCTTTTGAGATATTCTGTCCAAAGTTGATAGTGGTATATTAAAGTCTCCCACTATAATTGTAGAGGCATCTATTCCTTCACTTAGTTTTTCCAGTGTTTGCCTCATGTATTTGGAGGTGCCCTTGTTAGGAGCATAAATATTTATGATTTTTTGTTCTTCTTGAACGATTATCCCTTTCACTAATATTTAGTATCCTTCTTTGTCTCTCACAATTGTTTTGTATTTAAAGTCTATTTTGTCTGATATTCATATAGCTACTCCTGCCTTTTTTTTGTTATTGTTTGCTTGTAAGACTGTTTTCCAGTCATTCACTTTCAACCTCCATGATTGCCTGGGTCTAAGATGTGTTTCTTGCAGACAGCATATAGATGAGTCATATTTTCTTATCCAATCTTCCAGTCTGAATCTTTTGACAGGTGAGTTTAATCCATTGACACTCAGTGTTATTACTTTCAAGGATTTATGTTAGCCATATTTTGTTTGGACTTGTGTTTGTCATATTTTGTTTGTTTGTTTTTTCCTTGTCTTTTTGTCTTTTTTGTTGGTTTTACACTCTCTTTCAACTCTGCCTCTCCTGTTTTTTTCTTTCTTCCTGCACAACTCCCTTTAGTATTTCTTGAAGGGCAGGGTTCTTGTTGGCATACTCTTTTAATTGCTGTTTATCTGTGAATATTTTTAATTCTCCATGATTTTTGAATGGTAGTTTAGCTGGGTACAGTATTCTTGGTTGGAAATTTTTTTCTTTTACTACCTTGACTTTATCATACCACCACCTTCTTGCCTCCATGGTTTCAGATGAGAAATCAGCACTTAATCTTATGGAGCCTCCCTTGTATGTGATGGTTCTCTTTTCTCTTGCTGCTTTTAGAATTTTCTCTTTGTCTTGAGCATTGGATAATTTGACAAGTATATGTCTTGGTGTAGGCCTGTTGTGATTGATGGTGTTTGGGGTGCATTGTGCTTCCTGGATATGTACATCCATCTCTCTCAGTAGATTTGGGAAGTTTTCAGCAATTATTTCCTCCAACACCCCTTCTGTCCCCTTTCCCTTCTCTTCTCCTTCTAGGATGCCTCTAATACATATGTTTGTGCATTTTGCATCTTCATTCAGGTCCCTAAGTCCTAGCTGGATCTTTTTTCTATCTTTTTATCTATCAGTTCTACTATCTGTTTGATTTCATATGTACTGTGTTCCACATCACTAATTCTCTCCTCTGCCTCTTCTAATCTGCTGCTATTTGCTGAGAGTGTACTTTTGATTTCTTGAACTGTGGTGTTCATCACCATCATATCTGTTACCTTTTTGTGTATGTCTGCAATTTCCTGTCCAAGTGTTTTCTTCATATTTTTAATCTCTTCCTTTACTTCATTAAATTGGTCTCTAATGTGTGTTTTGAGATCTTTAATTACTTGTCCAATGTTCTGGTCCTCTTCCTGGTTTTTAGTTTGTTCATTGGATTCAGGCATGTTTTCCTGATTATTGGTTTGGTTTGTAGTTTTTTGTTGCTGTCTGGTCATAATTTTATCTTGACGGGTATAATCAGTTCCTTAGCTTCTTTGTCTAGTCTTGGGGATTAATTAGTTGTTGTTCGTGCATAAGTGTTATGTCTTCTCTTTGTCACTTTGTTATTCTTACTCTCTTTTCTTGTTGCTGGCTAAGTTCACTTTGAAGGACAATATTAGGGCCACAGAAAGCAAAATGAGAAAGAAAAGATAATGTATAAAGTAGTATTGGTAATAAATGTTAACAGAGCAACAATGTGAGATCTAGAATGGATATTAGACTCATGTAAGTTGTATAGAGTTATAGCAGTAAGTAGAGTGCCTAATGAGATAGTCAGCTGAATATGGGGAGGAATATAGTATGAATTAAAAGGCCAGTGTTTTCATTGAGAGAGGGAAAGATAAAAGAAAGACAATAATATGAAGAGTGGATAACAGACAGAAAACAGAACAAAGGTATTAGAAATAAAATGTCAGAGAATTTGGGAGCCAAAATAAGGGAGGTAGAATGTAAGAGAAACAGCAGATGATGGAGGATAGAAAGATGTGGGGGGAAGGGGATAGTGTAGGTGACAAAAATCAATACACACAGAAAAGAGGAAATGGAGGATGAGGAAACACAGCAAGTGTGAAGCGTTCCCTGTAGCACCTATTATATAAAGAAAATAAAATAAAAGAAGAAGAAAAAGAGAGAAAAGAAAGAAAAGAGAAGAGAAAAAGGGGGGGCAAAAAGCAAGAAAAAGAAAAAGAGAAAAAAAAGTAAATAAATGAAAAAGAACCTTGGGGGATAAAACGGGAGGGGGAAAAAAAAAAAAAGAACCAAAGTTTCAGGTGAGGAATCCTCTTTGCAGTTAAATAATACACTTAGGGATCTGACCTTCCCACTTTCTCCTTTCCTGACTTCTTTCTCTCCCAGGGCAGCAGGAAAGCTGCCTGAGAGGTCTGGTAGGAGATTCAAGTAGGTCCTTGTTGAACCAACTCAACACAGAAGACTATGATTCTTTATTTCCATGTGAGAGCACCTACACCTCACCAGAAACCCCAAATATGCTATTGGAAGCTTGGATAGCACCTCCTACAGTCCCTCCCCCTTAGGTGAACTAGGAGAGGTCTAATTGATTTTCTGATTCCACCTTCTCCCAGACCAAGTTTCCTATCCCAGGACATTTAGGTAAATTGGGCTTTCTCAGCAGATTCGCCTCTTCTTTCTTCCCAGACTCTCCCCAAGTCAGCTGGTATACTCCTGCAAGCTCAAGGAGAGAGAGAGAAAAAAAAACAACAACACAAAACACTGAGGGCTAGGGTAATCAAGGTCTTCAGACGGACCTCAGGGCACAGTGGATTCAGAGATGGGAAATCTGTGATATTGCAAACTCAGGGTGTGTGAGTCTCTGGAGCATGGGCCACCAGGGTTTAGGGGACACAGACCTGGGAACCACGCATCTGGTTAACAGAAGCCTGGGAACACCGCAGCACAACACAGGCTTCAGGGATCACAGCAGCCAGGCCGGCAGCCCTAGGAGGAGGGGTCGACCCACAACTTCTGACCTCTGTGTCAGAAACCCAAAATTCCACCTCTCACAAGAATCTTTTCTGTCACTGTCTTACCAAATCGACATCCCGACATCTCCTGCCCTGTGAGCCCCCGAAAGAGCCCACTCAGGGTTTGGGAACACCCCAGCACAACAAAGATCCCAGGTATCAGTGCAGTTGGACCACCAGCCTTAGGGGGAGGGGCCCCACCCACAACTTCTGACCTCAGTGTCAGAAACCCAAAATTCCACCTCTCGCAAGAATCTCCTCCGTCACTGTCTCACCTAATTGACATCTGGACACCTCCCGCCTTGCAAGCCCCTGAAACAGCCCGCTCAGGGCTTGGGAAAACCCCAGCTCAACAAAGCCCTCAGGAATCACCACCACTGGGCCACCAGCCCCAGGGGAAGGGTCCTACCCACAACCTCCGACCTCCATGCAAGAGACCCAAAATTCTACCTCTTGCAGGAATCTCCTCTGTCACTGTCCCACCAAATTGATGTCCAGACACCTCCTGCCCTGCAAACACCCAAAACAGCCTGGTCCAGCAGGGCTCCAACCCTACTTAGACACTTCTTTGCAGGAGAGATTATGAGGTGCACTCACTCAGACAGCATCTTGCCCCCAGCCTATGTTATTTTTTTAAATTAAAGTTAATAGATCACAAGGAATGTTACATTAAAAAACATTAAAAAAACAAAAAAACAAAAGAGATCCCCATATAACCCACTCCCCACCCCCCACTTCATCATTTTTGTAAATTTTATTTTTTCGAAGATATATACATCAAACAAAAAAATGTTACATTAAAAAATATGAGGTTCCTGTATACCCCCCACCCCCCTACCCCACTCCTCCCACACCAACAACCTTCGTCATCATTGTGGCACACTCATCACACTTGGTGAACACATTTTGAGGCACTGCTGCACTACACAGATAATAGTTTACCCTGAGTTCGCACTCTCCCCCAGTACATTCAGTGGGTTATGGCAGGATATATAAAGTCCAGCATCTGACCCTGAAATATCATTTAGCACAACTCAAAATCCCAAAAATGCCCCCACTTCACATCTCTACTTCCCTCTCCCTGCCCTCAGCAAATCCTGTGACCACTTTCTCCACCTCAATGTTAAAATTTCTTCTATTACTCGTCACAATAGTTTTATAGTAGAATATCAGTAAGTCCACTCTAGTCCATATTTTATTCCTCCATTCTGTGGACCCTGGGATGGTGATGTCCTCACCACCTCTACATCAAGAGGGGGCTTAGATTCCACATGGATTATGAATACAATTCTCCTGCTTTCAGTTGTAGGCACTCTTGATTCCCTGGTGTGGTGGTTGACCATCTTCACCTCCCTGTTAGCTGACCTGGGTCAGACCAATGAACCAGAGATTAGAAGTCGCCACTCTGCTGAGGCTCAGGGCCCAGCTGGCACATGGGCAGTCCAGAGATTCAAGCCAGACTGGATTCTGATCACAGGCCTTTCATTTAGTGGCAGGTAAGCTCTTCCCCCACTTTCCCTTCCACCATGTCAAGCTTCCCCTCCTGCCCCTCTGGGGATGTGTAGGCTACTAAAGGGTCCTCAAAGACTCAAGAAGCCTCCGGCTGTCTATGGAATAGGAATTGCTATTGTGGGTGCCGGTGCCCTTGCAGGCTGCCAGGGGCATCTCCTGCACCCCTATGGACCAGAGAACAACTGCCCGGCCCACCCCTGAGTCACGCTAGTGATGCAACTCAGTGCTGGACTTCCCTTCTCACCTGATTCTGACAGGGAGAGAGTCCTGGGGTTGGCTTTGCCCTCCCATCACTGACTTCCAATGTCATTGACTCCCCTCTACACAAGCAAAGTGGGGCAGCAATCCCGGGCAGCAGTCCACTCCTGAGAGACTCGATTTCACTATTGAGATGGAAAATCTGCAGGGGTTATTGTTTTCCAAGGGGCTGGCCACCTCCCACACTCTCACCCCCATCTCCATCAGCAGCTCCTTAAAGCACAATCCAATATCCTGGTCAATGTCCCTTGAAACCAAACCTGGTGTCCCTGGACTTGCCTCAGCCCACATGTACACCTCCTGCCATGGCTGAGAGTGGACTCAGCACTGGCCCCCTGCAGCTAGATCCTAAAACGACTAGGCTTGGGAGGTGGATGGAATGAAAGAGGCAGCTTCATACTTACGGGATGGACAAAGAGGGACTCAATCTGAGGCCCACTGCCCTTTGTCCTCCTCAAACTCTAGTTACAAGGGATCCACAATAGGTACACTCTTAGAAAGAATGAAAAATCCTTAGTCAAGGATAATATTGACAAGCAAGGGTCCAGCTAAGTCAGGTGGAGATGGGGTTATAAGTTATAAGCAAGATTGCGGAAGCTGGATCCTCTCATACTTTGGACCTCCTGATGGAGGTCAAGGGCTCCATCAGCTTCCTAATCTCTTTCTCTTTTCCCCACTCTTGAATCCATGCCATAGAACAAGTGCATCAGATTAGCACTGAGATGGATCATCTCATTCTCAGCAAGGCTTTACACATGTGTGCATGCACACACACACACACACAGTCACCCTTACCTCTCTTCTCCCCAATTAGCTCCCTTGTACATCTAAGAGACATCAAGACTCTGAGAGGCTAAAGTAACTCAATGAAGTTCCTCCAAAAGAACAGGGTTCCAAAGACTCTGGATTGAATTCCAACATCCTGGACTGACCGTTTAAAATCCTTAAACTAACTCCTGCCATCATCACCTTATACTTCTTGCTCATGGACCTAAAATAGTACATCATTGTACCAGCCCAACGTCTTCTCTGCTATGCAAGAACTTTCTCTGGGTCTTCATTGCTTTGCAGTTTTCCCTCCTCCCCCTGAAATGGTGAGCATGGCTGTGCACACGTACTTGTGCACTCACACAAGCACACATCCCTTCACTTCTGCTCTCCTCGGGAAAGGCTTCCTCCGGGCTTCTGCCCCACGCCTTTGTGAGTTGACTTATCCCTCAAGGCCCAGCTGGCTTCTGCTTCTGCCCTAATTCTGATTCACACTCCTTTCTTGTCTCGGTGTGCCAGGAGCATTTAGGAGATGATTACACATGGTTTCCCTCCTGCAGGCATTTTGCTAGCTCCTTGTTTTGTAGCATCTTTCCTCCCTAACTAGATTACAAGCTCCATGAGGACATAGATTCTCCTTCTTTGTTATCCCTTGGAGTACCTAGCACAGATTTGGACAAAGAGCAGGTCCACAGGAAATTCTGAATATTTGATTGAGAATTTTGGATTCTTGTCTGAAGGGATAATTCCTAGTTCCTTAAAAAATTCCAAAGAAAGAGAAGCAGAAGAAATGTATTCTGGGAGAAGAAGACTTGGCCCAGTGGTTAGGGCATCCATCTACCACATGAGAGGTATGTGGTTCAAACCCCGGGCCTCCTTGACCCATGTGCAGCTGGCCCAAGCACAGTGCTGATGCACACAAAGAGTGTCCTGCCACACAGGGGTGTCCCCCACATAGGGGAGCCCCACACACAAGGAGTGCGCCCTGTAAGGAGAGCCACCCAGCACGAAATAATGTGCAGCCTGCCCAAGAATGGCGCCACACACATGGAGAGCTGACACAACAAGATGATGCAACAAAAAGAAACACAGATTCCTGTGCTGCTGACAACAACAGAAGCAGACAAATAAGAACATGCATCAAATGGACACAGAGAACAGACAACCAGGGCACGGGGGGAAGAGGGAAAAAGGGGAGAGAGAAAAAAATGTATTCTCAAAGCATTGGATATTTTTGCAAGACGTTTGAAGAGTTACTGCATCTGTGTGTGTGTGTGTGTGTGTATAGGGGTGTGCTCATCCCCATGGGTATACGCGGGTATTGGATCCAAGGCAAAATTAGGCTCATCAAGAAGATGTTGGTGACCACCTGCATATGGATGTGACCACACAGTCCTTAAATTGTCCTAATTTGGATGCCTTTTTCCTCACACATTGTAACAAACCCACAGTAATGACAGAGAGCTGAGGCTGGAATGCCTAATTGGCTGTGGATTGAGAAATGCTGTGATAGCATCTTGCAGATTGTAATTAACACAGGGCCCCTATTATGTCCTATCTGAGCTGCATCTTCTTGCTGACAAGCATTTCCCCACAATAATCACTTGTCTTTCAGCATCTTGAAGTGAGGGCTAATGTGAACAGCTCCTGCCTGGAAAGGCCACCTGGAACAATGGCATAGGACTCAGTGGCTGCTGGGCACAGTTACCTGGGCTTGCATACATGGTGAGTGAGACGGAGCATGGGGCAAGAGGCATTGGCTGGGCATTCAGACAGCACCTGCTCATGGCTGCTGGCTTCCAAAGAGGTTTCTTATCACCCTTGAGGAGAAGAATGAAGCATTCATCAGGAGGACTTGAAAGCACTTGAATCAGCATTTCTCCCTTAAATGATGCTAGTCATGATGAACTGTACAGAGATGGGAAAATACAGATCAACAACACAACCATTACTAGCATCTTGGTTAGTGTAGTCTTCACTGCCCCCGCCCCATGATCATCAAAATTGCTACCATGTAGGAGCCTGTACTCCATGCACCACTGCTAGGCACCTTCCCAATATTCTCTCCAGATCTAGCAGGAATTTGCAAGGTAGACAATTGTACCCCCATTTTATAGATAAGAAAACTGAGGCTCGACCAATTCCACTTGCACAGAACAATAATTATCAGAGGTAGGATTTCAGTTCAGCTTTGCATGTCCAAAATCTGTGCACATGTTGCCAGGCCTGTTTTTTAAGCCTTGTCTTTAAAACGGGGTGAGGACCCTTTCTCTCCCAGATACCATATAAATTTGCTGTGAAAATTGAGTAAGCTGATGGATGCGCAAAATTTTGTAAACTGTAAAGTTCTGCATAGATCCAGATACCACACCCAGGTGTCAAGGAAGTGAACATGGTTGATCAAATGGTTTCTAATTGGATCTCACTGAGAAGCTGAGCCTGGGAAGATGTGTGTAGAGTGTGGAAGGAGGAGAGATGAGGCAAGTCAAGTACGTGGGCATGGACACCCTGGGTTGAGAGGAGAGAGAATGACTGGGCCACCTGGGCAGGACTGAAGGAATGGAGAGTGTGCTGAGCTGTGGGAGCACCCCAATGGCTCCCAACAGCCGCCCCAGTACACAGTCAAAATCAACATGGTATGCTTATTCTGCAAATGCAGTCTCAAGACAAGCTTCCAACCAGATTGTCAACTCCTTACAGAAAACTTCTGGAGCTGCCACTCCTGCTGGGGAGCAGGAGGAGCACACGTTTGAAGACATGGGGTGAGCCCTATTATAGGTCTGTCTTGGTTTGCCAGAGCTACTGCTTTGGGCTTGACCACAGGAATTTATTGGCTCATTCTTTTGAGGCTAGAAGTCCAAAATCAAGTTATCAGGGAAGCGGACTTGGCCCAATGGATAGGGCATCTGCCTACCACATGGGAGGTCCCCGGTTCAAACCCCGGGCCTCCTTGACCCATGTGGAGCTGGCCCATGCACAGTGCTGATGCACACAAGGAGTGCTGTGCCATGCAGGGGTGTCCCCCACATAGGGGAGCTCCACACACAAGGAGTGTGCCCTGTAAGGAGAGCTGCCCAGCGTGAAAAAAGGTGCAGCCTGCCCAAGAATGGTGCCACACACAGGGAGAGTTGACACAACAAGATGATGCAACAAAAAGAAACACAGATTCCCAGTTCCACTGATAAGGATAGAAGCGGCCACAGAAGAACACACAGCGAATGGACACAAAGAGCAGACAACTGGGGGTGGGGGGGGGAGAGGGGGAAGGAGAGAGAAAAAAACAAAACAAAAACAAATCAAGATATCAGCCAGGCTTGCTTTCTCCCAGAGCCTGAGTGTTCTGGTGGGGGCTGCCTGGGACCCTCGGGGTTCCTTGCCTTAGCTCTGCCCCTTCTCACACAGCCATGTCCCTCTGTGTGCTGCTCTTCTGGTTTCCACTGACTTCCAGCTTCTTCCTGTGTGGTCTTCTCTAACTCCTGGCTTCCAGTTTCTGCTCTTTAAAAGGCTTCCTGTAACATGGATTAAGACCCTTCCTCATTCAATTGGGCCATGCCTTAACTAAGAAAACTTCAAGAGGTCCTGTTTATAATGGGTTCACATCCACAAGGATACGCATTAAGATGAAAACCATGCCTGTGTTGGAACACATAATTCAATCTACCACTGGCCTGAGCGTGAGAGAGGGGCCAGGGCCAGGGCCACTTGGAACGAGGCTCTCTGTTTCTGCCTCTCAGACTGTGTGCTGGCCTCGCTGCCTCACTGCCTCACCGCCACTCTGCCTCCCATCACCTCACTTCCCTTCTGATTCTAGAATTTAGAAAGGACATAGAATTCAGAAGCTTTGGCTCCATTGCATCTGTGAAAGTGTTGGGATCAGGAACTGGCTCTCTTCTTGAAAGACGAAGGTATAGAGGACCCAGCATCTTAAACATTGACCCGGAATGCCAGCCAAGCCCCCCGCCAGGCCGGATGCTGAGCTCCACGCCCATGTTGGAGGCCCCGACCACAACCTGAGAGATTAATTGAAGTTCTGTTGGGCAACGCTCCAGCCCTCTGTGGCTTGTGCGTTTGTCTTGGAAGAGGACCAAGGCAGGAGTGGAGTATGACCAAAAGTAGGTGGAATTGACTCACAAGAGCCAGCACAGGCAGTTGCTGCCATCCAAAAAAAGTATACAGAAGGTGGGTGAGGAGAGAAGCCAGGGGGGCGTTAATGAAGATGGTACTTTGCTGGGAAGAACTTACAGCCACAGCTTGGGAGGGGGCAAGGCTGGCCATGTGCAGCTCCACATGTCCCCGGCTGGGGCCAAGGCAGGAAACAGCTTGAACTTGAGCTCCTCATCCATGCCCTGCAGAGGGGAATCATCCCTCAAGCCACAGCCCCCAAACACTGGGCCAGCAGCACAGATCCCATCTTCCTTCCCACCAGATTTGTCCCAGCAGGCAGCAGTAACCAGGGCTAGTGAGGTGATGGGAACCTGTATCCACCAACCAGCCACCTCATAACTGGCTGCATGACCAGGTTCAGTGAGCTGGGAGTAGCAGGGAGCCAATGATTGTTCTTCTACCCATGGCAGTGACAGTGGCACCCTTAAGAGGAGACACCAGTGGGCATAGGATTTCCTTGCTGGTGGTTTGCTGTGTGTATCAAAGACTGCCTTCATTCTTAAAATTGTTGCAGGCTTAGTAGAGAAAGGGGCGTTGATGTGGTATTTGCTCTGGGGAAGATTTTCGGAGTAATGAGTGATGTAAGGAGGAAGGCTAACGGATGGAGGATATTTAAGCAACTGAGAGTAATGAATGAAGGAGTGTTTAGGAAGTTAAGGTATTGAGCTGCAGAAGCGAAGATGTGCTTGGATAATCTGAGCTGAAAAGTTGGCTAGGAATTTTTAAATGCACATGTATGTTCAATACCAGGGATCCACGGGCCTATTTACCACTGGCAGTCAGTTGATCTTGGTGTTGATGATTCTCCGCCATGGGCACTGGCTCCACAGGGATTTCCAGGGAAGGAAGCCATGTGTAACTACGTGCCCCCCCCATTGTACTGCAAGTCTGCCCTTCCACTCCATCCTGTATGGCCACCAGGCTATCACAAGGCAAATGAGACAGAGCTCTTCTGTCCAATATTGGGATTTGGCGCCTGGAAGGTGGAGTTCAGAGTCTTCATATCACAGCTTAACTCTCCACTTAGAGAGAGAGGGATTACTTTGGGGGGCTATTGTGAAACCTGCCCATTCAACTAATTAGATGGGCTCACATGGAAGTGAACCTCAGAAATAGTAATTAAATTCAGCCACAAATCCCTGTTAGGTCCTGGCATCCCTTGGTCCAGGACTAACTCAGTCGTTAGTCTGGTATTTTGCCCTCAGGCCCTCAGGGACCATCACTCTGGTATGAGGCCTGGAGTTGCATTTCCTTGAGCTTCTGTCCCAAAGAATCACTCATTCTCTGGGTACATCAAATTCTACCTGCCCCTTGGCCTCATCCTATTTCCATTTCAAAGGACTGAAGCTGCTCTCTCTCTGCCTCCCTTGTTTTAATCTGTCGAATGCCTGATGAGGATCTAGAAGCTGGGTTTTATGAAGGATGTTTGAAGAATGATAGGAATTCAGATTGGAGAAGAGAAGAGGCCAGAAAGTACCATTTCTCTCTTTGACCCAGTGATGTTTGGATGCCTGCAAGAGTAATCAAAGTTTGGGTGTACCAAGAATTAAGACCCAGGGGTGGGATCAGGAAGGAGACAGTCTCCAGGTCAGTATGAGGAAGCTGGCAGCTCTGCTACTAAGGAGTTGAGCCACAATTCAAGCAGCTGGTTCTGGAGGAAGTGATGGAGACTATCCATCCTCACCAACACTGTCATCATCTGCGGCGGCTTGCTCGGTCGGTAGAGGTGGGGTCTGGCTGCGGACAAGGGGTCGGTCCAACTCTGGACGAGGGGTCGGTCCCACTTGGGACGAGGGGTCGGTCCCACTTGGGACGAGGGGTCGGTCCGGCAGCAGACGAGGGATCGGTCTCACAAGGGGTTGCGCGGTTCGGCTGACGGGGTCGCCCGGCAAAGCCGGCGACAAAGGGGTCGCCCGGAGAAGCAGGCGATGAACTGGGGACAAGGGAGGCCAGGCCCTTGTCGGGGGCTCTCAGGACTGGAGGGCGCATGGCAGAAGAACTACCGCAGAGACAAGGTAAACACGCAAATCCACTTTATTGAGGGAGAGGCAACAGTTTTATAGGGGTTGGGGAAGGCTGATTGGTCAAAGCCACGTCCTATTCTGATTGGTTGCCGGCGAAAGGTCAGTGGGTGGTACTGGACGGGGGAGGGGTGGTGGTTAGGGATTGGCTGTCGCTGTTGCTGGGGGAAGGGGCAGGGTTTAGGGATTGGTGGCTGCTGTTGCTGGGGTGGAGGGCAGACTTGAGTTTCCCGCCCATGCCTGGCTGTTGCTGCTGTCGGGGGAGGGGAAAAGGGCAGACTGGAATTTTCCGCCCTGCGCCTGCGCAGGGAGAAAGAAGAAGAAGGGTACTGCCCCACAGGCATCGTGTGGCGCCACCCGGGAGGAGGGGCGGCCATGGAAGCATGGCTGCCGAGAAGGGGAGACCCGAGGGCACTCTGCACCCATGCCGAGCTCCCTTCAGGGGTGGCGGTGAGTCCGACCAGCCACCCTATTATGGGGGCAGCGGCTTGGCCTGCTGCGGCCGCTCCCCCGCCGGGCCACACTTCAGCCCAAGGGGTGACCGCAATCATCATCTTCATTGTCTGCGTCAGTGTCACCATTTCCAGAGCACCTACTGGACACCAGGTCCTCTGCTTTGTGTGCACGATCTCAGTTGGTGTTCCGTTAACTTGCTGCCACCTTCCTTTCTCACCCCAGCCATTCTCCCTATTCCCTAACTCTTTTAGCTTTTAGTCTTCTGGAGGATTGGCACTTGGGTCAAGGAATCTCGACAAGGCTGGACAGTCTGGGTAGAGGGTGGCAGTGGTAGGCAGGTGCCCACAGAGCTTAGAAAATAAACTACTGGCCAGATGCAAAATAAAATTAGTCTCTCTCTCTGAAAGCTTGGGCTTTTCTTAGTTGAGCAAGCAGATAAAATGATCTTTTGCCCCTGAACCAGAGACATCATGAGGTAGACCATCATCACTGCCCATTCCAGCTTCTTCTACCTCACCCCACATGGAAAGCTGCCCATGGCAATAAGTCTTTCACATGTTTGCATGAAATTTAAGACTTAGGTTCCCTCTTCCTGGGGTTTTTTTTCTGCAAGCCTGATCTCATGTAATACAATGGAAGCCTTTGTTCCTTTATTATTCAGTGAATGCTATGGTTCAAAGAGCAATTGGGAGTATTTTGAGGGACTTGGCAGGGGAGTTGGGTTCTGCTCAAACCAAGCCACCTGGGCAAGTACTAACATAGATAAGAATGGATAGAAAGGCCCTTTGCAAACTCTGAAGCACTATATAGATAGAAGGAGTTAATAGTAAGAGAATAGTAATAATGATATAATACTAATACTCCTCTAATAGCTACCATTTGTCAAGTGTTTACTAGGTATCATGTTCTGTGCTAAATACTTTCTATTTTTTTTGATCCTTATACAACCATATGGTCATAATGATCTTTATTTTTATAGATGGGAAAACTGGCCATCTGAGTAGTTAATTAAATTGTCCAAGGTCATGCTTCTAGAAAGAAACAGAGCTGGGATTTGATCCCAGATCTGTCTGCTGCTGACACCTGGCTCCTGACTCTATGCCACACTTCCCTTTATGCCAGTCCCCAGTAGCTGATTTTCTTACATGGGGAACTTTATTTTCCACACTGCCCAGAGCTGTCCCTGGCATGACATGACCATCTTCCAAGGACAGCTCAATTCTTTAGTGGTCTTCCCTATGCCATTCTTGGGGGAAAAAACAGAACACCTTGACATGCCAGTCTGCCACAGGCCATGTGGTCATTCTGTCTTTAGAAGGTAATTTTGGTCATAATTTTCCTGCAAGTGACATGATTAGGCATAATTCTTCCTTGTGGTTGCTCCTGGCACTCCCAAAATATCCATCCAGGATCATGCTGGCTCCACCACCTTGGATGGAATCCAGAAGAAGGTTTTTATGGAACACATCTTTAAAATGGTTAACAATTTAGGAATAACTTGGCCATGAAGGTCCTACGC
This sequence comes from Dasypus novemcinctus, assembly GCF_030445035.2. Taxonomy (NCBI): domain Eukaryota; kingdom Metazoa; phylum Chordata; class Mammalia; order Cingulata; family Dasypodidae; genus Dasypus; species Dasypus novemcinctus. Next base: position 107,834,623 of record NC_080678.1, on the reverse strand, counting down.
TCATGCCCGCACAACAAACCTTTCCCTGCACTCAGAGGACCTCAGAGTCAGGAGCTTAAACCTGCAAATGGGGGTGGGTAATTACATGGCCCCCAAGGAGGTCCAACAGTCAAATGAAAATTCAATTGTAAAAATAATTAGATCTCAGGATATTTTAAAACAGTGTCCAGAGGCAGAGCCTCAGGCTCCAACCACACTTGATTTCAGAGATAGGACCCCAACCTGAGAAACAAGAGACAAAAGTATTGGTGTTTGGCAGGTTGGAATTTCAGGCTCCAATTCTGCGGGAACATGCTGGCTGCTGGTGGGATGGCCAGATGGAAGGAGAAGCCTTTTTGAAAGATTCCATTGGGAAAGTTTGGAGCCTGCGAGTTCTCAGCGTGTTTCCATAAATGGAGCTCAAACCACCCTTTCCCCAGTCCAGACATGATGACTTGTCTCTCCCACAACAGTTTATACATTTTTTAAGTTAATGGTGCTCTGTGCCCAGAGAGTGAGGCAACTGATGTGCAAGTGCTTCCCTGGAGGGGTGAGTTATGGGATGTCTTGTGAAAACTGAAGGGCCAGTTTGTTTCAGGATAAATGATCTTATTGTGCTCTGTTTGCTTTATCTCATTTGATTTCCTGCAACCAGCCTAAAATATTGGGGCATAGCTATTGTGATAGAAAGAAAAAGTAGGTTTTTTTTTCTTTTTTCTTTTCCCATAACCAGCAGCCAGAGTATCTAGGAAAATCACATTCCCCCAGGTCATATCCTCTACCAGGAACTGAGCACTGGTTTATAGTTCCAGTCTCCCTGGCTAAATCAAGTCCCTCTGAGTTGTAGACCTCTTCCTTTGTTGGTGGGGAGCTGGCTTTTGCTCCCAGTCATACACACACACACACACACACACACACATATAAACCAACAATGCTTTCTACAAAGGTGTCAAGGGTGACACATTTGGTAGGATGGAGGGAGAGAGAAAAGTGTGAGAAATAAGTCCCTGGCACTAGACACTCTATCTGACCATCTCAGTGGGAGTTTTCATCAGAGGCTTTGGAAGCATTGGTTCCTGGGCTGGTCTTGGATGCCCCCCTAGCTCTGAGCTGTTGGCGAGGCATGGAGGTCTCCCATGGTTAGTGACACATTAGGTGGTGCTTGCTCCCATTGGCCTATGCTGTGGGTAACTCCTCTTTCCTGCAGCAACCCTCAGTAAACCCCTTAGCAAATGCTGCTCCTGCAATTTTGTGGATTCTTGCTCTTGCTTATAGAGCTCCCAGCCTGCTTCCTGACAGCTCTCTTAAGGAACTTGTTCCAATATTCCAAGAGTTGGGAGGTAAGTCACTGTAAAAAGAGTTACACCAGGAGCATCTTACTCCCTGTTCTAGTTTGCTTTGCTGTCAAAAGCAGATAATTTTAAATTACTTGGCTTTTAACAGTGGGAATTTATTATCTTACAAGCTTACAGTTTTGAGGCTGAGAAAAATGTCCAAATCAAGGCATCATTAGGCAATGCTTTCTCCCCAATGATAGGCTGCCAGTGATCTTGGAATCCTCTGACATGTGGCAAGGCACAGGGTGGAGTCTGCTGGGCTCTCCCTTTCCTTCTGGGTTTCTTTACTTTCAGCTTCTTGCTTCCACAGGTTGCTTTCTCTTTGCCTGAATTTCTTTCTCATGTAAAAGACTCCAGTAAGAGGATTAAGACTCACCCTGAATGAGTTGGGTCACATCTTAAGTTAAGATCCTATTCACCAAAAGATCCTCCTTACAATGGGTCCACACTCTCAGGAGCGGATTAAGTTTAAGAACATTCTTTTCTGAAGTACAAACAGCTTCAAACCTTCATGCTCCTTCCAATGAAATGTCCCCTGAATTGCAGAGAGAACTCATCAGATTTTGGTGACAGTGTCTGAGCTCAGGGGGCACTTGGTAACAGCTCCAAATTTTCTTTCCTGTGACCCACTATGGGGTAACCAGGCCAACCAAATGCCATGAACAACTGGCGTTCCCTGCTGCTCCCTGAGATGGGCATGTAAGCATCTCTGTGTCCCCCAGGTTAAGTTTTGCTGAGCAGAGCCTTTGTTCAACAGACACAACTGAGGTGTGAGTGCAGAGGTCAAACTGATTCAGAATTGATGTTTTCACTGTTCAGAGACCAAACCTCCCCCATTCTTTCATTCCTCTGAAGAGCAGCAGGTTTTGTCATACTGCTTTAGGGAAGCAGGGCCTGATGGGAGCATCTCCAAGGATATAGGAATATCAGGTTCCAACTGTAGGTAACCACCATTCATTCACACTTGGTGCACTAAGGAAGAGTTTCCCAACACTACTGGATAATCCTGTGTGTGTGGAGGTGTCCTGTGCATTGTGGGATGTTTAGTAGAAGCTCTGGTCTCTACCTACTAGAGACTAGATGTCTCTATGGAGGTGACAATCAAAACTGTTTCCAGACATTGCCACATGGCCCCAGCAAGGGGTGGATGGTGGGGTGGCAAAATCATCCTGGTCAAGAACCACTGCTTTAGTGACCCCAACCTGCTTGGGGCTCCCTGTACATGTCCGCAGGCATGCATTTGGGTCTTTGCTCTTGTTCCTACTACCAGGGCTGCTTCCCTTCTCCCCCAGCTCCTTGCCAGCAAATGCCTGATCTGCCTTCCACTCAGGCTTCCTCTCCCCAGTAAACCATCCCTTACTTCTACTCTCCTAGCAGTGCTCCCACAGGGCCTTTGCATAGCTGCACCTTTGCACTGACCGTGCAGACACAAGTCACTGCTTATGCATTTATCTATCCTGCATGGGAGACCATGAGTTCCTGGGGATCCAGAACAGGGCCCTGCTCCAGTTTATCCCCAGGGCCCAGTGGAGCACCTAGCACCTCATGGGCACTTCCCTGGTGTGTCTTAACTGGCCCTGAATGAGAGCCAGGTGGCCAAGAGCTGACTCCAGGGCATGTCCTCTCTTGAGGGTTGGAACATCTTGGCCATTTAAGATGGTCACACGTGAGTTGGCCCCAATCCTTTTCCACTTGATTAAATAGCCTGCCAGGACTATTTCTTGGGGTAATAAGTTGAATTCCACTCTCTGAGGCCATTCCTCACAGGGACTCATGGGCCCACTTCAGGGGGTCTGCAAAGTTTCTGAAAGTTTTGCGTATATGTGCAAACAGGCATGGTTTATTTCCCCCGAAGATGGAAGCCCATAAGTTTAATCAGTTTTCCAAATGGGTCCATGAATTAAACACTGTTAAAAATAATTGCTTTAGCTAAATAATCTAGAGTCAGCAATCTAACCACTTATAGTGGGTCATTGGGTATTGTTGGGAGCAGGAAGGCAAGAGGCCTAGACCAGTAAAAGACACAATTAATGATGACTTCCAGGCTGAGCTGCATAGTACAGATTATCTTTGCAAGAGGGGTTCTAAACAGGAGGATCAATTTCAATGCCAAGTTCAAGGGTGTCTTAGGAGGACCCTGGGAGGGCCATTACACTATAGGGATTTTAGCCTCAGGTTCCTTGTTCCAAAGCTTTGAATGACCGAGAAGAAAAATGGTCAATTGTTTTTACGTACTACATCTACTTAGAATCATTAAGTATAAGAAGCACTCTATTCGAAGTTCCTCATTTATTGCTGGAAAGGAAAAGTGCAGCCATTTGAAGGGAAAAAAAAGACCTGGTTTCCCATCAGCTCTGCCATGCAGGAGCTTGGGGCCCTGACAAGGCTCTTGGCCTCTGAGCTCAATTGCCTCCTATGACAAATGATGAAATACAGCCAGCTCTTGTGAAGTTGACTGTTTTGCTTGTTTCCTTCTTTTGGAAAAGCAATCCTTCCCCACATCGATCATCAGGTTTCAGTTGGAGGTTTCAATTATAATACCCCATCCCCCAGGCTCACTAGGAACTTGACCCAAGCTTGTCCCCATCATAACGGCTTACCCCCTTGAACTCAGTGGGGGGTTGGGGCGGCCATGAGATCTGAACTTGGCCAGAGTCCTTCCAGGGGGGTTTCTCCTGGGAGATCCAGCTCCGTCTTTACTCGGAACTCAGGCCCATTCAAATTGGTTTCTATTTTGTACAACTAAAATTGTACTAATAAAGCACCTACATTGTAGGATTTCTTTGAGGAGTAGAAGTGATGTATATAGAATAGTCAGTGTGGTATCTGGTGTTCAGCTCATCAAAAACACACTTTAAAAAATAGCAGAGCATCATGTGCAATTAAGCAGAATCTCAGGGAGCAGGTGTAGTCAGTAGTTGAGCACCTGTTTCCCATGTATGATGTCCCAGGTTCAATGCCTGGTACCTCCTAAAAATAAATAAATAAATAAAAATAAATAGTTAAAAAAAGAAGAATCTCTACCCATATTTGAATTAGGGCTATTGAAATTTGTTAGGCAATGTTCTCCCTTTGTGTCTTTGCTCACGTAGCTTCCTCTGCTTGCAGTGACTGCCCCTCTTCACCCCCTCACCCCATTCCACTTACATAAGTTCTATTTATTCTTGCCTCAAATCTATATTAAAACAGTCACACCACTTTTTTTTTTTGCTTAGAATTTGTCCGGTATATCTTTCCCAGGTCCTTTACTCTTGACTTCTCTGGGTCCTAAAATGACTGATGTTTCTGGGAAATAGCACATAGCTAAACAATTTAATTCCAACCAGGTAATTCTTTTTATTGGTGAGTTGAATCTATTTCCATTCACTGTTATCGCACTTTTGCCTGCTCCCCACTCCCACTCCCCTCACCCCCAGTCTTCTTTTCTGCTTCTTTATTTCACCCTTCATCTCTCTCTGATTTGGAAGCTGTACATTCCATTTCGATTCTTTGTGATTACTCCAAAATTTTAATGTTTACTTGAATTATGCAATCTCAAATTAATCCATTCCTCTACCCTCTTAAAAACGATCTAGGACTCTAGATGCACTGTCCATTTAACATGTTATTGCTGTCTAGTACTTTAGTCCCATCTTGCCTTGGCACCACCCAAACTTATCATTATATTATTGTTGCTGGTGTAGACACTCAATGCTAGTTTAAATTTACCCATATGGTAATCAGGATCTTTGCTCATCAGCTGTGAACCAATTTTTCATTACTCCCTTCTGGGTTCAGTTTCTTTCTTCTAGAAGTTTTTAACCTTTAGACATTCTTTCAGGAAGAGTCTATTGATGATAGATTCTCTGTTTTCATTTGTCTAAAAATCTTTTATTTTAGCTCCATGTTTGAGTCACAGTGCAGCTCAGCATAGAGTTCGAGGTTGACAGTGATATTCATTCTGTCCTCTGAAGATATTATTCCAGCGACCCTGGTTTCATTTTGTGACTGTTGAGAAGTCCACCGTCTGTCATTCCTCATAGGTAATTTCTATTTTCTCTGTTGTTACTTTTAATATTTTACTCTTTGACTTACAGTTCTTCTACAAAGCATCTAAAGGTGGGTTTTTATTTATTTTGCTTAGAACTTTTGCTTCCTGAATCTGTGGGTTCCTGTTTTTCCAATTGTCAGTTATTTTCTCTCTTTGACTATTGCTTCTGCCCATTCTCTCTGATCTTTTTCTGGAACTCACATACAGAGCAGATATATAGCAGACCTCTTTCTATCTTCTCTTTAATGTAAATGCTCTTTTTTCTTGCTTTTTCTCTATATGTACTATATTCCGATTATATATCTCAGATGTATTTGCCTATTCCAACCAAATCTAATCTGCTATTTAACCTATTTACTGACTTAACATTTTCAATAGCCAATTTTTTTATCCCTCCCCCTTGCAGCTTTTTGCATGCTGTCTGCTCTCTGTGTCTATTCGCTGTGTGTTCTTCTGTGTCTGTGTTTATTTTTATTTATTCCCACCCCCTGTGCAGTTTCTTTGCTGTCTGTTCTCTGTGTCTGTTTACTGCGTGCTCTTCTGCATTTTTTTTGCTTGTCTCCCTTTTTGTTGCATCACCTTGCTAAGTCGGCTCTCCGTGGTGCTTGTGGGCCAGGCAGACTCTGTGAATTGTGGGCAAGCCTGCCTTCACAAGGAGACCCTGGGACACAAATCCAGGGCCTCCCCTATGGCAGATGGGAGCCCAACTGATTGAGCCACAGCTGCTTCCCACCAATTTGTTTTTAACATTCAGAAGTTCTACTTGATTCTTTTCTAGATATGTTATTTTTTCTTCTATGATGTCTTTTTCCACTTTAAATTTTTGTATTCCTTCTTTTATGCTTTTAAGAATGTGTAAATTACTAATTTTATTGTCTCTATCATTCATTCATTTTTATGAGGTTTTTGGCAGTCTGATCTAATCTTTTTTTTAAATTAATTTATTTATTTTTATTTCTCTCCCCTTCCCCTCCCCCCCAGTTGTCTGTTCTCTGTGTCTATTTGCTGCGTCTTCTTTGTCTGCTTCTGTTGTTGTCAACGGCATGGGAATCTGTGTTTCTTTTTGTTGTGTCATCTTATTGTGTCAGCTCTCCGTGTGTGTGGTGCCATTCCTGGGCAGGCTGCACTTTCTTTCACACTGGGCAGCTCTCCTTATGGGGCACACTCCTTGTACATGGGGCTTCCCTATGTGGGGACACTCCTGCATGGCATGGCACTCCTTGCACACATCAGCACTGCACATGGGCCAGCTCCACATGGGTCAAAAAGGCCCGGGGTTTGAACCATGGACCTCCCATGTGGTGGATGGATGCCCCAACCACTGGGTCAAGTCTGCCTCCCAGACTAATGTTTACTTCTATCTACTGACATTGGCTCATGATGTAATTGTTTCTTCATGGGTTTTGAAATTTTGGACTGTGAGTTCATATTCACTGAGGCTTTACCTTTGGGAATCCTTACCACATTGAGTTGAAGGAATGTATCTTCTTTCTTTCCTTTTTGTTGTATTCTTGGCAATTAATATACTTTTGTATGCACAGTAGTTGCTCAATAAACACTTTCTTGGTGGATGATATGATCAACTTACAAAAATATGCAAAATCTCCTCACTCTACTTATTAGAAGGAGACCCCAATTCTCTACCACATTTCTTCAAGCTTTTCTGTGTATGTGAGATTTCCATTGTTATAGAGATAAAAATTCTTGAGACAAGGGAATGTAGCTGACCTTGGGAGACAAGAAATGAGCAAAGGATCTAGAAAGAGGGAAAAAGGGATGGAAGAATTCTCTAGGAAGGAGAGACTACATTGGACAACAAATGAAAATGATTAAACAAGAATATTGGCATTTTGGGTTGAGAAAGGGAAGCAGATGCAAGAATGACATGGCTTATGTACCCGAGGAGCAGAAGGCACCACACTGCTTTGATTATAGGATGGGCACTCAGGGAAAAGTGGGGATAGGCTTATAGCATTAGTTGCCTGCTTTTTTAAAAAGATTAATTTGATTAATTTCTCCTCACCCCCTCATTGTTTGCACTTACTGTGTCTGTTCATCTTCTTTGTTTCTTTTAGGAGGCACCAGGAACTGAACCTGGGACATCCTCTGATGTGGGAAGGAGGAACCTAATCACTTGAGCCACTCCATTCCCTGCTTTGTTGTGTCTCTCATTATGTTTATCTTGTGTTTCTTGTTGTGCCATCTTGTCACATCAGCTTGCTGTACCTGCTTGTTGTGTCAGCTTGCTGTCTTGTTTGTCTTCTTTAGGAGGCACCAGGAACCTCTGCTTCCTGCTTTGTTTGTCTCTCATTATGTTTTTCTTCTTGTGTTTCTTATTGTGTCATCTTGTTGTGTCAATTTGCCACGCCTGCCAGTGCTGTCTTCTTTAGGAGGTACTGGGGACCGAACAATGGACCTCCCTGTGATAGGTGGGAGCTCAGTCACTTGAGCCACATCCACTTCCCTAGTTGTCTGCTTTTATTAATAATAGCAAATGGCAGTGAAAGGCCAGCACTTACCATGTGCCAGGCACTGTGCTAAGAGCTTTATCGGGATTCTTTATTTGATCCTCATAACAACTCATTGAGGTGGCACTTTTATTATCCCTGCTCTATGGATGAGGAAATTGAAATTTGAGAAGCTAAGAAACCTAACCCCCATCCCACAGCCAGAGAAGAGCAAAGCTGAAACTTGACCCCAGCTCTGTGGGCTTCCAGAACCGGAACATACAGCTGCTTTGGGGCTGACCAGCACTTGCGCTGGGATACGATGTCTAGTATATTTTAATCCATGACCCATGTAGTAGCTATGCCAGGGACCCTCCTGTGGCGCTAGGGAGATCTTCTGTAGATGGGTAGACCCCATTGACCAAAATCACAAATAGCGCAAAGCACATGACATCTGGTGGGTGCCAGTAAATACACACCTAGTAAATAAAGAACGTGTTTTCCTTTGTAGAAGTGAGGAGCTGAGCACCGGAGCAGTGGAATAAGACATGTTACACCCAGTCCCTCTCCTCCCCTCTCCCTTCCCTTGGCTCTCAAACACTGCACAGTCAGCTGGAGAAAGCAGTTTCCTGGTTCACTTTCCCTGGCAAGGAGGCTGAGCTGGGGGTGGCAGGGATTCCTGTGACATGTGGGGCACTGCAGGCAATAATGGTGCTGGGGAAGCACCGCCTGGCCTCTTGCAGCCTCTCCTGGCTGGGCGGCAATTTCTAGATACTGACCCTGCTGAGTCCCATTATTAGAAATCCTCATCGTGGTGATGGAAGCACAACGCGGAATGCAGGGGATTCCTCCCAGGCTCCACCCTTGGCACGTGCACAGCCGGGTCTCTAGTGTACCCCCCGAGCCTTCCTAGGATTGGGATGTCCAGGCTGTAGGGCCCCCCAGGCCTGTGCTCTGAGGCAGAGCCAGCATCTCAAGCATCTCTTCTCCCTGGAAGCCCAGAGCTGGTGGCAAGGCTCACCTGCAGGGAATTTGCTACCAGGGGTCTGTATCTTTCCTTTATAAGGGAGACACCTCGTTTCTTGCTGTCGAGGCTTTGGAACCCCTTTTATTGTGCCATAAGCTGCCTGTGCTGTGCTAGGGAAGCAGAGCACGGCGGAGAGGCTACCGACGTGGCTGGTATGTGCTCACTTCATCTTCCTTGTTTTACTTTTTCATTCTCTCCTGCTCCCTCTCGCTCCTTTCAATTTTCCCTACTTTTCTTCCTGTTTCTTCTCTGCTCTCAACTCCTCTCCATACCTGACGTGGGTTTCTGTGAACTTTTCCATCGCTCCGCCCCCAGCATCTTCCTTCCCCGGCAGGGCTCCGCACAACATCCATGCCCCCCATTCGCCCTGCCTCCCTACAGCCCCAGAAAGGGCCTGGCGCATCTGCAACCCCAGGGCCCCTCCCTCGGGGGAGCTTCAAAGCTGCCTTCTGGGCCACAGGCTGGGAAGAGGCCAAGGAGGATGAGCTGCGCCTGCTGAGTTTAAAGCCTCCAGCTGGGAGCATTTCCTGGCCAGCCTGGGACACCAGCCCACACGGGGTATAGGGGCCCAGATGCATTGGAGTCAGCCCGGGGACTTCTGAGGGGCTCTGTGCTGACCCACGGAGACGGCTCACCTGGCAGGTGGGCTCCTGATGGGGCACAGGACCTGTGGAGCACAGAGCCCCGATTAGCATTTTAAAGAAAGGTCTGCAAGAGAGGAATTCCAAGACCTGCTGGGAGCAGAAGGGAGGCTGGCGAGGAAAGTTCACTGCCCCCTCCTCCAGGGGGCATCTGAGAGGACAGAAAGGGCAGCAGATGATGAGGAAGACGAGTCGGATTCTACCTGCAGCTCAGTCACTGATGAGCAGAGGGCAGGTTACCTGACATCTCCAAGCTTCGCTTTCCTCACCTATAAAAACCACCTGCTAAGTCCCGCCAGGTCCGGCGTTCTGATGGCTCCCGGGAGGGGGCGCACAGGGCAGTACAAGCAAGACCCCTCATTTCCTGATGTTGAGGCTTTGGAACCCCTTTGTACTGTGCTTTGCTAGGGAAGCAGAGCATGGAGAGAGGCTGCCAGCTTGCTGGCTGGCGCCCACCAAGCTGGCGGTGAGGCCTCGGAACACACACCAGCTCTCGGTGTGACTTGGGATGGGGAACATGACCTCACGGAGCCTCGGTTTCCACATTCGTAAAGTGGAGGTCATACCTGGTGCTAAACCAAGTAGGAAAGCAGTATTTCCCAAAGGAAACTGCTTAGCCCTGGACTGTGCAAGGAACAATTTTAGTTCCTACTTGACCCTGGCTTTAAAGGAGAGTCATTCCCTTTTCAATTTTCTCTTGAACCTGATTGCCACAGAAACAGGCTTCCCATAACTCCACTCCCACATGTCCAATTTCTCCATTTAGCAAGGAGGGTCCAGGTCAGCCGGCAACACCAAGCTCTGATTTCACCATGTTGCTTTTATTCATTGTGTTTATTTTTACACTTCTCTTTTATTTATAGCGAGTGATGCTGGTTTTCCATTAAGGTGGCATTATATAATTTCCTTTGGAAGTAAATTTAAGTAAAGTAAGTCAGCTTGAAGGCCAGTATGAAGTAATAGTGAAGGCAGCATGACGATATGGCCAAAATTGTGAAGATGATCTAAGACTTGGGGAAAGGTTGGCAGTACATTTTGGGAAGTCCCCACTCTGTCCCTGTCCTCAGCGGTGGTTCATCATCACTGTTACTGTGCTGGAAGGAAGGGGGTCTCTGCTGATTTATGGTAGGTTGAGCATAAATGCCATTTCTTCCTTTGGCCTTGCTGTGGGTTCTCTGAGGAATAGCTCAGTCACTCTGTTCTGAGCTGGTGACACCAGTCTCCCTGGGAGACCCAGGATGAGAGAGTCCTCTGGGCAGTGCAAAGTGGGGGTACATTCTGTTCAGCCTTTAGGTTGCTTCTAACTCAAATGGTCTTCCCCACTGAATTTAATGGCAAGCCATTTCAATGGGCCGCCAGCTTATGAACCATTGAATTTCTACACTAATGACAAAGGGGCTGGAATTCCCATCTGAGCCACTCTACTTTAACAGAATATGTTTTACCTTCTGAAACAAAAACTACTGATGCATACCAAACAATCTTTCTCAGTAAAGTGCGACCAAGACAGAATTTGATAGAGGAGCCAAGAGCAAGTTAAATAAAAAGCCTTTAGCCCATGACTATCCATCACCCGGGGGGTTCCCGCCGCAGCTAGGACAGCGGGTGGGTGACTGCTCAGCTTCCAGCTTCTGATTCTGTTATAAGGAGGGAGGAAAAAAGTGCAATTTATAGATAACCCACAGGATGTTTTCGTGGTCCCCCAACTCAGTGTAGCACCTTGCAGAAAAAGCATTTAACACGGGGTTCTGGAGCCCCCAGAGGCTCTCCTACAGAGAGGTTCAGCTGCTTGCGGGACAGTGACCCAGCTGCACAATGCTCTAGGCATACTTTCTGGAAGTCTGTAAAACTTTGTGCTCCAGTCAGCTCGTGTCTGACATCCCCAGACAAGGGGTCACTCTTGTGAGTCTGGATTGGTCAGAACAGCCAGGCAATTGGCAGGGGCCTCCAGCTCCTTGAGCACCCCTCTGGACCACTTGGAGAGCCATGCCTACTGGGCAGACTCGAGGACTCAGGTCCTGCCCCTGGTGAGAATGCCCCTCTCCTTCCTGTCCTTAGGCAGCTGTCCTTGGATGGGGTTTCATACACCCCAAGAAATTTACAGCATTTTCCTGCTGACACATGACAAGTCCCTTTCATAAAGACTCTCAATGAACTTTCCTCTTGAACTCAGCAGCCTGTTTATTGCTCTGCTCCCAGGACATTGCTCGATTGGGGTTTTGTTTTGTTTTAATTGCTTTTTAAAAAAATAGAGCAACTAAGGGGTTTCTTAGTTTCACAGCCTTAGTTTCACAACTAAGGGGTTTCTTAGTTTTGCAAAATTCATACAGGTTATTTTTTGAGCCATTATCAGTTCCCCATTTGGGGGAAGCAGAAAGCTTGGCAACTGTGGGGACTAAAGCAGAAGAGATGAGACATCACAGGAGGTAAATTCTCAAAATGAACCTACGGGAGTCTGCTTCTGATGATGTTATGCCAAAAGCAGATGCCTGTAGAGCAAGTTAGAACTGGAAAGCCAAGAAATTCCCTAGAGATATGTGACATCCCAGCTCCTCACTTTTTCATGTGTCAGTGTTTTTGTTGAGGGGGAAAATGGTTTCCACGTGGCCCTTCCTTGCAGATGTGACAATGACCACGTGGCAGGTTCAGGATTAAGCCCTTGGCCTCTGTGCAGCCTCCTTTATGATCAAGCCATTGGATTACCTTGGAGCTGTAGCTGAGGAGTTCAGTCCCCGACTGCCCCCAAGTTGATACTGTAAAGGTCCAAGCAGGACTCCTCTAAGAAAAGGATTAGAAAGCCTGCTGATCTGAAAGGAGAACAAGGTGTGTGCCACTAAGAAGCCCCTCTTCCCTTTGGGTGCCCTGTTTTGCCACTAGTTAAAATGAGTGGACTATATTTTGCTCTGCCTGCCTCCAGAGGTAAGATACATGGTCCTTGTGTTCTGGCAGAGTGGCCATGATCACTGGGGTAAAAGGTTGCTAGAAATTTCTGGAAGTCCCCCAGAATGAAAGTCAAAGGGGACTTCTAAACCAGGTCATGGTCCATGAGGTGGGTCAACTTTGACCCAGCAATGCAGATAGTTTGGGGAATGAAGATTATATTTTTGCAAGTTTGCATCTTGGTGGCAGCAGGGATGGTTATGGTGGCACCACAGTCATTATTTTCCCAAAGGTGCTCGCTTCAATGTATTAGGAGAGGGAAGAATGACTCTTTAGGTACTATGTCCTGGCTCAAAAAATCTTTCATGTGGCCTTGGCTATTTGGTCAGTGATAGCTGGGGGAGGCTGGGGATGTATCCCACCCCCAGGCGGGCCCGCACATGCACGTCTCTGTCACATCCAGTTACCCTGGAAGATGGGTGCTTGGGTCTAGGATGTACAAATATCAGTGGAAATTGCCTCAGATATATTTTTGACTACTATGAATCACTGGCCCACACTTGTAGGATTTATTTTAAAAGTTGTTAAATTTCAAATCCTCTAAATGTCAACAGAATGAAAATTATTCAATTATTTTAAAAATGCTTTCCAAGGTATTTAATGACATGCAGAAAAGGCTTACAATGTAACATTAAAGGGAGACTAGGATAACAATATAGAAGTTTAATCTAATTCTAATTTTGCTAAAGTACACTCCACAGAAAAAGGTTTAAAAAATAAAAATAAGTATTACGAATGTTTCTTTGTGGGTGGTGGAATGCAAGGTGATTTTTGGATTCTTCCATGAAACACTTACTTCCCACGTTCTTTACAGTGATTATGAATTATTATTATAAGCAGAAATAAAAATGGAATACCTATTTATAAAAAACCAACCTGTCGGAAGCAGATGTGGCTCAAGCGACTGGGCTCCCATCTGCCCTATAGGAGGTGCAGGGTTCAATTCCTGGGGCCTCCTGATGAAGGCAAGCTGGTCGGTGGGGCGAGTTGGCCTGAGTGGAGTGCTGGCCCACGTGCAGAGCTGGCCCTTGTGGAGAGTTGGTGTAGCGAGATGATGCAACAAAAGGAGACACAGAGGAGAGACAATAAGAGACGCAGTCGACCAGGTAGCTGAGGTGGCATGAAAAGATTGAGCATGTCTCTTCTGCTCTGGAAGGTCTCAGGATCAGCTACTGGTGCTGCCTAAGCAGACATGGAAGAACACACAGAGGCAGAGAGCAAGCGCAAAACATCAAGGGGTGCAGGGAGAAATAAATAAAATAAGTCTTTAAAAACAACAACAAAAAGAAGCAAACCTCTCAAAGTTTCTTCACCAAGTCTCTCCACGTTGGGGGCCAGGGCTCCCTTCTGGGACTCAGTGTTCCCATCAGCATGGTTTCAAGGATTGGGCCACTATGATATCCCTTCTCATTGTAAATCACAGAGAGGATTTGCTCCAGAGGTAACAGACTAATGTCATGTCAAGTTGCTTGACGGATCCAAGCCTCAGTTTACTTTCCTATAAAGTGGGGAGAATAGCTACTGCTCTATCATAAACCATAAAGGTTTTATGAAGACTAAAGGAGGTAAGAAAGGGGAGAGCACAGCCTGCCTTTTAGAAGGAAACACAGTGGAGATTTAAGGAGTTTAGGGTTCCTAATGGCAGTGATAGCTGAGATCTGACATCAAGTCAGCAAACAACATGAACCCTGTTAGCTGCCTTTGTCATAACGGTTTACATGATGCTAGAACTAGTAACTGGACAATAAATATTATTGGGGTTGCAGTTTTTTACAGCAGGACTTCCCCTGGAATTTTCACATTTCAAATTTTCGACTGTTATAATAAGCCCCTTTGTGAAGGCACAATGTCATGAACCAGAAATAGCCACCAGAGGGCGATAGATCACTTAGAGTCATCACCTCGCTTCTCCAGAGCAAAAGTAGGTTTATGTCAAGAGTGTGGTGGGCGGGGATGAGCCTCCCTGGCAACGAGGGACCACTATCAACTACCAACTGATGATGCAACTGGAAAATGACCTTATACGGAAGGTTCAATGCGGATCAGCAGAATATCCATGTCTACATAAAATACCATGACTTTAAAATGCTGTTTGACCTAAAGTAAGGGGGAAATGGAAAGGAGAAATGAGTTTATATGGCTATGAGTTTCTAAAAAAGAGTCTGGAGGCTGGCAGAAGGATTGCCCTCATGCACAACTGAGCAGAGTCAGAGAGACAGATAAAGCAGATACAACCCCCAGATATTGGTTCCTCTGAGGGCTAAAGAGACCCATGGGAGTTATGGTCATGGCCGATGGGGTTAACTACCAGGGCAGATGGCCCCTCTTTGGAAATGGTGTTTATGTGTGATGAATCTGGACTCAGATGGGATCTCCCTTCATAAGACTTTCATGCTAATGTGCTGGAGGTGCAGTTAATGTTGGGGTTTAAGATATATTTAGGGGATTTGAATCTCTGGACTGACAATGTGATAGCCAGGTCCTGAGCCTCAACAGACTCCAGCACCTACAATCTGATCTATTGGACTTACCACACTCAGCTAAGATGGAGTTGAAGGAGGACAACCACCACACCATGGAGCCTAGAGTGATTACAACTGAAAATGGGAGGATTGCATCCAGCATCCATGTGGAATCTGAGCCTCCTCTTGACATAGAGGTACAATGGACACAACCAATCCAATGTCCACATAGAAGAGGTGGCATTGGATTGGGAAAAGTGGACATGGTGGACGATGGGTATGGGGAAAGGCAGGAAGAGATGAGAGGTGGAGGCATCTTTGGGACATGGAGCTGCCCTGGATGGTGCTTCAGAGGTAATCACCGGACATCGTAAATCCTCACAGGGCCCACTGGATGGAATGGAGGAGAGTATGGGCCATGATGTGAACCATTGTCTATGAGGTGCAGAGGTGCCAAAGATGTACTTACCAAATCCAATGGATGTGTCATGATGATGGGAACGAGTGTTGTTGGGGGGGGGAGAGGGGGGTGGGGGGGGTGGGGTTGAATGGGACCTCACATATATATTTTTAATGTAATATTATTACAAAGTCAATAAAAAAAAAAAAAAAAAAAGAGTGTGGTGGGAACCCGGTGGAGAACGGAGAAAAATAAAATCCAGGGTACCTCAATGCTGGGCCAACATTTAAGTAAATAACCTTTATTGTTCTCTTGTCTTTCATTTTCATCACTCAACTTTTTTAGTTTATATATTTATGCACTTTTATTTTAAATCCATTGGGATTATTCAGGTTTGAACAACCTCTGGTTTGCTTTGAAAGCTGTTTCAGACACATATGAACATGGCAAAGAGGCTGCCCTCCACTCTGGGAAGCTGAAAAATATAATTTTATTAGAACAGTTGTAGGTTTATAGAAAAGCCATGCATAAACTACACAGTTCCCATCGATGCCACCCACCCCTCCCCATAGAGTTTTCTCTGGAAAATTTTTAAATGCATTTTAAAAAAAATAAGTGGCCCTCATGGTTTTTATAACCGAGGCTGAGGTTTCTACTTTTGCTTAGCGCCTTCAGTTCTTGTAGTGAGTTCTCAGGCTGCAGCCACACCTACGTTAAGTGAAAGCGCACCAAGGCTGCTTGTAGGTGACTGTCCATCCTCTTCACACTGAAGGAAGTCCCAGGGTGGAGCTTTGGACCTGAAGTGGGAGAACGGCGGTGAGGGGGCTGCAGCTCCTGGGAGTCAGAAGAGCCAGTCGGCTGGACGGGATCTGCCGCGGGTGCCACTGGAACCTGCCCGTGGCCAGCGGGGCTGCGGGGCCATCTGGGCTCAACCAGGGCTGTGGCAGAGAGGAGGGGCCACTGAATTGCCTCTGTGCAGTTCTCATCCAACCAAGGGGACTTGTTGGGGTGCAGATAAGCAAAGTGGGGTCTGGGAGCAATAATCGTACCTGCACTCATCTCTGGTGTTTTGGGGCAGGCACACACACCTGGCTTGGGGGTCAGAGATCTCACTTCTGGTCTGAGTCTGGCCATCTGAATTTGGGGTCACGGTAATTGCAGCCAAGATCTGTATACGGTTTTATTTTTCATTCTCACGATAATCCTTTGAGGCAGGTAGTGCAGTTCCTGTTTTTGTTCCAATTTTATGATCTCCAAAAGATACCTGAGTCCCTTTTCAAGTGAGAGGATCCATCACATCTGTGCAGAACCTTTTCCTAAATTGGTAAGGCTGGGTGCCAGGTTTTCTGAACCTGGAACAGAAGTTTGCAGACAATAAGAAAGTGGCTGGAGAGCACTGGGCAAAAGCCTGATTTTGTCTCTTGCTGGCAGATGGTGGCCCTTTCTTGTTCAGGACCAGTCCCTGACATTCCAGGAAGTGGTGAGGGATAGGGGATTGGAAGGATAGTAGGATATTGACTTTGACAGCAAGGTCTCTAATGAATCTGGACTAAGGCTAGGTTTTGAATAACACAGAAGCTGCTAAAAGCTTCAGTCAGCAAAGACAGGGGTGAAGGGCAGGATGAGATGGTGTCTGGAGGCCCCTTGAAGGATGCTGAGATGACAAAGGTGGTGATGGAGCAGAAACACAGCTGGGGCTCCTGCAGCTGGGGGGCACTCACGCCACCAGTGGCCTCTTGCTAACAGCTCCTGGACTGGCACTCCAGGGGAATTGAGGTTGTAGGGGGATGCGTGGGGAGGCCAGGGAGGGAAACAGTGGTTTGCAGATGCTCAGTTTTGTGTGGGAGGGAATCCTTTCTGGAGGTTTCATTTCCCAGTGGGGAGACGGTGCTCCCCTTTGATGCTCTTTTTATGTTAAGGGTGTTTTCCTTTTAAATTTCACTTCTTAGACTTCATTGAAGGGAAGTCCTTAACTTTCTTGCCATATGCTGAGGCACAAAGGCAACAAGTGCAGCCATCTAGAAGGCTGAGAAATAAAGCAGCCTCAGCACTCACCCTTCTTGCACAACCCCCCAGCAAGCTCCCCCACCCCAGTGCCGGAGACCACCCAGAACCCGTTCATGAGTGAGACCAGCGTGGGGGGGATGTATTCAGAGTGGGTGCTGAACACGGAGGATGGGGCTGGACGTACCACCTGGGTGACAAAGAGGGGTGTCTCAGACAGTTTCACTTTCTGGAAAATACTATTCTGAGCTCCCTCGTGCATACTGCTTTTTGAGCACAAAATACTCAAGTCAGCCCGTTTCCCGCTTTGCCCTTGCCTCCTTTCTAATCACTGTAATGACTGACCCCCGAGCTCAGGAAAAGTATTCTGCAAAAGCAAATACATAAATAAATAGGGAGCCGATGTAGCTCAGTGGTTGAACGCTGACCTCCCAAGTATGAGGTCCAGGTTTCAATCCCTGGCCCTGGTATGTCAAAAAATAAAAAATAAGTAAATAAAAAATAAAAACATTCCTGCCATCGGCCTCTCTGCCCAGAGTCACCTTCCCTGCCTCCAACGACCTCCCAGGGCAAGGGAGGGGCTGATCCCAGCTGATCTCACTCAGCCAAACACTCCACCAGCCTGTGCAGTTAGGGACGTAACGTGGGTCTTCACACCACAAGGAGCCTGAGGATTCCAAGCAGGCTGAAACTAACGCGCTGCAAGCTCTGGGCGTGAAGCACTGCGGGCACTGAGGGGAGGCGGAGATCATCTTCCTCTGAATTAGCACTGGAGAGACTTGTGGCCCGCTTGTAGGGTGAGGGTCGGTGTCGAGGAAGGGCAATTCCCACGCTAGGAAAGGGATAGAGGCTGCTTGACGAGGTCACACGCCCTCAGCTTTAAGTGGGGAGGAGGGAAGCCTCTAAATGGGGAAAGGTGAGCCCTCACGGCGCCTGGAGCACCCCTTCCCTGAGCCGCACGCGCCCCTTGCTTACTGGGGCGCGCACCTTGCCTGAGGCCAGGTCCCTCCTGGTCCTCTCTTGCCCCCTCTCCTTTAGGCAACCTCTATCGTTTACTGATGTAAAGGCAGAAAAACATCTGCTGTTGGCCCTGCCTCCAGACCAAGCACGGGACCCTGGGGCACCTAGCAAGAGGGGCCAGAGCACACTGGAGATCCATAGGTGTGTGTATCCTGGGCAAGGGTCCTCCTCACTCCCGAAGCCCGAGGGCCCGGGGGCGCGCAGACTGTGGAATTCAGTTGATTGGGGCTCTTTGGTGGACCTCGGCCTGCCCCGGGCGCCCCGCGGTCCTCCCCGAGTCTCCCAGGGCGCTCAGCTGGGGGCGCAGCGCCCTGGAGAGAGGCGCCCGGTCCCGCGCCAGGGCTTGGAGAGCTCTGCCCTGCGCTTGGGGGACCGCGGGCGCGTGCGGGGCCGCTCTCAAGGGGCCTGCCCGCCCCCTGCCCAGCGCCGAGCCGAGGCGAGCAGCGCGGCGAGCCGCCTCCCCTCCCGCCTAGGGTGGCCTGAGCCCGCGCCCGCTCCAGTTGCTGCAGCTGCTGCTGCTGGCGGCTGCGGGGAGCGCAGGGCGCGCGCCGAAGAGGCTCGGGCGGAGAGGACGGGGACTAGGAGGAGCCGCGGGCGAGGAGGAAGAGCGAGCGGAGGCCGCGGGCGCTCGGCGGCTCAGGGATGCCGGGAGGATGGGCTAGGCGGCGGCAGCGGCCCGGCAGCGGACGTGGTGAACCTGCCGCGGCCCCGCGCGCACAGGGGGCGGAGGCGCGAGCTGAGCTCAGCCCCCTGAGGGGGCGACGGGGGCGTCCGGGGAGGAGGGGGCTGATTAGACAATATTAACGAGTTCCCGCCTCATCAGGAAGAGCGGCTCGTTAGCTGCGCGGGGGAAGGGTCCCCGGCGGAGCGCAGCGCACACTCGTGGCGCACGGCGGGCGGGCGGCGCGCAGGGCCGGGGCAGGCCGAGGGGCGGCGCGGATCCCGGGCGCGGGCGGCCCGCGGCGTGCCCTCTCTCTCGGGCGCCCGGAGCCAGCGCAGCCCCGGGCGAGCCGGGCGCGGGCCCGGCGAGGGGAAGCCGCCCGCGCGCCCCATCCCCACCCCTCGCCCCGGGCGGGCGGGCCGGCGATCGGGGGAAGGGCGGGCGGCGGCGGCTCGCTGTATATATCTCCGCGCTCCCCGCCAGGTCGCGCACAGCGCCCCCAGCCCAGGCGCCTCCCCGCCCCCTCCCCGCGCTCCGCGGCGGCGGCGGCAGTAGCACAATATGACAGTTGATGGGTGCTGGGGGTGGCGCTGGCGGCGGGAGGAGCTCCCCCGAGACCCTGCGCTGGCTGCCCGTTGCTAGCTGTGGCAAATGGTGGCGGCGGTGGCGGAGGCAGCAGTCTTAGAATGAGCAGCAATATCCACGCGAACCATCTCAGCCTAGACGCCTCCTCCTCCTGCTTTTCTTCCTCCTCCTCTTCCTCCTCGTCCTCGGTCCACGAGCCCAAGATGGATACGCTCATCATTCCGGTGACCATGGAGGTGCCGTGCGACAGCCGGGGCCAACGCAAGTGGTGGGCTTTCCTGGCCTCCTCCATGGTGACTTTCTTCGGGGGCCTCGTCATCATCTTGCTCTGGCGGACGCTCAAGTACCTGTGGACCGTTTGCTGCCACTGCGGGGCAAGACGAAGGTAACGCGCGCCCTAGGCGCCCGCCCCCTGCGCCGGCCCCGTCGCCTCTCGGGGTCCTCCGCAGCCCACCTCCTCGCTCCGCACGCCGCCGCTCCTCCCTCCCTCCCCGCCTGCCTTCCCCTCGCTGCCTTCCGTTGTCTCCGCTCTCCCTGCGCCCTCGGGATGGGGCAGCGGGTGGCGCGCCGCGGGTGAGGAGTTCCCCCCAATAGGTGCGCTCCGGGACGCGGACGCCCAATCCTGTCCCCCTATTTTTTATTGCAGGGTCGTCTGCGGCAGCGGCCGGGCCCGCGGGTGGGGGACGCGCGCCGCCCGGGTGAGGTGGTGCGGGGTAGGGAGC
Source organism: Dasypus novemcinctus (assembly GCF_030445035.2). NCBI lineage: Eukaryota > Metazoa > Chordata > Mammalia > Cingulata > Dasypodidae > Dasypus > Dasypus novemcinctus. The sequence goes on along the minus strand of NC_080678.1, from coordinate 107,814,368 downwards.
GCCAGCCCCGCGAGGACAGAGGAAGCTGGGGGCCGCTGGTGCGTGTTCCGTGCGGCTCACCTGCAGCGGCTCGGCTCCTCGCGTGGGCGAGGGGGAGCACATCAGCCCGCACTTGAGGAGTCTATTGGGGAGATGAGTTCGTGGGGTTAGAAGGAGGCGGGGATTCTTTGGGATAGGGAGAACATCTTTGGGACTGAGGAATCACGGGGGAGGAACGCGGTGGGAGGTTTTGCGGGAGGGGAGGGCGAAGGAAAGTTGGGGAGATCCACCCCAGTTTTGGAGCATCCCGTGCGGCTGCCACCTTAGGAATGTGGCAAGGTCACAGATCTGATGTTACCTCCCTCTCCATCCCTTAGGTATTCATTTGGAAAATACCCCTCACCCCACGTCCTTGGCCTCTGTCTTCCTACCCCCAGGCCACCCCCTTTGGGTCCCCAGACAGGCTGGCAGCAGCGCCAAGTTGGAGCGGGAACGGGAGGTCCGCTTTCGAATGGGCCGAGGCGGCGGTTTCGCGCCGATCCTCTTCCCCGGGCCCTTTTGAGGTGGCTGGATGTGGGCTGAAGCTATTCCTGGCGCAGAGACGCCCACCAGCACCCAGGCGCGCTACACCTTGGATGTGTGGTTACTAGGCTGATTGGCTGGTCTGTGGCCTGGTCTAGAGGTTCCCCACCAGCTGGAGGTGAGGGGCGCGGAGGGGGGTGGGGGGTGGGAAGGTTTGATAAAAAACTGTGGAATGAAAAAGAAAGGACTGGGGAAAAAAAGAGTGCTTTTTTTGCGCGCACGTGTGTGGGGGTGTAGTTTCCATCCTAGGGAACTTCATAGCTTTAAAAATTTTTGGAGGGAAGATATATCAAGGGAAAAGTGGGAGGTAGACAGAGATCCATGTCCCTCATTTTCACACCTTTTCTAGTGTGTAGTTTATCCGAGGACCCTCTCCAACTTCCCGTGGCGCAGCAGCCTCCTTGGTTGCCAAGCGAAAGCAGTGCGGAAGCTGGGGGCTCTGGGTGAAGGCTGGCTGGGAAAACACAAGGGGGAACTGAAGCGCTGTCTCCTCATCATTAATTATACATCGTGTTGGGTGGTGGGGCTCAGCTGTGTTTTGTGGCAGCACATTTGTGTTTTGGAAAATACTGGTGTGTTGGAAATAAGAGAGAAAAAGAAAAGCCATCACTCCGCCCCCACCACTCCCTCTTCCTCCCTCTTCTCCGGAGACCTCCAGGCGCTGGCCAGTCAGCAGGGAGAGAAATTCCTCCTCCTTGCCTAGGAGGAAACCTCCCAGCTTCCGGAGAAGCCCTCCGATTAAGCCAGATCCTGGCAGTGAGCCGGAGGCGCCCTACCAGCTCGTGGCTTCGTAGGGCTTCTTGTGCACGTGCTCTCTCTCTCCCACCTTCTGCGGAGCCTCTTTTCCTTTCCTGAGATGCAGTGATTGCCCTTGGGGAGTCCTGGTTGCCCCTGCTAGAAATGTTTCCCAGATTGAGGGATTTTGGCGAACTTTTAAAAATAGCCCCCTTTCTTTCAGGCATGGGCAGTTTTGATGAAAATGAATACTTCTTTTTTCAATGAGGAAAAAGAAGTTTTGGTGTTTTTGTGATCCTGGGGTTTTTAACACGGCTTCTAAAATATTTTTATTCTGTGGGTACATAAACGCCAGTGCGGTGCTTGGGATGAAATGCAAATCAGATTGTTCACAGAAAGAATCTTTTTCCTAAATGATGAACAAGCATAACTTATATCCGTTTTCTCAAGAAAATAGGTCTTTGGCAATCACTGTTAGGAAAAACAATTCCTAAGTATTTGGCTATGTTTTATAGCTCCAAGACCTGCTGAGTTGACATAGCTGGAGGCTACTACAAAGAATCATCCTAAGACTAGAGACGATTGCAGTGTCAGTTGGCAAGATGTGAGGTCAATGTCGAAGGACATCAGGTCATTTTGATGCCATCCCATTAGAAAATATGCCCAGAATCTTTTCTACCTGGCCCTCAGTCTGCTCAGTTAAACCATGTGTAGCGAGCTCATTATAGCCAGTCACAACTTAGGCCTTTTATTAACTTTTCTTCCTACCCTGAAAGAATGTATTTTTGCCACAATCTTGTCTTTTTTTGCTCCTCATCCTTTTTGCTTTCCAGGTGTTTGGCGGTTGTGGTCTAGACTTGGTAGAGAGCACTGCATTTGGCTATAGTTTGGAATAATTCTTTTAGTGCCAGGTTTCCCAAGCAAACCTAGGTTGCATTTCCCCAGAATTCTCCCATCACTCAGCTGCATTGACCCTCGCCTCCTTCAGCCCCCTGATGCTTGGCTAGGAGGTGGGGTCTAAGGAAGGCAGGCCTTCTTAGCATCTGAAATTCCATGGGAGATGAGTTTCAGAAGAGAGCTCTGGAATCCCCAGGATTTGGTCTGTGGACTGCACTGTCCTTTTTGATCAGAAGGACAAATATTGTATGATCTCACTAATATGAAGTAATTAGAGTGTGCGAATTCACAGAGTCACAAACTAGAATACAAGTTACATGGGGCCAGAGAGGGGGTAGGAAATGGGGAAGTAGTCCTTAATTGGTACAGAGTTTCCATTTGGGGTAGTGGGAAGGTTTCGGTAGTGGATGGGGTGATGGCAGCACAACGTTGTGAATGTAAGTAACACTGCTGAGTCGTGTGTTTGAATAGGGTTGAAAGGGGGAAATTTTAGGTTGTATACATGCTACCAAAATAAAAATAAAAAGCCTTATAGAACTGTACAATTCAAACAGTGATATCACCCTCATACAAAGCGTTAATAACAGGCAAAACTGTGTGTTTTGAGGGGGAGTATATGGAAACTCTGCACTTTTGTGTGATTTTTCTGTAAACCTACAACTTTTCTTAAAAACACAGAAACAAAATACAGAACCTGAGATGGTAGAAGTGGGTTGTGGGGCATCTTATTAGTCTGGCCGCTGAATCTTAAATGATGAATGACTTTACTATTTTAAACAGAACTGTATGTGGCTTATTGTTTTTTGGAGAATAAAGTAGAAAGCTAATGCCTACCCCCGTTGGGAACATGGGCAGTCATTCCAGTAGTGTGTTCTTAGCTGTGTTTTTTCACAGTATTGCTTTGCTTTTTCTTCTCTTGAGTTTTGTCAGAACTCTCTGTTCACCTGGCTGTGATGTTTTGAGGTCCAGAAGCAGGCTGGAGTGGCAAGGGAACTAGACAGGCAGCCTGAACAAGGCTGTGACCTTCCAGCAGTCATTTAACCTCACTGGTCTCTCTCTGCTTGAGTATGAAATGTGGGGATTGAATTCTGTGAGTCGTAATGTCCTTTCCTGCTTTCTGATTCCACGTAGGAGAAAGGAAAGTTGAAGGAACTATGGGAAACGTTTCTAACTCAATGTGTTTTGCGATCCCCTTTCAATTCCTTGAGGAATTCAGCCTTGGAGTGTGTATGTGTCTTTATTCTCATCCTCTACTCTTCTTCCAGCATGCACTCTGCTTCTCTTTAAATGTCTGGGGAAACTGAGGCTTAAGGTCCAGCTTCCTGATGGAGTTTGCTGAGTGCCCCGCATGTGACTGGGCACACTTTCTGGCTCTCAGTTGAGCTGTCCTCCCTGCAGAAGCTTGGGCTTACGCAGGGATGGTCTGCATGTAGTGGATTACTGAGGGATCATCTCCATGGCTGTCTGAGAAAACCACGCATTTCCTCTCTTAGGCGCCTGACTAATTTAAACATCACATCCCATCATGGCTTGGTAATTATCCCGGGTCTGGCCTGATGCATTCAGCCAGGGTTGGAGTTTCAGAGCCTGGGCACTCTTGATTCCAGATTTGCCCTGGTGCCTTGTCCCTTCTCAGGGATTGGCTGCCAGTGGCCCACCTTCAGGTACCCCTTGTGATCAGATCACTTGGGGTGGCCTTGGGGACATTCTGAGCTCCCAGTCACTGGTGAGTGTCAGCTGGCCTTCCCTTGGTCTGAGAACCTTGGCTTCTCATTCCTCACCCTCTTTATAGAAATACACTTTAGTAGTGACTCTGCAAACAGACAGACCCAAGGTCAAATTGTGGGTATCACACACAGTGGAGCATCTTTGCCTGGCATCCATCCCAAGCCTTGATTTCTTCCTCTGTAAAAATGGCATCATGATGCCCACTTTGTTGGATATTTATGAGGAGTGGCAATAATCTTATAGGATTTCTAAAGGAGTGACAATAATATTCAGCATGCAGCAAATGCCTGGCACTTAACAGGTCTCTGAGAAGTGGGAGCTACCTCAGCTTCCCAAATTGTTGAGTTCATTTACTCTTTGATCCACTGAGCTTACAGCCTTTGAAGGGCACAAGACTAGAATAAATAGAATTTATTTAGACCTTGAAGTCTCGAGGTCTGGGTCATATGACTAGTTAGGATCAGACTGAGATTTGGGCTCATGGCTCTTGGCCATTGTAAGACGGGAAGATTGGTCAAGGTCAGCCATGAACGTCTGCAAGGATGAGGACAGTGTGAAGTCAATGGGGGAGCCCTGACAATGTGGGGGTCTGGGAACTCTCAGCCTAGCACAAGTGGTGTTTAGTGGTGGGTATGTGGCTGCCTGGTGTCACACCCTGGCTGCCATCCCTTTACTCCAGGGCCAGAGCTCACAGTCGTGATTCCTCAGTCACACAGCAGTCTCCTGGCCAGGGCCGTCTCTGCCTGGAGCAGCTCTTCCTCGACAGCCTCTAGAGCAGCATTTCCCAAAGTGTGTTCTGGGGAGCCCTTGTCCTTGAAGTTACCCTGTGGGGGGAAAAATGGGAGTCATGGAGCATGCCTGAGCTCCTGTCTTGGAGATTCACACGGCAGGCTTGGAGAATCCTACCTGTAGGGAAATGGGTGAGACTGCTCTTGAATGTGCTCACTTTGAGCACCTCGCCTGGGTGTCGAAGCTGGCCTGGGCAGTGACCAAGAGTCAACCTTGTGACCTTGGGCAGGGACTTGACTTTGAGCCTCCGTTTCCTTATCTGCACATTGGGGATCATCATCGAGCAGAACCCTATGAGATAGGCCCACTTATTAACCCTATTTTACAGCATTTCCTAGGGGGACGCTGGTGACCCATGGCCTTGTTTGCAAGCCTTGGACTGGCTCTGCTTCTGGGTGCCCAATGGCCTTGCTCAAACATGCAGCAGGATGCAGGGAAGAGCTGGCCCACTGCTCGGCCTGCGGGGCAGGATTCCAAGGGCTGGGCTAAGTGGGCTTTGTCTCTGCCTCACTACTTTCTTCATTGGATGGAGTAAGTGTCTGCTCTGAAGCTCTCTTTCTTTGACTGCAGTGAGAAGCCTGGTGTCAAAGCAGTCAGGTTGGTGTTGGGTTCTGCCACCAGGGCCTCCTTTCCAATGAGGGTGGCCCCACTCTGACCAGCAATGGCCGTGCTCGCCATGAATCGCAGCAGCCAACACAGGTTTCCTGGGGCTTCAGAGCCCTGGAGCGTACCTCTGTGGTTCTGGTGACAAGGGCTGCATTTGTGCCACAGGCCCTGTGGAGGATGCTTGTCCCCACGGAGATGTCGGGCCAGCCAGGCCTCCCTGCAAGACCTTGGCCATTCCACAGCCTTCTGCGTGCAGCACAGCAGATCAAAAGCATCCTTCTTTGAAGTGCCTCTTGAGAGGGTAACCTGGGCCCAAGGCACACAGAGAAGGGAACTTGGGGGCCACAGGCAGAGGCAGAAGTGCCTGCCCCTTTTGGGCAAAAAGGCCAAGCAGGTTCAGTTGGGGATACGGGATCTCAGCCTCCAAGGGCTTGAGGGAGCATCTGGTCCAGGCCCTCTGAAACCATCATCTGTACACAGATCCCCTGTGGAGCTGGAAAAATGCAGACTGGGATTCAGGGGAGCTGGGGTGGGGCTTGAGATTCTGCACCCCTAACAAGACCCGGGCGAAGCTGATGCCAGCAGACACACTTCCTTGACCAGCCAGGACCTGGCCCATTCCTCAGCCTCCAGGTGGCCCATCTCTGAAACCCAGCCTGTTTTTAAATATGGAAACCCCTAGCTCTTCAGCAGACAAAGTGGGAAGGGGCATGAGGAGGCAGGTTCCCTGTGTCAGGACAGGCAGGTAGTGAAGACAGCTCTGGCTTCTCGAGTGTTCTGGGGTTTGGGCCGAGCACTTGTTGCTCACTCTGGACTTCTCTGGCACCTGCCTCCTAGGGAAGCGATGGGCATGGCTGGGTTGGAGCTGGGTTGGAGTGTTCTGGAGAAGTACACGGTCTCGTCTGTGCCTTGTCCATCAGAGCACAGGCTGTCCCTAGTGCCAGTTGGTCACGGTGCATGGGGTGAGGCTTTTTGAAGGCCAGCATGGCATCTCAGCCAAACCACCATCTTGCAAAATGAAAGGTGAGCCGTGTGGCCAGGGCTCACAGTGGTGGCTCACAGAGCCAGTGGGGGGCCACGCCCTCTGGAGTGCTTGAAGTTGGTGATGGCAAAACTGCAAGCCCAGCTTTCCACAGGGACCTGGGTGGGCATCCCCAGACTCGAGGATTCTGCTTTGAAGGACTAGGCTCAAGCCCTGGTCATCTGTGGCCAGAGATGGGTGGTACCCCTCATTGCACTTCTCAGGAAATCCAGCAGATAAAACTGAAGATGGCTCCTCTCCTCGCCAGAGTGGGGTTGCACAGGTCATACTGCCAAGGACTTTTTCCTTGAGATACGCTTTCTGTGCTGTTCCGTTGTCAAAGGGGAGACCCCGGGCCAAACTTAAGCCATGTGAATTTCAGCACATACTAGGTTCCCAAAGAAAGCTTACCATTCCTATTACTGTTCATTTTGGTTTAATTGCATATTATGTGCCAGGAACTATGCTAGGGGCCAGGTTTTGGGGGAAAAATCATTAAAACCCAGTACCTTCTGCCTGTCTGCTCAATAGGACTTTTCCTTGGCCAGGAAAAAGTTATTTTTTTGTGTGATATGGATTTGTGTGATCCCTGAGTTGACTGCTGACTCCTCGAGGGCAGGAACTGAGTCATCAAATACAAACACATGCTAGGAGGGAACTTTCCCTAGTGGTTAGCTGGGTCTGAGTGGGAGGGAGGTAGGCGCAAAGTCAGCCTTGCTTTTTGGGAATAGGTTGTTAGAAGCAATGGAGAAATTCAGGGTGAGAGGGATGGACTTGACTTGATGAAAAAATGATGTTTGAGTAATTCCTGGATTTTAATTATTCATGCCACTCCTGGCTCTGACCTGTGGATAATAAGGAATTTGTCAGGCCGGGGGGGGGGATAGTTGCTTCTGAGGTAGGTGAGTCAGGCAGAACACAGAAGGGCAGCTTCAAAGAGTGGCTACTGCAAGGGGGAATTTGCTTTTTTTTTGAGGGGGGGCATTATTTGGCGATTGTCTTTAGGGCATTAGGTCTGATTGCCAATTTGAAAATGTCATTGGCACTCCAGGCCCCAGATGGATATATGTAACCTTGTCATACCAGGCCTGAGAACCTTGTCCCTGTAAGACCTCATACCTGTTTGATGAATGCTTCTTTGCATGGCCTAAAACAAACTTATTTAAAACATCTCACTTTCTAGACTATGCTGTTTCATTTGCCTCCTCCCTTCCAGGTTATTTTAGGGATCCAAATCCCACCGACTCTTGGTATTTCAAAGATAATGAAGAGGAAAGCCTGTTTTCCTTCCTTCTCTTCCATCTCTCTCTCCTTTCCTTTATTTTCCCTCTTCCTTAGTGGTCCTCATTCTGGAGGGCTTTCATGGGAACTCACTGTCATTTAATTTTGATTTCTAGCACAATAAGGGGAAATATTTAGATTTGAGGAAGGAGTGGAGAAGAAGTAATTAGGGGAAATGCTGAATTAATCTCCCCATTATCAGAGTTCAGCTTTTATTTTGGGGGAGGGGTGGCTGGGTATATATATATATATAGAAGGCTGATAGAATTCTAGATTTGTGGCTTGAAGTGAAGTTCATTTCCATCCATTGACTGCCAAAGTCTGGTGTTTGTGATGCCGTTCACAAAGAGTTATTAAGGCAGGGATTTCTAGTAACACTCTTCCCAGGGCCGCTTCTAACTGTGTGAAGCTGATCAGCGACTGGTCTGCATCTTTGCATATGATTGGAAGGCAGGTTACCTACTGGGATGTAAAGACTGGGATGCCTATACCTAGATTTCAAGTGGAAAGTTCAAGAACAGTGCTTATTTTCCTTTTCTGTTCCTTGTCTTGGCCTTGCTCCTTCTCCCCTCTTAGAAGTGGGAGGGGTGGAGAGTGGCTGGTTCAGGGCTCCAGCCCAGTCCAGGAGAGGAGCAGAGGGGTTGAAGTTTGCAGGTTATTAGACAAAAAACAGGGGCTTGATTTACATGTTCTGAAGCACAGAAGGCAGCATCACGGTGGCAGAAGGGCCTTCAGGGCTGCAGGTCCTGCTTCTTGCCAGTGCTGGAGCCATCCTGCACCTTTACCAGAGGGCACGGGAGTGTACGGCTCTCCTCAGGCCACCATTTCTTAGACAAATCCACTTTAGAAAGAACAGAAAACACTTTCTCTGCACAGCACTGGCCCTTTCTGCCTCTGGTCCATCTCTGGAACACACAGGACAGGTCCTGGTTGAGGATAGCTGTCACGTTTGGAATCCGGTTCTGGAAGGCCCCCAGCTGGTTGGAGTTTAGACGTGGACAGTGTTGTTGAGGCAAAGGATGGCTTTAAGCTCTGGCTGGTCACTTTCTTTTCCTCTCCAGGGCTTCCCCATGCTCCTCCTGTGGAAAGGTACCCCCTCCCCATTTACTCAGACTTTGGAAAGTGACCCACTCCTGCCTGTTGGTTATCATAGTTTGCCCTCTGTGATCTGTTTGGTCCTGTTGGGCTCTCTGGCTGCTTTTTTTAAAAAAATTAATTAATTAATTAATTAATTAATTTTTTATTACATTCAGAAAATATGAGGTTCCCATATATCCCCCACCCCCTCACTGCACCCCTCCCCCCATAACAACAATCTCCTCCATCATCATGAGACGTTCGTTGTATCCGGTGAATACATCTCTGAGCACCGCTGCATCTCATGGTCAATGGTCCACACCATAGCCCAAACTCTCCTACATTCCAGCCAGTGGGCCATGGGAGGACATACAATGTTCTGGCTGTTTTTGGACCCTGAGTCTGTTCCTTCATCTGTGATGCATGCGCTGTGCCTCTGGGTTTAGCTTCCTTCACGTTTCACACAGGGCTTGGTCAAGAGCAGATGTAATTTGGGGGCCATGCAAAGACTACATGTGGACGGTGTGGGTCCTTCATCAAGAAGTCTGAGTTGGACTCTGTTTTCTGGGTATTGGCCCTTCTGAGCCCGAGAGAGAGAACAGGTAAGAATCTTGAGCCTCTTTTGCATCATTTTAATATAGCTGCTCCCTGGAATCGAAGGCTCTTCCTTCCCCAACTGCCCACCTTATCTCCTCTTCCCTTCAATTTCTATCTTCTGCTGCTCCCATTCACCCCATCCTGCTGAACAGAAGGAGACCAGGCAAATAAAAAGGAAAGAAAGGAAACCAGGAGGAGAACTTGAAAGAGGGCAGAGGGTAGAGGGGAGGTGTTCACAAGAAGAAAAATAGAATTTGTTTCCTGGGAGTTAGAGGTTGGATAAATATATAATTGGGTGGATTTTGGGTTTGTCCCTTCACCTTTGTCTTAATGAATAAATCATGTAAAATGACCTCACCGCCAAGGAGTGAAGCATTATATAAAGACCAGTGGGCAGAGTGACTTCACTTTTGGAAAAATTTAGCTTTTCAAGTGAGAAGTTCTGTCTAATTGAGAGCATGGGGCCTGTGTGTGGCCCTGTGGGCCAGAGGGAAGGGTTTTAGGGCTTGGTGGGGATCTTCTTTGTGTGCTTATGTTATGAGGACAGGAACTTTCCACTCCTCTTAAGGAGGAGTTGCTGCATTAATCTTGTTTCCCTTCACGTGGCTTTGGAAAGTGGATCCTCTGTGGCTTTGGAAGTGGAAAAGGTGGGCATCCGATGATAATCAAATGGAGAACTCAGAGTTGAGGTTCAGAGGCATGGGGGAAGGATTTTGAGGATGAAGGGGCTTATCCATGTGCTGGGGATTTTTATGACTAACATTAGCTGGCAGATTTATGTATTGTTTTTCTCCTTTGTACATGGGGTCCTCTTTCCTAACAGGCTTAGAGGAATTGCTTAGCTGTCCGTGAATTATAGTCATTTCTCCCATGGATTGTGAAAGACACTACCAATTAGGTGAGAAGATTCTTTTTTTTTTTTGAATATGAATTTATTAATGAGAAATACATTTTTAAAAAAACATTATTAACATAAAAATTTCCCCTTTTACCACATTCAAATATATAATTCAGTGCTGCTAATTACATTTAAAATGTTGTGTTACCACCAGGAAGATTCTTGAAGAATATAGTTAGGGTGTCCCCATCAGAAGCCACAGAAGTCAAGCATTTGCATCAGTCTTGCAAAAGAAATCAGTTTCTTAGATTCAACTGCAAAGCTTTTTTCTTTGTGAGATTTTCTTTTCAACTTCAGTGTTTTACATATTTGTCCTGAATTTTAACGGACTATATGATTATTGTAGAACATTCAGGCAGTACAGGCAGGCATTAAAAAAAAAAAAAACAAAAACAACTCCTGCCTTCTGGAGATGACCAGATTTCTGTCCCTGACCATTCTCCCAGGGGGCTCAGGTTTTTTGGTGGGCATTTGATGTTCTTCCTTTAAGAATTTGAAAATGGCAGCAACCTGAAAAGTGTCCATACTGGCTTTGTTTGATTTTGGGTTAAAAAAAATTATGGTAATATGTGTGTGTGTGTATGTGTGTGTGTGTGCATGGGCATGTGTATAAAACATAAAATTTGCCCTGTTGACCATTTTTAAGTATACAGTTCTGTGGCATTAATGACTTTTACAGTGTTGTGCTACCATCATCACCTTTCATTCCTAAAACTTTTTTTGTCTTTATTTTTTTAATGTTACATAAAAAAAAATGAGGTCCCCATATACCTCCCACCCCCCTCACCCCACTCCTCCATTCATAAAAACAACCTCCTCCATCATCATGAGACATTCAGTGCACTAAAACTTTTTTTTATCACTCAAAACAGAAACTCTATCCCTGTTAAGCAATAACTCCCAATGCCCCACCCACTCCCCAGCCCCTGGTGACCACTATTCTATTTTCTTTGCTATGAATTTGCTTATTCTATGTATTTCATATAAGTGGAATAACACAATATCTGTCCTTTTGTGTCTGGCTTATTTCACTCAACATGATGTCTTCAAGGTTCATCCATGTGCAGCATGTGTCAGAACTTCCTTCCTTTTTATGGCTGAATAATATTCCATTGTATGGCTGGGCCATGCTTTGTTGGTCTCTCTTTCCATTGAGGGGCATTGGCTCGTTTCCACTTTTTGCCTATTGTGAACAATGCTCCTGTGAACACTGGTGCACAGTATCCATTGGAGTCCCCATTTTCAATTCTTCGGTGGCCTTGTTTGATTAGATGGTGTTCAGATGGAGAACAAAAGAAAGGACCATCTAACCCTCCAGCAGCTTTTTTTTTTTTGCCTGTGGAGTTGGGTTAAATGGATTCTGTTCTTAAGGTGAAGTTAAAGAATTACTTTAAATCAGAAGTTTCAATTTTGACATATGAGTAGCGGTCTTGTCTTAGGCAAGTCATTGACTCTGGGCCTAGGTGTTCTCTGATTCAGTGATTTCAATGTAAAGCCATTTCTTAAATCAGATTTTAAAACTATCATTTTTTTAAAAAGATTTATTTATTTCTCCCCCATCCCTCCATTGTCTACTGTCTGTGTCCATTCGCTATGTGTTCTTCTGTGTCTGCTTGTATTCTCATTAAGTGGCTCTGGGAACCGATCCTGAGATCTTCCAGAGTGGGAGAGAGGTGATCATTGCCTTGTGCCACCTCTGCTGCCTCATCTGCTGCATCTCTTATTATCTCTCCTCTGTGTCTCTCTTTGTTGCATCATCTTGCTGCAGCAGCTCTCCGCATGGGCCAGCAGTCCTGCATGGGGCAGTACTCTCTGTGGGCCACCACTCTGTGTGGGCCACCACTCTGTGTGGGCCAGCACTCCATGTGGGCCAGCTCACCATGTGGGTCAGCTTTCCTTCACCAGCAGGGCCTGGGTATTGAACCCTGGACCCCAATTGCTTGAGCCACATCTGCTTCCCAAAACTATCATTTTTATTGGATAAAGAACCAAAGACTGAACTATTCCAGGTGATGGACCCAGGGAGAAGTTCTGGTTCTGCTGTAAATCACAAGAGTGAAATTTGATCTACACGCGCTCTGAAGTATCAACTTTGATGAGGTTGCGTATGTAAGAATTAGCATCTGGAGACACAGGCCCTGCTGGAAACACTGTCAGACCTGTCATTAAAAAAAGTCTCAGAAATAGGATTTTGTCACTCTGCTATTACTTTTGACATGGCCATACATCACTTTTGAGGTTTAAATTTTAATTTTTGATGCTGGGGAAAGGTTGAAAGCATCTTAGGTTATAGAGTATAAATAATGTGCTGTGTGATAGGCTGGCTGTGTTGAGGTTGGGCATAAAAAGAAGCATCTATTTAAGGAGGAGCTCTTGCAAATCAGCTTTCTTTGATGCTTTTCCTTAACTCTCCCCAGAAGGCAGCCCCGGTGCCAGAAGGCTCATCTCAGCCCTGTCCCATGGAATGTTCTGGCTGTTTAAAGCAGGGATAAGATTACCACAGCTTCTGTGGCAAAAGAGCACGTGTCTGAAGAGATGATCCCTAAACACTCAATAACCCCTGAAATATAATTCCTCTAGCACCTTAGGCAGGCAGTGCACCAGAACTTTCTGGAAAAGTTCTCCTAGGTTACATAATAACAATTTTATTATGCTACTGGGGTCATGTATTAAATTTTAACTTGTCACAGATACATTTCATGAACACTGCACAAATCCGCAGATTACCAGATAGCTTGTGGGTGTTATTAAGTGAATCAGTGATTGCGTGGGACTTGATGGAGCCCAGGCAAAAATACTAATTTGGATAATTAGATTCTTCCATATTATAGTTTAATCCCTAAGGTGGGTAAAAACATCCTCCCTCCAAATAAACTAAAAATTTTGGCAGTAGTGATTGCAACGACAGTACGGAAGAGTAGATTTATGGCCATGAACCACATATGAGAGAGATTTTTTAAAACTCTGGGCACCTTTTCATTTTCCTTGGATAGGCAGTGCGAGCTCTATATTTTTAATTGCTCCCCTCTTTAAGTCAGGAGCTGAAATGTCATCATGCAGATCTCTCCTGAGTTGCATGGAAACTAATAAAATCATGAAGGTTTCTATTTGTACTCTATGAACACATACTGTGATGAAACTGAAACAGCCCATCTCCAGGGATGATGCTATTTAAATGCCAGGCAGTGGTTTAAAACTGATTTTAATGGTGAAAAGAGAAACCAGCCAGTGAGGCACTCCCATTCCTCCCCCCCCACCTCAGCAGTACCTGTTTTCCTGAGAAAGAATTAATTTAAAACAGGAACCTCCAGTCTCTAAAATATCTGGTCTGTCACCTGCTATCGAAGGTGGCAGTTAGTTCCCCAGATTCTCTCTTAGCCATTTTCTCTTCTTCCTCAGGTGTGGCCCTTTATCTCCCAAGCTTCCGGGTGCTTTTGTTTTAGGAAAGTCTTTCTGTGTGAACTGGAATTACTGGCTTCTTAGGAAAAAGAAATTCATATCAAACTTTTGAGTGCTTAATTGCTATGTATCAAACATTGCTTTAAGGTCCTTATAATGATTATGTTATTTAATCCTCAAAACAGTCCTACTTTTTACAGATTAGAAAACCAAGGCATAGAGAACAACAAATTTTTTTTTGGATAATCAACTTGGAGTGCTTACAGTATGTCCCACAGTTTCCAAGGACTTGATATGTCTTATCTCACTTAATCCTCACAACAACCATATGACGTCAGTACTTTTGTGATCTTTGCTTTACAGATTAGGAAACTGAGGCATGGAGAGATTTAGTAACTCGCCCAGGGCCACACAGTGTGGAGGGACAGAGTCAGATTTAAACCCAGGCAGGTGGTCAAACATATAACTCCTGCCCTGTAGGGCAGCAGTGCTCAGCTCATTCCTGCACACGGTGGGAGGGAAACTGTGAAGATGTAGAGGGGACACTGGGAGAGGAGTTGGCAGTTCAGACTCATGCACCATTCCTAGACTAGATGTGAGGCCCCTTGGATAAATTCAGAGAATTCTATACCACCAGGATAGACAAGAGCCCTAAAGGTTATCTTGTCCTTTAATCTCTCTGAGTCTTAGTTTTCCTTGCTGTAAAATGTGATAATTACCTTTTTCTCTACCTAACAGGCAGTGATGAAGTGTGCAGTTGTTCAGGTTGCTCATTGTGCAACTCCAGGTGTGCTATGATAGTCACATCAGATAATGCATTAATTGATGGTCTGTGGCACATAGACCCTGTGCTTGGGTGTATGTGGAGTCATGGAATAAATATTGGGGCAGTTTTCTGAGCATCAGTCTTCCTTGAAGATTTGGAGAAAAACATGATTTTTAATGTTAACACATACACAGATACCTTAGGAGTGGGAGGCAGAATTCAAGCACATGTGTAAACACTTGAGGGAGATGTGTTTGTGAGAGGTTTGTGTGTGTGTGAGTGTCATCGGCATTGGTGCATGAGGGCACGGAGGAGCGGCCTGGGCCACCCCCCAGAAGTTCGTGTTCCTTCTCTGCTGAGAAGTGTCTTTTGATGGAAAAGTTTGAGACATACAGGTGAAGTATTATCATTAAAGCATGAGTCTAAGCATCCAGCACGGGAGGATGCCTTATTGTTTCTACAGGCGATCTACTCATATCTCAAATTCTGAGACTCTGTTATTGTATGAATGGAAATTCCATGAAAGGCAAAAAAAAAAAAAGATCCCAGAGTTCTCAGGTCTATTATCAACAAGGTGTATTTTGGATATCAGCAGGACAGAGAATTTAATCTGAACACTCAGAAGACGGTGGCGGGATCCCATTCAGTGGCCGTGCATGTCCCCTTGCCTTAGATGGACCCTGCCTTGCCCCTCTCCACTCACAGCCTGGAAGCCCGTCACCGTAGCCCGGGGTGGATCTCTTCTGAGGCCACTGGGCATGGCAGCCTGTGCCTGCTGAGCCCCAGGCACAAAATATTTGGCGGCAGGAGGTGAAGTGGGCAGTGAGCAGGTCTTCATGAAGCCTGGCTGCCCGGAAATGGCAGAGAACATTGAGAATCTCTCAGAGAGGGGGTGGCTAGAGAGGGCCCTGGGGCCAGCGGTGTGAAGACCACCCCAGCCTGCCCACCTCCAGGCCCAGTGCCCACGGGCTGTTTCCACGAGGACTTCGGAGCCCTGGGCGGACCTCCTGGTGTGCTGGATGAGCCCTCCCAGGCCCCCATGCCTGTGGTGTCGAGAAGGGAGAATGCTCGCATGCCAGCCCGTGTGTGTCCCAGAGGCCCCTGGCGAGGCATAACAGGACCCCGGGGACTTAGAAGAGGCTTCTTTGCTGCCAGTGGTGCTATTTTTAGCTCCCTCCCATGCCCCCTGCTGTCCCAGGTGTTTGTCAGCAGAGCATCCTGCGCGCTTGGAAAATGGCCGTCACCACCCGGTCTGCCTTGTGTGGCCCCAGCAGTGTGTCTGGGGGACCTGCCATCCAGGCTGTGCCTCCGAGGCCAGCAGGCTGCTGCAAGGCAGCTGCGTCTCCTGCCTTTCTACTGGCCGTGGGGCTGCTGGTTCAGGTGAGGTCAGACCAGCGTGAGCAGGTCTGCTGTCCCCGGCCCCTCCCTGAGTGCAGGTGCATGGGGCAGCATCGTGGACCCGAGGACAAGCTGTCACACTCAGCAGCCGCTGTGCTCTCCTGCCCCCTGCCCATCACGGAGGAGTGCTCCAGGCTTGAGCGACATCCCCGATGGTGGGGAATGTGGCGATGGCCACATTCGGCCTCATGCAGTCCAGATGTGGTGGAAGGCTGGGTGACCTCAGGCTTGGTCCACTGCTCCCCTTTCCAGGCCTCCAGCTGGCCTCACCCATCACTCACAGCTCAGCTCAGCCACCACCTTCCTGGGAAGTCTTCTCCACCCGCCCTAGTTAGAGGTCTGTCCCCCGCTCTTTTTGGCGACTCCCCACTCTGTTTCGATGTCTCGTGTGGTCATCATCCATCTGAGGCTGCACTGCTGTTTATGTGGCCAGCACCTCACCTCTTTGGCTGCAGGCTCCCTGTGGACAGCACCGGTCTTTCTTTGCTTTTGGTCTTTTTCTTTTCTGATCCCCTGCTGTGCCTGGAGGGTGGCCAGGGAGCGTTGGCTGCTCACTAGCAGTGCCATAGCCAGTCTCCAAAGAAGCCTCTCCATGTGTTTGGCTCCTGGTGTTCACATCTAGGGGCAGAACCCTCCTTTGAGCAGGGCTGGCTCTGTCATGGCTGGTAACCATGGGGGCATGGGGGAAGTGAGGAGTGGGAGTTCTGAAGCTGGGTGGGAAGAAGAGCCGTGGAAGGCCTGCTCCTGGAGCAGCCAGCCACCATGTAAGATGCCTGAGCTTACCTTGTTGTGACAAGAGTGGGCCACATGGAAAGGCACTGGAAGGTGAGATACTACATGAAGATAGACAGAGAGAGAGAGAGAGATACAGGCTCCCAGCATGTGAGTAAAGACGCCATTTTAGAAGCAGATCCTTGAAACCCAACTGACATCAGATAGATCAGAGATGAACCGACCAGCTGATCCCTTCCTGAATTTTTTTTAAAGATTTATTTATTTATTCAATTCTCTCCCCTCCCCCAGTTGTCTGTTCTCTGTGTCCATTTGCTGCGTCTTGTTTCTTTGTCCGCTTCTGTTGTCCTCAGTGGCACGGAAAGTGTGGGTGGCGCCATTCCTGGGCAGGCTGCACTTTCTTTCATGCTGGGCGGCTCTCCTTAAGGGGCGCACGCCTTGTGCGTGGGGCTCCCCTATGCGGGGAACACCCCTGCGTGGCAGGGCACTCCTTGCGTGCATCAGCACTGCACATGGGCCAGCTCCACATGGGTCAAGGAGGCCCGGGGTTTGAACCGCGGACCTCCCATGTGGTAGATGGACGCCCTAACCACTGGGCCAAGTCTGTTTCCCCCTTCCTGTATTTTTGACTTAAAAATTATGAACAAAATAAAATGATCATTTTAAGCCACTTTGGGTGGCGGACTTGGCCCAGTGGTTAGGGTATCCATCTATCACATGAGAGGTCCTCGGTTCAAACCCCAGGCCTCCTTGACCCGTGTGGAGCTGGCCCATGCACAGTGCTGATGCACACAAGGAGTGCCCTGCCATGCAGGGGTGTCCCCCACATGGGGGAGCCCCACACACAAGGAGTGCACCCTGTAAGGAGAGCCGCCCAGTGCAAAAGGAAGTGCAGCCTGCCCAGGATGGCACCGCAGACACGGAGAGCTGACACAACAAAATGACGCAACAAAAGAAACACAGATTCCTGTGCTGCTGACAACAGAAGCTGGCAAATAAGATGCAGCAAATAGACACAGAGAACAGACAACCGGGGTGGGGGGGAAAGGGAGAGAAATAAATAAAATAAATAAATCTTTAAAAGAAAAGCCACTTTGTTTTAGGGTGATTTGTTACCCAGCCATAGGGAATTGGAACAAAGAGCCACTCTTTAGTGAGCTCCTTCCCCAAGAGCCATCTCATGCCCTCTGTCTCAGTGTCTCTTGGCCTCTCTTCCCAAGCTCTCCACCCTCAGCCCCCTGGGCTTCTTTCATTTTATCACACCTTTTGTTCTTATACCCCTGGACCTTCACACATGCTCTGTATGCTGTGGGGGATTCTCTTCCCTTGTGTTCCCTCTCCCCTACCACTTTGCTGATGCCATTTCTGTGGTTTGCTGGTCACTGGGTAACAACTGGCCTTCTAGGGAAAAAAGTCCCAGGTAGTAGCATTTGCCAGTTTCCGGGGAGCGACTGCTCCCATCACAGCTGATTTCATGGTACCAGATGCCACTGAACAGAGGCAGGCATTGGTATCTACACTTCCCAGACAAGGACACTGAAGATCAGAGAGGTTCCGTCACTTTCTGAGATAGTCACTGGCAGATATGGGCTCTGGTCTGCTAAGCCTCAAAGCCCCTACTCTCCCCACAGCACCACACTGCCCTCCTGAAGAACCAGTGGCTGACCATGAGCACAGGCAGTTCCGCTGCTGGGCTGGCCCACTTCTCCCGTAGGCCACTGGTCCTCCCGTGGTGTCTCGTGAGTTGCTGCTGGCCCTTCCTCATGCTCACCAGTCCTAGCCAGTTGCATCCTATCCTTTCTTTCTTGGACATTATGCTGTCTAGTCTCTGCAGTGCATGCAGTGGTCACAGAAGCACCTACCAGTTCAACTTGAGGCTCGGTTAGCTGTGTGTAGCATTCAGGTTAGACCGGCTGCTGCAACAAGCAACCCTAACATGTCAGTGACCAAATGCAATAGAATTTAGATATTATTCATATAAAGTACCATTGTTGGTAGGGGTGGAGGGACATGCTCCACACAGTCATTCCGGGGCCTCGGCTCCTGTGGATCTGCCATCTCCCGGGGCTCTGAAGACCTCTGCTAGATCCTCTGCATCAGCCTGGCAGATGGGGAGTGAGAAGGAGGGACCGTGAGGGGTAGTTTTTGTGGAGCAAAGCCTGGCAGTTGTTCACATCCCTTCTGCCCACACAGTGCATGGGCCAGAATTCAGGCACCTGCAGTAGATGCTGAGAAATGTAGGAGTGTGCCCAGGAATCAGAAATGGGTTTGGAGGACCTCAAGCCAGTTTCTGTAGTACCTGGATTGCAGAGTCCCAGGCTGAGTAAGAATCTGGGTGAGGTCTCCGGTTGTCTGTCCATAGCTGGGTCTGCCCTAATTAATAATTACCATGGCCTAAATAGAGAAACTGAATATTTGCTGGTATCTACCAGGTTACAGATCTGACTTTATGCAACATACATTCTTAATTCTCTGGGTGGTATTATTATTATTATCCCCATTTTATAGGTGAGCAAAAGGTGCTTATGTTGTTTGTCCAAGGTGCATACGTTTCCAGAGTGTTATTTCTTAGTCCCTGCCCAACTGCTCTGGGGTTCCCTCTGCTCTGCCACTTTTGGTCCCTGCCTTCAGCTTGAAGCTACTCCACTTCTTAAACACCTGAGGAGCAAAGGGACAAAGGGGCTTAACCTCCTCCTCTCTCTCTGTGCTGTAGAGAACAAAGGCATCTTCACTGTCCCAAGATGATGTTGCCCTTGCCCTCCCTGGTGTTGTTAAAGGGCTTTGAGCTGAAAGTGGTTGCCCGCACCCATCCTTAGGATTTGAAAGCACCGTCTGCTGCTCAGCTCTTTCCTGCTTTGAATATTACCTTGAGTGGCTCTTCGCCTGGAACATGAAGAGCATAAGTGGGCTGGATGACAGAGGCTGCTTCCTGGGTCCCTCATCTTTCTCCCCATGGTGCATCCCCGTAGCCCATTCCACTCAGTTCAGAGTTCATATTTAAGGAGAGTTCAGGAGTTCACTGGTGAGAAAACGGGATTGAAGGTGAGTAACAACATGAGCAATGTGGCTTTTTTCTCAAATCCAACGGACCAGATTGTAGGTGTCTGAATGAGCTTTTCTTGTTCTACACAGTCCAGTGTAGTCATCAAGAGCCTGCCCTTTGAGCTGGACAACTTGGCCTCAGACCACACTTCTGCTACTTGCTGACTTGTAGACCTCGGGCAAGTTAACTTCTTGGGTCTTCCATGTACTCACTTGAAAGGAGGAACTGGTGGGAACAGATGTGGGTCAAGCTGTTGAACACCCACCTCCCACTGTGGGAAGTCCCAGATATGGTTCCTGGTGCTTCCTGCAAAACCAAAAACAACAAGCAAAACAAGCAAAAAAATCAACTCGGGTAAATGGCTGTGGCTCAATTAGTTGGGCTCCCGTCTACCATATGGGAGGCTCTGGGTTCAAGTCCTAAGACCTCCTTGTGAAGACAAAGCTGGCCCATGCACAAAGGAGAGCTGGTGGCCCATGTGCCGTGGAGAGCTTGTGCAGCAAGATGATGCAACAGAGGGGAAGCAGACTTGGCCCAGTGGTTAGGGCGTCTGTCTACCACATGGGAGGTCCGTGGTTCAAACCCCGGGCCTCCTTGACCCGTGTGGAGCTGGCCCATGAGCAGTGCTGATGCACGCAAGGAGTGCCATGCCACAAAAGGGTGTTCCCTGCATAGGGAGCCCCACACGCAAGGTGTGCACCCTGTAAGGAGAGCCACCCAGCTCAAAAGAAAGTGCAGCCTGCCCAGGAATGGAACTGCACACACAGAGAGCTGACACAAGATGACGCAACAAAAAGAAACACAGATTCCCATGCCACTGACAACAACAGATGTGGACAAAGAAGAATACACAGCAAATAGACACAGGGAACAGACAACTGGAGCAGAGGGGGAAGGGGAGAGAAATAAATAATAAGTCTTAAAAAAAAAAAAGACCCAACAAAAAGGAGACAAGCAGATACAGAAAAAAACGTGCAGCAAATGGACACAGAGAAGAGACAGCAAAAAGAAAAGGAGGAAGCCTCAAAGTGGGAATAAATAAATAAAATAAATTAATCTTAAAAAAAATCAACTCAGGGAAGCTGATATGGCTCAGTGGTTGAGCACTGGCTCCCCACATATGAGGTCCTGGGTTCAATCTCTGGCCCCTGGTACCTCAAAATAAAACAAATCAAAACAAACAAACAAAAAAGAGGACCTGGTAATGGGAGCTGCTTCGTGGAGCTGTTGTGAGGATAAGAAGTATACAATGCTTAGAGTAGTGACATATACAGAGTAAGCTCTGTATACGTTTTAGCTCTTGTTATTATTTCAATCTGGTCTCCTTTGGGAGACTGTGACTTTTTTTCTAATGTGGACCATGACAGTAGAGGGTCACCCTCTCTTCCATTATGCCCTCCTCCAGTCCACTGACTTCAGAGGGGTTCACACACGATCACATGGCCATCTCCCCTGCTGGACGGTAGACTTTCTAAGGTCTGGAACAGTGTCCTCTCCAGCTTTGTATCTGCAATGTCTATCTAGTGCTTGTGTCTGTTGAGTACTTGGCACAGGCTGCCTGCAATGTTGAACCCATGCTTATGACTGGTTGCCCAGGGGCTGAGGCCTCTTTGAGGACAGGGACCCTTTTATGCTCATCATGTTCCTTAGCAACCTATGACAGTGTCCAACATCACAAAATACTCTTTGAACAAATGCAGGATTGAAAGGATGAATGATTTCATCCTTATTTGAAGGATGAGAGAGTCTTCTTGGGGACAGCCTTGACAGTGCTGATTTCATTCTTTTTAATGCTGTCTTAGGTGACATCTCTCAACATTGGAAAGTCACCTTGATTTTAGGAAAGTGTCAGAAGTAGTTTGCAGGCAGGTGGCACGAATAAGAGAGGAAGCCAATGGATAAGGTATCTCTGGTCTTATAAATATGTAATTATGAAGTATTAAATCTGGAAGTTTTAGGTGGTTTGTCAATTTGTGAGCAATTTCCAAAGAAAAGTTCCAGAAACATTTTGAGTTTTGGAGGCATTGGAATAAAGGTGTAATCCTCCCCCAACTTCCCACCACAAAGGGACAGCTGTCATTTTGAATATTAACTATGGTCTCTTAAATTCAGCCTTGTGAACTTGATAGCCTAGCTTTGGCATTGAACAAAGATAGTTATAAATACCAGCTTTTCCTTTCATAAGCTTGGTGCTTTTGAACAATTTACTGAACCTCACCAAGCTGATGTCATATACTGGTAAAATGCAAATACTGAAAATACCCACCACATTGAGTTTTTGGGAGGGCTAACTGAGATAGATGATCATGATGAATACACAGCCTTTTGGAAGTGCCCCATAAATGGCACTGGTGATGACAAGGTGGACTTGACTGTAGATGCCTCTCCATCAGTAGCCACAGTGAGGATGCTATGGAGAGGAGGAGGAGGCTGCTGGTGGGAAGTGTGGAAGTCAGGGGCCACAGTAAGTACCAAGATGAGAGGACAGTAAGGCATGTCTGTTTCCCTTGGGACACAAAAGATGGAGACAAAATTTAGTATGAAAGAAAAAATGGCATCCAAAAATGCTTCTTCCCTCTACCTTTACACCATTCCTCTGCCCTCTGTGCTACTATAGGAAGGAAGAGAAAGGATGGAAAGGCATGGGAGGATGGGAAAGGAATAATTTTGGAATACAAGAGACCTTACTTTATAGGGTTGTTTCTGTGGGCCTCAGTTTGCCCATCTGTAACATGAAGGTTGGATTAGGCAATCAGGTCCTTGCTTGCAGCTCCACCAATCACCCATGCTTTGGAAGAGCTTTGCCTTTGCTCCTAACTGTTGTTTCCCCACACCAACCCCCTTCCACAGCCTCAGGCAGACATGAACAGGAGCAAAGGGAACAGAAAGGGTGTCAAGTGCTGGAAGGCATGGAAGTCACTTCCTTCAGAAGGTGGAGGGTCTGCAAAGAGGCTTTTGAGTCTGGGGGCAAGACTACAAAGAGCCTGGTGGGCAGTCTTTCCATCCACCCCTCCATCCACCATCCTGGGGCTGGGATACCCACAGGGGACTGGAGTGAGTGCTCGGTGGGCCACAGGCGCCTTTTGGAGCATAAGGGCAAAGAAGATGTGTCCATCCTAGCTCCTGGCTACCAGTTTCACGCGTTAAGGAATATGTACTTCTCTGATACGCGGGGGCAGGCCGGGCACTGGCTTTAAGGTTTACATAACATCTGGTATTTGTCCTTAGACTTTTTCCTCTCCTGGGGATTATGTGTTCTGAGGCACCAAAAGCATTTGTCTGCACACTGATCTCCTCCTGGAAGACTTCCCAGATCGAACTTCTTTCCCACCTTCCACCTGCTCTAATCTCAAGTTTGTTTTGCCACAGTCATTCAGTTAAACAAATATTTTATTCACTGGCAATTTGTCCCACACTGGGCCAGGCTATGAAGAGAATACCAAGAGTATTGGTCATAGTGGCGCTGGATGAGGGGTGGACACAGGCTGTCCTTCCTCTGCTGGTGAGTGGGGGCAAGGGCATGGACTTGGGGGCACAAAGACCTGGGTTCAGCTCTCACCTCCACCACCGAGGAGCTGTGTCATCTTGGACAAGTTGGCCATCCTCCCCCAGCCTCAGTTTCTCTTCCCAATGGGATGAGGACCACAGAGAGTTCTGTCTAACCCATAAGAAATACTCAACAGATGTGCCCACCATTTTAATTATGTCTCCAGCTGGAATGATGTCATTTAGCAAATGTTGATAGAGTCAAGCCCCACCTTTGAGCACATCTTACCAAAGCACTGTGTTAGGTGGGGATGTAGATGACTCCCGAGAATTCCACCTAGCTTCCCTTGCCCGGCTCTCCAGCTAGGTTGTAAGCTCCTAAATGTAAGCTGCCTCTTCTTCATTTGTCTCTGTATCCCCTGCCCCAAGCCAACAGTATGGCATAAGGCAGGTCCTTGGGAAACACTGGGTGAATGAGTGAACAAATGGTCATTCAACAAATTCTTGCTAATGAATTGGCTAAGAGTCCACACCTGTTAACTGTACATTTCAGGCACTGTCTCTCTTTCTTGTCTGTGGCTTCTTGGGCTCTGAGGGCATTGAGATATTTCTGGAAGCCAGACATCAGGCCACCTTCACCAGGTCCCAGGCTCCAAGCAGAGGAGACGCCTGTCCCTGCCTGGGCTGCCGCAGGGTGTGGAGGCCCTGGGGTGGACTTGCGAAGTTAGCCTGTCTGCCCCCACCCTGGCCTCACTTGCCTGAGGCTTGGCATGGGCTCCTGAGAAGTCTTATGCCCGACTTCCACAGAAGAAAGAGTATTTTGTGTGCTCCGTGTTTGTCTAAGTGCTAGGTGGCAGCTTCCTTCCAGACAGTCTTCTCCTGTGTTTGATAAAATGACAAATTTGTTCTCTTCTTCCCCATCCCACCTTACCCCACCCAGCTCCTTTCATTTGCCATGTGAAGGGGCCTCTGTCAGGCCAGGCACTAGCTGTCCCCAGGCAAGCCAAGTTCCTCATTGCACTGTGCCATACAGAACCGTGGCAAATCAGATGGAGGTGGCAATTTTAGCTCAAATGCAAATATCCTGTCTTAGAACAGAGTGGTCATAGTTTTTCCTGCACACGGGGAAATAACAACACAGAGGTGAATCGCTGAGTCTCTTTACTGCTAATTAACCCTTCCATGCACACTTGAGTTGCCACATGAGCCCGGCCTGCATCTCCTTGGCACCAGTTGGTGGCCAGGATGCATCGGCTCAGATGCCTCAGTGGCTTTACCTGTTGCTCCCATTCTGTCTGCTTCGAGCGCAGAGACTTCTTTTTGAGCCGAGCTTGCTTTGACTTCTTTGATGAGGCTCCACGTGTATGGGCAAGTGCATCCAGGGGTTGGTCGGTTTATCCCAGTCCAGGTCTGTTAATTGGGCTCTGGGGAAGTTTTCAACATGCTGCGAGGGATGGGGCCAGGGAGCTGCCACTTGTCAAGGCCTCACAACCGACCATGTTCTGAGCTAGCCGCTCTGCACCTGAGCTGGCGAAGCCTTGCAGCAGCCCAGAAGGGTAGGTGTGCTTCAGAGGCTGAGACTACAGCTGCCCAGGGTCATGCAGACGTCCCAGGAGGTAGAACCTCAGGACCTTGGGCAAGAGTCATGGTCCATTTGAAGGTATTCCTGCCATCTATCATTGAGTGCTGACTGCAGGCCTGGCCCTGTGTGCAGAGCTGGGGATCCAGGAATGAAGGAGCCCAGCTTTGTCTTTCAGGGAGCACATGGCCCCGTCTGGACTCTTGGCCTTCAGGTCTTAGGGTAGGTCCAGGAGCCATGTCAGGGCTGTGTATGAGGCGAGGTGAAGGCGCTGAAGACAGGAAGGCTCCCCTGAGAATGTCACACTTGCAATGTGGGTGAGGAGGGGAGGACACTGCTGGTGTTTGAATTTAGTTTTTTTAGCTGGAGTCTGACATTCAGACAGGGATTGCACAGATCTTAGTGTACAGCTTGGAGCATTTTTACCTGGATATGTGCCTGTGTAACCACCAGTTCCTGGAGGCAGGAATCACATTCTCTGTTTGGTTAAATAATAGAATTCCACCAGGAGTGCGCCAAGGAATTCAGAGGAAATGGAGCTCCATGAACCTGCCCCCAAACCTGGTTTCCATCAGAAGGGAGAAGATGAATATTCATGTATCTTGATCTCTTTTTGCATCATTTACATTTTGCTTTCTCTGGATTTGAAGCTCCCCACCTGCCCTTGGGGTTCCGAAGAATAATTATTTCGTACATCACATCTATTGCATGGGGGGGGGGGGGGGGCGGGGAAGAGGGAGAAGAAAATAAACTGGGGAAAGTGAATGGCTGGACACCTTGAATAGCTTAGCCGGCTTCGTGCCCATGACCTGAACTTTATCTGGGTCTCTGGCCATGCGCATGGAATATGTATCTTATTAGGTAGCCGGATCTCTGGGGTTTGCAAGAGCAGGGCTGCTGCTAGGCTCTCACATGTGGGCCCTGCATTCATTCTTAGGGGAGTGCATTTGGATCTGGGTAGATGCAGAGGGAACCAAGAGAAAGCAGAAAGCTGCTGGGATTTCTTGTCTTTTTTCCTTGAGCTCTTGTAAGCTTTTACTTAAATCATCTCACTAGGCAAATAGTTGCTTTACTGTTTTGTGGGTCTTGATCTTGCCTTCAAGTTTAGATGATAAACTCCTTGCTCTTCTCTTGTACTATTCCAGCACACCCTCAATCCCTTGTCAGTGCTCATTGTGTGCACGGACTTTAGGGCCTTCGTCGAAATTGTTTGTCACTTGCTATCCCAGGGACATGAAATTGGACCTGGTTGTAAGCTTAATACAAGAGTGCTCATCTCTGGGCATCTGGATGAACCTCCAAATTCTCACCATTGACCTTGGTGAACAGCAGGAGAAAAGTTTGGGGAAGTCACAATAGCACACTTATTGAGAACTTGCCATGGACCAGGTCCTGTATGAAGGACTTTACATAGCTGGATCAGTTTTGATGCTTCTGGTTGCAAGTAGCAGAATCTCTGATTTAAGTTGGATTAAACAGTAAAGGGATTTCATTGGCTCATATCATTGAAAAGTCGGGTGACTTCAGGTGAGTCTTGATCCAGAGGCTCAGTGATGTCATCCAGGACCCAGTTTCTTGCTGTCACTCCAATCTGCTTTTCGTGTGCTTGGTCTCATGCTGAGGCTGGTTTGCTGCTGGTTCTAAGAGGGCCGCCTGCAGCTCTGGAGGGCACGTGCTTGGGTCAGTATTGGCAGACAGCATTTTTGTTCTCACCTTCCTAGTCCAAGTCCTGAGCGTCACTCTAATTGAGACTGGGGTGTGTGGTCAGTGTCCTCAGAAACTCAATGCTCCCCAAATGGAAAACAGGGTCTGCAAGGAAAGGGGAAGATGGAAGTTTAGAGCAGTCAGCTGAAGTGCATGGGCTCAAGTAATTCTCACAAAGCCTCAGCGAGGCTGGCACTGCTGCCACCCCCATTTACAGACAAAAAACTCAGGTACAGAGAAGCCTAGTAATTTGCCTTAGCTAGTATAAACTCACATCAGGAATTAAACCAGGACAATTGACTCTAGAACCTGTTCTAACCACTCTCAGGCAAAGTGCTTTTTTAGGGCAATAAATCATTTTTGTTTTTAAAGATTGAGATAAAATTCACCATTTTCAAATGTGCATTCCAGTGGTTTCTAGTATATTCACAAATCTGTGCAACCATTGCTACTACCTAACTCCAAACATTTTTTACCATCCCCCAAAGAAACCCTGTACCCATCAGCAGGAACTCTCCCTTCTCCCTTCCCCCAGCCACTGGATAATCTACTTTCTGTCTCTATGGATTTGCCTCTTCTGAACATTCGTATAAATGGAATCATGCAACATGTGGCCTCTTTCTCTTAGTCAATGATTTTAAATTTTTTATTGGGATCAGCTGTGCCTGAAGTCAAGGCTTCTTCCTCCTCACCTTTCCCTTCATGAAATGGACAGTGCTGCTCAGGGACTGGGAAAGAATTTCTCTAAGAGAGGGAAGGGAGAGAGAGGGAGGTAGAGGGAGAAAGAGAGGGAAAGGAAGCGAGAGGAAAGGGAGGGAGAAGGTGAGAGAGGGAGAGAGGCTGCTCGGGATGTGTGCTCTGTTTGCTTTTTGGTGGAGCCACCAGCCTGGGGCTCTGGGAGGGTGGGATGGGCCTTTTTCTGTACCCAGAACCTATGGAGGGCCTGGCACATACTCTGCTTGGTCATCATTTATTCTGCATTCTTGAGGATCTCCTCTAGGTCAAGCTATGTGAGAAGCCCTGGGAAACAGCAGTGAAACAGACCCTGCCCCCCAGTGCTGCTGGTTGGTGCTGAGTTGTGTGTGGGCCTGAGTGTATGGGAGGGCACATGATAAATGCACCAACAAATGAAAAATTTCAGGTGGCACATGGAGCAAACTAAAGAGGATGATGGGGTTGCAGTGTAGAAGGGCTACTTAGGAAGGGTGGTCTGGGAAGGCTTCCTGGTGAGTGCATACCTGCCTATGGAGAGAGGCAGCTGGGCATGGGGCCAGGGTGTCCCAGGCAAAAGTCTGTGGGAGGCACGAGGGTGGCATTCTATCCAATTAGAGATGACATGGGATGCTGCCACCTTGTTCCTTCTGCTTTTCCAGTGGCACCTCCCATGTCAGGACTGTCCTTTACCTGCAGCCTCTACCCTGGCAGGGTTTGGCTACTGCTAAAAGGCCTCGGCATTTCCTCCCTATTTATCAGGTCCCCGGAGACGCCGGGGTCTGTGCTCGGCTGGATCGTTCTGTGATTTCAAATTTTGGGTCCTGACCTCTTCATTTTACTGATTTAGGCCTGAGGCTGCCGATCAGCTGTCTTCTTTTTTTGCTTTTAAAAGGCAAATTGGAGTATTTGAAGAGCCTTATGCTTTCTCTTCCAACGTCGCGTCTGTCAGGTTTGAGGGAATGCTGGCCCAGGCGGGGACAGGCGCACTGTCCCTCACTGAGGGGCATGATGTCAGTGATGCTGAGTGCCGCTGCCTGCCCCATCTGGAGGAAGAGGAGTTCAGGCCCATAAGGAGTTGGTGCGGCCAAGGGGAAGACCTGGCACACACAAGCATCTTCCTGACCACGGGCAGGGGCGGCTTGTTCCCCTGAGCTCTAACTAAAGGCACTGCAGCCGAGGGGAGCCCTGAAGCCGCCTGCTGCAGGCTGGGGAGGTTCGGCGGTGAGCAAGGTGAGCAAGCCGGCCTGTAGCCCTGCCCTCCCAGGGCTCACCAGTCCCTTTGGGGACCCTAATTACACACCATTCAGGGACTGGGTTGAACTCACTTGAACACTCACACACATGTTCCCTGCCCAAGAAGCCTGAGGTGCAATGCCATGGGATGTGATGGGGCACCCAGCGGCATGGGGCTGGCAGCAGCCCTGCAGGGCAGGCTTCGCTGCAGAAGTGAGACCTAAGGCTGAGCAGACGTCAGCCAGGCCCGGGGCAGGGTGACGAGGGTGTGGAAAGATGGGTGCGTTTGAGGGCTCTGGTGGGGGACGGCTTCGAGAGGCAGAAGACAGCATCTTCCCGACCCCTGGGACCCGAGCACAGAAGACAGAAGAGGATGGAGAATAGCCACCTAAGCCCCAGGAGGCCGGGGGGCTGCCTACCCCTCATTGCTCAGCCCCTCCTGGCTAGCACGGCGCATAGCGCGAAGGCGCCACCAAGGGCTTAGTGATGGAGTGTGGAGTGGTGTCCTGTGCTCCTCTAACAAATGACCACACACCCAGTGGCTTGAAACAACCCAGATTTATTCCCTCGCAGCTCTGGAGGTCAAGACCCAAAATCAGTTTTACTGCACGGCGGGTGGTGAGTTTCCAGGTTCTTGGCTACATGGCGGGAAAGAATTCAGAGGCGCCACGGGGTAGACAGGCACGTCAAGGGCTCGATGAGAAGCAAAAGAGCCGGCGCACACCCTCGGGACTCGGTGTGGGTGTGCTCCAGGGTGAGTCGCGTGCTGGGGCTGGGGCCGCGGCCCCATGAGGCTGGCTCCCCCTTCCCTCATCCATGCATCGGGGGTTCTTAACAAGGGGTCCGTGAGCTTGAACTGAAACACCAAAAAGCATGGTTCTTGTGGGGACGTGTTGGTGTGGGTGTGATGTATTTATTAAATAATCCACAGGACAGTGTGGACTTAGTTTTCACCTCACTGGCAAAGGGGCCCATGGAACAAAAAGATTAAGCACCTCTGATGCAAATGAGGGCTAGTGAGTCACAACATTCTCGTTGGTTCTGAGTACACGGAAGAATGAGCAGACCGTTCGTTGGTTCTGAGGGTCTGCCGGCCCAAGTGGAGTTCAGGGGATGGGGTCCTGAATGGGCTTCTCTTTACCTGTTGTTTTTAGATATTCGGCCTTGGGCCCCTTGTTGGCAGGCAAGGGTGGGCATCCCAGCAGGAGTTTTACACAGAACTGACTGTTGGTCCTCATTGTCCATACATCCCTGTTCTAGCTGCCTCAACAGGGCTAAAAAGTCAAGGTGTCAGCAGGGCTGGTTCCTTCTGGAAGCATGCAGGGAGAATCTGTTTCCTGGACTTTTTCCCCTCCTCATGGCCTCCTGTATTCCTTGGCTCATGGCCCCTTCCTCTGTCTTCAAAGCGCATGGCTGCTGCCCCTGCTTCCATCATCATATTGCAGTCTCCTCTTCTGTAGTCAAATTTCCCTCTTATAAGGACCCTTTTGATTTAGGGCTCAGCTGGATACACCAGGATAATCTCCCATATGAAAACCCTTAAGTTAATTGCATCTGCAAAGTCCCTTTTGCCATAGAGGGCCACTTTCAGAGGCTCTGGGGATTAGGACGTGCCCATCTTGGGGTTCGTGTGTCCACCTTCTGCAGTGTGTTAAATGAACAGCATTTTTAAGGGACGGTGACGGGATGTCCCTTGTGAGGGCAGGGGCACCAGAGACATGTGCTAAGTTGGGGGAGCAGTGCCTTAAAAAGGGGTAAGAGGCTCAGTCCTTTAGTTCACCCCCTTAGCTGCTCCTAATGCTCTCCTCGCACCTGCTTGAGCTGGAGGCAGTTTCTCTGGAGGCCCAGGAGCCTCACTCACACTGTCTTCTGCAGCCAGCATCTTCCTTACACCACAGTGCTTGCTCCTGTGTTTTTTGCCTTTCTATCTTATATGTCCTAGTAAGCACTTGCTGAATTATAGACAATTGACTAGTAATATCGGCACAGAGGCACCCCAAGTCCAGAGCCGTGTGTCTCCCTTCTGACCCATCTGCTTAGGTGACTCTGGACTCGAGGGCCTGGGGGCAGAGTGATTTAATGGAGGTGAACAGAGTGCTGGGCAGGGAGGCTCCAGCAAGGCCACTGCCATGGACTGGTGGGGTGGGTGGGTGGGGTGGGCTTTTCTGGGCTTGCCCAGAGGGCTCTGTAGCTATCAGGGTGCCCTTGTGCATGGGTGGCTAAGACGACTGCGTGCAACAGTGTGTGGACCGAGCCTGATGAAGCCCTCCTGGCGCTCCCCTCCAGGGTCCCCGGAAGGGCCTCGGGGAGGAGCGATTAGTGAGCTGCGCTGCCTGCAGCTCGGGGACCACCAGAGAAGGGTTGGGTGGGGCAAGCTGGGGTTGCAAACCTGGCTTTCCTGGCTCTGGGGAGGGGCGCCTTCCGAGGGCCATTGGGGCTCGTTGCTCTGACTCAGAGGTACTTGTACCTGACTCTCCCCTTCCAAAGGAGTGGGGGTGGTCCCAGCATAGAGCCAGCCTGCCCTTTCAGCAGCGTCACCTACAGAGGGACCGAGGGGCCCCGGGAACTGGGGGAGCCAGGAGGTCTGAGTGAAGGGTGGGACAAAGAGCCTGAGGAGCACCCCGGGGCCCCAGCCCTTCCGTGGTGGCAGGAAAGATGGCAGCCGAGGGGATGTGTTCATGACGTGGCACCGTATCCACACCTACTTCCTTTCAGGCCACATGGGCTGGTGAGGAGCACGGATTCAGTGCCAGCTCCGCTGTTTCCAACCTCCGGAAATCTGTGTTCTGTGAAATGGGCAGAATCCCAGAGCCTCCCTCTCAGAGTGTGCCCGACTCAGAGAGCTAATCCTCTTCAATACTGGGCACGTAGGATGCCCCTAGATCACTCTGTCATCACTCCTGTATGTCAGCCAGCCGAGGGCCTGTGGGGCCCAGCCTTGGTTGCCTGATGCGTGGAAAAGCTTTCCAGAAAGGGGAGTCTCTGCCTCCTCCCTCCAGCCCTCCCGTCTCAGGGCTCGTCCCCCCGAGACCCCTCTGGGCTCTCCCGCAGACCGAGGAAGGCTGCCCTGGAGGCAGAGCTGCCCAAGTTGGGGCAGGCCCTGAGCAGAGGGTCAAGAGCTCCAGGCCCCTTGTCTAGCATCCCTGCCAGGAGCAACTGAGAAAGAGGGAGGTGGGCAAAGCCCCACGTTTGGAGTCAAACAGCCCTGGTGTGAAGCCCAGCCTGGTCACTTCCAAATTTAGTAACTTCCAAGAGCCTCAGTTTCCCCCACTGAAGGATGAGGTTACTGCTCAACCTGTGGGCTGAGGAGAGACCATGGGGGCCCCATTGTGAAGTCCTCCCCAGCTGTGGACTCTGTGCTGGCTCTTTCTTGCAGTGTCTCCTTAGCCCCAAGGAGGGCCTGGGGTGCACGCCCTGGCAGCTCGTAAGTGCTGGTGCAGGGCTCCTGCTGTCTGAGTGGACCTCTGCAGTCCCGGGCCCCAGGTGGCAGTCGGTGGGCTGGGGGCAGGGAATGCCCCTCTTGGCTCCCCTGAGCCCAGCAGCTGGCTGCCTGGCCCACCCCTGCATCTGCTGTTAGAACCATGGTTTTTTATGGCTGTTCCCTTGCTGTCAGTCTTGAGGTGGTTTTACGGGCTCCGTGTTCTGGGAGCCACACCTCAGCCTGGGCCAGGGCCCTTGACATTCCCTAGAGCCTTTATGGCACCACAGCAGCATACGGTGGGTGCATGCCCGGAGCCGCCTGCTGGGACCGAGCTGAAGGAGGTGGGAGGACGGGCTGCGAGCAGAGTGCTGCCCAGGTGAAGTCCAAGGCCCCTGGGCAGCGCGTTTATTCTTCCCATTGCCTGCTGCCATGGGAGCGATCTGCTTGCCTGTGGGACTGGAATGCTTCTGGGTTCTGTGTCCTGACATAAAGTAATCTCAAAAGACCTGAGGAGAATTTGGCGACTTTAAAAAACTAATACATAATGAGTTATCCTGTCTGTCAGTTAATTATTTTTTGAAGAGGCTGCCTCCCTCCCCCCCGCCCTGGTCCTATATCCATGTCCCTTACAGTGGTTGCCTTTCAAGGCTGCCTTTTGACATTTTCTCCCACCGGACTATATATTCCTTAGGCTTTGCAGGAGGTGGTTTAGTGTAGGGCAGTGGTTAGAGCTGGACTAACCTTGGTTGGAACCCTGTCATCACCCCTCAGCCATCTGGGTAGTCATTGAGACCAGAGGAGCCCCTGTCCTTACTTCCCAGGGGCCAAGAATCCTGCTACATACAAGGTGGCCCTGGAGAATGAAGTGTTGTCCAGCCCAAATGCCGTGGCTTTCCTGGAGAGACACTGTTAGA